>NC_031972.2:49094348-49841015 GCF_001858045.2 Oreochromis niloticus
ATATATAATGAAGAAAAGTTTAATGCAATAATAACAGCTACACTGAAGCAGTGACCTCAGGGATGCTAGATGTTAAAATCCAACACTGCCCCCCAATGGCAAGAACAATTTGTTACACATTTTCTAAATAAAAAAAAAACAGACCCAGGCAATTTGAATCAAGTCAGAGTAAATATATCAATGCGCCGAAGCAACCTGCTTCAAGAACCTTTAAGGCATAAATTACTGATGCCAACCAAAGCTGTGCAATTACATCACCAAATAAAAGTAAGCTACCTTCCAGGGCTCCAATATTCACAAGGGGTCTTCTCAGCAGGTAGCTCCACATGTTTGATTTAGCCTTTTTCTTTTTTTTTCTTCCCCCCGGGCGTAACCACCAAGGTCTGTGTCTCCTCCAGAGATCGAACAGGGGATCTTACACTTGTCAGGTGAACGATGAGACATAAACTACAATACAGGCCTCTTATGTTATGAACCTGTTCTCTACATTTGTGCTAGATCTCCATCCCTCTCCTCCCTTCAGGTTGTAAAGGAGGGGTGTACATTGTATCAGAGGAGGCGGGGGCTCTGTGATTGATTCACTCAAAGAGACTGCAGCTTCTGGATTGCACCACTGGATGACAGCAGATCTTTTGTTTTAAAAACCCCAGCTCACATCCATATAGCGCAAGCAGTGCGCTATAAATATAAGCAAACCTGCAAGCACGTAGCAGGACAGAGAAGCCCTTTGTTGAATAGCTTCTTTCCCTTTTTTGGAGCTTAGGTTAGCAACTTGTCATTTGTTTAGAGCATTTCTCAGCTCTGAAGCTAACAAAGAAGCACTCTAGACATCGATTCGCACTGTTCAATAAGCCTTTCTTTGGAGTGGAAATGTGGGGGATTCACACAGCATGTTATGTCTAGGTTGCCCCTAGAGCAGGGATGTAACACGAAGATTAAAGAATTAAAAAAACCACTGAGATAAAACACCTAATTTTAAACACAACTGGAACTAAAGTCTATTTTAATTCAAACTGACAATCTGACTAAGATCTCTCTCACTTTCTCTGCAGTTGCAGTTCTGGCCTTTTTTCAGCTACTGTGATGCCCTCTGCTGGATAAAATATCCAATTACACCATTAGCGAGCACAATTATAACATGCAGGCTGACATCTGGTCCCAATCTCAATGCTAATTTGTCACTTTCAGCAGCACAGCGCGCTACCCCTGCAGCTGGAATGGGATACAGAATAAAATCAGTCTCTGAAGAAGAGCAAAGGGATGCATGCGGGCATAAACAATAAACGGCACATGGTAGGAGGCCAGGATGATCCCAGTAAATCTATTCACATTCATCAAAGAGATCACAATGAAGGCGATTTATGAGCACAGCTGCTTGACTGTTAAGACTCATCCGTGTTTGGAGAAGAAGCCTTACAAATAGATGGAGACAAATCCAAAGCACAAATGAGCCTTTTTCCCTCTCCTTTTTGTAAACCACCTCTTCCCTGCAGTAAAACCCAACACTGCTGTATTTCAGTGTACTTTTAGTAACAAGATTCAATGCGATCACAAATCCAGAAAAATGCTGAGTTCATCCAGTATTTCATGGTTATTTTTGGCAAAGACAAAAAATATATATGACAGCAGGACAAAACATACTGACCTAATGAGAAAAGACATTATACTGTGCAGAAATGCAAAGCTAATGTCACAAAACGTACTATAAAAAATGCTACTGTTTATTCAAACAAAAGCAAAGTGTATATAGACAAAATCCACCAGGGATTCTGAGTTTTATTTTCAAAAGTTTTATTTTGCTTTTTTTAAATAAAAATCAAACTTTTATGGATTTTCTATTCCCACAGAGGCACAGATATTATTTAGATCAAAGAATAGACAAATGTTTAAACTCAATCAGACAATGTCAGAAACTAAACCTTGATCAAAGGAACAGCCCCCATTTAATTTTTTAAAATAACTTCAGTCAAATAATGAAACCTCAAAATAATTTAGATCAAAGAGCCTTTCATCTCTCTACCCCCCGCACACATGTAGATGTGCAGCTCGTTCTGCTAATGGCTGTGCTGGAGGAAAATAAAACAAGCACATGTCACTAAGACAATCAGGAGCGCACGCTCTTGCAGCCCCTGAGTAGTCAAAAAACTGCTTTCATGAGCTCCGCCCTATTAGGATCATCAATTAATTCTCTTATTTATCTCCATTCCAGACGCCTGCAGAGAGTCTCGGCAGTGTTTCACCAGCAGGTTTTTTCCGAGCTGCTTGTAGGGGATCCCTGGGTGCCAGCAGGCCAGTTTTAACATTAGACCCTCTCCACTGAGTCATAAGTCATCTATCAGTCATCTGTTAACAACCGAAAGTAAACCTGGAGGCATTATCCTTTCCACATGCCTGAATCACTTCATATTGCTCAATACAGAGTGAATCAGCTGTGCTGCTCCAGGGTCCAGCGGGGGGTCACTGAACTCCACCTGTCATCATGACAAACGATGCAAGCTTCTATTTTTTGACTGTTTGCCTCTCTGGCATTATGTCTGACCAGAGGTGAAGGTTGGTACAAATGTTTTGTTTTAAATCAACCACATTGAACTGCTGCTCTCTCTCTCTCTCATCCACAATAAAACAGTAAGTCGCATACAAACTACAGACCGGTTAAACCACCATAGAAAGCATCAGACCTTATTCTGACCACACCTCAGCAGCAGGAATAAAACACGTTGGCCTCAGGTGGGGCTTAACATGTGGCATCAGAAACAGAGACAGTGAACACGCGACCAGGCTGAAAGCGTGTAAAGACCACACGGCTTGAAGCTCCTACGGTTTCTCCTTATCTAAATCCCTGACAATCTACCAGGTCTTGTACCATTTCTTTTCTTTACAATAAAAGATTTCCAGCAGAGATAATATGTTGGATATTTCTCATTGAGGCAATCATACATTCACAAATAGGTAGTTAAATCTATTTGGGAATAGTGGTGATTTTCCAATATATTTGCTGAGCCTCGTTGCCAATTACCGGCATGATAGCAATACAATGGCATTAATCAATGTCAGTTGCAGATGCTATCTGTTGTGTCACATCAATTTTCTGCTCGTTCGGTGTTCAGTGACAGTGTAATAAAGAACTGAATGACTTCTACACAACTATTTTTAATATAGAAAATTTAATATAGAAAAAAGCAACAAAACAAGAAAGAAGAAAAAAACATATCAGTATCAGCAATCAAGATATCAGGCAAATTGTTGTTTTAAACACTGCAAGGCTATTTTTAAACCGCATTTTCATATTATCTTAGTAGGGACTACATATGACAAATGGAGAAATCTGTTGATGTTCTGTGTATCTGAAAGGGAAAAAAAAATGTCAGCTGACATATTAGATTTAAAAAAAAAAGATTAAATATCAGTATCCATCTTAATAATTCTATGCCAGGGTTAAAAAGCAAACAAACAAATAAAAAACCCACACACATCAAAAGTATACTTAAACCTGTCATATTACTGACTTAAGGTCATATCAGCATAGTTGATAAGACTACTAATAGGAATGAAAACACTACACACCTAGATCTAGACAATCACCAACTAAAAAATGCACCTAACAGTAAGACAAGGTAACATCTGTCTGAGAAGTGTCCATTAGTTTACAGTGTGTAAGCCTCACCGTGACGAGACTGTGACGGAGAGGTGATAAGTTCTCCAGACAGAACCTAAAATTGTTCCCAATAGACCATGATTCATTTCCTCAGGAGGGTTATAAACAAGCCTAACTATAAACCAAGGTGGTAATCAAGATCTGATTCAAGGGAAGAGGAATTCACATATGCTCACAGACATCAGAAAACCATTACGCAGCCAAGTACCAAATCTACAGTCTAAGGCACCTTGAAACACTTTCTATGTAAAACAAAACAGAACATGTCCTACACACAAGCCTTCATCGACTCAGCTGCAGTGAAACGTTATGCAGTACCTGTTAGGTTCTGTTAAAAGAACAATGAAAACTAGAGAAATATGGACTAATGGGTATACCATGAGTACGACATGACTAATCAGTCGATCAGCAAAGCACTCACAGTACTAAAATGTTTGAATTGGCACATCCATGTGATTTCATATCTCCCACACAGTTACCTCCCATATCGCAAGAGTGCATTGCACTTTTGATATAGGTAAGAACTATTAAAGAATATATGAAAACCACAGAAATAATGTTTCTGCTGACTGGTCTTTTTAGCTGCTACTATTCATGGTTTTTCTGTCCATTAACAATCCATCAATCCACTCAATGAGCAGAAACACGAACGATTGTGTAAAGTAAAATATCCCTTTTGGGTGCTATTCTTTTTTTTTCATGTCAAGTTAACTAAGGTTCACATGTACAGGCTCTTTCATTGATGCCAATTCCCAAAAGCTAAATGCACCAAGGTTTCTTCTGTCAGTTTTTAAAATTGTCTGCTGTGTTGCAATGATGCGTGGGAGTATAAGAGAGAAAAGCTGGCCTAATTCACACATACCTCTCTTATCCTTCCTTGCAGAAGGCTCTATCGATATCTCATTAGCTGAATGCCTCTGCTAGCATCGCCGCCAGCATAGCCAACACGGTTATGGATCGTTATTGGTCCCTGGCTTTTACATAAAGATCAGTTGATGCTTCAAAAAGGAAGACAGAGCGTGCAGGAGTTAAAGTCCTGTGCTTTTAGGGTGATGGAAGCTTGAACCAATATGTGTGGACAGCACTAAAGTGCCTACAGCCAGGTTTGACATAAACAGGGACCACAAGAATCACGCTCAACCAAGAGACACAGACACCAGTTTCTGGGTCTCATCTAACCCAGAAACCCCAAATGAGGGCCCTTTCCCCTCAAATAAAAAACGCTGAGAAAGTCAAATAGTGCCGGTGGCGTTATTATTTTATCGTTATTTAACTGGGGAGCGACTTAAGAGTCTAAAACTTCTTCTGCAAGATTGGCCGCAAAACAGCATCAGCTAAATCACAGTGATTACACACCAGTAAAGTGAAATGCATACAATAAGCACACATACACATAAACTGAAGCATGAAATACAGAGCCATCAGGATTATGATCATTAGGACTGCATGGATATCTCACATTTGGTCAGGCGAAAGTCACAAGCCAGTATAGGCCGCCTTGAAGTCATTTAAAATTGCTTAAATTAAATGAAACCAGCTTTCCAAGATTCAGTTCATTTACTAGCTGATTCAACAAGACAGATATTCAGATGTGTTCAGTCTTATTGCCACAGATGTATCAACTCAAGCACCTGGTTATGCAGTCTACACATAATGGGTCGCTCTAAAGAGCTCACTGAATTCAATAATGCTACGGTAATATGATGCCCTTCCTGCAACAAGTCAGTTTGTGAAATTTCTTCCCTCCCATTCAACGGTAAGTGGTATTACTGCAAAGTGGAAGCATTTAGGAACCACAGCAACTCAGCCACAAAGCGGCAGACCACATAAAGTTACAGAGCGGGGTCTCCAAGTGTTGATGCGTTTAGTGTGTAAAAGTCCCCGACGCTCGGCTGACTCAACATCTGCAGAGCTCCAAACCTCCTCCAGCATTAACATCAGCACAAAAACTGTGCGCTGAGCTTCATGGCATGGATTTCCACAGCCAAGCAGGTGTAATGTGTAGGTGAACCAGTACTTTTGTCCAGCAATTGGATCACACCAGCTGAGAGAAAGCACACCATCCAATTAGATCATACAATGTGCAATTTACGAAAGCAGTTGTGGTAAACAGCTGTCTCCATGAAAAGCATAAATAGCCCTCTCATTCAGAGCCACTTTGGGTATCACTGAAGCTCATAACTATGAGCAACACAAACAGTATTTCAGTTGTATGACTCTTTGTAGTTTACTAAAATGCTGCTTTGGAGTCACAGCAGACTGTTTCTCTGTTATTAAGGAAAGACGCTTTGACATTCAGTCAAAGACATTTTAAAACACTGTTGTACTAACAATCCAAATGTGGAAGTTTCAAACCCAACGAGGCACCAGGAGTGCTCAAAAGAAAGCCCATTCTCATCCCTGGGGGTGCCAGTGAGTACTGCCTTGTCAAAGCCGCTAGCTAATTTAGGCACAAAGTGTCCACTGTTGTAAACAGGTATGTTTTAACCCAAACCAAATAGGTTTTAGTGCCTAAACTAGCTAACAAGTGGAAAGTGTAAAAAGAAAGAAAAAGGCCCAGCATGAAGCTAAACCAGGGTCTCCTGGCTGTTAACCCTGGGAATTATTCTACCAGCAGGTCTCCAACTCCTAATGAAGCCTCTCTGTTAAATGTGCCCATTGGCTGTCAGAGGCCAATATAGCCATTTCCAGAGCTTTAGAGCACAAAGAATCCCACCCAGCTACATAACAGAGAGATGCAGGAGGCACCTGATCAGGCAGCACTACTATCATACTAGTCTTTAACTAGTAAACTGTGAAAATGATACATTACCGAGTTGGAGGAATGTAACCACAATCAAGTCTTAGCCAGCACAATCCTTCTGCTTCAAAGAAATGTCTTTGAAGCATTGTGCTGGCTAAGTTTCTAAATATGAATAAACATGTATTTTTTGAACATTGCCATTTTGAGTGTGGGTAGGGGTGAAGCCAATTTTAAGCTTGGCAGTGAGCCACCTTCAACTGTGCTTTAGTTCTTGGCAAAGAGCTAACTTCTTGTGTACACATTTGCGCCGTCACACTGAATGACTAATGAGCCTCCCTCCTCCATAAATAAACAATGAAAACAAACGGGACGAGTGGCAACTCTAACAGCTTACAGTCCACTTACAGCTAGTTCTAAATCATTACACGAAAACCTGCTATAGATGTGGAGGGAGGTTTTGGATTTTTCAGACATATTCCAGGCCGGAGCCCACATTTATCAAGCACTTCACCGCTCAGAACTCATTAAGTCTGACTTGGACCAAAAATACAAAGTTGCTCGAGAGTTAGACACGAAGCTTAAGGCACAGACTGTCAATAAGGAAACATGATGTCTCATTTTTTATTCTGACTGTTAAGACTGGTAGGATGGAAAACAGCAAACTGAGATTCATTGCTGGTGTATCATATCAAATCCAATTTTAACTAGCAGTCCATGAAAGCATTTACTCAACCAGCAACTAACCTGAAAAACAAATTTACATGCAAATCTGTATGCTCTCTATCAGCGCTCTCAATTCCTATCAATGATAAAGTAATCTGCACATGTACTCCTATAATAATAAGCTCACTCATACTGTATATGCTCACTGTACTCTAAGGTAAGACCAACTCACACAGCTGAGAAACGGTCAAATTTGTAACTGTTAATCACTTGAAAATATGTTAATTTTTCACCAATCAGCTAACCCTAGCAGCTCTAATCATCACACTCTGCACTCTCAGCATGCGTCAACATGTGCACAGTGCACATTATGTGAAGTGACAAAATCTACCTTGTGGTGGCACTAACTGTATAATCAGAATGATATCATAGCCCATCTATTCACCATTCTGACATTTACACAGGTTATATTTCCCATCCTTTTCGAACACACAGTGCATTGAATACACACAGTAAGGACCCTCAGACTAGTGGCAGGCAGCAATAAAGCCATCACACGGGGGGGACATTTTGAAGCATTCTCTAAAAGATTTATTTATCCAGCCACCTTACATGAGAAGCAGAGGTGCATTTATCTGCACCACCAGCAGGGGTCTTACAGTGGAAAACAGTGGGTTTCCTCTCATTCAGAGGAGGAGGAGGAATGCCTGCACACATCACTTTGTGAATTGCAGCACAAATGTGGGAAGGCTGCATTTATCCTTGAGCAAGTACCGTTGATATTTAAAGCAGACTCTCGACTTCTAGAAGCATTCGTCGCTGAATGCTGCAGAAACATACCGCGGAGGGCTGACAGCTGATTAGACTGATGGATCAATATGAGGTGCAGCCATTACTACAGTTATGAAGCCCCTGTCAGCTCACACCACTCTGGCCTCATCTCTCACACACAGCCTCCCAACAAAACTGAAAGCAGGCTGTGTGGAGCTGATACGCCGTATGAAAAGGAGGAAAAGATTGATTTCATTGCAGCTAGTCTCTAAAGGTAACATATGGAGCTTTTTCAACTGCTACTGGCAATGCAATCCCGAGGACGAGGGCACATTTCTGCAAAGTGCAGTAAATGTCTGGAGGTGGTGCTGTATTATAAAGGCTGAAAGATAACAGTAAATCTAATGTAAAGGGGAGGTTTGCAAATGTTTCATGGCACATTAGCGTTTAAGATGCATACTAAAGGTGACACATAAAACTTTTGACTAGCCTTCATACTAGAAAGGCAACTTCAACAAAATGCCTTCCAACATGCTATTAAAAAAACAAAAGAAAACAAAAAACCCCCACCTTGAATTCAAAAGAACATCCAAAGTGAGAGTTTGGGTTAAGGTTATGTCTAGTACCCAGGCATGCATCTCTTTCTAGCTAACTGTGAATCACCTGATCTCAAACAGGCGGCTCAAACTCCAGGATGCAGAAACCCAGCAGGCTTCCATGGCACAGATTTAGATCAAGGGATACACATTTAGCAGTTTGTCGTCCCCTGGGCTTTGTGTGTTTGTTTTTTTATATGTCGTTTCACTGTGGCAAATTCCTCCCGTGTGGTAACTCAGGTGATGCCATTCAGCATGCGATACAAACAAATCAATCACAGCAGCACAGATTATTCAAAGACAGACCTGGCACACAGTTCAAATATTTGTTTAGGCAGGGACAGCTGAGGACAGAGTGTGGGAGGAGCAACTCGCCCACAGAGGAGCAACAAAAGGCACTGTATGCAATCAGTGCTACTGTCAGTGCTCATCTCTCTGTCCCACATAAAGTGAACCAAATCCCCTGAAAGTAACTGGCTGTGGATACTATATAGATGCTGATTTATTTTCAACAAGTTTTTAAATATCTCTACTCTCTGAAGAAGTCGTGACAAACTGCTACTATTTATATCCGTGAGTGCCCCATCTAGTAGCAGTGCACTCAAGTCACGATGGGCCTCGCGCTAAAGTGCATGCACACTGGCACATGGTGGGGGGGACTGATGCGCTTGTTAAAAAAAATAAATACATTTTAAAAAATGAAGTGAGGCCGATGCTCAATAATAGCTATGGAAACCCTTCGCACAGGTACGATTTATATATAGATGAAGGGCTTTTACAAATGCCAGCAACGCCGATGGGCTAAAGGCTAAGCATCAAGCTCTCTCTCCTAGAAGTGAACAAACAATTACTAGAGATTAGGTAAGGGTTATCAATGTACAAATGAGGCAGTGATATCAAAGGCTCACACCTAGGGAGACTAAGGCATTTGTGCTGTGGCTGAGCTTAAGAAACACAGACGAGAGCCATGAAAGGATTAAAAACTTAAGGGGAGAGCCACAAAGAGAAACAATGTCCTGCTAATAGCATGCAAGATGCAGAGCCTGAATAATGCGTACCTATGAAAGCCCACTGTGGGACTGTAGGGGTTGCAGAGGGACAGCGTTGGAAACACTGTTGCCAGGAGAGAGACAGAGAGACGAAAAAGCAAAGCCACAGTATCAATAGGACCAAGAGGGTATTAACAGCAGTGTTGAAGGGATATCATTTCTACCACTTTTCCTTTTATTTTAACTCTCTGGAAATGTGTGAAACGACAATATGGCGCAATAGTTTAGTGGACCCTTTTCACATGAAGGCTTCACTGTGAAAACAGAGATTTGGTTCCTCTTTATAAATAAAGCTGAAGAAAAAAGACAATTTAAAAAAAAAAAAGAAAGAGGCAACCCCCTGCTTGCTTGGATTTGTTAAAGACAAATTCAGAAGTTTAATTTATCTGTTTTAGTGGTCCAGAGTCCTCTGTGGACATTTTAACACGGTGCTCCAAGAGCTCACAGCTGTAGAGCATTTGAGCAGAATGATGGCTTCCAAAAGCTCCCTAATCATCACAGACCATCTGGAAAACAACTGGGCCGTGCACTGTCCACTGGACCGAGGTAGACAGACAAGAGAGGCAGAGAGAGAAAGATAAAGCTGGGGAAAGAAAGTAAAAGATTTTTCAGGGCATGATATGGAAGCGGTAACATGTTAAGAGCGTAAGAGATATCCACCACTAACAGATCAGAGAACTGATAACATGGGGAAAAAGTAAAGTATTTCAGTTGCAAATAAAAGTCGCTTTCCCCTTCGTCACTCACTGATCAGCTTGCTTTATTACCACAGATTTCTCTACCATGGGCACCCTGGAAAACAGCTATGAGTAGAAGCTTTATAGATCTCCTCGGGCCTTTCAGAAGCAGCCTGTACGGATTTGAAATGTTCTAAATTGTCCTTGTGACTTAAGACTTCATAGCCCTCTGTAACGTACAACTATACACATTGCAATCAAGGAAAATTGACTATAGTGAAGCGAATGCAGAATGAGACTTAAGCATAACCCTCGAAAATCAGAATCTGAAAAACTACAACACAGCCAGCATACCAAGTTTTCATACGTAAAGCAAAGCATTTGTGGGGTAATAGCAGACTAGAGCATGACCTCCATGGAGGCAGCTGTCCCTGGATTCAACCTGACACAACATCAGCAAAGGATGGCTCATTGCAGATTAATACAGGGATTAATCAGGTTCAACAGCTCTCTCAGCATTAAATGAAAGACGCCGCATAACTAAGAGGCTTTAGGACCAAAGAATTACTGTCATCTATATGCTCCCTTACTTAACCCAAAGGGGTGGGCCTACATTTACTTTATATATTCTGTAAGATTTAACCAGAAAGGGCTCAATTACAGAAATAACTATAAAACAATCACAACATCTGATCACCAGCAAGGCTTATGTGGACTAGAGTGAAGTCAATGTGTAAACACATACATATCACACCTAAAACGCCATAGAAGGTGAGGTATGATTATGTTAAAACCCCGCCCATATTTTTTGTCCTCCATTTTTTCTCATGGGATGAAAGGAGAAGCAATCACTGTGCACACAATTTGTAAACAACATGTACATTACAAAAGGGCTAACTTGGTCTGATGTGGCTTTACACTGAGAAACTGTCTTAATCAGCACCTGGGGCAGCCACCAACATCAGAGCATCTCTTACACATATGTTCACACGCAGAGCATCTAAACAGATACACACTTTACCCCCCCTCCCTCCCAATAGAAGCCAGATGGTGAGGACCCCACCGAGACTTCAAGGCGTGAGAGCAGTGCGAGCAGCTCAAAGCTCGCCTCGCTGACTGTCTGTCTCCCAGTCAGCACCCAGCCACACAACAGAGAGTTATAGATGTGGAGATCAGGATGATGTACAGCAGTCTGGTCTCCCTCTTAAATCACATTACACACACAAGTGCTCTGCAAGAGTACCGAGCACAGACAGTGTTAGTGAGTCAGCAGTCACACACATCAGAGCCTCCCCCTGCCAAGAGGATGAGTAAATATTCTCTCAGCACTTTGCAGTTTGAATAAGACATTGTCCCGTGTGCCTTTTCTTAAAGTTAGTCACGTGTAATGGCCAGCTTACAAACAATAACCCAATAGGCTTTGATGTTATGACTGAAAACAAAAATCTGGTTTTCATTTGACTCAGAGTTTGTAATTGTCTCAAATCAAAAATAAGGACATAATTTCATAATGTGCTAAAGAAAGTCAGAGTGACACGGCATTTCATTCACCTCTGTGTAATCTGCAACCATGAGCTGTATGTTCTGTCCTGCTGCTCCTCTCTGTTGCTCATAGATCTCTTCCTGAAAGAAGCGGGCAGTTCCACCTAATGTTGCTGATACTGGAACACCGTCAAAACCAAGGGTGTGATTTTTTGTGGTGAAACTTGAAAAATGCACGTGTGACTAACATCAGTTTGTCTTTAAGTGGTAAACAGAGGGAACTTCAAAGCTTCTTTTTTTTTGAACAGGCCACTCCGCATGGAAAGCAGTTTTGACATCCGTCATTCACCACAGACTTGCATTCAATCTAAGCTATCAATCAACACTGGCTTTTAGACACACAGGACTCTTAACCTGTGCGCTGTGTATAAATAAATAAAACGAATAAACCCAATACACACAGACGCTGATCTCTTCCTGCTGCGTCCACATGCAGAACATTTTCATACATTTCTGATGTCAGCCTGGTGAAGAGAGTTTGCCCAGAAGTAGCTCATTGTTTTAATATATGACACGAGGAGCAAGAGCTGGATCTGACTGAGAAACCGCACACTCACTGGATGGCAACTTGTGGTTTTCTAATTCTAATTCTAATAATGACCATAATCTGCAAAATTAACTAAAGGTTTTATTAACATGACCTGAAACCAGTAAAGGCACAAATTCACGAGGAAAATGTTTACAGTGGTCACGGAGCGAGGGAGCTGGGAGGCGCTTTCACAGTCGCAGACATCTAAATAACCACAGGAGTTGCTGTCAGCTGGCCCTTGAAGAAGAATGCAGGTTTTTCCATGGGTTCACTTTTCAGACCCAGAAGGTTCATACATCTTTTATACTGCCTGTGATGAGGGACTACAACTCAAAGGACAGATACAAGCATATCGCTACATCATCCAGTTGTGTGCATGCAGCATCCCCTGTTTACCACTAGCATCTGTGGTGTGATGAGGTCGATCTAACCTTACGAATGTCATAAAAATTGAATGTTTTTTCTTGTAAATTTGTGGCTTTATTTCATAAATTTGCATCTTTAATCTCAGAAACTCCGGAGTTTGTTTCTGAATACTAACTCCCTTCTTCTGGCTTTATAATTAATTTTTCTGTGCACTGTCACAATTCTTTATCACTGACATAGAGATGGCCGAATGACAATCCTCCTCAATAGTTTCTTGTGTGGACTCCCAGTAAAAGGTTTGTGTGTCACCTCAATTTTTAACAGGTGCTCAAATTTCCTACAATGTACAAGGAGGAAGTTAGTAGAATCAGAAATGAATTACCTTGTACGTGTGATTGTGGTCATCTGTCTTTGTGAGACAGACTGGCAGGCTTTCCTATGCGCACCCTGCTTCTCATACAATGTCTTGTGGAACAAGCTACGGCTCTTACAATACAAATGAAAGGAACTGGCTTTACTTGTTCCCTCTATAATAAATCTCTTGATATACTATGAGCCAGGGCACATATGGTAAAAAGGCCTTCTCTGCATGACTGGTCACAGCTTCGTTTTCACAAATCAGGGTTTAAATAACCTGTAGGTGTTATCAGACAATTTAATATACAACCTTAACTTGCATGTATTTATTTTCAAGTCCAAGCGCTTGATTCTGCGCCTCCCTCTCACTTCCATGACTGGATTTTCAGGGTTACATAATCAGGGCTGATATAAGGCTTTGCTCACATGAGCATGGTTTATTCCCTGGAGAGAAGGGAGTGTCTTTAAATGTCTGCCATAACTGTCATTCTCATAGTTAAGGAAGGTTCATAGGGACTCCCATCGTTCTTACACAGAAGGATTAGGACCTCAACTCTGAGTTCCTACAAAGCTACTGACAATGATGCCGCAAACCCAGGTAGACAGAAATGAGAAATAGAGTGAAGTCATTCTTCAATTTAAAAAAAAAAAAAAAAATCATTTTCACTCTGGTCAATAAAAACAAACTCCCCCACCCCCTACCCCATCTTCGAGGGCTGTGACTTTTTAATCTCCGTCTTACGATCGCTGATAAGACGCCTGGGTTTACTGAAACTCCAGATGTCATTGTCTGAAAATGAGACTTTAAAAGAGACAAGGCAAGCCAAAAACACTAGTAAAGGTGAATGCATCGAACGCAATAAAATGTTTGTGAACCCATTCGAATTACCAGGACTTCTGCATTGATTATTTGTAATTAGTGCTCTGACTTTCATCCACTGTATGTTTCAGCTGAGGCAAAGGACTGCTCAACACCTTGGAGTCACTGAAAGAGCAGTACCATAAAATTGTGTCAGTAAACTTTTCAAGATACTGTCAGGGCAGCAGTCCATGACCTAAAGCTTAAGAGAGGTTGGGAGATGCAGTAAGATCACAATCCCAAAGCACACAGTCAAATCAGTGACACGAATGGTTAAAAATGAAGAAAAATCCTGTGTTAGTATTGCAAAACTGACCTTAGCCCAATTGGGATGCTGTGGCATGACCTGAAGAAGGCTGTTGAATGAAGACATCCCAGAAATACTGATGAACTGAGGCAGTTTTTTAGGAAGAAAAGATCCAAAATTCCTCCTCATCATTGTGCAAGTCTCATAAGCAGCTACAGGAAATGTCTGAGAAAGGTTGCTGCTGCTGGAGTAGGCTCAACTTTAAATCTAAAAGTTTACTTACGTTTTTTTTTTTACCCTGCAAGGACATGAAAACTGTTTGGGTGTTATTACTTTAGTCAGACATGTCTATAACTGTTACTTAGATGACACTGACATTCAGCCAGCTTGCCAACTTTAAAGGTTGTAATATTTCTGTTGTGTTCACAGCTTGTTTCTACTGTCATTGCAACTATGCAGAGGTAAATAAAAATTAAGATATAAAAATACTAATAGCTCATCAACTGGGGATGAACCCCTATGGTCACTCCTGCAAGTGGTGCACCCAAAGGAGGGTGGACCATGTAGGCCTCCAGACAGACGGATTGGTGCAGCATCCTCCTGTGACGCTATACTAGTCTGTTGTGATAAAGAGTAAGACATCAAATCTACAGTTCTATCCTCATCTATGGTCATAAACTCTGGGTAGTGACTGAAAGAATGAGATCAAGGATACAAACGGTGGAAATGAGGTTCCTCCAAAGGGTGGCTGTACTCTCCCTTAGAAACAGGGTGAAGAGCTCAATAATTTGGGAGGGGCTCAGAGTGGAGCCTCTACTCCTCCACATGGAAAGGAGCCAGCTGATGTGGTTCAGGCATCTAACTAGGATGCCGCCTAGAAAGCGTTTTTTCAGGCATGTGCTACCAGCAGGAGGCCCCAGGATACAACATAATGGAGAGACTTTATCTCTTGTTCGATAATGTGTCAGTGTCCTCAGGGATGAGCTGGAGGAGGTGGTCAGTGAGGGAGGCCTGGGCATCTCTGCTTAGACTGCTGCCCCAGTGACCTGAACCTGGATAACCAGCCGAGCCGGAGGGAGGGAGGATAGTTGGATGTATACTAACATAATTTCAAACAGAACATCATCTTTAGGTTTAAAGTGTATTTCTTTTGAACAAGCGATTTATTGTGAGGCAGTATGAAAAATATTGACTTATTATAGGCCAATATCAACGATGCTAACTGATATCAACATATTAGCATATAACATATCATTTATAGATGTCAGCAGCTGTACCACACAAGATTTGCCCCATACAAATGTCAAAGATGCGGTGATACAGAGCTAAAAGCTTTTTTTTAAATAATGAAGATCCCTCCCTTGCACAAAACATGGAACAGATAATTAACATAGCAAATAAGCAGAACAAAAAAAAAACCCACTCTGCATCAGCAATCAGTCAGATTGTTATTTTAAACACCGATGGTGCTGCATCCCAACAGGAAACCTATTATAAGCAGAATCTAGGTTATCAATTCAAAAAAACACAGTCATTAAAAAGATTATTATATGAACTTCATTATTTAGTTTTGATGGACATTTACCACAAATGAATATTGGTTTGTAACCTGAGTAACCTGATACGTGAGTACACGAGCTTTTAAAGCAGAGAAAGCCAACAGCTAAACACAGATCCACTGAGGAGATTTTTGTCATAATTGACGACATTTTAATTGACATGCTTTCTTCTGCTCTGAGTGATGAATTATGCAGCAGCAGAAGTGAATAGCCTAATGAAAATGGTAGTTGGAGAGCAGACTAGCACGATATGTATATTTTATGTTGCATTTCACACTGATAAGCTATTGGCAACAGTAAGTTGTCCTCAAAGGACACTTGCAAAACGTCATCAAATGAAACATTACTAACTGGACAGCCATCAAGCAAAACTGTGGGGTCACATGCAGACTGCTTATTACTCACTCATTAGGCTTCAAAACAAGATAACAGCAATGTCATTGCCAAACCTAGCGCAATTATCCCTGAGTTCAGCAGTTTGCGTTTTTTTTTTCCCCTCCATTCCCAGACAAAATTAATGAGACAAGAATAGCAAACAAAGACCGGGAACTGACTTCTGCACCTGTCTTTCATAAACATAATTACACTTCCAGCATCTATGAGGCAGCAAACTTACAATTAGGGTCACCGCTTTCCTACTATATATTAATGCTATGACACCTTTGCTTCACTCAAAGTCACTTCACCTAAGCTGTCCTGACACACACTTCTGAGAGGTTTTCACAGGTCAGGAATGCTCATTAGCAAAATGTGACAAAACACAGCAAAAAGTGCCTAAATCACAGGCCCACTTCTTGTTCACAATGAGGCTTGAGTTAGAAGCTGGGATTATGTGCTATGGAGATAAAATGAAAAACACAAATCTGCCAGATGGACCAGTCTCATAAAATACTGTTTCATCACAAATAATAACAAGATGAACAGATTTGGGTGGCTGCTGGATTTACTCATAGACACAAGGGAGAGAAAATGTCTTAAAATAAAAGTAGAAATGCTTGACTTTGGCTGCAGTAGTCTGCACAGAGCAATGCATATAGTTTTTGTGCTTGCATGTACTTTCTAAAAATATGTATCTTCAGCATCCAGGAGTGCAAAGAGATTAAGTTAATGAGAGATAGGACCCAACTTCTAAGGGGTCTACTATTCTTATATGTGCATTATCATCTCAAAGTATAAAAGCAGGAGAATAGCTGGCGTGTTCTCTGATTTATTACCAAGTTCAATGGCTGTGAAGGTGGCCAAAACTCCTGACTTAAAAATTTGGCTGCAGTGGTACTTAGGTACATCTGGCATTTTTACTGAAGCATCTTAGCAAAAAAGACCGGCACACTTTCAGTGCCTGGAGTCCTGTCAGACATGGAAGCAAAGCACTCGCACTGCACTGACTGTTTTGACTGTCTGTGAATGAAATTAACAAGTTAACAGCTTGCTGATTTATACCTCACCAGGATCTCTGTTACTTGGGTAGCGAGCACCCACCACCTGCCAGTTGGAACATACCACAAACTTTGAAAAAAGAAAAAACAAAATCCTATTTTTGCATCAGGCAACCCAGAAACCAATCCAGAAAAGTGGTGCGAGTCTGAGGAGAGCAGTAAGCTATGATTGATTCAATTAACATCTCCAATGACCTTCACTCATTCAGAACTCACGGCGCCACAAACTAATCAAATCTTGGGACGGAGCATGCCTCTAGTCCACACTATCACACCAACAACCTGCAATTCATCCTTCCCAGCACATCTCATCAGAGGACAGCCTGCGTCAGCACAATCTGCTCCTTGATGCTCACACTGTGTAACCCGACGGTAACAGCCAAGCCACACAGCCAGCATGTGAATAAGCCAGATCCTTTGGCACAAGGTTTTTTTTTTCCTCTTTCTAGCAAAACAGCCACAGAAATTGATCAATAAACTTGTCTATATTTCACACAAGTGTGTGTTTAAAGCCACTGTTTGAATATAACAAAATATCTCCAAACTTGTGCTATTTATTTACAAAATTGATGACAAAGCAATAATAACCTACTGTAAAACATAAGAACAGCTGTCACTGGGCTAATTGTACTGGAGAGCTTTCAGAGGCTTTTACTGGCAACCTCACACAAAGCCTCAAAATGCCTCAAGGACCGTCCAAGACAGTTATCGCATAAAGCTATCAACAAAGCTCTATGTCAAAACATGAGTCACAATGAAATTAACAGGCATGGTTTTACGCAGCCTCGTAACTTAAAGCATAAAAACACCTTAAAGATGTCTTGATCGCTGATCTTGTGCCTTAAGTTGACCAAATATTTTTCCAGCATGTGCCACCATCTTTAAAACACTCGCAGTTCTGACGACATGACTCAAATTCTAAAAGCTCTTGCTAAGTTAAAACAACAAAAGGAGCAAATCCGTTCCCAAGAAACAGGATGGGGAAAATGTTTACTTACTACAAGAGGACACAGAAGGAAGACGGTGAAAGTGTCGGTCAAATGTTGGTCACATTGCTCTGTGTTACTAGATTTTCATTACTGTTTTAGTGTTTTCAAAAAGGGGGAATTGCTATTGAAGGTCAACAGAAGAGAGAATCAGTATGCTGAAGCCGTTTCTCTGTGTATTTTACTTGCTTCGCTTCAGTTTAGGACAAGCTCAGTTGAATCAGCCATCCGCATATTTTTGTTTACTCTGACCCTGCTGAAGCGCCGGTATGCCAGTATATGAGATAAAAGGCTATCATTTAAAATGCTTTTTACTTTTCACAGTTTTGGCTAAAATTCAACCTACGGCTTAAACCAAATGTGTTTTTCCTCGCAAAAATGCAGATGGCCTGCTTTGTGGGAGGGCAGGATGATTAGTTTGCGAGTTGTTTTACAGGCAACATTACAATGTCATTGGACTGTGCCAAAATCACAGTGATCATCTAATGAATGTCTTCCTCAAGTCTGTTTTGCACCGAGAAGCTGAGATAAAATACTGGAATATAAAATTACTGCCTTTCAGTCCGACTGCCTGGCAGCCTGCCACATGAAGCTCCTCAAATTCATGAGGAAGTCAAAGGAGAGAGGATTCGATGAGAATAATAGGGTATAATATCCTATTTTCATATGGCGTGTATGCTATATCCTCAGTCATTCAGAAGCCTTCTTGTACTTTTGCAGAGATGTTCACGTACTACGCATCTATACGTGCCGTGCAACGTAATTGCAAGAGAACATGCAAAATAACAACATATTTCCCCCCTCATACCCTTGGATTTGGAGGACAGATGATGAATCAGACCCCAATGAATGACAGCACTTGTGATCTCTTTTGATTAGCCGCATGCATCAGGCTACTGGGGGAAGAGAGCAAAATGTGAAATTTACTGTATTTCAAAGACTATGGCCGACTGCTCACGTAATTCATGCAGAACCTGGGCTTCACACGGAGAGGGTCACGAACTGAACAAAGTGTTTTAGTGGACACGGAGGATATATCACATTCTCCCCTGCCCACACAGCCACAAGAAATTAGCATACCTGAGATATGATGTAGGAATAAAAAAATGTCAAAATAAAATCACTGGAAGGAGACTTTGAATGAGAAGCCATTTACGTTTTCTTTAGCGGAGTGGACTGGCATGTAGTATTTCGGAAATATTTTCCAGCATCTATTTAGGGACAAGTGTCATTCTGAAATGTGAGGAGCCGTATAAACCCAAACAGTGAGGATAACTGTCAGAAAAAGAGAACGCATTATACTTTGGCTCAATTCTTCAAGCAGACTCAGCTTTGAGCAGGGTAAGTCTGAATAAATACAAACAGCTTGCAAGAGGAAAGCAAGCACACTGTGTCCATGTCTGCCCGTTATTTGCACAATGTAGCTGTGTAATCATTAACTTTTGGGATAGGCCACACAAAAAGGGAGTAAAGGTTCCAAATTTACAACCTCTTTATATTGACACATCCACCACAAGGCGTGTTTTCAGGAGCTGCAGACTATCGAGAGGAGCGTTTCATTCCTCTGAGGTGACTTAAGTGGAAATAAATTAATTTATACTTGTAATCGAGGTACCGTGGTGGCGCGCAACAGGGAAGTGTTTTGAATTTAGATGACATGTTTGTATGCAGAGGTCCTAAGGTTGCGATGGGCGTGCGTGTCATGCGGTAAAATAGGCGGGAAACTCACTTGATAAAGCACCGTGCTCCCTCAAACGTATATCCCTCCTCCCATCCAGTGGGTAAGTCTGTGAAAGAAGGAAAGGTGGACAAATATGTGAACAATCATGCAGCCATCAGCCACATTAAAAATCACTGAGAGGTGAAGCAAATAACATTGATCATGTCATTACGATGCTATGTTCTGTTGGGGTTCTGTCGGGCCTCTTGGGTCCTGACATTCATAAAGATGCAGACCGAGCACACACCACCATGAAAAAGACAATTCCTGATGGGACGACTTGTGCTGCAGACTGCAAATACTTCTCGAGAATGGTCTTTAAAGCTCCATGAGTGAGCACCAGAACAAGTCTAGTCCGTGGAAGCCCCGCTCAGCAATCCACACAACCTAAACTACCTGCAGCCAGTGTCATAGCAGCTGATGCTATACAACACCTCCAGCACGCATGTATGAGTGTATGTCCCAGAAAGTTAAAGGTGTTTTGGCTAGACATGAGAGACCCACTTACCCAAAACTAGGCAACCACCTTGAAAATTTAGAGTTTCTAGGATTTTCAAACTAATTTCGAAAGTTCCAGTTTGTTAAAAAGGAGAAATTTCTAAAAATTTGAAAAAAAAAAAAAAGGTTTTGACAGAAATCAATAGGAGGCAAAGAATAAATAAATAAAACTGCTATGAAATTAGAATATGAAAATTGGCAGCTCTCCTCCTAACACCCTCCGATCAGACAAATGCAGGCATCTGCTCGTGTTTCACAGAAGCTAAAACTCACTCAAAGCTGAGCTTCACATGGGATTCAAAAACTGCTCTGCTTTGTAAAAGTCCTCTACTTAACCCATCGCACTACTACATATTTTCTGCACAAACTTCACTTTTTGCCCAAGTACTTCATTACAAGCTAGATTTTCTAGTGCCCTGAATGAGAGCCCAGAAAAAGTGCAAGTTTACTCCCCTCTTCATCCACATGAATTACAGTATGATGAAAGGGCGTTACAAATCTTTTTTGCTTAGTGACACCAAAAATATGCTGCCTCTGCCAGCTTTATGCATCACCTTTAGGGTTGGAACTAATTATTCCGCCTGTGCTCAATTTGTCACTCAGTTTCTTGATAAATCAGGTCAGTCATCTGGTCAATAAACTGACTGAGAATACAATCAAATTTTGTGGTTTTGCCCCCGGAAACCACAAAAAAATATCTCATTTACTATTACACAACGCTAATAAAAGCATATCATTGCAAATGAAAAGAACAGAGCTATATCATGATATTAGTAATTATTTTTTTAGAATAGCTGCCTGCCTTCTGGGCTTCAGCTCTGTGGTGAAATACTGATGGCCATTTTTCAATTTTTGATACTAATAGAATACAATTTTTTTAAAGAAAAGAAAATGTATGAACTCACACATTATTTTTTAAAAAAACCTCATTGGTTGCAGCCATATTCAGATGAAGCAGACACTCTTAACAGGAGAGGGGGGTGCTTGAAGTTAAAGAAGAGCTTGCTGCTGTATATAGTTGCATCATAATCTCACCAGAAAAACGCACTAAGCAGCTAATTTTACCATGTCTTTAAGATAAGTCAAGCTTTTTCTAGGAATATATATATATATATATATATATATATATATATATGAAAGCTCACTGTAAAAAATTAATGACGAAATTCAGCAGATCTATACTTCAATCTACTACAGTTTTCCTGCTTACCTGTCACACAGGAGCTTACTGTTAAGTACGGTCCTGTGTCAAAACACTTAAGTGCACTAATCTTACTCCCCTGCACGGCCAACATAATGCGTTAGGTTATTCAAAGCCAAAACAAAAACAAAAAAACGGCTTCCTACATTTGTTTACGTGCTTTAGTTGCTATTAGGCTAAAGGTCGCCTCTTCACTAGTTCTCGGGCGATATTGGCTAGTGTCCACTCTTCAACTCCACTGACTGACCAACCTGGGGAGAGGAAGCTGCGGAGGAAGTGGCACTAGCTGGGCAGAGGTGGGCACGAGAGGGCTCAATTTTCACAGCACGAGCGACAAAAGCCCACTCGTGTGTTAAGAAACACGGCGTGGATATCACAGCCTCTCTCTCACACACACACACACGCACAGCGTGGGAAGTGTTCGCTTTTGGGTAACACAACAACAACACACTGCCGGGGCGAACACGAAAGGCGTTCAAGATAAGAGAAAAACTTGACAGTGACATCTTTACCTGGAGTTTTCCTGTGCCCGGTTATAACTGCCTCACCACTTACTGGATGCAGCCAGGTTGTACTCTTGGCTTCTTCGCTGTTGAGAGGGAGAGACAGAGAGAAAGAGCGAGAAATGCGTTCATTAAATCCAGCGGTGACTTTGTTCGAAATAGAAACGAGCAGAATGACTTGAAGCGTTTGCCTTTGGAAGGGATATTTACTTAACGAAGAAGACACGTCCATCCCGAGTAACACCATAACTCCAGGAAGACGGGAGACAAGAAATCCACTCGGGTTGTAGCTCCGCCGCCATGTCTGGCAGTACTGTATGACAATCGCGCGGCTCCGCTCTCCCAGGCAGCGCATACACGGAAACCTTGGCAACGGCGGGTGGCTGAGAGCAGGGTGTAGAGCAGGCAGGTAAAGTCCATTCATTTGTATGGGAGAATAATGGCTGGACAGCCGAGGGGAGGCGGGGTGGGGGTTATTTTAGTTTAGTTTATTCTATTTTATTTTATTTTATTTCTTGACTGACACAATAAAAGAGTTATTTTACTTTTAGGTAAGTTTTTGCATCGCTGTGTACATGGCTTTAGTCAAAAAAGTCCTTTTGGATTTATGGTTCTTTATGGTTTTCTACGACTTAAATATACAACCAGGATATTAAACCACATGTCCAATCAGCAAACTCACATGACAGCAACTCGGTGCATTTAGGCATGTAGACATTGTCAGGGCGACCTGCTGAAGTTGAAAACTGATTATCAGTCTCCCAGCAGCGACTTTTTAAGTGGTATGGTTGTTGGTGCCACATGGGCTGGTCTGGGTATTTCAGAAACTCCTGATCGTCTGTGGTTGAGTGGGATTTTCCCCGAAGATCCATCTCTGGCGTTTACAGAAAATGTAAAAACATATACTCTGCGCAACAATGTCTTATTGCCAGAAGTGAGAGGAGACTGCTTTAAGCTGCGCACCTGGGTTGTAACTAAATGTGTTGGTGTAATGGTGTAGGATTAGATATTTTCTAAGTACACGTAGTGACGCTCAAATCATATCAAACTGTTTTTTGGTTTTTTGTTTGTTTGGGGCTTTTTTTTTTTTTTTTTTTTTTTTTTTACATTAAGTTGGTCTCCAGAGTCAGCAGATCTCAATCCAGTAGAGCAGCTTTGGGATGTGATGGAAGAGATCTGCATCATGGATGTACAGCCAACAAATCTGCAGCAACTGAGTGATGCTATCATATCGATATGGACCAAAATCTCTGAGCAGTGTTTCCAGCACCTTGTTGAACCTATGTCATGAAGACGTAGGATAGTTCTGAAGGCAAAATGGAGTCCAACCCAGTACTAGCAAGGTGTACCTAACAAAGTGTTCAACGAGTTCATATTTTTTGTTTTGCACCCTTACACTGTTCACATTCTTTATGTTTTTTTCTTCTTCTATGTCTCGTCTGTGGGATCTTTGCTACATCATAGTACAGATGCCAGTGGTGAATGCAGGCTCCCATCTCACACATTTGTTCCCACCAATAATAACATAACTACTAAGCATGTTGAATTGGCACCTGATGACTGATTTTAATTCTTTCTTCTATATAGAAAAAAGACATTTCTATCATAAATGGGGGCAGAAAAGGTCTAAAATTCACCAGAAGGAAATTAAGTGTCTGACATTCAATAATTCCTCGGGGAGGGTCTCGAGACCTTCTGCTTAATCCACCCCCCACCCTCACCCCCCAGTGCTCAAACAAAACCTGTGCCCATGGCTGTGGCTGTACAAAGGCACATTAAGCATGGGGGTGGGGGCTGGGCAGGGACGGATTAACCTGCCACTAGGGCCCCAGGACAAAATTGATCTGCTGGACCTCCAAAAGCCTTTTTTCACTTTAGACATTTTTAATCAAAACTAAACTCCTCTCTCCTCTTCATGTTCAAATAGTGTCCCCGAGTCACATCGGCTAATAGCAGGAACCACTTTGAGGTTCTTATAATGTTAGATGGTATTGTGCTTTTGTGGTACATATTCCAAAACAAATGATCAATTAAATTAGCTCAAACCAGATGATGCACAGACAGTCTGGAGTTTTCTGAGGAACATCCATTGTCCTAGGAAAGTTCCCTACTTCATGTGCTTGGGGGGGACAGACTGATGGACATACAGAGAAAAATATCCACAGTCTACTACCGCACCCACAGTTTCAACTCTACCATTCGGTTCTTGGCCTCCGCCTTTTGTCACTGTGCAGTGAAACTGCAGCATCAGCCTTTCACAGAATACAAAAACATGTTATCCAACACCACTTTGCCAGGCCTGTTGTTGCTTTGTGTTGCATTGTTTTTCTGCACACATGCTAGGCCACTGTTTTTGAGCAAGCATGTGGTGGTGGTAATGGGAGGTGGACATATCTGCCAACTGCCAGGTCAACCACTTGGAGAGGAACTCTTAAAGGACAAGGAAGCAGTGGAGCACTGAATCCTGGTCAGAAGTCACACACTGAGCTCTTTGTATTCTGTTTACCTGGGGCAGAGTAACACAGTTTTCTGGTAATGTGGCGAACAAAGGAACTGCTTGTTTCTTCCCAAGTAAGGGGGCAGTGGTCCAAAAGAAGATGGGAAAATAACAATATTAAAATAAGCTGAGCTTTATTTGCCCTTTTCATTAACTTGATATTGATATGAGAAGGAGTACGTGAGCTGTGTCTTAAAATGCACAATCTAGAACAATTCCTCCCCAGTCTCTGAATATATAGTTTAAAAATTCCAACTTTTCTTTTTGAAATAGTCAAAATATTTTTTTTTAAGGAAATAGAAGAGACTGTCTTCCCCAGAAAACAACCAGGTACTGTCTGTCATTTTGGCAAGCTGTTATTATGACCTATACTTACATTATAATGTTAGCCATCTTCTAGGGGGTCTGTGAGTAATACAGGTAATCAACAACTTTGACAGTGTATTTTTGTGCCTAAACCTAACCAAATTACAAGGAAAATCAAAGTAAGCAGCTGAGAGTCGATGCTTTCACAATCACGTTTCAAAGACTCTTTAATTAGTCTTTTTAGACAGAGAAGAGCAAACAACCAGCATAATGATTTAAGTGAAGGACTTGCTGGAAAATGTGGATCTCACCTGCCCTTTTTCAATCCATGATTTTTTTCCAGCATATCTATGTGTAGGATCCATCAGAGTGAAAATGATAAGATTAGAGCCTGACACCTGCTTAAATGTGCTAGCTTACCCGTGAGATCTGAAAGTGAAGTAGTGCCTGAAAGTGGAGCCTTTCACGTCTCAGTTTTCAAAGCAGTCATCTTTTGATCTGTTTAGAGAGCCTATAGGCCTGTGTCACGCCATTCATAACTTACAGAAAATGAAAGTACTATTCCCTGTATATCACACACCACTTGTTTCAGCGAGGTTTACCTTCAGCTATTTTACTTTTTCATATAATCTCAAGTTACAGGGTTGATAAAGAACTTGACAGTATCCCCGCTGTTCTAGTTCCAGTACTGACAGTATTGATATAGCTGAAAGTCCAGCACTGTGGGTCATGTAATTCTTCTTTTGGCAGGGGCAGACATTTCTCAACTGCCACCCACAGTTGCCAGGGTGAACAATGCTCCACTGAGCTATAACTTATGGTCCTCACTGAAAGAGCCTAATACCATTAGCCAAAGTGGGAGTCAGATGAGAGCTGGAACTTGGAGAGGTAGCATTTGTGCAGGACGTGCATATGTGTTTTGTGCAAATGTTTCTTAGGAGCATCTACTGAGTTACAGAAAATGAAAATGAATGGGGAAGCAAGCCAAACAGATCTGCAGCCATTAAGTCATTTGTCAGGCAGTGACATCTCTGGGATCCCAAGCCTCTGGTCACATGCAATCCAAGCACACAACTGACTCAGCAGAAACTTCTGCTGAAACATCTTCCTGTAAACACAACCCTACTTTATATGCTTATTTTGAAGATTAAAGGTCTCCAGCTGAATAACATAATGCAAGCAGGTATCAGAAAATTCAGTTCAACTAACAAAACATTAATTAATGTAAAGAAGACCTGGGCTCTGTAATGTAAAAGTACAATAAAGAGTCTTCATAAAGACGCGCCGCGTTGTGTCTGGTTAACATTGCGCAACATATTCTTACATAATTGCTCCATGCTCAGCGAGGCGAGGGTTCTCTGCTCAGTGACACAGGCCAGACTTGAGGCATCAGAATGTAATTAATGGTTGCACATTATCAAGCAGCTGTTTGAGGGCTTTGTTCTGGTGCCAGCTCAGCAGTAGCCTCGTGCCTGTCTGTGCTAGGTAAGAGGACCCTCCTCTTTAGACTGGAACTGCTCGGCATCTGTGCAAACCTCTCATTTGTTGGAGTCACAAGGCTGTGTAGATAGAGCCATCCTTAAGCCTGAACACAGCACTTCAACATGGTCACTATTTTTTTTGTTTGTTTTGCCTACTGAAGCTTGAAGGGAGTAATATAATAGTAATAATACCCACAAGTAGAGTGTAAAATCAACACATGCCACAATAACTTCCTGCTGCACTCTTTTACCAAATCACCGATGGAAATGATTCCCAGATGATTCTGTGATGTAAATACGCTGTCATCCACTTTCAGCACAGCACTTTTTTTCGCATTAGCTTGCTCAGCACACAAACCAAAAAGCCATAAGGGTCAGTCAAGTCAGCAGACCAGGTTAATTGGCAACTCTGGAAAAATGGTTTAACGCTTAATTCAGCTGTAGCCGCACAAATGCACAAGTACCAATATGGATGATTGGAAGGAGTCGCTAGGCTTTGAGAGCTTGTGGAAAAATGACTCTGCCGGGCGGTTTTAGTTCTCACAACTCCACTCTGAATCATTAAACACACCTCCCTGAATCACTCTTAGTCACAGCCTGACAAAAACCCAACCCACAAATGACTCTCTGTTCCCCAGAGTGACGACTTCACTGGATCCATTGGATTTTTGGGTGCAGTCCAAATATATTTTTTCTCTCCAACTTTTATGACACTTCCACTAGTGATATGTGTCATTAAGCATGAATGAGTGGATATGCTATTTTGTAATTAGAGGATGCTGCAAGTGGCCTGACTCGGTTGTAAGTAAATGACTGTGAAGAGGGAGGGTGTTGTCTGTGTTTCTTCCCAGATGTACTGTTTTTATTTTTGCTATGTAAAGCAAAACAGAAATGTTTTACTATTTTGCTTTAGGAACCCCAAGCAGCGAGACTAACGATGGAACCAGGCACACTCCATTCATCTGTGAAAGATGGTCCAGAACTCAACCTCTCAACACTCATGTGTCTTTCAATATCTAATTCAACAAAGTCATCATACTCTTACCTACATGTCGTTCCTACTCATTATTGGTTTAGACAAGGACCTCTGTGTTTAGATAATGAAATTAGCCGGCCTCCCTGAGGCTCTCCCTGCTTCATAAACTGCTTTATTAATTGCTATCTGCATTTGGTAAGTGCTACAAAAGGCTACCGTAAGTATATCCGCTTGTAACCGGAGCGGGTTCTATATTGATTGCAGATGGTGTCATTACTCAAAAAACCCAGCTGTGTAATTTAAGTAATGGAGCAGATTATTAATTAAGATGAAGGGCTACTTAACATTGATCAGGGATCCAAGCTCCACTTTGCTGTAATGCATAAATAACCTGACATGGGTGCGATTCCCCAACACACAGCGCTCGTTAAAGCTCATCGCATGTGCTGACATCACAGATTCTGATACGCAGCACCTCCTGGTTTCATCTTCATGAGTGCAAAGCCTGCGCCTTCACCCTGCAGTGCATTTATTGCTTAAGTAGCAGGATATAGAGCAGTTCGTGGAGAACTACTCGAGGCCAAGTGCTGGTATAATGCAAAAGTGCTCTTTCAAAGGCGTGATTATCTTGCGTGGCGGGAATGGAAGAGGCCGCATTCCGCTGCATGCACGTTAAATAAGGTGGTGTGCCAGAGGAGAATTTGTATTTATTTATTTATTGTTTTTAACACAGAAGCTGATGACATGTACTGTACAACAATGCAACCACAACATCTGTTGGGCTTTGCAACATTCAGGAAATCTCAGCATGCAGTCCTCCCCTGATGGCACACATATCCTGTGTTTGATGGGAAAGCAGAGCAGTGTGACAAACAGGTCATGAGCATCTTCTCGGGGCAGCTGGGGTCATGTGAGCGACAGCGAGAAAGGCTCAAGGCTCGGAATAACTCTTTAAGGCGGAAGGCAGGAACTCCTCAAGGACAACACTGATGCTGGACTTTGTAAACTTGCTTTCTATTTTTTTGTTGTTGTTGTTATTATGCCGTCCAATTCAAGGATTTGAGAGGATCTGTATAAATTCATGTTTACTAATGAAATGAACCGCTTAGTTATTTGCACGCCAAAGAACAGATACTTTTTCCGAGAATAAAAAAGGGTGTGTATCTAAAAACAGGAGCACAAAAGTAGTTTTTAGTGATGAATTAAACTGACTCTTATGCCTAACAGACCATTGGCTTTGTAAAAGCACAATAGTACTTCCATCCATCCATCCATCTATTTTCTTCCGCTTATCCAATTCAGGGTCGGGGAAGACCTGGAGCCTTTCCCAGCTGTCATATGGCGAGAGGTGACGTACAGCCTGTACATGTTTTTGTACCAGGTTTTCTAAGCAGGGCTAACACAGAGTGACAGACAACCATTCGTACTATTTGGACTGTGAGAGGAAGCTGGAGTGCTTGAAAAAACCCACACAGACATGCAAACTCCACACAGAAAGGCCACAGATTCAAACACAGGGTCTTTTGGCTATGCCAACCACTGTACAACTGAATACTGACCTCTCCGAAGTACTTGATTAAGTTAAAACCAAAATCTCAATTAGATATTCTGTAAAAGAAAGAAAACATGTGACCTAGTCTTTGACATCACAGTGCACATATTTATGTATGAACATCTGCTCTTCTCTGGGGCTATTTTTGGCCTGAAGTTTTTAAAATTCAAGGTCATGGAAAAACTGAAATAGTCACACAAGCCTCCTCATACTGAAAATACTGTAATGGTTTCATCTGGTTCCCTATTTTGTTTTAAATGAGAAGTTGTTAAAATGCATCCCTTTTCCTTTTAGGGGAATTTCTTCATTTGTTTTGTTTTTTTACTCTTTACTCCTACGAGTCAGACACAGGAAGTTGTTGTGAAATCTTGGATTTCAACAGAAAACTGGTCACTCCTTTCATCCGCAGAGCTCCTCGTGAATGCCTCTACGTGCTTAATCACGCTCTTCACTGTACAGTTTAAAAAGAGAACGACTGACTTAAATCTACTTGAGCGAAGTCGTAACTGTCACCGAGGTGCTTGATTTTTCACGACCCCGCCGACTCCACTGATACAGGGAGAGATCTGAGCGCGAGATTCGTTGCTGTATTTATTTGTTTATATAATGATGCCACACTCTGTAGTAACTTTCTCAGATGGATCTGTCAATGATTGATGAAGTATGCAGTCAGAAGTCACACAGCTTTATAGCAGACATCATATTATGCTGACAGGCTGCAGAAGGATTTAATGTTCTGCCACAAATAGGCTCTCTGTAGAGACCTTATAAGGTTTACAGGGTGCTCATACAACCAAAGAAAAACAGGGGTTTTCTGTTATTCTGCATTTGAAGACACTAGTGAAACTCCTACACAATGTTTTAATTTGTTATATATGTGTCAAACGCAAGAATTTACATTTACTGTCATTTGCAGCTACAGTTTGATCCAAACAGATAAACAGTTTTATTTTTAGAAACCAAGTTAATGAAATTGTTTTAAGAATATCCTAAAATCTAAAAGCTTTTTGAGTGTCTCGTCTGCCTTTGTTTCCTGGTGCACAAGATATCTCGTGGTTCATTTATTCTCCATATGTGGCAGATTGCTGAGTCACCCTTCTGCTCTGCACCTGTTCAGGTGTAGTGATTTTAATGCTCTCTTTGGAGTGCTGAATACAAGGCTCCCGGTTACAGCTGGCATTGTCAGAGTGCTCGTAGTTGAGCTATGTGGCAAGATGACCGGTGTCAGCAACAGCAAAAGAGCTGGGACAGTAAATTGACTCTGAACTGATGAGTGGGAGTGTTGGGTTGTGGGAAATCTGAGCTCATTCCCTCCCTTGTCAAGGTCCAGTAAATATAAGGGTAGTACGTCAACATTTCCTGCACATCTCACAGAGATGTAAAGGGGTGTTTGCGCTCACTCACCCGAAGGACAAGATGTTGAAAATACAAAAGAGCTTTTTAATGAAATTCCCCATGAAATATCAAACAGCTTTTATAGCTTTTCATAAGATTCTTCAAAATCGTAAGATTAGATCAGAGTGCCAAAGAGAGCGTCTGTATGAGAATCTAAATTTGTCAGTCTGTTGGAGAGGCATTAGGACGCAGCTGAGCGCTGTGGAGAGGTTGTGTCTGGGCCACTAAACAAGTCCCGTGTGCTAAGCAACACTGTGTAAGGGCCATCTGTCTCCTATACCAGAACGTTCAGGCAAAGCAGGCGGGGAAAGAAAAAGAGTTTCATGTCGCAGCTCCCCTGATCAATGGCTATTGATTCGTCACTTATCTCAAATACAGCCTAGCTGATGAGATGTCACACTTCTGACCTCCTGCAGGGAGAGGGGAATGAGGGATGCTAGCTGGGTAGGCATGGTGTTGTGTTACAGATATACTCCATTCACATATACAAAAGGGGAAAAATTTTACTTGCATACCTGTAATGTTAAGGAAACAAACATGCAGGCATAATTACACTGAGATTGTATATTCATGCAATGGAAGGCTGCAATTATCCACCCAGTGAACCATCAACTTTTACAGGTTTGATGTGACAAACCTTGCATGGACAGTTACGCTCCTATCCTCTCTACTGTCCATCTCTTAACCTCATCCCGCTGTGGCTCTCACTCTCTTGATGCAGACAGACAATTAATAAGCGCATTGTCGGCCGAATGGATCACATTCACCGCAACTGCTGCGCTCAGCAGACAGCTCAAATAAATAAAGAGCAAGCAACCCCTCTAAACTGACAGTCACACAGATAGATGGATTGCAAAGTCACAATGACGACCTTTGACAATATCCTATTTTTAAAGCCTTTTTGGGATCTCACATCTAGAGTAAAAGTAATGGAAAACTAGCTAGAATAGCAGTAGCAGTGGCAAGATAATCAACACTTTTCCAAGTGGCAATAAAACAGCAGAAACACCACAAAAAGCAAGCTCAAGAGGATGCAAATGCTCCATAGCTTACAGATCAAAGAGCTCAATGACAGGAGATTTTGCAGAGCACAGGAAGGTGATGGTTTGGTACCACAGAAAAATCCCCCACTGTGACTTTGTGCACTGAATGTTAAACATTGACCAATTTTTCACCGTTTCTATTTACTGTCTCACATATTTATGTGCAGTATATCATAACTCCTTTGACTTTCCCATCAATCCTCACTATATGGAGATTTAAATGTGTTGAAAAGCAGAATTCAAAGTATTCTTAAGTGCGACAATAAAGAAATATGCGTTTGAATTTCCTTTTGCAGACATGTGTTGGCTATCACTGTCTTTGACTCTATGCAGATATGTGATGTATTCACTGTGCCTTGAAATCTCGAGTAATTGTGTTTACACAATTATATAGGATACTGCTTATAAAAGAGAGATTTTATTACACAGACTTTTCACCAGTATTTCAATATTTTATAAATGTGACACATTTGTGGGTATACCATTAAAACAGGTTGTTGTTCATGACCCCAATCTAAATGGTATTGTACGAAACATGCTATTGGAGCTTTAAGATTAAAACAGCATTGATAAACAACAGTTTTGCTTTAATTAGGTAAAAGTAGGAACACTAGAGAGGAAAATATGCTGTTACAAGTGAAAGTTCTAGATTCAGAATTCTACATGAGTCGGTATTAACATCAAAATATACTCAAAGCATTTAAAGTAAAAGTATTCATTATACAGCGAGGGGGGTCAGGGAGGAGACAGGAGACTATCCCCTCCTACTGTCATAGTACAAGAAGTTTTATCATCACTGAATATTAATTATGAATTAGTTTTATCTCTCACTTTAATGTTGAAGCTGGTAATAATTTGACATGATTTGTTTACTATAGAGCAGCTCAATCTATAATAATGTAGCATAATTTATTGGTAGCTGTAATCAGAAATGTAAAATAAATGTAGTGCCTCTTGACCCAATCCCGCTCCCTTGACATGTCCCTGACATCAAGGACAATGAGCCAATGTAACATTTATGGAGTTTAGAGACAGGCAGATTTTCTAGTGATGTTAACAATTTGGCTTGTGGAGTACAACCATGTGGTTCTCGAAATAATCACTTTCAGGGAAAAAAATACACGAGAGGTGAGCACAAATAGCCTTGAGGGTTTCAGGCGTAATTCTCCATCAGTCGGATCTTTGCTGCACGTCATAACTGCGCTCTCCCCACAGCTCATATTTGATAAATTGATAAAATACTGAAGAAATACAAATGAATAGATGAAAATTCATCTAATGATTTCTAATCATTTCACTAAGGGAAATATCTACATAAATATACAGATATGTACTGAGTCTGAATAAAATCTTTAACATAACATTTAGAATTTTGGTTTAAGTTATCCACAGGTTGCTCCTCCTGGATTCACGAGATGTAATATCAACTGTAGCTAGCCTCTGGTGATGAGAGAAATAGAAACTGAACTCCTCAGCTGTTACTCGGTGAGACTGCTCAAATAAATTATTTATTTGAAATGACAGAGTGTGATTCTCTTCTTCATCTGACCCCGTTTAACCATTTTTTGCCTTCTTTGTGGGCAATTTCAAAGGAAATAATACACCTTTCATAATGGATAAATTATTAGGAAATGACAGCAAAAGCACAAACTTGCCCAGATTTAGAGCAGAAACCATGGCAATAATTACAGTTCTGACTACAGTACTATTCGCTGACAGTGTACACAAAATGAGTGCCCTGATTCCTAATTCGCAGATCATGACTGCTGTGAAATGCAATTAATGGATTCATAATTTATTTAGTGAGCTGTGATGAGCGAGCTCACTGAGACAGAATGCAGTATACACTCCATGCACACTGGATAAGCACGAGGTGTGTCTTAAAGGATGTGCAAAAAAACAAAAAAGGAACAGTACATTTAAATAATTCTAAGTTTATATGTAGCTGCAGTTGTGGTAGAAGTTTGCGTACACTCATCCTGGGCATGGCTGTCATGGCAGTTTTGGACTCTTTAAACAGTTCTTTTTCCAGGATATCCACCCTAACTAATATTTGGTTAAATGTCCCTTGGCAAGTTGAACCTCAGCCAGATCCTTTTGGTATCCATCAACAAGCTTCTGGGATAATTTTGGCTTAATAATTTGGCAGTGGTCCACCTCCTTCATTAGTCCATCCACCTTGTGTAATAATGTACGAGTATCACTGGCAGCAAAACAGCTCCAAAGCATAATCCTACCACCGCCATGCTTTGCTGAACAGTGTTCTTACGTTTGAGAGCCTCACCTTTACTCCTCTAAGCATACCTCTTGTCACTGTGGCCAAATAGCTCAATCTTTGTTTCATATAACCATAAAGCTTTTCTCCAGAAGGCATTTGGCTTGTCCATGTGGGCAGATTCAAATTTCAATCAACCAATTTCAAATGTCAATTTTCATGGCAGGCTTGAACCTTGGTGGTTCCTGAGTTGTCCCTGAACATCCTAACCCAGGGGTGTCCAACTCCAGGCCTCAAGGGCCGGTGTCCTGCAGGTTTTAGATGTGTCCTTGATCCAACACAGCTGATTTAAATGGCTAAATTACCTCCTCAACATGTCTTGAAGTTCTCCAGAGGCCTGGTAATGAACTAATCATTTGATTCAGGTGTCTAAAACCTGCAGGACACCGGCCCTTGAGCCCTGGAGTTAGACACCCCTGTCCTAACCAATTCCCTCTTTTCTGATAGTCATGGTTAGGGTCTTCTTTGAGACCTTGGTAGTGACACATCTGAATAACTTGTACTTATGTACAACTGTTTGAACTGATGATCCTGGAATTGTTTGCTATTAGGCTTCTGTGATGGCCTTTCCAACTCCCCAATCTGAAGCCTATTGAAAATTTGTTGCATACGCCTAAAAGCCTGGTGTTTGTTGGGAAACCAACCAATTTAAAAATTCTCTACCAATCTTGCCAAGAACAGTGATCAAATATCCAGACAAATTATGGCAGAATGCTGTTGATGCCTGCCAAAAGTGACTTGTCAAGGTGTAACTTTCTAATGGACATTTAACTAAATATAGCAGGGGTAGGGAACGTTAGTCCTCGAGAGCCGGTGTCCTGCAGGTTTTAGATCTCACCCTGGGTCACCATACCTGAATCAAATGATTAGTTCATTACCAGGCCTCTGGAGAACTTCAAGACATGTTGAGGAGGTAATTTAGCCATTTAAATCAGCTGTGTTGGATCAAGGACACATCTAAAACCTGCCGGACACCGGCTCTTGAGGCCTGGAGCTCCGTACCCCTGAAATATAGGGTCCTATGTATACTTTTGACCCTGTGTAGGTAAGAGAAAATCCAAAATAAATTGAAACTTGTGCACCCAATTCTTATTTTGTTTTTAAGTATTTAAAGAAGTATTCTGCAAAACCATTCCACCCTGGAAAAGAACAGTCAAAGAAATCATTAAAACCCTGAAATTACACCCATGACTGTGTGTAAACTTCTGACTACAGCTGTACATTAAAGAATAAAATGTGTTAAACTCCCCGACACACACCAAGTTAAACGTAAGAATAAGAACCAAAGGTCTCTTTGGGGTGATACAGATGTCAAAACAGTGACTGAAAAGCCTATGTTGTGGAATGAGTGTCAAGCAGAGGGCACGGTCTATCTCTGTTTTTGTTTTGTTTTGTTTGTTCAAAGAGACAGATGCCATGGAAGCAGTCTGAAAAATGTGAGACAGCAAGATTCCCTGGACGGCTGCCATGTCCCTGCAGGTACAAGAACGCGAGGATTTGGGAAGGAAACAGGACGCGGGTTGGTGATAATTGGGGGTACCCTCTGGAAATCTCTGCTTTGTAGTTAAGCTTTGTTTGAATATGACGCTATTAATGAGGATGAGAGGGAAACACTTGTAAAGCCACAAAGCCGGAATTTATCTCAGCTGTACTAACAGAAATGTTTTGCATGCTGTTCATTTAACCACAACTGGCACGCAGTGAGTGATCTGATGAAGTGATGCTGGTGGAAAAAAAATGTAAATATGACTTCAGCTGAAAGATCCTTCAGGGTATTGTGTTCATTTACAATACAAACCAAATCATCTGTTCAAATCCACAGGAAGAGGCCTAAATATGTAAAGCCTAAACTCAAATGTTCTCCAGCCAAATTTTGCTGCCAGATATTTATCCTGTGCGAGGGCCTGATGGGCTGCACAGTGACTCAACTTCCACCCATTCCTGTCTCAGTATAACAAGTGTTTAGGCTGTTTGCCATAAATCATGTCCCTGCCAGATGTTGCCAAGCAACTGATTAATTAGCAGAGCCTCCTGAGTGAGTAGCAGTGGAGCCAGTATGGGAGAGCTCATTTCAGTCCCAGTGGTCCAAAGACTCCACCAGCTTTGACACCTTAACAGACATAGAGAGCCATTTATTTTATATCCACAAGGAGACTTTTGAAGGGATACTTGAGTACATGATTTAGGAAATAGCACTTATTTGCTTTCTGACCCAGTGTTAGATGAGAATGTGGCTACCACTCTCATACTTGTATGACTTCTGCAGAGTTAGACACAGCAGGTGGTTTGGTTTGATTAACGTCCAAATTTTAAACCGAATACATCTTAGTGTCGCTAATTTCACAAAGCATTATATGCTGGACTAGTTAATCCACTGGTTACCTGCCAACTGCAGAGTGATGAAAATATTCACGTGTTTCTAAATAATATACTTCTTAATTAGTGATTCTTAGAGCTGCTGGTGGAAACTTTATTTTTCCTTTTTTACATTTAGTCAGAAAACGCCTGGTTGTTTCTCTCTTATGCTTGCAAAAAATAACAACTGGTGATTTAACAGTAGTGAGAGGGTATTAACCTTTTCATCTCACTCTTCACAAGAAAGCAAGTTATCATTATTTCCCAAAATGTCAAACATTTTTACCAAGAGAGGGAAAAATCTATTTATTTAAACACACCGTGCCTTTAAGATGGCTTAATTGCTTCTGTAAAGGCAATATATGAAGCTACATTAGGCCTCAGATCTAGAGACTGGTCAGTGATAACCATAGATTGCCAGGGTAAACTGTGTATTTTCCAGTTGATAGACTGGTGGTTGGTGGGTGCTGGAAGTGTCAGGTGAAATCAGTCACAAAGAGGGCGCTGCACCAAAAACCTCATCCAACCTTGCTTGGTTGCTAGCAGATTGTCACGTTCCTCCATTGTTTGGATGCAGACTTATCTGCAAACACTGGGCAACTACTCACCAAGTGATGGTGACAATAGCAATGCAAGCCAGAAACGAAATCTTTCCCTTCAAAGTTCATGTAAAAGATGGGCCTTGTTGTGCAACAAACACATTTCAAAAGGGAAGAAACGTTTTACTTGTTTACTTGGGGGGTTTTTTCCCACAGAGACAAATATCCTGCTTCTAAATTTGTTGCCCTTTTTTGTTTGTTTTTCACTTTAGATAAGCAGCACAGGATGGATGGATGGATCAATGGATGGATGGATGGATGTTCCAATACTTATATATATCTCATATTGTAATTTGCTTGTGAAAGTGTCCAAATTCTGCAGTTTTCTTGTGCGGCATGGTTTTAAGAATTAGTTACGAATCCAGTAAATATATGTTTTATTTAAAAGGACTGAAAAGAAATAATTTTATGAGTAAATCATAGCATGAGACTGGGTATGTACTGGGTGCTAAACAAGGCATCCTATGAAGTAGGCTTTGGCAGTTTGTTGCCAGTCTAAGTGGATGAGAAAAACCTCTTTTTCTTTTCTTTTTTTCCAATGATCATAGCTGGCTGAGCTGTAGTTGAACAAACATAGCTTGCATTTTCTGTGCCAGAAATGGCCTGAATCCACAGGGCAGTGGGTCACACTTATACGTGCGCACAAACACATGAAGACAGATGCTCAAACACTTAACTGACCCACCTCAGACATTATTAGTTCTTCCATGCGGTAGAGTCAAAGCTGTCTAATAGAGGATGGAGGTCATATTTTGATGCCCAACTCCATTTGGGTTAATAAGAGGACTGTAATTAGCTGGGAGGATGGAGAAGGTATATGAACCATGTTAGAAAGCTAAATGGTCCAATTTTCCCAGTCATGTGAATGCCTTTTCCCCACATCACTCTTGGCAGTCACTGAGGCTAAAAGACACCAATTAATCTCCCATGGCTATTATGGGCCCAGAAAATAGATGGGGAAAGCACACTGAGACAGAAAGGGGATATGTAATTTGCTGGGGATCACTGCACGTTGGCTGAAACCAGCTATAATTAAAATAGCAGTCAGCAAAAGTTTGACAATTGTGCTATAATTTGTAACGGGATAATTAAATTAACACTTCATAGAGGTGCTTTCTAATTATCTTGTAGCTATACTGTTTTGCACATACATACAGCGCTAATTTTATTTAGTTCAGTTTAAGTAGCTGGAATATTTTGACAAACTGCAAAGTAACACATAAGGCAAAGCCATTTAAATAAACAGTTCCTTCTTAAAAGATTTTAATGTGTTCAGGAGAGGCACTAAAGAGGAACTTGTGGCATCGTCTGAACTCTGCAGTAAGACACCAGAGACGTTCTACAGGCTTTGATAATACCCTGCCTCTGTGTCTGTGTTGATAATACCTCCCTGTCTGTGTCTATAGAACTCATAATTCCTGTTCTGTCAGACTGGCTCTCTGTAACCATTATTTGTCTTTAGTGGCATGAGCTGGATTTGGCAGACCTGTCACTGCATGCACGCTTGCATACTGTTTGCATGTATCAGTATTACACATTCCTTAGGATATATTCAGATCTGTATCACTGTCTTGATCCTGAGCTGAATAACAAATGAACATCTCTGCCGCCTTCAGCTTTTACTCGCTGATTTCCCTGGGCTGGAATTTCTCCTAATAACCAACTGCCTGCCTCCCTCAACACAGCAGCACTGTCAGAGAATGAAAACTCTGATGCCTCAACAACTTGCATGCTGCTGAATGGAGTTTTTTCTCCAACAGATGGCCATTTGCTCAGGGCAATAACAATAACACTGGAATGAGATAGTAGGAATACTAAGCAGTTATGAATTTGGGTTCATTTTCTGTTAATTTTTTGGTCATCACAAGATGTGTTCCTCAGTCTACTGGGTTGCCATGTTTAGTTTCCCTGTGATACCTGTGGGATTTTTTCTTTCTGTGTACTCATTTGTTATTTTTGGCATGCCAACTACCTCTGTTACTTTATATCTAGATCTTGGCTGTTTTTGGTCCCATTATTTTCTTCCTCAATTTCACAGTTACCTATCTACTCTCATTTTGCAAGGCAATTCAACCTCAGTCCAAGTAGCAGTCTGAGAGCTACATCTCCCAGACTTTTAAGTATTGTCCACAGCCTATTTACATTAAAGCAGACATGACTCTTTAATGAAGTGTATACCATTGTAGTAATCCTCTTTACTAGATGATAATGTAAAAACACATAAGCTCTAACTGCGTATAGACGCTTTAGTGTATTCTAGAGCTTTGGTTGCTTCACAGCTCTGAACCGCTGTAGCTATCCCCCGACACCAGGCATTACCACTGGCATTCTGCTGTCTGACTCAAAGTTCCAATCGGCCAATGAATACCAAATCAGCCCTTTTAAATACAGCCAGGAATACACTGTCAAAAGGAAAAATGGTTCGCTGCCACCCCCACCAACACTACCCCCTATTCATCTGCAGAGTCACATTTCAAAAAAGGTGCAGGGGGTTTCAGCTCTTCTCATCTTAAACATCTCCCACAGGTGTGGCCGTAACTCTGTCTCGACACACTCTTGCACTTAAGCCCTGGGATGATATCAAACCATGATCTTAGTGCAGGACAGTATTGCTTTGTTTCACACCCACCCACCCTCCCACCCACACACACACACACACACACACACACGAACATATGAACTGCTAATCTTGTATTCACCATCATCAACACTCCAGAATGCACAGATGCAGACAAGCAGAGACACAAAACCTGACAGCTACGTACACAAGCGTAGTGTGCTCCCAAGTGAGCCCAGCTAACAGACTGTGGAGAGGGAGGTGCAGTGATGCAGAGACATGGGGCCATACACGGAGCTTCAAGTTCACTGCCTGGGAATTATCACATCAAACTTGTATGCCCAATGGTTCTGACAAGCCCAAGGCCAAACCATTAAAGCCTGGTGTAGACAGAAATTACTTCGCAGGGCTATGACTGGGCAATGACTGCTGTTGTGCACCAGTGATTCACACCAGCCAATAGGAGTCAGATTTACACAGGCAACCAGGAAGGAAGTGCTTGTCAAACCAACACAGAGTTGGTGGATATGCTTACTTCATTCACATGCATAGATTAGTTTCATGATGTATTCACACTTTCATCCACTGTGGCATTTTTGAGAATGTGGACTTTGTTCCACAAAACGAATACCGCTGAAATCAGTGTCTTGTTCTATCGGCATATATTTGCATGATATATTCATACAGTAGCTCAGTACACCCTGTAGCACTTGTAGCAGACACTGAAGATATCAAGGCTTCAAATAACCATCCTGTTGGAGGAAACTGTTAGCAAGAATGCATTTGAGCCAGATCAAAAGTGAAGTGTGAAGAACACATTTATCTCACGGCTACACTTGCACAATTATAATATTCCAGTTTTACAGAGGAAACATGACTTAATTTGGGAGCATCATTCACTTCCTGTTTTATTCCAAATCTGAGAGCAATCAGACTTAATGATTGGGGGAATGGGCAAGAAGAAAAATACTTCACACATCTCAGATTAGAATGTACATGAAGTATAAAGCAGCTAAGGCTAATAATATACCATTAATTTAATCAACAGTCGCAGGAGATGAACTAAAGGTTAGATTTTCCATTAACTCACTGGCATGAACTTAGTTGATGAAAGTGGTGGAACAAACACCTGCTTGATACCAACAGCTGTAAATAACTGTTGTTATTAGTTAAATGTCACTCAAAAAGCCACGCCCCTAATTATGTATACCTTATAGAATTCATTTAATTTACATAGTGGGGATTCTAAAATATAAAACGTGGTAAATGAGCTAGAGGAGGTTGCTGCCTAGCACTACTAAGTACATTTAAATGAACTGTGAAAATGCAAATTTTTGAGCAGTCTGAAACTGTAAAATGTCTTTGTGAAACTGTCCCAATGCGGGCAGGAACATGAAGGCAAAAAGTTCTTTTACATAATTTATTATCAGAGTTCTTCTATAAAAGGGATAATAGGGCGAGAAGATCTTAGCAAAGTAAATGTGGGGTAAAGAGTATGTTTGTGCCATCCAATGGGGGATTCCTAATGCTATGCAAGTTACAGGACTGGCTTTAATTGTGAGAAGGGCAGATATGAGTTTCTCTTTAAGCATATGCAGTGCACATAAGAAGAAGCTCAATTTTTATTTCGTCTTGATTTCACTGTTCTGCTGTCTAGTACTAATCTTTGGCAAATACATTCATATATCATCATATTTTTGGTTTGTTTCTTGTAAGACTTGTATTTTCTAACTTAACTAGAACCAGTCCCAGCCCTAAATATGGGTGAAAAGGAGGGATAACTATGCTGTATATAAGTAAGCATGGTCACCCTGTTGTAAAAGAAAGTCTGGGCTCTCTGGAGCCTCCAGATACTTATTTTTAATTCAATTCATTCCAGTTTTATTTATATAGCACCGAATCACAACAAAAGTCAACTCAAGGCACTTTATATTTTAAGGTAAAGACCCTACAATGACAGAGAAAAAACCCAAACAATCAAATGGCCCTGGATGAGCAAACACTTGCTGACAGTGGGAAGGAAAAACTCTTTTAACAGGAAGAAACCTCCAGCAGAATCAGGCTAAGGGAGGGGCAGACATTCAGTGCAAAGCATTATTAAAATTATTACAATTTCAGGGGTCACCAGGACATACACACTGCTTGTGAAGAATCAGCAGTTGGATAATTCATTGACTGCCCATAAAGACTATTTTAAAATGCTGTGTCCACTGGAGACTATAGTTGGCCCTACACTACCTTTTTCTCTGATGCAAAATTCTCTCATATTCAGGTGCCAAGTGTCTTTCTTATATTGTTTATGGTACCAGCAAGTCCGCCCTCGATGCCTGGCACTGTGCGAGCTAGAAAGACATAGGGTGTATAATCCTCCTGTTGTAAGCTGTGTGTATTTATGTGTTTTTTCCGCACTTGACCTCATAACGACAACGTCTTGTCACTATGGCAACAACTTTGTGTACTACCCCAGAAACCCGCTGAAACCCGAGATTATTTATTAATTTATTTTTACCCCGATATTGTTCCAAATACCTATACTACAGAGACTCCAAGAGCTTCCATATCCGAGGTAGGCTTTTATTTATGACATCGAGTTTTCAGGAAACAGCTGTCTGAAACATTTCAGCCTCAAATCGATACAGCATCTAAGCTAGCTAATTCTCCCCCAGCTCTTTTCTAGATAGTGCAGCAAGTCTGTGTGAGAATATATATATATATATATATATATATATATGCGTATCTTATGTAAGACTGCCAACTTTTCCTGGACAGTTATTAATCAAAGGGATCTGTTGATAAAGTTAACGTAACTGCATGAAACGTTAATGACGGAGATAGCAGTACTGGTGCCGTCGTGCTGCTCTCGTTGTGGTGACAGATGCAGTGGGGTACCAAGCCCACTGCAGGGCTGAGGCGTATGTCTGAAATGTGAAGGGCTGCAGAAGAGAGAGAGATGAAAGCCGTGGAGGGAAAGAGACACACAAAGTCAGAGAAAGTCACAGACACTTTTGTCTCACTGACTGAAGGGAATGACAGGGAGAGGAGAGGGACCAAAATGAGAAAGTTACACAGAGATGTACCCTTAGTATTTGATGGAAGAGATACAGACAGGAGATGGGGGCGATGGGGGGGAGGCATGGAGGATGAGAGGATGGGAGAACTTTGTCTAGAGCAAACACCGTGGCTTCTCTTTTATTCTCTCTCATGCTGAGTTTGAAAAAAAAAAAAAGTGGTATTTTAACAGTGAGCTGAGGTAAATGCTGAGATGCATCTCAGGCTTGACATTTCTACTCACTACTTCCTGTATATTTTTAGAGAGCAAGCAATGCATTGTGTCTCTGAAACGGGGAGGTAAAATATCTAAAAGGTGACATGAAAAATATTCTAAGCTGTTAAGTCTTAAATGGGCCTAAATCTACACTTTCTTCCTTCAACACTATCATTATGGACATTAAGTGTTGCTGAAAGTCATGAGCATTCCTAAGTTTCATGCGTACTATTTGATTTGCAATTTTTTCAATTCCAAAGAAATGATCAGTCTCTAATTTTTATGGTAGTTCCGTTTTAATGGAGAGAGATCAACCAAAAACACATCACATAAAAGTTATGAATTGATTTGCATGTCACTGAGTTAAAAAAAAGTATTTGATCCCCCAAGCAATACATGACTTAGTACTTGGTGGAGAAATCACTGTTGGTAAGTACAGCAGTAAGTTGTTTCTTGTAGGTGGTTGCCAGGTTTACACACATCTCAGGAGGTATTTTGGCCTACTAGTCTTTACAGAAGTTAGACCACTCCATGAACTGCTGGAAAACCCATCCATGACTCATATTCAGTGTTCTGGCTGAGGAAAGGAGGCTCTCATCCAACATTTTACAGTACTCCCATCCATTGGCCCCTCAGTGCGGTGAAGTTGTCATGAACCAATAGAAGAAAAACAGCCCCAAAGCATAATATTTCCACCACCATGCTGTGGAGATGGTGTTCTTTGGGTCATTCGCAGCATTTCAGTTCCTCCAAAAATTGCAGGTTGAGTTTATTTTGGTGTCATCTGACCACCGCACTTTCTCCCAAGCATTCTCTGAATCATTTAGGTGTTCACTGGCAAAGTTAAGACCAGGATGCTGAAAGACCCTTCTTGAGCAGTAAAACATTTGCCGGCAGTGCAAGATTTCAAGCCATTACAGTGTAGTGTGTTACCAATGGTGTTCTTGTTGACCTTGGTCCCAATTGCTTTCAAATCATTAACACACTCCTCTTGGGTAATTTTGGGCTGATCCACCACCTTTCACCACATTCTCATCATGTTGATGATCTTGTAGCTCATTCCAGCCTTTTGCAGGTCTAAAATCTTGTCCCTAACATCTCTTGACATCCCCCTCGTCTTACCCACGCTGGTGGAGAGGTTCAAACAGAAGAAACTGATTGCGTGGACAGGCTTTAGACACATAGTGAGTTGAGATCAGAATGATCTGTAATCAGCTGATTGATTATAATCTGTGTTTTACATGGGCAAACAGCCAATCTGTAGGAGCTGGAATTAAGAATAAATAGAGCAATAAGAGTAACAATAAGAGATTGCAAGGCTGTATAATTGTGCACAGGGATAGATGAAGAAAAGCAAGCCCCCCTCCTCCAGGAGAGCTGAAATCCATCAACTCTACCAAGTCTATGCCGCAGGACTGGAAACTTTGAGTGCCCGTGCACTGCTGATGTTCCTCCACAAGGAGCAGAAGGAACTCACAGCAAATGAAGAAAAAGCAGAGAGTTTGATCGATAGATTTGAGATCAACGAGACAGGTGAGTAAAGGGAGAAATGTGGACAATGTCTTTTGGCTTGCTGCTCATCATCATGGGAAAAAATACTCTATTCTTTGGTGTTTTCAAATTGCAAATTTAGTTGTAAGAGAATTTAAAGGCTGTAATGCCTGGCTGGCAAAATGAAAGAAGGAAAGAAAAACAAATGGAAGAGTAAGGCACATCAGCCTCAGGCTAATGGACCTGGCTAATGGATGTTGTCCCGTGTACTGTGGACTAATTCACACCAACACAAACAGCAAAACAGAGAAGATAAAAGACTTACAAATAGTCTGTGCCATTAATACACAGAAGACAGGGCTGTCCAAATTAATCAAATTTTAATTTCAGTTAGAATTTTGTCTTCCACTAACTATCAGAACAAGAGCTCTAGAAACATGTACTTTTAGTTTACTAAAGTTGAGTTCATTTCAGTTTTTTAAAATGATTTTGATGTTAAGTCTTCTGAATTATTATTAAAGTTCAAGTAAATCAAGTTTCCAGACCTCCATTGTAATTGTACAAGCACAACAAAATTGCAAACATGCCAGCTGTGGTGTGAAACATTAAAAACAGTAAATAGGTTTTAAAAGTCTTTCCACTTTATTTCAAAGATATATTTCTGCTCTTTTTAAAAGTGTAATAAACCCACTGTTTTGCCCAAGTTTGAGAGTAATTGAACTAAATAAGCTTGTCCAATGATTTTCATACAGATTTGTGCCATAATGAAGGAGCCCTAACAGAAGACCTCACTTTCTGCCATTCTTTGCATAAACAAATGTGCTCATGTTTTTCTTTTTCTGCACTTGCATGATAACCGTAACACACATTTCTCTCAACAAACTCAGTTATTCATAGAGCAATTGCAATTTTTAAAAAAACATATTAAATCATACCATAGTTGGTGATTTTATTCAGAATAAATCAAAAAATCATCCAAACTGCTGAAAGTAAAAGCAGGTACAGTTGGTATGAACCATCAGCAGCGTAGTCAGTAAAATCAACCGTTTTCACAGCAGACAGTTTGTCAGAGCAGGGAGAGCTCTGATGGTGGTGAAAGATATTTTATTAATGAAGTTAGACATGGCACTGTATCAGCTTACACAATACCAGGAACCCACAGCTAGTTCACCCAAATGAAATGCAGTCTTTTTTTTTTTCTTTTTTAATTTAATGTCAGATTTCTTTCCATTAAGTTCATCGTTTGAGCTGACTGTTCAGCTGAATGAGTTTTATTCCCACCTCAGACTAAAGATAATTACAGTACACTCGTGACATCACAATTCATTACCAGCAGAAACTTCACAGAGGCTACATCATGGCTCTGGAGACGCTCCACTGGTCAGTCCTCTGCTGTAATCTAATTTCAAATTTCTAAACAGCTATTTGATGGACTGTCATGAAATTTCACCCAGCTACTTGTGGCTGTAGGAGGATGACTTATAATGACTTTAGTGATCCCCTAACTGTATTATCTAGCATGATCATCAAACAGGTTTATGACCAAATATCTATAACACACCAGTCGTAACTCTACCAGAGATGTTATAAGAAGGACTTTTGTTTTACTATTAAAGTAACATGGTATAGATAGAAATTAAATGCAGTTATCTGGCTTGATTGTAGATGCTGTTCTTCTTTTTTTTAATCCTTAAAGATGAAATTTAAGTCTTCTCAATTCCTCCTCTTCCAGCCAGAGAAAACAGCTCAATGACCTTTGAAGGGTTCCTCAGGTACATGGAGTCCAAAGAGTGCTGTGTGTTCAACCAGGCCCACACGTCAGTGTACCAGGACATGGACCAGCCTCTTACCAGTTATTTCATCTCCACATCACACAACACCTACCTGACCGGAGATCAGCTAGTAGGGCAAAGCAGCCTGGATGCCTATGTTAGGTAGGGAAGCAATGTTTACATACAGTGTTCCTCTTTACTTAGCAGCATTTTAAAAAGCCACGCCCAATGCCAGAGGGAGTACTGTGAATATGTTTTAAGGCACTGACGTTAAAGTGAGAATGCTTTGAATAGATTATATCATAAATAGGTTTTAGTGGATAAGTCGACTGTAGAGCTATACCAAGCACAGCAAATGGGCAAAACCCCCCAAAATCTAATCAATATTTGGTGTATCCAACCTTTGCTTTTAAGTTTCAGTGCCCTCTGTCTCTTCATATAATCCAAGACTGACTCTATGAAATGGAGATCAAGGTTCTGTGGGGGATATATCAACGGTTCTTGGACTCTTTGTTCTTCTTGCCTCTGAAGATAGTTTTTTTTTATGATTCATGCTGTATTTTCTGCCTGTAGATAAAAGATGGATGTAGTCAATATGACCTTACCCATCGGTTTCTTAATTCTGACTCATCTTTTTGGCCTTCACCATGTTGTTTTTTGTTTGTTTTTTTGGGGGGGGCAGAAGTGAGCTACTTTAAATGAGAAGAATAGAGTTCTAAGTTATCAGCTTCCAAGCTTGGTTAGCAAACTGTATTCATAAACTGCATGGCTTCATTGCACAGACACACATTCTTTGACAAGTTGAACCACATACTAAGCACTACAGATTTTCCTTCCCACTGTCAACAAGTACTTGCTCATAGGAGGTCTTCTGATTGTCTGGTGTTTTTTCTCATTTATTTTAGCGTTTTAACCTTACAATATAAAGTACCTTGAGGTGCCTGGTGTTGCATTGCACAGAATCGACTTGTTGTTGTATATGTGGCTTTTCAAACATGTGTTGCCAACAGGGAAGTTGCAGAGTGCCCTCTTGTAGACAAATGATCTAACGTCATAACCCAAAATATAGTTGAAGGGTGTTTTGCTCTTCTCTTTTTTACTTCTTAAATTGTCACTTTTCGGTGCTATAATTGCCTTTAGTGACAGGAAATAGCAAAGGTCATATAATACATAATCTATAGATCGTAAAATCTTTGCAAAAATTATGCCAATACTGGTGAAAGCCTACTTGCAAATTAGCAAATTTAACCGGTAAAATATTATGACAAATAAAAACAATCTTTAAAAAAAAAGCAAAAATAGTAGAACACAAAAACTGGCTGAAATGAAGCTCTAAATGCCCTACAACACAACATCAGTTTCCCTCTCCAGGCCTACACGTTTGTCATTTGGATACTCTTTTGCGCTCTGGTTTCATTGACCCAGTCCTGTGCTGAGGCAGACAGTGAAATTGCTGTGGTGCCTTTATGGGACAATGGAGGTGATTACAAAAGAGGCTGATGGAAGCAGAAGTGCTGTATTTATGGTTCCAGTGAAAGTGCTGAGTTCCCTGGCTGGCTGGTAGAGCGAACCCTTCAACCCAGCGGCCCGAGAGCTCTGGTTTACTTAGATAATGATGCAATGATCTTGAGAGGAAAGCAAACTGGCAGGAACAGTAAGCTGCTTTATAGAAATCCCACTAGCTCACAGGTGGGAGAGGGATGAAAATAACATGAAGCGAATGTATACGAGTTACGAGGAATGCATCAGAAATACTAAAATATGCACCCTGGTACTTGTTAAAATGAAGATTGCTTAACTGTGGCTGTGTATGTATCACATTAACTCTCACTTCAAAAACTGTGATATGAGATAATTGTGTTAGGTAAATTGTAAAAAAAAATGTTGAGAACTGCACACTTTGGTCCCCTTTTTCCAGAAAAAACTGACACTAGTTTTATTTCAAAGCATCAAAGCTAAAAAGATGAGTAAGCCTTCTTTGGAACTCAGCATTACAATAGAAGCTGAAGAAAAGAGTTAGCCTGGCTCTCTCAGAAGTTCAAAAATGCTTCCGAAGGCACTTGTAAAGATTTGTTTAAAAAAGTGTATTTTCACCCAAAATCACTAATGTACAATCTGTCAGTGGTTGTAGTCAGCTAGCAATCTGTGTCAGTGACTGAGACTTTTTTATAAGCGTGTGAATTGCCTATGATTGACTTTTTGCACTGCTGATTTCACCCTGCCAGAAAACCCATATTTATGCAATCTTGTTTGTGTCTTTGTTTAAAGTTTTAGCTGGGCATGTTGTAACTAACTCAGAGCACTACAGTGCAGGTTACCTGATACCGAAGGTGAGCACAGGTGCTTGTGAGGGCATGATGACATCACACCTGGAAAGACTACTTTACTGTCTGCTGTAACTCTACCAAAGAAAGCAAAAGACTGACAGTGTGATGCTATGAACTTTGCCTGCAATAACAGAGCCTCATTTAACACTTATGTGACAGTTTATAACTACAAAGAAAAGCACCTGAAAGCAGACACAGACTGCAGCTGTTTTGCATGCGCCAGGCTCCATTTAAAACACAAATAACTCCTAAACAAGCACTGATTGAAAATGTCTGGAGAAAAAGGCGGATATAACTGTGTGTCAGTGTTGCATGAAAAATATATTATAAGCAAAGTGATTATTTGCCCCAACCTCTTTGTGAAAGTGATCTAACTTTTTTTCCTCCACTGAGAGAAAGCAATCTTGTATAAGATACAGTCTGTACAGACATATAGATATAATACCTATTATTATTTTCACATAAAGAAAAACACAGGAATGTAAATGTAAAGCACCATCGCAGGAAAGTAGTAAAGTTTGTTCCTCAAACTTGACTTATAGTTTGTCACATAGTGCTTTTTTTTCATTTAGCATGGCCTTGCTGCAGCTCAGTCTGCATGTTTCTCTGTATGCATGTGTGTGCTTCTGTCTGGAACAGTGCTCTGAGGAAAGGCTGTCGCTGCCTGGAGATTGACTGCTGGGATGGGCCAGACATGGAGCCCGTAGTTTACCATGGCCACACCCTCACCAGCAAGATACTTTTTAAGGATGTCATCACCACTGTGGGGCAGCACGCCTTTGAGGTAACAGCATGTAGTTTGTTACATGATTACTGCTTCTGGCGTAGCAGCCAGCTCACTCACTCTTGCCTCTGCGGGCGCCGAGAGACCCTACCGAGCAGCATTTGCTCTCATTAATAACCTCTCTTGCCTTCAAACTGCCTTTGATTTAGCATTTCAGGCCATTCTCTGTGATGTACGACCATACAGAGAGTCAAGTTGCTGGAAATGGGGTCTAAATGTACTTTTTTTCTTTCTGGTTTGGATTTTTATTGACAGGTGTCTGCTTATCCAGTGATTCTCTCTTTGGAAAACCATTGCTCCCGGGAGCAGCAGGAGGTCATGGCCCAGTATCTTATCTGTATCCTGGGGGAAAACCTGCTGATAGCTCCCTTGGATCACCCGACTGCTGGAGACCTCCCAAGTCCAAATGTAAGACTCAGAAGAAGTGAGAATTAGGCTGTGTGAGGAGCAAAAAAAAGAAAGAAAAGGAGATGAATCTGTGTTTAACAGTAGAACAGCTGTTGCAAGCGGAAGAATGATGGTGTTTGCACCTATAAATCCTCATTGTCTGCCATAGCAAAACAAAACAAGAACAAAGTGAGACCTTTTCATCGTCACAGAGGGCCTCATTAGTCTCCCTTCCTAGGCTTTCCAGGCTCCCTGTCCTCCGCGAGCATGCGGGGTAAATGGACATCTGCATTTGCAAGCCTCTTTAATCTCAGAGAGTCACAAATCTAACGTAACGTAGTAGACCCTGATAAGTGTCCATCACTTTGAGACTGTTGAGGCACTCGAGCCGACTTCTCCTTTGAAAGCATCTGTCACAGCTCATTATGAAGTGACCAGTATGAAAGACAATGAGACTGCAGTATACTGACTATGACGAGGAGGATAAAGGCTTTTTTCCCCCTTTTTTTCTCAGAGTGTGGATGAATGTGTGCAGTCTCATGAGAATCTCTTTGGTACTTCTGATTTCTGCTGCAAAAATGAGCTGTGCTCTATCCTTAGAGCACATATTCTCCATATCGTTTTTATCTTTATGACTTTGGAAGTAGCAGGCTTACGTAGGAGCCTCGGCTCTAACGGTTTCATCTTGACTATTAACCCCTGCGGCTGGGACACTCAGTCAGTTTTCATGTTTTAAAATTATGCAGCTTCACACACGCTCAAGTTACTATCTAATTATAAAAGTGGAACCAATCTGCGGTTTTCAGGATTCCCTCATTACTCCTACTAGTTACATCAAAAGGTTTTAAAGCTGTTTACACAACTTTTCTAAGCTGTGGAAAAGATGGTAAAGCCAGTTGTCTTGGCTCAATTTTTCAATTATCCAGAGTTATTGTGGGATTAGAAATAAGCTACAGTTAATTAACATGTTATTACGCTACTTTATTCTATTTTTACTGTCAGCGTGAGGCGAAACCCCCCTCAAGAACCAATTATTCTTTCCTAAAGTGCATCAACATAAGCAAAGCCTCAATTTTAGCTCTGCAGACTATATAATTTTGTGTACAAATGATGGAAATTTCAAGAAGTGAAAGGGCCAAGTGAAATTATGAAGCTTGTAATTTTTAGACCATATGGTCTCTTACAGGTTGTTAATGCTGGCATATCTGTAATTAGTTTGAATAATTTGCCTGTGCATACAGTATGCATTGACACTCACTTAACGTGGAGCTTCCTCCAGACCATGTTTCTTCTTCTTTTCTTTTTTTTTTGGCTTTTAGCATATTGCTGCTCATTGGAAAAGAGAGCCCTTTAAAGTACTAACAGATATGGAGTCCGGACGGTGAAATGCAGGAGCAGATGTTCGATTCAGTGATTCGATACACCTGCTGCTTCTCTTGCTTTTCTTCTTATCTGCTCTAACTGTGTGTATGTACTGTATGCCCCGCTGTGGATGTGACTCTTTGAAGAACAGCGTCTTTGTGGCAGACCATAGCGGTGGGAGTGGGGTGGTTTGTGCAACAAACGAAAAAATTTTGGTGTTTGTGCCCAAAGTTTGAAGATACAGAAACAGTTTGGCTGATGCAAATATGTGGCATGTTTTAAAAGTGCTGTGTGGATGTTAGTTCGCATTCATTCATGTGTGACTTGATCCTGTGGAGGATTGCCAGGACCTGAAGTATAAGATCCTCATCAAGAATAAAAAGCTCAAGCGTCAGATTAAGACAGAGGATGCTGCAGAGGGAGAGGAGAGTGCAAATGAGGGTGAGGAGGAGGAGGAGGAGGAGGAGCAGGATGAGGAGGAAGAGGATCATCAAACAAAAGCAAAGTTCTGGTCTCCCAGAAAGGCAGGGTCAAAGAAGAAAGTAAGTCAGGGTGTTTTTGTTTTTATTTTATTTTTTCCAGTCAGCTAAAAAAGAAAAAAGAAATTATCTACAAAAAAATAATGTTTGAAATGTAAAGGTAAAGGCATTTTGCATGAGGGCAAAAAGGCGTAGCTTTCAACCTGGAACTGTTACTGGAATTTCAATGGTGTTTTTTGTTTGTCTCTTCTGCCCTTAATGCATTGAGTAGAAGAAGAAGGTGGTGGTAGCTGAGGCTTTGTCTGACCTTGTTATATACACAAGGTCTGTCAAGTTCATCAGTTTCAGTCACTCCAGGGACAATCAAAACTGTTATGAGAACACATCCATGGAAGAGAAGAAGGCTCGCAAGCTACTCAAAGCTTCAGGTAGAGTCATTTATTGATTTGAAATCATTAAACAGGAGAAGAAGGATTTATAGATTAAAGTAATAAAGAATGTGTATTCGTAATTGTAAATGTTACAAAATATTATTCGGGTGATCCCAGCAGATTTCTCTTGATTTACCATCCCACTTTTGCAAAGTGCTCAGTGTGCATAATTGCATTTCTCATCCAGGAGTCTTCGGATGGAAAATGCAATTACAGTATACCGGCTATAAATTCCCAGAACAGCAAAGGCATATTGAACATGACATATACGTTAGAAGGAAGTAGTTTTTAAGGAATAAAGCATGAGAACAAAAACCCAGAAATGTGACTCGTACTTTCATTGCTGGGGAAGTGAAAAGAGCCCTCAGAGGTTCAAATCAGCAGATAATCAGTTAAAGTGTCAGCACGCCGCTGAGCCGCAGCATACTGGAGAAACAAAGTGATAGAGAGAAATGAAATCTGTTTCCTGCTGAGGAGGAATGACACTTTTCCACACATACAGCTACATTATGAGCTGGTTGACTCGGGTGTCAGCAACCATGAGCAGTCTCAGCAAATCTAGCTCAAAAGCTTGGTGGTTTCGACAATCTCTGCAGGAAAATCAAACAGCTACTGTGTTAAAGATAATGTATAGACTGAAGCTGTGTGCCATGCTTTTCAGTCCTCAGAAGGAGGATAATTATACATGGATCAAAATTTAATTTCTTGAGACATTATCTTCCTTTTTTTTTTTACATTAAACGATATAGCAATTCACTTTCTGCAATGTTTCACAATCACAATTCTTTATATTTGAATAAAAACAACACATTAAGATTGATAAAACAAAAGCTTGAGCTGTAGTGTAATGAATTTTAATCTTTCCAATGAGAAATAGTGGGATATGTCTATAATCTGCTCAGGACAAATCAAATCCCTACAGATAATGTGTCATGTGGTTCCATTAAACAAATCAACAGCTGTGAAGTCTTAATCGGTGGGCATTCTGATTAATGTGACCATTGTGATTGATGCATTCTTTGTCCCGTCTCTCTTTCAGGTTCGGATTTTGTTGAACACAACCAGAGGTTCCTCAGTAGGATTTATCCAACGGGCTTGAGGATGTCATCCTCAAACTATAACCCTGTGGAATTTTGGAATGCCGGTTCTCAGCTTGGTGAGTTGGAAGACTCACACGGAATACTCAGATACTCGCTCATTATGTACACAAAAGATATTTTAGTCAGACAGCTCCCGTTTGAAATGGCTGATTCATTACAGCAGCAAAGCAGAGTCAGAGTTTGACGTCTGAGCTCACAAATGCGTTACATACAGTAGAGATACTGGGCAGTGATGAGATAACATCCCCTGGAGCCTACAGGTGGATGCTACAGGCCAGAGGGGGAAGATGGGAGATCTTGCATAAAGTTTTTGTTTTGGTTTGTTATGTGGGAATTACTAAAGTGATTGTATATACTGTACACATGCACATTCCTATTTGTTTAGAGAATCTGAGATACATTTAGTTTAGAAAAATTTTCCAAGTGCATGCAGTGTTATCTATTATGCAGTTAAGAAGGCTGCCAGACTTATGGAAATATTTAGAATGCAGTTAATTAATTAGACCAATCTAATTACAGAAATGAATAGGGCATAAATAATAGATGGTTCCCAAACATTTTAATTTCAGAATAATTAAAGACACTAATTCAACAACTAGGTATTTATTGATATCTTAATGGGCAATAAAAAAAGATCACATATCAAGTAATAATTAGGAGTTAATGATTATTAATGAAATAACCACTGCTTTGCTCTCACTTATGTTTCTTTGAGCGAAACCCTAAAAATATCAATTTTAATGTGTAAAACAATTTTTTTCCCCCACTGTGTCAACAGGAAACAAAACGCCTTTGACACAAACAAACAAACTGCTTTTTTACTTTGGTCCACTATGAACTCTTGAGATGAAGAAAACTGCAGCCCAGAAGACCGACTGTCAAACTTTAAAGGGAACAACCTGGCCCAGTGTCCTGACAATTACCTGTGAAAAGAACATTTCATTCCAATCTACAGCCTGACTGCCTCATCTGTGTTTTCCCCCAGAGCAAGTCCTCTCCCGGCCGTTATCACATCTTTTTCAAATCGATTTGCACCCCACTAAATGCCCCCTTTCTTTAAATTACGGCTGGCTTTCGGTCAGAGCTCTTTTTTCCCCCTCCATATGACATACCTGTCCTCCCCGAGTAACTATGCATTAGTGCATGATTCATCCTTGAGGTAATCTCCGTAAACAGGTTCTTGGCAAAGGACGATATTTGCAACACTCTAAGCATTCTGGTTTTCGTTTGCAGTCTTTTTGCAGTGCAAACAGCATTGACCAATCGCATTGGAGAAAGCTTTGGTTGCATGCAGGGAAACAGGTTGTGAGGAGCGCAAAATGGGGATTGCATTTGTCAAAATGCAATTTCGACACCAACGGTTTTTGTCTGGTGACGACTCAGTTCTTTAAAATGTAAATGCATTTGTAAGCAATGACAACACATGTTTCGGGAACTTTGGCCCGGATTTTAGAGAACTATGCCCAAATGCCCCGGGACATTGTCCCCAGAGCCAAGTTGTTGGATTGCAAGTCATGCATTTCCAGATTTTGTTGCGGTCGCCTTGGTTTCCATTAGTTTCTTAGTCATTCTTAGAGTTGTTTTTTGCCACTGCCTTCTGCATTCCTTTGTCTCTGTCATCATTAGTGTCTTGTTGCTTGGTGGGGTTTTTTGCGTTCTTTCTGTTTCATATTTACATGGTTTTTTCTAATTACCTTGTTTTGGTTTTAATTCTTGTTCGTTGGTTATTACCTTCCCTATCCTCAAACACAGGGATTCACCTGTGTTTGATTGTGTCCATCTGTCTTGTTCCAACATGGGTCTCATTCCTAATCCGCCCTCTGTGTAAATATAGGCTTGTCTTTCCCTTTGTACTTGTTCCTTCTTCCTCATCTCTGTCCCCAGTGCGTGCCTGTTTGAAATTTCGTCACCTTTTGGACCCGGTTTTATCAGCTCTTCGATATAGCTCGCTCTTCGCGTTTCCTTTGAGCATGTACATCTGCATTCAGGCCTTAAGCTCTGGTTAAAAATGTAACAGATTGCCCATGAGGTTAAAGTCACAAGCCTTATCTGTCTGACACTGTCTTTGCCAGTGTTCCCGTCACTCTGTCTTAACACATACTCTTCATACATCTTCATCAGTCAGCCAGCCAGTCACTGACTCTGACATGTAGCCTCGCTGATCGCTGAGCCGTGCAGATGGTGATCAAAGCTGCAGGAGTCTGCGGAACAAAGCAGTAGCCTAGAAGGATCAATTGCTGTTAGACGAGCAGAACATCCACAGGGCTTCGGCAACACACGGGGAGAGCACAGAAAGAGAAGCTGAAGGCTGCAGAGCAACATGGGGGTTCACACTGAATTGTTTCTTTGCATTATTTATATACGTTATTCCACCCTCATCAATGATTTCTGTCCGGCCAGAGAGAGACATAATCTGGCACTCTATTCTGATGCCTGAAATCTGTAGTCACTGATGATGTGTGCAGTGCACATGCCAAAACATAACTGTGCACAGTAGAACAGCCCACTGCGCATTCAGTCATTGCACAGTTGGTAATTGTGAATGGCTCCCTGATGCAACGAAAGCCATTGTTGCAGAAACATTTCAAGTCATTGTATAATTTAACTCTCTCCTGCAGAATGAAAATGAGCTTTAGAAAACAGAAGGTTTGCAGGGATCATCTCACGCTGGTTGTTTTATTTAACAAGCTTTAGGCATTTGCAATTTTTGCTCCACTGTGTTGTGTCTCCTTGTTTCATTGTTCAGAGACTGTCCTGTGGTGTTTTGCAGTGGCACTCAATTTCCAGTCTCCGGGCTTGCCTATGGACCTTAATGATGGACTTTTCCAGGACAACGGGGGTTGTGGCTACGTCCTGAAGCCAGCGGTTCTCATGTCCACCCAGATGCGCTTTGATCCCAGCAGCAGCCAGCACAAGCGTAAATCAACATCCCTGCTGCTCAAGGTACAGCTATGGAGCACTAGACCCTGAATAATCCACTCATGGTGCATTTATGGATTAAGGTGTAACGTTACCGGACTGTCTGTGGGTATGTGTGCTTTACGTGCATGTATAAGTGTGGATATCCCTCACAATGTAGGGCACTGTGAAGCAGAGCTCATCTTATTCCTTGCACTTCTTGCCTGCAGTTAAATACTTTCCTGCCGGATGCTCTGAACCAACAATGATGTAAAACTCCCCAAGAGTGTCTGTTTAATTAGATTATCTCCTTTAGAAAATTAGGAAAAGAGAGACAGGAGTGATCTAATGCAATTAGACCTGGGGTCCAATTAATAAATCATCTCTCCTTCATTATTTTAAGCATCTTGGGGGACAGTAATAGCAGCACTTGTAATGTACAAAGCCACACAGCAAAAGTGAAAGAAGCTGTCGAAAAAGCACAGTCACAAATCTTTTTCTGAGCTCATAAGGAGAACTGTCACGATTTGATCTTATGAGAAGAGTTTTGAGAGATATCGAGGTTTTGTACTGCTGAAACAGCATGGGGAACAGTGTGGGATCACATGAAGTAAAGGCAGAGGAGGGAACATCATTATGCTGATCTCAGTTTCATGATCGATCGTAAGGGGTATAAAAATAAAAACATTCTTTAAAGCTTATATCAACTAAACTAAAAGCGCAAACAACAACGAAACAATCTAGTCACATAGGCTTGAGATGTCCATTCATTCCTATTAAACCTTTGTAGCACTAAACAAAAAGCCCCCTTTATCTGCAGAAACACCAGACTAGCACTAGTATACAATACCATCCGTCCATCCTCTTCCGCTTATCCAATTCAGGGTCGCAAAGGGACTGAAGCTTATCTCAGCTGCCTTAGGGCAAGAGGTAGGGCCCACACCCTGGACTGCTCGCCAGTCTGTTGGAGGGCTAACATAGAGCCACAATCAATCATTCACACTCACATTCACACTTATGTGCAATTTAAAATCATCAATTAACCTAACCTTACTAACTGTACGTTTTTGGAGTTTGGGACTGAACCTATGCAGACACAGGGAGAACATGCAAACTGCAAACTCCACACACAAAAGCCCGGCCAGATGCCGGATTCAGACCCAGGACATTGTTGCTGTGAGGCAACAGTGCTAACTACCACGCCACCATACTGCCAATAAGTATTTTATACTAGTATACTTATCAGCAAATTCTTTCAATACCTGATTTTAAATGTTCAAAATGCCTGACGACCATATGCCTGCAACTATTGAAGTTGTGTTCAGCTTCAGCTGTGCAAAGAATTTTTTTAGCGAAAGGAGTCACCACAGTAAACATTACCTACCTACTATAACCCTAAGTGGCATGTTAGCACTAGCATTTGACACATGAAAGCATGCTAAAGTTAGCATGTAGAATGTATCAGTACACTTTCACATCATAACCAGCATGGCTTTATATGCACAGTGTTGCTTTTCTTTCTTTTTTTTATTTGTTGCTAAAACAGCAACCACGGATATTATGGATTAGCATGAATATTAGACCCACTTAGAAGTGATTGGTTGTCAAAGTTGATTGGAATTCAGATCCAACTTTTTGGAAGGATTTAATATTTGACACCTTGCATCATATTTTCACATATAATCTTCTGCATCCAGGGACTCCATTTATGCATGGTATGGAGGGAGTTTTCAGCCTTGGCTGAGTTATGCAGTCTTTAACTTATTATTATTTTATGTTTCTGAATAGAATATCTGGTAAACTCCTGTCACATCGCTTTTGTAAATCTTTGAAAATCTTTGTAAATCTTACATCTGACGAAGAAAATACTTCTTGGTCAGACAGTGTTTTACAAGGACATGCTCAAGTTAAACAAATGCATGTCAGACATTGTCTTCTAATAGAATATGCACAACAACACACATCACGATGCATAAATATGAATGTTGTGCGCTGTGCTTTAGTGTGCCCAGGGCCCCACCTTTATTTATTCACATCATCGCTCTGTATTATTCGATAACTTCGGGGAAAATCACGCAATCTCGACACAGCCCTCAACTCAGTGAATCAGACTCATGAGTAGCAGACGGTGTTGTAACTTAGGTAGGGGTGTTTGGGTTTTCAATCTTCAATCTCAGCATTAAATTATTCATCTGTTCAGGAAAACAATATTTCCCCTTGAGCTTTCGCAAGAGTTTTTAGCATAAAACTGTCAAGTATGTGCAAAAGCTTTATTTAATGATGACTCCAACCTGCTAGCTATGAACTCACAAGTAGGGACCATTGTGACTGTGAAGTATCAGAGCCTTTGTGGTTTTGTAGCGTGACTACAGAAGAGGAAAGGGACTGTAATTCTAGGCTGGACACTGTAAGGCTACATCAGTGCCAAGCGGGGCATGTCGTGATAAGTACATGCAGGTTTGTCTTTGATCAGGGCCAGTGAGGGAAGGCTCAGTGTGAGACGACTGCAGATAAGCCTGCCTTTCTCCAGACTAGTGTAATTACAAGCCTCCCTCCTCTTCTCTTCTCTACTCTTTTCTTCTTACTGATTCTTGATTCTTACTGATTCTTATTGTTTCTGAGGTTCTCACTAATCATTTATTTAAATTTACTGTCTCCTTCTGTGTGTGTTTGTCCACAGGTGATCAGTGGGTCCAACCTACCCCTACCCAGGAGTGGAAAAGCTCTAGACCCCTTTGTGAGAGTGGAGATTCATGGGATTGCATCAGACTCCTGCAGAAAAAACACACATACTGTCAAAAACAATTGTAAGTGCCACAGCACAAACTGCGCATATCACAATGTACCAAGACACAGCAATCTGTTCTCCATTATGTTAGATCTAGCTTCACTTTGATCAGTTCAAGTTGTGTTTTGTCAGAATTAACTCTAGATCATTGAAACTCAGCTCAAAGTGGCGTACTTTAAATTTTCAAGAAATTAGGAAGGACAGATTTCATGTGTGTATTTGTACATGGGAGTGAGACGAGACAAGGAGGGAGAGAAGGAGGAAACAGAGTGCCAGACGTAGCACTGGAGTGAATACATCTGGTACTCTGTTATGATGTGCATATGAACATTAATCATACAATCATTTAATAAAACAGGTAAGGTGAATACAAATGTTATTTTGGATTGAGAAACTTGTTTTAAAAAATTTCAGCAAACCCTTTAAAATCCAGTCAACACTCGTCATGTGTTGTCATCTGTGAGTCTGCTGATTGCTGGTCAGTTATCCCAACAGCTTTTCAATTCACTGTTAGATCAAGTGTTTGTGTTTTTTGTGGTCGCTCACCTTAGTGAGCTACAGAGCACTGCAGTGAAAATGGTTGAAAGTCCAGTCAACATTTTTCTGCAACATTAGCTTGCTAACTGCGACAGAAACTTGAAATGTTGCTTGACATTTGAAGTTGAGGTCTTTGCAGGCGACAGCCACTTTATGTTTAGCTTGCACACATTGCACTGGGCACAGGTGAAGTTAAAATGATGGCAGGATTGTCAGGAATGGAAGGCTGTTTTGGAGGGACTACTGCTTGGTAAACCATCTAAAAGGTAGTTTTTCCCTGCTTCATAGTGAGGCTCAGTTGGGCAGAGTTGATAAATAGTATTAAATATTATAGAAATTTTTTTTTAAAACATTTTAAAGACAGAATCAAGATGCAATCTAATTTCAAATATAATTCTGGTTGATTATTTCTGTGTTCTTTTGGTATCTGGAATCTATCTCAATTAATCTGTTACTATTCAACCCTGCTTGTATGCTGAAGGAAAAGTATTTAATATTCCAGAAACATTATGCGACAGAGACATGATACTCAGAGAATCTTGGAAAAATTCTGGCACTAGTGGTAAAATTATGACTTTCAGAAGGAAAAAAACGATTAACCTGCAGCTTTGGGAGACAAAACTAGTAAATCTTTTATATTTTTGTTTTTTTTAATCATAAAAAAGCCTTGAGTCAGCCCTCCATTGCTGATGTCAGTTTGCATGTTCACATTGTTACTGTGAACATGCTCAGAAAATGGAACATGCAAAATTGGAAATATACTATATATACGGCAAAAAGAGTGCACTTTTCTAATGAACTTGAAAGTCAGTATTTGGTATGAACACCTTAATTTTTCAGCACAGCCTGAACTTTCTTAGGCAGCGTTTCTTGTCATTTCTCTAAGTAGTCTCCAGGAATAGTTCTAAAGGCTTCTTGAGGGGCATTCAAAGCTCTTCTTTGGATGTTGGCTGCCTTTTATTCTGTTCTGTCAAGATGATCCCATACTCATACTCTAGAGAGGTCATTGTGTGTTCGGCTACTCAGGTACGCTTTTATTGTATTGGCAGCATGTTTGGGATTGTTGAAATTCTGAAAAATAAGGCCATTATTAATCAGATTCTTTCCAGATGATCAAAATTTGATGGTTACAAAAAGTTTGAGAACTATTGCTTAAGACCACTTTAACAAAAAGACAAGAAAGTATGGCTCTTTGGAACAAAATGTAAAGAAATAAGGGGTGTTTCGACAATATTGCGCAATACTGTGTTTGTTAATTTGCCACTTGGTTGATCAGCTGCTGAGTGGTAAGAGCGGTTTGTACCTGCAAAAATACTGGCACGGTAGCATTGTTATTCTTATTGTGACATCTGCATTTGTTTCAAAGCAGCAAGTGAAAGTGATTAACTCAGGTTGAACAATAAGCTGAATTACGGGTAACTTTACTTCTTGCACAGGTTGTCAGTGTGTCTTAGCGTCAGAGCACTGAAGATGAGCTCAGGCGGTGTGTAATTTCAAAAGCCGGTGACAACTTTAATACCACCTCTTCAAACAAGTATTTTAACGCGTAGCTACACTTTTGACAATAATTTCATGATAAAGTAAAAGTGAAGTTTGTAATATTTCGAGCTCGCCTGAAGACAGCTGGAACAAGCTGAGAAGCCAACACTGTCATATTATCACCCCGTAAAACAGAACTTGTTTACTTGTTATTTATCTGCCACTGTACATTAGAATTCATTTGAAGTTGTGTTTCTGGCCTCCAGGTGAATATAAATCACATACTCTGCCTTTGAAATCTGCTTTTGGGCTCCACTAACTTATGACAAAAATATATTTACAGGCTCCAAAATGCTTTGCTAGGTTCATTAGCTAACCACTTTTCTTTGTCTGTCTTAAGTTTTAGCAGACTTCAGTGGATATGTAGAGCCGTGTTATTTAAATGATGTGAGACTGGTTAAACTCAAAACCCCAAACCATATATTATAAACCCAAAACAATGATCTTTGTAGGCAGGTGATACATTTCTCTGTGTTCATCATTACAGTTGACGTCTTTCACATACAGGTAGTCGTGTGATCCAGTGTTTGATCCAAAAATATTAATTAGCACCTCAAAGAAACATTAACTGACTCTAATGAAGTTGTTAATTCTGTTCTAGCTCTGAGTCCTCGCTGGGATACTGACATGTCCTTCACGATTCGCTTGCCTGAACTGTGCCTCGTTCGCTTCTGTGTCAGAGATCAGACCGGCATTCTCAGCAGCGAGTTTGTAGGCCAGTACACCCTGCCCTTCAAGAGTCTGAAGAAAGGTGAGCCAGCAAGTGCTGGAAGGTGGAGGGGTGGAGGGCAGTCTGATGAAGGGCTAAATTACATCAGGTGACAATGTGGGGCATCATTGTATTTCCCCTAAACTCCCAGTGTCAGCATTACTGAAGGTTTATCTGTGTGTCGGTTGAGTTTTTATGGAAATGATCCCGTATGACCATACGTACTGTACATTTCTTTTCAAACCTCCAGGCTACAGGTGGGTGCCTCTCCTATCCAAAGACGGCTTCAGCCTGGATCCAGCCTCCCTATTTGTCTATATCTCGCATTCCTAAAAAACACATCTCAGTATCAGACTCTCTCACATGGCGACACAGGCACACACGCACACCTTGCCAGCAGATAGAGAAGCGTAGCTGATGTGGGAGCAGCAGCGGCAGCAACAATGAAAATATATAAATAAATCAAAAAGAACCATTTCCTCAGATATAAATACCACTTTTATTGTCAGAAAATAGAAGTGCATTTATTTTTCCCCACTGCCTGCAACTGAGTGCTGCAGAAGAAAAGACCAGAAGGCTCCAGTGAGTCTGAAGACACATAATAGTTCTCTCCTTGCATCTCTAAAGTAATAGAGACATTCCTAGAGTAATGATTTTAGAGGAGTAGATTGATCTCTTTTCTTTTTTATGTGGTAAACTTGATTGCACATGCTGTAAAAGGGTCTTGCACATCCACATTTTTTGTGGGGGAAAGAGGTGTTTATCATTAATGATCAGCTAAACAATACATCAGGCCTGAAACGGATTGTAGCGCCAGGATAAATTAATACTCCATGAGCACGGTTTTTAAAGAGTACCATCTTACAGGCCTACTTCCCTGTGAGAGACCCTTCAGGGAATAATATAAATAAGATTCACAGAGGTATACATAATTTAACCAGATCCAGTTCAGGGAAGTCTATTTCCATCCTCTTTCGCCACTAAATCACTATGAATGAGGCAGAGGAAAGTACGGGTCAGCAGGCCTGTCAAGAGAAAGGACAGCATTAAGATAACACGAAGACCTGGTTGTGCCTTGAAAGTGTGTGTCTTATTTTTCTTTCCTTTTTTGTCATCATGTGATTGTCTGCCTTCGCGTGCACACACGTGCTAAATTGGTGCTCAAATGCTCCTGATGGATAAGGCAAAAGCTGGTGAGGGGGCGAGTGTTAACTCAGCCCCATGGGCCAAAAAGGCAGAGTTGTCATCCTGCTCACACGCTTTCCCTCACCCCCTCACGCCTCCAGTCCCACCGGTCAAGGACAGCGCAGTTGACGCAGCCTGAGGGGACAAACACACTCAGGTAACAAACCGGCGGCGCTGCATCACCTCCTCTGTCGCGTCAACAGCCTCGGCGACGTAAACGTTTACAAGGTCTGCTTTTTGCTCTCGGTAAAAACAAAGTCAAGTGCAAACGAAAGTGCCACAGTGATTATAAAATAAGTTTCCTTCATCCATCACCAAGGTAACATTAGAAAAACTAGTGAACAAAAGGCCTTCATTCGATAAAAATTTAGAAATAATAAATCCTGTGTCACACAGTAAACAGTCCGCCGTGTTCTTTCAGTCTGTTTTGTAACTTTATCCACACACTCCCATCTGCTGGCAGTGTTTTCAGGTCTGGAATGAGATTAAGTTGCATCTGATAAATAAGTATAACTGGCATGCACTGTTTTGTATACAGTGCATTCTTCCTCTTCTCAGGCATCTCCCTCTCAAATCCATGAATGTGGTCCCTCACTCGATGTGGTTGCACCCCCTGCTGGCAGTAAGCCTGCAGTGCAGCTCTGAGGTCAGACAGCAGAGTTTCCGAGAGGGAACCAGATTTCCTGATTAAGCATCTTTTCGTCCAGTTTAATGTTAGTTGCAGCCACAAAAGCCTTCTTGCTCTTTACTACCACTTCCAGGACTATCCCATTCAGCTGTGTGACTGAAGTGTACTCCACCTGTGAGTATGAAGGAGACACTTTAGTGACCTAGATGTGGTTTTATAATTCTACAAAACTTTTTAATGCATGAGATTCTAAATAAGAGGTTATAAGAGGCTATAAATTTGTTTGAATATGATGGTTAGTAGGTCAAAGATCATGTTGCAAATCAGACTGCAGCAGTACAGAAGGAACTCTCATTATAATGAAATATATAAACACATTCATACATTTAGTTATAAGTCTGAGTGAGAACAATTTATCTGAAGAAGTATTCAAAACACAAAGCAAAAGAAAAACAAACTTTTTTTCATCACAATTAACTGTACATGTGACAGCTAATGCATGATGACAAAATCCAGCTCAAGCGTTGAAGGATGCGCCATCATATTAGGTGAAATTTGTGATTGTGGCTGTACTGCGCAATTTCTTTTTTGTTGTTTTTTTTTTTTTTTCAAACTAAACACTTCAGTTTAGAAGTTAAATTGAAAACAAATTACCCATGTGAAAGGCACGCAGACTAAGAGTATTAAGTACTATTAGCTGATTTTCCACTTGACGCTACTCAGTTGATCACATTTTTGGATTGCCTCAGATAACTTGGAACCCCAGTTATGTAGATATTAAAAAAAACACCTGGTGCCACGTACTACCACCTAATGGAAAACCCAAAAACTGAGTGGAGCCAAGCCAAGCCAAGCCATTATGTACTAGTGGAAAAAGTTTATAAATGTACTAGCTACCCTGTAATACAGCTAAATACTAAATAAAAAAAAGATGTCTTGACTGTGTCTAATCATGGATAGAGAGGAGGAATGATGGCACTACCAGTTCATTGAAGGTGGGATTGACATTATTGCGGACAATCTTTGTCTTCCTCTTGGAGCGCTGCCGAGGGTCTGGCCTCAGGTATGTGATAACATAGACATCAGGATTAGAGCCGTTTGGGTGCTTCTGTTGAGGAGAGGCAAATGGACAGGAAGTCAGAGCAGAATGAGCACGTGCCACAAGTACACTCAATCACATGATAGCAACTAATGCATTTTTGCAAACTGCTGAAGATTAAACAGCATCAGAATGGGGACGAAAGGTGATTTAAGAGACTTTGAATGTGGCGTGGTTCTTGGTGCCAGATGGCAAATGACCTGGTTCTTACAAAGCACTTTTCTACTCTACTTCAACACTCAAAGAACTTGCCTTATTCATGCAAGCACTTTGTTTTATGGCTATCTAGCATTTACACTAGTTGTTTTCCGATGAATGCACCGGAAGGCTGGTGATTCGATCCACCATCCATCCAATTAGTAGATGACCGATTCGATCTCCCGAGCCACAGCCAATCACTCAAACCAGACAGGAGTGTTTCAGAAACTGCTGATCTGCTTTTTCACCATGTCCTTCTCTATGGTTTATAAGGGAGGTTCCAAAAAGACAAAGAATCTAGTAAGCAGCAGTTCTTAGGACACAAATACCTGGTTGATATAAGAGGAGAATAACCTCTGGTAGTTCATGATGGTGTAATGGACATGATCCAACTAAGGATTCTACAGCTTAACACACTGTGACACAAAACCTAAATTATCTCAAATGGCCTCCACAGGATCTCAGTGCAGTCGACCACTTTTGGGATGAGAGATTCACAACATGAAAGTGGATCTGTGTGACACTATCATGTCAATAGGACCAAAATGAGGATTATTTCCAGCACCTTGTTGAATCTATGTCATGAAGAATTCAAAGGAGTTTGCAAAGAAAAGCGTCTGGACTTCTTTAAGTTGCTTGAAGACGTTTCACCTCTCATCCGAGAAGCTTCTTCAGTTCTAAGGTCAAAAGGCCGAGAGTCCCAGATTTAAACCCAGTGGGAGTATCCCCCCAAGGAGGGACAAAGGACCCCCTGGTGATCCTCTAATCACATGCGCCAAGGTGTGAAAGCGGGTGGGACCTAATCACCCAGGGTTTCGGGTGGGCTCATTGTGAAACCTGGCCCCACCTTGTCATGTGAATTCCTGAGGTAAAAGAAAGTTATAGCTTGCCTTCAAGACCTTGAAAAGGACAAAATCATTGACCGCCTCACATATCACCGCCTTTATCCAGGGGATGCCATACCCTGCATTTATGGACTTCCTAAAATCCACAAGGAAGGGGTCCCACTCAGACCCATAGTCAGTAGCATAAACTCAGCCACTTATAACATTGCGAAACACCTTGCTACCATCCTCGCACCTCTCGTGGGGAACACCCCACACCACATCAAGAACTCCACCGACTTCACCGACAAGGTCCAGAAACTTACCCTGGATCCAGATGAAACCATGGTGTCCTTTGATGTAGTCTCTCTCTTCACTTGCATACCCACCACGGAAGCAGTGGAGACTGTCAGAAAACGACTACAAGAAGACAGCTCCTTGGAAGACAGGACCAACTTCACACCCGATCAGATTTGCACACTGTTAGACCTCTGCCTCACCACAAAATACTTCAAATACAACGAAGGCTTCTACAGACAAAAACATGGCTGTGCCATGGGCTCCCCCGTGTCACCTATTGTAGCCAACCTTTACATGGAGGAAGTGGAAAGAAAGGCTCTTGGCTCTTTTAAAGGGAGAGTACCCAGCCACTGGTACAGATATGTAGACGACACCTGGGTCAAAATCAAGACACAAGAAGTGGAATCCTTCACTGCGCACATTAACGCCATGGATAAAAACATCAAGTTCACCAGGGAAGACACAAAGGATAACTGTTTGCCTTTCCTGGACTGCGCTGTGCACATTGAAGAGAATGGCAACCTCAACATTGAAGTTTACCGGAAGCCCACACACACGGACCAGTACCTCCTCTTTGACTCCCATCACCCTCTGGAACACAAACTTGGAGTAATTAGGACCCTACACCACCGGGCAGAACTTGTTCCCTCTAAGCCTGAAGGGAAAAAGAAGGAACACACACATGTAAAGGAAGCACTGAAAACATGCGGATATCCGAACTGGGCGTTCATAAAGTCAGCAAAGAGGCACAGGAAAGAAGATCAGACACCAGCGAGGGAGGATAAGAAAGACAGACGCAACAACGTTGTCATCCCCTATGTAGCCGGTGTATCAGAGAAACTCAGGAGAGTTTTCTCCAAGCACGACATCCCAGTGTACTTCAGACCCAGCAACACACTCAGACACAAACTGGTTCACCCGAAAGACAAAACTCCAAAACACAGACTTAACAACGTGGTGTATGCTGTACAGTGCAGCGAGGAATGCCCAGACCTCTACATTGGAGAGACCAAACAGCCACTTCACAAGCGCATGGCACAACATAGAAGAGCCACCTCCATGGGACAAGACTCAGCAGTCCATCTGCATCTTAAGGATAAAGGTCACTCTTTCGAGGATGCCAATGTTCACATTTTGGACAGAGAGGACAGATGGTTTGAAAGAGGAGTGAAAGAGGCCATCTATGTCCACTGTGAGCGACCATCTTTGAACAGAGGCGGTGGTTTACGACACCAACTGTCTGCCATCTATAATCCAGTTTTGAGTTCCCTCCCCAGACGCCTTAACGCCCACTCACATCCTGGGCCATCTGACCTCAGGAATTCACATGACAAGGTGGGGCCAGGTTTCACAATGAGCCCACCCGAAACCCTGGGTGATTAGGTCCCACCCGCTTTCCCCCTTGGCGCATGTGATTAGAGGATCACCAGGGGGTCCTTTGTCCCTCCTTGGGGGGATACTCCCACTGGGTTTAAATCTGGGACTCTCGGCCTTTTGACCTTAGAACTGAAGAAGCTTCTCGGATGAGAGGTGAAACGTCTTCAAGCAACTTAAAGAAGTCCAGACGCTTTTCTTTGCAAACTCCTTTGACTACGATGACCTGGATGACTGAGAACCTTCACAGACGTCATGAAGAATTAAGGAATTCCGAAGGCAAGACGGTCCAACCTCATACTAATATGACTAAGTTAATGAGGTGAACCTGATGTAGTATCCAGTGAGTATATATCTGATATAGAACCTTAACTATACATGCTTTACTCTTGCTAAATGCTGCAGGACAGTAATAAGAATAAATAAAACTTACAATGTTCTTCAGGTGTTTTATCATTACAGAGAGCTTGTAGTTGGCGTAAGTAATGTAAAGCTGGACCTGAGCCTGCTCTTCTGCAACAGATAATCACACAAGTTATTAGATCACAGCAAAGGATTTCTTATAAATAAACTAATATCACACTTTTCTCAATATACCACGCAATCAACGCTCACATTCAGATATTTTTTCCATTGTTCTTACCTGCACATTTTGGACCTCGGTTATGTCCTGGACCATCCAGAAACAAGCTGCAGACAAATTCATTCTGCGGGTGGCAAATTGAGACACTTTTCAAGTTCAGCTCTAATGGGGGGAAAAAAAACTAATCACAAAGGACTACTAAACCAGGGAAGGAAGAGAAACTCACTCCTTTGCAAGGTCCTTCAAAAAGCTCTTTTAGGTATTTATTCAGCAGAGACATCTTCCTGCCTGGGGTGAATGACATCTGGTACCAGCTCGGAAACCTTGGGAGCAAAGGAGTGGAAGCAAAGTCATGCATCTAATTATGTAATTACTATGAGAACGAGCTGTGCGACAAAATATAATACATGTGAGCAGGATTTATGTTAATTTATTCACTCACTGTGGTAGTGTTGATTCAATAAAGTGTTTCTGCAGCTCCCTATGGATCAGCTCAAACTGTCCAAATGTTTTCTCACTGGTCAGAAACCCATCGTCAATGGTTATCCTTAGGTCATAGAGCTGCAAATCAAACATGACCAATTATTACATTAGATAGAGACTGCAGGAACTGTGTTAAAGCTCCAAAGGAGATTGTTTTAGTAGCTCAAATCAATGCTCATATGCAAACTCCTTCATTTTCACTGCATTTATGCAAATACCTGAATCCTTGATCCTTGCTGTTATTTCTACTATAGACTGAATGTGACTAGAAGAACAAGCACTAGACATCAGGACAGCTCTTCGGATCAAAGAGTAGTAAATGCCTACAAATACTCCTCACCCAACCCTTGGGAAAGACTTTATAAGCACAAGACTGCCTTCTGACAAGCTGTAAGTGACAGCAAACACACACACTTTCAGCGCAGTAGTGAGGGCTATTCCTCTCAGATCAAAAAAATGTGTGAATTTGCTGTCAGTTCCAAGTGTTTTATTGCCTCCTCCAGCTATTTGGACCTAATAAACAGCCCTGTGGTGCATCAGGTAAAATGTCTTTTATAATGGTGTGTTTTGTTACTGAGGCCAAAGTGCAGTTGCAGGCTTACCACATCTTTTCCCGTGGCAGAGTATCCCAAAATGACAGCTTCCTGAATGTTACTAGCAGGGGCAGGAGCACTCTCCCGGGGCAGGGTGTCCTTTTTCTTGGGTTGAACCATGTTGTGTGCCAGGAAGTTAAACTTGACTGCAACACAGTCCATACTCTCCTTGATCTTCCTACCACAGGTGTAACACAAACAGCAGAAATTAAATGCAAGTTTGTTTATTTGCGGAAGGATTATATGTATTTTTAGGAAGACGTTGATGTGCCACACACGTCACATTACTTTGTAAAGAAGGAGGTGGCCTCCAGATCAGTATCGTGAGGTCTGAGGTTGTTCTGGACGTACTGCAAGTCATTAGAGTCCTTCAGTTCTGGCATTCCTGCATGTAGCATCTGGAAATTTACACAATGGGTAGAAACCTGTTTTACGGGATGTTTTTTGTTCGCAGACAAGGCTAAAAAGGGACTGTAACGTTATTTAGTCTTACAAGCTCCAACAAGCTGAGTATGAGTGCAGAACGCTGTCTGATTATGTTGTAAGCCTCACAGCAGAGCTCCACGAAGCGATGCAAGCGTTGAGGCTTCTGCCCTCCGCCAGTGATGAAGTGGTGCATCTCAGATGTAAAGATGAAGGGAGACCGGTCCCTATTATTGAGCGGGAAAAGATTTTTTGTTGAATCATACATAACAGCACTCCTTCCTTTTTCAAAATGCTGCTTTCCTTGAGTCGCTGACTTGCCTTTTAACGCCTCCAAACATCTGCGCATTGCCCATTATCTTCCCGAAGTCAATGTGGAACATGTGCCCACTTTTTTTCAGCATGATATTGTCATTGTGGCGGTCGCAGATGCCCAGGATGAAGGTAGCGACACACCACCCGGCACACGAGTGCAGGAAGTTCATCACAGCCTGCATGTAAACAGAATGTGTTATGCATGAGAAAGATGGAGCAGTGAAAGTGCATCGTTAAGAAAAGGCTTTAACCTTCTCGTAGTCTTCCTTAGTTCTGTTAAACATGTGAAACCATTTCTCCAGAGTGTCCTCTCGGAGGCTTCCACTCAGACCCCACTCTTTATGAATCTTTGCCAGGGTCACTGCCTCTGGTATCACTTCCACCAGACCTGACAAGCATAAAATAACAAGCTTTGGAAAAAAACAAATTCCCAGACTATTAATGGACGTTCAAAAGCACAAACAAATCTATCATACTGACCCCGAGCTTGGCCTGCAGAAATACACTTGTAGGTGATCATTTGTAGATCGAGTCCCTCTTGGAGCCACACTCTGTCCATCGCACGGACAATCTGAAGTACCAGCATGTCCTGACGCAGGTCATCTCCTGTCTGAACAACACGTTTAACTGAGATTTCCTTAGAGTGCCCTCTAATATTCATAGCTATGTAATAGCAGTTTTGAGACAGATTTCATTTCCCTGGAAGAGAACAAGCAAAAACACAGTGTGGATCGATCTAATGGCATATCATTACTCACCTTGCAGATAACATTGTAGTTCTTGGCCAGAGGGTCAGTGCAGATAAATGGGATCCCCAGAGGAGCAGCAAATGAGCTGTAGACCTTACAGGCCTGGAAGTAACACATCAAAGAGTAAACACCTGAAATAAAACGTTGCTGTGTGTTTGCATAAAAAAAATACTGATATATGATGTGGTGGGTAACAATCTTACTTCTAGGTTCACTCCATTCACACAGACAGCAGGATCTAGTGGTAGGCAACAGCTGATCCCATTCTTAAAGAAGTCTTCAATTCTCCACCTTGTTTTTTTCAAAGCACTCTGCAGACAAAAGAGCAAAGCGGGAGAAAAAACCCAAAACAAAACAAAAAATTAAATGCATTTCTTGTACATCGACAGCCACAATGATTGCAAGGATTATAAGCCAGTAAGTGAATACACCAATGAGTTAAAGTTAGAGTTACAGACCTTACGACGAGCCTTGTCAGCACTGCGAATGCTACTAGCCACCTGTATGAGCACGGCCATCAGCTGGGTTTCACGCTGCAGCTCCTCCCTCAGTGCTTGGCCGCAGCACTGCAGCAGGGCAGCATGAATTTTACTGAACCAGCTCTGGTAGTGTTGGTCATTGCGGGCATCCTCCAGCAGCCTGACATTATATTCTAGCATGAGTTGTAAAGCTTTGCATGCATGACGTTGTCACTTACTGCCTAAAAGCATCATAGAGGTTGAACCTAAATACAGTGAGTCTAGAACTAAAAGAAATAAGGTCAACTGATAAGTGAAGCATCTTAACTGTGCGTGAAGGCCAGTGAAGAATTGCTTTGTTAACACACACTAGAATACAAAGGCAGTTTCCTAAAATTCACCTCTTTTAGCATGCACAAAATGTACTTCTTTATATATTACGGTTTTCATCGGTTTGGATAATTAACAATACAATTTGATCATATTCAATGATATCAGCTCTAAAAATAGCAGCTGCATTTTTATACCAGCTGCTATTTTTAGATCTCTTATTGGATGGCTTATTATACAGTGGGCGGTGCACAGTGTCAAGTTGAAAATTCCTTTAGCCTGATTGTCATTTTCAAGAAGAATTTGCAGGGAGGCAAACCTGGCAAGTTCTCCAGCTGGGGAGAGAAGAGTTAGCAGGAAATCCTGCAGTTCCTCGTATGTTATGGGAAAACTAGTTTAAGTCATGTTACACAACCATTTACAGTAAGACAGACATAGTTTCTATTTGTACTATTCAATGAATTCAGGGGGAAGAAAATGACTTGGAGTAAGATTTAAATTTGATAAGTTTTTATGGACTTGTTCTTATGTGATCACTATTTGATCACAAAATCAAGTAGAGTGAAAAACTAATAAATCAATATTTTATGAGTAAAGACAGAAGTCTTTCAGTTTTATTCATGTTAATATGGCAATAAACATTTTGACCTGAATGAAATGACAATAGTTTTAGTAGTATTCCTCATCAGTTTAGTGTCTGACTCACCAGAAGAGCTGATGAGCGATGCGTATGTTCCTAAGTGATCTCTCCAACAGCAGCATTACCAGGGGTCCATCCAATTTCCACTCATTCTTCAGTGCCTGCAGGAGAGGAACACTCATCAATCACGCATAAAACTACTGAGCGTGCAAAGTGTGCCACCAGTTGTCCAATTTATCATCTGAAAAATTAAACTACTTCAACATCATATTTTTTTTTAGATCTCTTTTGAAAGGTTTGAATGTGTGTTAGTTTGCTCACCTGGACCAGCTGTGGTAAATACACCTCCAGCTCCCCATCTGGTATCTGCTCAAAGTACTGAACGGCTGTCTGTCGTACAGTCTGATCGTGAAAGCTGGAAGTGAGATCAGTGGGAAAGGGTTCAGATCATTTTTGTTTTAAATGGGTTTTTTTCTAAATCAGCTTACAAATGAAATATTAACCAGATATCCATCAGTTTCTATTACAAAGGTTCTTCTTTGGTGTTTATTGTCTCAAATGTCTCAAATGCACTGTGCTTCATTTATGATGATAATGTAGGTGGCCAGGAATATTAAGAAGATTAAAGAAATGATATTCCAGATCCAGGACGATCAGTGTTAGGCTAAAGGAAGCCAGAACCAGAGAAACGGACTACACTGACCTTGCTTTAGGGTACCCAGTCAACTACAACTACAGCTACTACATAACTACTTTCATATGTTGTATATATTTTTTGGTGTGATTTTCTAAGTGACAGCACTTTTTTTTTTGCATGTAAACGCTGTACCTGTCGCTAAGCAGGAAAAGGGCTTCCTCAGGTAGATAGATAGCCCAGTTCTCCAGTACAGTGTAGATTTCTGTCAGGTTTTCAGGATACCACTGGGGGACTCCGCCCAGCAGCAGGTGGAGGAACGTACTTTGTTTGTCGCTGCTGTGACGTTTCGTCCACAGGAAAGCTTTCTCATTGTCTGTAAGACTGGTGAAAGAAAGATTATTTCAGGAATGTGTTACTTGACAACAAAACCCAGTCAGCAATCTTGAAGAATTACCGAGAACTCGTAGTCCAAGGTATTTCTGACTAGTCCTGTTCTCAAATGACTCAGGTATTAAGTCATTCTACTCACAAGCAGAGACAATGCTTCTTTGAAACCTCCAGCATTTTCTTTTGCAGTTCCTCACAAGCCTGTGTGAACAATATTGACCCAGGGAGTGCAATGGGCCTCTTATACTCCCACTCAACCTGGTCTTGAAACTGAAGCTGAGGGAAAAGGTAGGAAGATAAAGAGTTGAGGAATGTGTTGTTGTTCTGCTTTTTGGCCAACAGAGGGCAGAGCTGTCCAGTATTACTCACCTGCATTATCACCCCACTGGCTTGTTTGTGGCTGTCAAAGAGGGCAGCGGACGGAGGAAAAGACAGCTCAGCCAAAGTGGACATGCTGAGCAAGACGGTGCCTGTTACGAGAGTCCTGCACACACAGAGAGAGAAGACACTTATTGCAACAGAGCTATACTGAGCTTGTAAAAACACAATCAGCCTTTAAACACATGCAGTGCAAAGCAATTTGACAACTGTTTTTGCACAGTGACACATTTCCATCTGTTGTTTTGAGTCTTTAATGTATTCCAAGAATGAAGCACTTTCATTTTAATAGGTGAAAACAAACAGAGACGGTGGAACTGGGGTTTCCTCACTCAATGATTTATGTCACAGTTGCATATACTCGCCAGTCACTTTATTAGGTACACCTGTTCCGGCTGATCATCACTTCAAGTATCTCATCAGCCAATCAGGTTTAGATTTTTACAGCTACAATAGCCCCGTTCTGCTCGAGGTTTCTTCTTGTTAAAAGGGAGTTTTTCCTACCCACCCTCTCCAAGTGCTTGTAAAGTCCAATGAGTGTGCATATGAATTTTAAACCAATCCAAATAGACACAAAAACTTTATGGGTGCTATAGAGATGTAAGCTTTAATGACAACTTACCTATCGCTGTAAAGAGGTAGTACAGCCCACGATAAAAGCTCAGCAGGTTTGCCTTTCTTGGAGCCCTTGAGGCGAAAAGTGAGCATGGACTCATAGGGAAGCTGATTTATTGAAACAGGGAATACTATCCTAAACACAAAGAACATATAGGTTATATATTATTCATTTTCACGCGTTGTTTGTCTTGCAATTATTTTACATTATCGTACTTTGGACTGGTTGTAAACAAGGAAAGAGGAAGTTGGATGTGACAAAATAAAATTTATACTTATGGGCACAATCTAACTCTTACATGCGGTTACACTGGATCGTGTTTCCGTGAGACAAGGCAGTGCTGATATTTTCACAAACTCCACTGTCGCAGAGCTTCCTTCCTACATACGTCAGCTCACAGGAAATAGAGAATGACTCATAACTAAAAGAAGAGGAAAAATAAAGCAGGGAAGAATCCAGTAAATATCAACGGTGTGGTTGTTCATGCTTGAGCGCCTGAATTGAGTTTGTGCATGCATATATAAATATATAAAAATACAATAAACATGCACGTACGTGTCTACCCAGACGGGGTGTAGTTTGTAGAGAGCAGCAACTTTGAGCTGGAGGATGTCGCGGTTGTGGTCTACGTCACAGATTTGCAAGCTGCTCGTTACCTTCGGGGCGCTGAAGTCTGACTGGAAGTTTTCAAAAAACACCTGCAGCAGCTTTTGCAGCGCCCCGTGGAGCATGAGCATGGCTAGAGCACAGATAATAAACATCACTTAAGAGAGTCCAACTTTTTAGTAGAACCATTACAGCAAAATGTTTAGCTGAAACATTTATTAATGATCGTCATTGCTTTATGTAGATGTATCAATAATAGGTGTAGTATACCAGAGTTGTAGTTTGCTCTTTTTTTCTTTGGCATTGGAAAAATGCAAAACATGGCACTGAAGGAGTGTTAGTAAAGAGTAGTGTACATATAACACCATGTTTGTGCGCCAGAGGCAAAACTGATATGCCTGACAGTGGTCTTCCAAAAATTGTAAATATTTAAATAACAAATATGTTTTTAAAGTTTTTGAGCACATTGTTACAAAACTAAAAATACATAACCACGTGGGTTGGTGGGCAAGTTTGTTTAGGGAGCTCGGTATCATATCAGACTTCTTTCCTCACTCTGATCCAATCATCTTCTTGTCTGCTATATACAGTAAAAGCTATTTCCTGCTCTTTAAAACTGCTATTTTATCATTCTGCCTTTAACACCATTATTTCCGGGATCTTTTACCCATTACATGCCTCACCCTGTCTGTTATACAGACACTTCTACTATTGACACTAATCTCCTCTCTTTTTTTTAATTGGAGTCCAGTCACCAGCACTTTAATGAGTAAATAACTTTCAACTTTCAAATAGATTCTCCTTATGGAAATAAACCTGACGCCAAATATAATCTAAAAAACTTCTTTGCTGTCCAGCAACAAAAAAAAGTTTACAGTAAATATACACCACACACAACCACACACGTACCAGTATAGATACTCACCATCTGCACACTCACTTGTCTCCTCATGACTCTGCAAAACAAAAAATTAAACATCTGTAATTTGTAATGTGAGGAGGCATTTTTTGCAGGTTTTTAAAGGTCCAAGAAAAAAGATGAGATTGAAGCAAATTTTTCAGGTTAGTGTGATACTAACTTATAGTTATACTGTAGGTTGTGTTTCTGCGATATAACCTACCAGAGGTCTTGGATTGATTCTGTTGAGGCTGCCAATGGCATCCTCCAGTTCTTGGCACGTGACACCACACAGAAGGTTGCTGATGGTCCGAGCATGCCTCACAATAACACCAATATTCACCCCAGACTGCAGACCATAATAAGACGAGACACAAATGAGGAGAAATATTGGACAATTGTACTAAGAAAGGAAATCCACTACCTGCTTTTACAGGGAGTGCAGAATTATTAGGCAAGTTGTATTTTTGAGGAATAATTTTATTATTGAACAACAACCATGTTCTCAATGAACCCAAAAAACTCATTAATATCAAAGCTGAATGTTTTTGGAAGTAGTTTTTAGTTTTAGCTATTTTAGGGGGATCTCTGTGTGTGCAGGTGACTATTACTGTGCATAATTATTAGGCAACTTAACAAAAAACAAATATATACCCATTTCAATTATTTATTTTTACCAGTGAAACCAATATAACATCTCCACATTCACAAATATACATTTCTGACATTCAAAAACAAAACTAAAACAAATCAGCGACCAATATAGCCACCTTTCTTTGCAAGGACACTCAAAAGCCTGCCATCCATGGATTCTGTCAGTGTTTCGATCTGTTCACCATCAACATTGCGTGCAGCAGCAACCACAGCCTCCCAGACACTGTTCAGAGAGGTGTACTGTTTTCCCTCCTTGTAAATCTCACATTTGATGATGGACCACTGGTTCTCAATGGGGTTCAGATCAGGTGAACAAGGAGGCCATGTCATTAGTTTTTCTTCTTTTATACCCTTTCTTGCCAGCCATGCTGTGGAGTACTTGGACGCGTGTGATGGAGCATTGTCCTGCATGAAAATCATGTTTTTCTTAAAGGATGCAGACTTCTTCCTGTACCACTGCTTGAAGAAGGTGTCTTCCAGAAACTGGCAGTAGGACTGGGAGTTGAGCTTGACTCCATCCTCAACCCGAAAAGGCCCCACAAGCTCATCTTTGATGATACCAGCCCAAACCAGTACTCCACCTCCACCTTGCTGGCGTCTGAGTCGGACTGGAGCTCTCTGCCCTTTACCAATCCAGCCACGGGCCCATCCATCTGGCCCATCAAGACTCACTCTCATTTCATCAGTCCATAAAACCTTAGAAAAATCAGTCTTGAGATATTTCTTGGCCCAGTCTTGACGTTTCAGCTTGTGTGTCTTGTTCAGTGGTGGTCGTCTTTCAGCCTTTCTTACCTTGGCCATGTCTCTGAGTATTGCACACCTTGTGCTTTTGGGCACTCCAGTGATGTTGCAGCTCTGAAATATGGCCAAACTGGTGGCAAGTGGCATCTTGGCAGCTGCACGCTTGACATTTCTCAGTTCATGGGCAGTTATTTTGTGCCTTGGTTTTTCCACACGCTTCTTGCGACCCTGTTGACTATTTTGAATGAAACGCTTGATTGTTCGATGATCACGCTTCAGAAGCTTTGCAATTTTAAGACTGCTGCATCCCTCTGCAAGATATCTCACTATTTTTGACTTTTCTGAGTCTCTCAAGTCCTTCTTTTGACCCATTTTGCCAAAGGAAAGGAAGTTGCCTAATAATTATGCACACCTGATATAGGGTGTTGATGTCATTAGACCACACCCCTTCTCATTACAGAGATGCACATCACCTAATATGCTTAATTGGTAGTAGGCTTTCGAGCCTATACAGCTTGGAGTAAGACAACATGCATGAAGAGGATGATGTGGACAAAATACTCATTTGCCTAATAATTCTGCACTCCCTGTATTTATTTATTATTTTTTACTGACCTTAGTACTGAAGAGATCTTTTGCCTCTCTAGAGTAGGTGTCGAGCACACTCTGAAGACTCGGCCTGAGAGGGGAGGAAAAAGTGGAAAGTAGTGGTAGTAAAACCAGCTCTCTTTATGTTTTCTGCAAACAGACACCATCCTACTGTCTCTCCACCAAATAGCTGTCATTGTTAATGAAATTACTCCTCAGAGCTGGTGGTATGCAGTGCTGCTGGTTGTCTTACTTGCTGGTATTGAAGACAAAAGCGGAAGCAAGGAACCGGAACAGCTGGCATTCAGTGTTGTCATCCTCGGCCTTAAAGAGATCGACATAGATTGGAATGTTGGATTTTTATGGTTATGGTGTTGCTTATATGTGGACAACTTCCATAAATAACATCCAATATGTAGCTTACATGAAACATTTAACCAATTTCATGACATTGAACATGTACATTTTGTCTTTTATCCATTTAAATCTAAGCGCACATCGGGTTCACCTTTGTTCTGTTTACGTCTTCACGCTAAATGCCACCAGTCATGGCGTCATGTTTACACAGAGCAAAGTCAAGAGCTCAGGGTGGAGATTTTTACAGCTACAATAGTTCTCACGATAACAAACCGGCCAGGGAACAGGAAGAGGTGTACATTGTTTCAAGACTTGGGACAAAGCCAAAGGATCCTTTCTGTAAGAGGAAACGGAAAAGGACCTTGAGCCACTCACATCTCTGGCCAGTCCGCGTTTGATACTGTTGATGTCTACCAGTCGGACGGGGACTTCCAGATTAAGCTTGTAGTAGATCTGAATTGTCTCATGCATGCCGAGAAGCTCTTCACTAAAGGCAGAGATGAAAGAGTGCATGGGGCGCATTACACCAGATTAAATGATGCAGGTTTAAGAGGACATCATGAGCTTTTGCAGTAAAATCCAGCAATAAACGTACTTCTGGAGATACTCCTCGGAGTCACACAGTTTTAAAACGCAATGCTCAGATTGGTTGGGAGGGATGTCTAGAAGCTGGGAGATGTCCTCGATCAGACTCTTCACTGTCCTGTTCACTGGATAAAAGATTAGACTTCAGAGACGCCACACATGCCAACATATGAAGAAACTTATGAAGCATTTATAGATATTACCTACAAATGACCCTGTTCAGCACAGTTTCCTGGGTTTGCGAGGTTGGGTAATAGCTATTAAGTCTGTTAACACTTTATGCCAATTTTACCACTTATTTATTTTTTTTAAGTTAGAAACATCAATCATGCATAATTTCTAAAACAGACTACGAGTAACAAGCAACATTTTATGATCATTTTTCCTGTTTTAAATTCATTTAACTGCCACAGAAACCGGAAGACGGAGAAAGCAACAAATGCTGTTAAGTTGTTTGCAGATACTTAAGGACAGACAAAAAGCAAGAAAAATGATTTGTGGTTAAATGTTGCAACAGAAAATATTTTTACATTTGTGTTAGGCCTCATTTTCAGTAAAGACCTCAGAAAGATCCTTAGCCCATGTTTCTGACCAAATACCATGTGTGATGGCTGCACTGTCATCTCAGTGTCAGTGCATGATGACAGAAGAAGCTTTGCAATGAATACAGTGATGGTTTTTAAACTTTTGAATGCTTTTAGGAACAAATCACACATTGCACTATTGTAGCCACTTTTAAAGGATTTCTCTCCCTCCGGTATTTTGTGACATTGGACGGGAGCTGCTGCTAGCTAACAGAAGCAAGTGAACTGGTGTATATATAAATGTTACCTGAGGTGGGGATGGGGATCTGGTTTTGGTCCCACACCACACTGATAGTCACCTCGACCTGCTGCAGCAGGGCACGGTTGATGTCCAGCAGTCGACCGCATACCAAACCGGAGTTGTAAAGACTGTCTGTGTGCTTGTATTTTGACATTAAGCTGCCAGACACAATGAAGAAAAACAGGTTGCAAATGCCAAATGAAAGTATGATCGCAATTAGAAACCAACTGGAACTACAAAGGAGCCGTCCAGCAGCAAAACAATTTACAGTAAATATACAGCATATAACATTTAAAGTCCAGTGACTCATTTTGTTTGCCTGATTTCTGTCATAGTAAAGGAGAATATTGTAAACAAAAGCATTTTATAGTCATTTCGTTTGCATGCACACAAGTTAATTTTATGGTCATTTTCATACTTGGCAGTTGCAGCAGAAAACGAAACCACTGTCTTGGTGCTGCCCTCCGGAGTGTCTATGAGTTTGAGGACCCATATATCCTGATGAGGAAAAGAATACAAGAGATACCCTTTAGCCTTTTCTCTGTATTTTGGGTTTCAATCTTGAGCATTGAGGAGCTTTTTGTCTACACTGAGTATTGGAGATGCTTACTTTGTTGTATACTTCAGAATTGGAGCGAGTCAGTCTTTGAGGAGGCTGCTGTTTGAGTCCCGGCCTGGGAGGAGGAGGAGGAGGAGGAAGTCGAAGGACCTTTTTTCCTCTCAAACATTCACTAGGAAGCCTACATCTTTGTAGATTGGGAGCTCTTGGGGGTACTGGGGGACGACCATTTGTGCTCTGCTGGTTGGTATTTCCAGGACCTCCGACCTCAAAATTCCAGACTTCATTTCCAGGTTTAGGCTCGGTTAAAGTGGGAGATTCTGGGATCTCGTACAAATTAGATCCATCATTTTGTGATATGTCATCAATGCACTCATAAAGGTGCATTGCTTCTAGATCGTCCCTCAAAGGCATGGGGAGGTCGGTGTCACTCGCATCTTGTCCGTGGAGTGTTCCAGCTGAGCTTTCCATTGCATTTTATTCATGTAAACAAGTTTTTCTGGATGTTGGTGTTTCACACTCCGCACGGCCTTCGTTCACAGCATGGCAGAACAGAAAAAACCTACATGGTGGTATTATTAATAATGACAAGTTAGGATACTTGATGACTTACATTAGAAAATGCGAATTGTTGAAGGTAGGGCGGGTTTTATGAGCAGAGTCTAACTGAATCTGAAGGTTCAGGCTGGTGTAATTATTAACAAGCTTTCAAATCTTAACAGGAAATCCAACAGAGCACACCACTAAGCCCACAACAATGCCTGGCTATATATCAGTAACACCACAAATAACACATTATGCCTTAAATTCTATTTTTAGACAGTATAAAGCTGAACAGCAGGGAATTTTGAATTTAAATCAAACTCAAATCCAGCCTGGTACTTTTTCATATCACATAGTGTCTTCCCTTCATATCACAGAAGAGGCTCTATAGTAAAATGTTAAGACTAGCTGTGAATAACAAGATTGATCTTTTGCAAAGTCTTGGGTATATTTTTGTGAGCTTACCGTGAAAGCTCTGATGTCTGGCGCGTATCCTGTCCAAGGTGAATGCTTGAACGAAGCCATGCCCAGCCAGTTAGACCTGTAAGAGATCTGGACAGATTTGCTCGCTCCTCCCACTGTTCCTCCTCTTCCCTCTCCCGCGTCACACGGTTGCCCTCTGCTGGACAAAACTGTGTATTACATATGTGTGCGTGTGCTGTGGTTGTACAGGTGAACTAATTCCAGTTAGTTTTTAGTCTTACATTAAAATTTGAAAACACAAAACAATCTTGACTTTTCATTGTATGTTTCAGTATATTAAAGTTGTACAGAGAAAATGCTGATTAGATTTAATTTGCGTGTGTGTTTTTCACGAGTTACCAGTAAAAAAAACCATACGTGACATTAACTTTGAACTTCTGACTTTACTGTATGTGTGTCAAAATGTTTTAAACGTGATCATAAACATTGATGAACACGTCTGTCCAGTTCAACCAACACACCGCACTACACTGAATACACTCCTCATGGAGGAATGCTATTGAGCAAGTTGAAATGCGATCACTGTGTTTCAGTGGGTCACAAAGACTTGAAAGGATCGAGAACGACATGCATGTTCAGGTAGTCCCCAGGTAGCACATAAGGTAAGAATACATTCAAGAAAGAAAAACGCAGATATGTTAAAATGCGTCGCTGTAGTATCCTTTAATCAGCCGCCTTTTCAGTTCAGTTTGGGGCACGTAAATATTTACTGTACTGTACATACAGATTTGCTGGATCCTACATGCCACGGCGACATTTGTTTTTGCGTCTTTCTGTGGGAATGAAAGCAAAGGCACGACACTGAATGTGTCACACGGGAGCACAGCACAGACGGCTGCTATAAAAGGGACGATGGAGCAGGAAGAAATGCATCCGAACCACACAACTCCCCATATTTCACCAGCACCCAGCAAACCTGTATTTCCTGGTTACTACTCACTCATCCCTTTGGTTGTGCTCATACTGATTGGATGTATAGTGGCAGTGGTAAAAATGTTTATCTACTTCTGCACAGCTTACTTTCAAAATTATGTCTTACACATCTATTATAATTGCACTTCTGTTTGGCTTGTGCTTCTCTTTAGGTTGTTTATATCAGAAGAAAAATGAGGTAAGGTAGCTCCTGAAGTTGAAGCATCATCTTAAGCTCGGTTTGGGTTCTTTTATGTTCAGGTTTCTCTTTCTCTGTTTTTCAGATTGGACGATTTGCGGCATAGGTTGATTCCTCTGTACACCTACGACCCTGCAGAGGAACAGGAAGACTGGGGTGATGCTGGCAGGGAGGACGAGGATGCAGAGCTCAATGTAGGCACATTCTTCTAGTAGATTCAGAGGCATTAGAACGAGACTTTATATGTTTGTTTTGATTTTCATTTATGTAGTGTCAACATTAAAAATCTTTGAGGTCAGTATATGATCAGTTCGCACCACCTGCAGTTTAAAGCCTACAAAGTTTACAGTTGGCAGAAGGAACTTAAGGATCTTGCCCAGGGAGTCTTTTAAGGACAATGGAACAGCCAGGGATTTGAACCACAAACCTACACACTGGTAGACAACCCACACTACCTCCAGAACCACAGGCACCCTAAACTGGGTAGGAATAGATAGCCACAGAACAAAAGGGACACCATTAATACAAATAAAATGTTTCCATCTGTCTAAGTACTTATGATGGCATGTTGGAGATTTAGAAACATGCCCAAGCACTCATTGGTATGCAGACTGGAGCAGCCAGGGATTGAACCACCAACCTTCTGATTGTAGATAACATTCACTACTTCTGGAGCTACAGATACAGTTATACAGGGCCTTTTAAAACTACACCTAATGTCCATGTTAATTGGTGAATTTCTATAATCAGTCACATACAACAGCTCTTGTATCATTTGTTACCATGTTAGCATCCCACTAACAATTTGAACTGTAAGTTATACTTCAGCTGTACTTTTTCTGCAGCTAGCGGCGTCTGTCATTTATTGTCTACTGATTTGCTTTGACTGGTTAATACTTCTATTTGAATCTGTTTTAACTGTGCATGTGCTCACTTTCTCATCCTCGGGCTACCTATTTCTGCCCATTACTTTTATGGGGGCTGTGGTCCATGAGGTAGCATGGGTTGTCTACCAATTCCAAGGTTGGTGGGTTAAATCCTGAGCTGCTCCAGTATCTTCCAAAGAATCTATGGGAAAGATACTGAACTGCAAAGTCCTCCTGATGTACTCATTTGAGTGTGAACATTAGATAGAAAACACGTAAGCATAGGGAAACAAATACTATTGTGGATGAGGCTTATAGTATAAAGTTCTTTTAGTGTTTAAGCAGAGTAGAAAAGTGCTATATAAGAACCAGCTACATTTGAGTCTTACTTTAAATTGTCACCTTCAGTACCCATGTGTATGATTCAGTGAAGTACCCCACCAATCACATCAGTTTTAACACTTCGATTTTCAACTTCATACTCGTACCCTCATTTCCTGTGATGCACGTGGGTGGCATTGACCATTTCAGCTAATGTAGAATTTGATTTTCTTCACAGGAACCTTTGTACAAGGAGGCACAGCTCACCATTTCCTCTGGCTACGGAACATGATCACAAATTTCAGAAGAAACTCATTTAAGCAAATAAATCTTCATTTGCTGTACATGCTGCACAGCAGCAGCTTGCTGCCTGGATTCAAAGTGTATATAGAGGTTGTGGTTGAAACGTGACTTAAAGCAAACACCAGATGGCGATGTAACATTGCCTTTTTACCTCAGCTGAAATTATTTTTTTTAATAGGCTGCACAGAGTTTTATTTTAAAGGACAAAGCAAATGTTATTCCTGTGCAATAAACTGGAAGTTTAAAGCTTGAAAGCTGTTTGTGTGAATTTGTGTGTTTCTTCTTTCACGTGTGTGTGCAATGACATTAAAGATACACCTGTTTCTGATTAGCAATCAGAAGCTGGAGTTTGAAGGTTGCTTGAGTGGACACGTTTTCACATTTGGTGGGATTTTACAGAAAAAGATGGGATCACAAAGAAAGACCAGGTGAACAGCACATGCATGCAAATAACTAAGAACTATAAATGCCTTTAATTGAACTATTATTTCAGTATGTATTGTTTTGGTGTGAATTCACATTAGTCTGGGCATCCATCTGTTTAGTCCATGCTGCTTCTTGATCTCTGTCCTGCTGGTCTCAGCTGCGATCCTCCCAGCACTGGCTCTAGATAGCCTGCTGTGCTACTACTGTCCTCTGCAGCAGAAAAGCAAGCCCTGCCCCAAAACCACCAGCCAGTGTATGCCCGACCAGCGCTGCGCCATCTCCAGAGGCAACTATGGCTCCTTCCACATCTTGTCTTCTCAGGGCTGTGTGGACAGTAAACTCTGTGGCTCCCATAAAGTCGTCTCTTACCAGGGAGTCAAATACAATGTCAGCTACACGTGCTGCTGTAAAAGTCAGTGTAACATCCCGCCCAAATCTGACAGCAATCTGAAGAAGCTACTGGATTTGATTGCATTAAAAATTGATCATGTTGGGAACACAGATGGTCTTAAGGAAGAGCCTTTGGATTCATGTCCAAATAACACAAGAACAACAATACCTGTCACTGATGCATAGGCACCTTTATTGTTGAAGACTGGGGAGAGTCCTGTTAGCCACTGGTACTTAAATCTTCAGAAGATGAAAGGCATTCAGTCAAATGTCTGTCATTACTTTAAAAAAAAAAAGTTTGTATAATTTTTAAAAAATGCATTATGTGTTGTGTGACTTGTATTTATACTCCAAAGAGATGGACTTGTCAACCATCTTTCTGTAATGCCTATTTCCATATGCATGAGTTTAAAAAAAATAAATAAAAGCACTATCATTATTAAGCTTCTATTGGTGTAGCTGCTCTGTGTGAATTTAACAAGCAGGTATAATCAAAGGTGTGGCCTGTCCAGCTGGAGTCAGTGATGAGATTGGAGTTCAGCAGGAGAAGCTCTGAAACGTTTTGACTGGACTTAAAATCTCTTAAATGAGACTGTGCGAAGCTTCACACTAAAATTGGGTATAAGTTGACCTATGTTAAAGACGATAGCTGTGAAGGTGTTGTCTGTCTGTTTAATATAATTGATTTAAATGGCACTAACTTCACAGAAAAATTCAGCAGTAATGTTCTTTTACAGTAATTATGACCCAGTTGCTCAATAATCTGTAACATTTTATCTGTGAGCTATTAAACGTGGTAAATATAGTATCTAAATTCAGCTTTTACCAAACAATAGAAACTTGCAGCTAACTAACATGTAAGTTCGGCTAAGGAGCCAGTGACTTATGAATCCTGTCACCTTCACTTTTCAGCCTCTTACGGGGTGCTTCACTCTGCACAGCATTACAGTTTGGAGGTGTCGGGGAAAAAATGGCTTCTATGAAACTGTGGAAAGATGTTGCTACTGAGGTTTTCAAATTTGTTTTTGTTTTTTTAGCACTTTGAGTATCGGAGTTTCAGTTTTTCATCAGTCCACTTATTTACTGCAGGTGGTGCTGGAGCTTATCCCAGGCGGGCGGGGACATACACCCTGAACAGGCCACCAGTCTGTTGCAGGGTTAACACAGAGACGGATAACCACACATTCATACACCTGCAGCCAATTTGCAGTCACCTGTTAACCTAATGAGCTTGTCCTTGAGCTGTGTGAGGAAGCTAGAGTGCCTGGAGAAAGTTCACTGTGCTGACCAGAGTCACTCTGGAGAGTGTCGTTTAGTCCAGTTATATTTAGGAGAAGGAGACATTTCTGCAGCTGAGAGACTTCCATTAACTGGTCGGTTTGCATAAAAGAAATCTAATTTTTAAATGGCTTTGCAGCCCAGAGAGAAAAATGCAGTTGATTTATTGATTTAGTGAACTAACCATTTAAAATCTCTTTTTACTAGTGGTCTTTTGGTGTAGATGTGCAAAAACTAAACCACTGTAGTACTAAGTATGTGTTTTACCCAAAGTTTAACAGATGCTTCGCTTTTCTTTGCAGCCTGAGCATGTTGAAGATCCTGCATATCGCTGGTTTGTGGCTTTACTTCCTCCTTCCCTCTGTGCTTTGTGACAACTTGCCTTGCTTCTACAGCCCCATGCTGGAGAAAGACAAGACACCCGAGTTTGTCGTGACAGAGTGCCCTCCCAGTAAGGTGTGCTTTAAGGCAGATGGCCGCTACGGCAACCACAGCGTCCTGTCAGCCAGGGGCTGCGTGGCAAAAAAAGACTGCAGCCAGAAGCAAAAAGTCCACTTCAAGGGGACAACCTACACCGTGAGCTACAGCTGCTGTGATCAGCCGTACTGTAACTCGTGCCTGAACATCGCACTGGAACCCCTCTGTCTCACTTTAACACTTGTAACAGTGTGGGTGATGATCGGTGATGGTTTGTGAATACAGACTTTGATGAACATGCTCAGAAGACTTGCTGCAGCCTGAGCCTGGAGTAAGGCTGAAGGTCTGCAATGATGTGTGGTGAACACCCAGTCTGAAGACACTGAGGTGTGCACTCAGGTGAAAGAGAGAATTTGATCATAAATGTCTTATTAAATTTGGCTACATATCCAAGATGTACACCACCTCTTGCCCATCGTCATCAGCCAGGTTCCAGCCCACTACAACCCCGGTTGGATCGATGGCTTATGTTTTTTATTTTTTTAAACAGGTGTTTTGTTTTTATATTTTTCTGAATAAATATTTGAATAAATTGTCAAATTTGATGCCTTTTGAATGTTTTCACACACGCTTCTTTCACACACATCACACAGATATGGGGCAAGGATGGTTATGTTCTGTATTTTTCTTATTGTCATAATTTTACAGAAAATCAAAACAATTAACTGATTCCTACTCTCACGTGTCAGTTTCCAGTGATTTCTTTATGCCATTGAGTTCTATCACTGAATTAAGTACACATTTAGGAGCCACTCACTGGCTTGCATCTTTCTTTACTACTGATATGTATACAATAGATAATTTAGGGTCAGCCATACATGGCTTTAAATCTTTGTTGGGATCTGAGAGTGAGAGCCACAAATGGGCAAAGGGTGAAGTCTAAAGCAAACAAAATCCAGGCTTATTTTGCAGGAATGAAAGAGAGCAGCTGAAGCAATGTGTACAGTATGAGGTTTGGACAGTTCTTTATTTCCCTTTTATAAGGCTGCTGGGTCTCCCCATAGTGGATATACATATATATACAGGAGATTGCTATACTGAAGTTACACTGAGGGCAGAGGGTCCATATTACACAGACTTCAAAAAACAACACTAATAGAGCCTCACCTCCAGGTATCAGAAATCAGCAGAGAGAGGAAGGGGTGAGGGGGAAACAGCACAAGAGAAGAGGGAAGTGAAGGAAGAGGGGAGATGATGCAGTCCGAGAGCCTGACTCGACTGCCTAATAACTTAACACTAGAAAAAACATACAGATTTCACGCACAGTGCATCTTAAATAGGTCACGTGAAGAACCATTTACCATAAATATCTGTATTTTTCGGGAACCAACATATATAAAAAAATGATTAAAAAAAAAAAACAATTGCTGTTCAGTCTTTTTCTTTTTTTTTTCTCTCCTTATTTTCTCCTTTCCGTCGTCTGCAAATCGTTCTTTTGCTTCTTCTTCGTGTGGAGCCGGGGCTTTTCTTGCCCCGCCCCGATGTGGATAAACGAGGAAAAGGAAACAGAACCCAGCACCCAGCACAAACCGACCCTCCCCTCCCCGCCCCCTTAAAAGCATATGAATTAGTATAAAACGAACGAACAAACGAACAGAACACCACAGTCAACTCATCACAAAAAAGAACCCACAGACACACAGAACAGCAAGAACACAGTACTTTTTTTTTCCTTTTTCTTTTTTCTCTTTTTTCTTTTCTTCTTAGGGCTTGATCACCATCATTCCTCCTAATGGTCAGCATCATCATTGCAGTCGTTCTCTCCGGGTGTACTGGTTGGCAGCGGTGGAGCGGTCCTCCCACCCGGTGGCTCAGTGGAACTGGGAGGCTGCTCTCCAAACGGCTGGTCAGTTCAGCAGTGATATATTATCTCTCTTAATTTCACAGTGCGGCAGGAAAAGAAGGGAGAAGGTGAAGAAGGGGTAGAGGGAGGGGGCTGGGACCCAGAGGGAAGGGTAGAGCAGGTGGGAATGGGAATCGGAGGAACCACAGCAACAATTACAAAACAACTAGAAATCCCGACCATCCCATGGGAACAAGTAAACAAAACAGCCTCTTCACTCCTTCCTTCTGAGTTTCAATCCCGCCGACCCATGGGTTTGGGAAGGCCTTGATTGGCTGGAGCGTAAACTGATTGGATGTCCCGTGTTTGTGGCAGAGGGGTGGGTAAAGATGGGCGAGGGAACTCTAAGGCTGACTGGAATCCACTGGATGGGTCTCAACAGGATGAGAATAAGGATGGTGTGTGGCAGGTCGATGTGTGGTTGGCACGTCAGAGGATGAAATCCCTACTCGCTGGGTTCAAGCACGGCGCTGCAGTGCCCGCCTCTTGCGGCTATAGTAGTGACGCATGCCGGTCTGTCTGGCAAAGTTCATCATGTAGTTCTGTTTACGTGTGCTGCAGGGATACAAAGACAGTAAAAAAAAACAAAAACAGAGGGAGGGAAAGAGGAGGGGTGTGAACGTTAGCGACAGAGTAAAGAGCTGCTGCAAAAATCACACATTCCCATGCACGCACTCGAAACCATGCACTCACACGCACAAATGGCCGAATGCAGCTTCCGCACTCTCTCACATCCAGAGTCATGCTGGCTATTTTTTTTTTTTAAAGTCACGTTTCAACCACAACCTCAAACACTCAACGATTGCATGGATCCCACAGCTCAGAGAATGGGTGGCGCTACTAGATTTCATTACACTCTGCACAAATGAGAGGCAGCTAGATGGTGAATATGGCACTACAATTAGCTACATGTATCCATCGACTAGACCAAATGTAACACGACAAGACAGAAGACACAGGAGTCTACAGACACACTAAAACATATACTAGGGAGAAACTCTGACACTGAGTGTTTGAGGTCAGAGGAAACAAAATAATAAGAATTTTAAAAATAATTTTAAAAAGCCATAAAGTGCAGGGTGGTGAGGGGGAACGGGTGGTTTTAAATCTAAGTAACAGAGAAAAGCTGCAGTAGATCATTCTTGCTTAGCCTGTTCATTGCCTCTTCCATCCAGCAGGGCGGTGCCAGTGAGCCAGGAGTGCAGCCAGGGCAGGCAGGGGGGGCCTCTGCGAAGCAGGGGGGAAGGGAGGGGGGCAGGAAGGATAGTGCGAGGTAGGTAGATGCCAGTGGGTGTGATGGTTGATGCTGTACAGGCGAATGGTAGCGATGTGTGTGTTTGAGAGCACGTGTGCATGCTGGTGTGTTTCTGACTTGTGGTCAGAAACCAGAAAGAAGTGAGGAGGAAGCTCCTGGCTCAGAGTTATGTTGTCGTCGTCCTCGGACAGACAGCCATGAATGAAAAATAAAACGATGGAGGGCTATCGCGACAGTCGATCCGTTAAAGCCATGCAAGGACGGAGGAGTCTAATGAAACTCTGGTCAGCTGTGAGTTCATTTGAGGATAAGGATGTGAGATGCCCTGCACTGCAACTGATGCTGATGTATGGAAGAAAAGATACATCGTCATTCACTGCTGAGGCTTGTGTGATAATAAATAAACTTCAGCAAACAGTAATCTTTTTCAGGTCTGCTTGTGAATCAGCAGCCTGTTGTTGAGGTGGCAGCAAGAACAAAACAGACAGATACAAGTATAGTGATGGATTACATCACACATATACACACAAACACACTACCATTGACATTTGTGCATGTAAATTGTTACATTTAAATGCCGCAGTGATTGCATATTCAAATCATAGCCGCTTTATTTGGAACTTTTGTGACCTTGTGTCGAACCATTTACAAAAAAAAAAAAAAATGCATGTCAGCAGAAAATTTACCAGCACTGTTCAGGATTTGTTTATCCATCCATCCACTGAATTTTCATGGATATTGTTGTACTCCCTGTGCTAAGAGCTGTCTTTTAAAAACTGTGTGTTGGGTCATTTTGTCAGCGAGCCTCCAGCTGAACACTGTGAGCAGCTGACCTGCCCTTTGACCTGCCTGTGGGGGCTTACGTGTTGGAGAGGGCATGGAGATGACCATGGTGGTGATGGCGAGGGCTGCGGTGTGTATGTGAAATCAAGGGTGTCTGCGGTGTAATAGGGAGAACAAAAGGGGCTGGGAGGAGGATGAGGGAGGGGGCTGCATTCAGGAAGAGGCGGAGAACTTACCTGACACTACAGCCATGCCAGAGGGAGCAGAATACAGAAGAGAGCAGAGGTTAGAGCGCGAGAGGGGAGAGGCAGTAGGAAGGGACTGCTGTCTCGTAGAAAGGTCTGGGAGGGTATGAGCCCCAGCCTGGGGAGGCGAGGGGCCCAAAGTGGGGAGAAGGGAGGAAGAGAGGAAGGCAGAAAGATAGTCAGAGGTTCAAGGAAGAAACAAGAAAGCGTGAGAAAGACAGAGAGAGTGAGGAAGGAAACAAAAAACATGAAAGAAAATGGAGAACAAAAGAGTAGGCAGAACAAGTGAGGAAACAGTAGAGAGATGTAAGATGGAGATATAACCACAGGCAGAGGTGAAGAAAGAGAGCAAGATACACAGCAGTAATCCATCCATTGTATGCCAAAATGGTAAGACAAACAGGGAAAGAAAGGGGAAAGATGGGAAGAAAGGAAAAGAGGAGGAAGAAGATGCGGAAGTACGGTAGGAATATAAATGTGGCACAAGCAAAAGGAGCGAGCATGACCGCATGATCGAAGGCATTGGTGAGGTGAGGGGAGCAAGGAGGCAGGGAGGAAAAGCGTGTGAAGCAAAAGAAAAAGATTGAGCAGGAGGATTGAGAGGAGAATGTGCGAAGGAGTGGTGAACAGAGAGAAATAAACAGCAGAGCAAAATGTGAGGATCGCGGTCACTCCTTTCAGCAGACACTGTTGAAACCGAGCGAGTGCAAAGGAGGGAGTGGGACAGGTCGCGGCCATGTAGACCAGGGACAGCTCAGGTTAGGCATAAATGTGTGTGTCTTTATGGGTCGTTATTTGTGTTTGTGTGCAACTTTGCATAATCTGGAAACCACATGGCTGTTGTATGCACCATCTGAAATGCTTTGGTTGAACATCTGAATGACCAATCAGCACCTGCATGTGAGGGAATTTAAGCTATTTCCCAGAACAACATGCAGACAATGTATTGAACATGCTTAACAATATGCTATAGACCATGTTCATGATATCTTCAGTGCCCTGCAGAATCTCCACTTCTCCATTTAAAAAAGAAAAAAAAAGCCTGTCATTAGATTTAAACACTGGAATCGACTTAAAACAGACTCATCCAGGTTACGAGCTACAATGTAACACACATGTAGAAAATGGGAATGAAAGACAGAGAAAAACAATCAGTGAAAAGGTTCAGTATCCACAAGTTCAGTGAAATCAAATTTAAGAACAGCGCATTACCTAAAAGAAAGAAATACAGTAATGTAGTTTTTAGATGAAATGGATGTGACACCTAAAAACAAAGAAGACTGGTCAGACTGTGAGTTCACAGCGGAACAAAAAGACACTTTTTAATAGATGTGAAGTGGCCATCACACTTTCCCCTGTTTTACATGGAAGACAAGAACGATCCTGTTCTCCATCTGTACCACATGTGGATGATTTCAGTTGCATTTTTTTATAGAGTGCCATTCACAACAAGAATCATCTCAGAACCACAGACCGTGCTAAAGACGGATGTAGCTGCACTGAAAGTAGTTTGCAGAGTCCTGCTAATTTTAAAGCCTTGAGCTGAGCATTGTGTTCCTAGTCCACAAGGTAGCGACTTGCTAACTTCAAGCTAGCATCGAATGATGCAAACCACATCTTATTTTCTAGTGTACCTTAGGTCAGATCATAATTTACAAACAAGCATCATATATTAAAGAAAACTAGTGATAAAAGCACAAACACAGAGAGCAGCTGTACTGGTAAACTCACTGGGCACCTAGCTAGTACTGGGTTGGATCCCCTTTGGCCTTCAGAACTGCCTTAATTCTTCAAAGCATAGATTTAACAATGGGTCTATACTGACATGACAACATCACACAGTTGCTGCACATTTACCAGCTGCATATCCATGATGCAAATCTTCCACTCCATGTGGTGACTGTGGAGGCCATGTGAGTACAGTGAACTCGTTGTAGAGTTCTGGAAACCAGTTTCAGATGATGTGAGCTCTGTGACATAGCATATTATACTGGTGGAAGAGGCGATTACAAGATCAGTCCACGCTGGTCATAAAGGGATGGTTGTGATCAGCAAAATACTCAGGTAGGCTGTGGCATTTAAATAATGCTCAACTGATACCAGAAGGCACAAAATGCCAAGAAAATATCTCCCACACCATTACATCACCACCATCATATAAGGCAGAATGTATCCATACATTCATGTTGTCTAAGTGAAATTCTATCCTACCTCTCCTATGTTCCTGCAAAAATTCATCTTCCACTGTCCAATTTTGGTGAGAGAAAAATCCCATGGAGAAAAATGATGACAGCAGGGATGCATCTTGGAAACCCAGATACATGTATGACCACAAACCCATTACTGATGGGCATTACAAAAAAAATGCAGGCTTAGGTCTCAGATCAGTAGGCTACATCCATCATTTATATACAGTCTGTGTTTAGGACCTCACGGAGAATCTGAACAGTGATGCACAAGGGACAGATAACTGCAAAATGGCGATAGTAACGGTAAATCAAGGGTGGATATGTCAACGTGATTTCCATTTAATAAGAGATTTAGTGAAAAAATAAATGACACAAGGTGTATAATATGTTGTAACTGCTTCTTGACAACTCAGTGGAAAAAAAAAAATTACTGATAAGCTGTTTGCGTGGAAGATGCATGGATTCTACAAAACACTGAAAATATGATGACTTAACAGCAGGCGTTGATCTGCTGAACACAGAACAGCCATCCACAGACATTACCCATCACCGCAAAGCATGCTGCACTAAAATTTGTGCCCTGATTGCCTGACACCAGAAGCTGCGATTAGCATATAAAAGAAAGGGATTTCTCAGGAGTTTAGTTGTGGGTGGCAATCAGCGCACACCTTTGTGCTATCTCTATCCCTGTGTGAGGGTGGAGTGCAGAGGGAACCATTTGTACAGTTGAGTCTGAGGCAAAGGTAGCGTCGGGGGCAGATCAGGGCTCTGTGGGGGGCCAGTTTGGGTGGGGGTAGGAAAGAGCCAGATGCCAGCTGGGAATTGGGTACTCACAGAACTACTTCCACATGGTCCAACGCCCACTGGTCGTGTCCTGCACCATCGTGTCTTGGCTGCCACCATCGCAGCATCACCCCTTTAACCCTCGCCTCACTGGAGAGACCATGGAAATGATTGAAGTGTCAGTGAGGGGCAACAAGTTTGTCAGGGTTTATATCAGTGTTACACCAACCTAATGGCGTTTATCATGCAGGTAACTGTTTATTAAACACACTGTACTTACTACCTTACAGAGTTTTTTCAACTATTCATTTGTTATAAATAGAGTTAAAAGTTCCCAGATGAATAAAAGGCCACTTCTCAGAAACGTTTACGTTTTAGAGCATAGTAGTTATTAAGAATTACTCAACATGAATGTTGTATGACTTACTAGCTGCTGCGGAGGGTTATTAAAACTAAGAAAATCATTGCACTTTATTAATGATGAAATAAAAAGCACACGGTATTAGTTAAACATTTAAAAGGCCAAATACAAAAAATCCTATAAAACCGTGCATTAATGAAGAATTGCTCCATTTAAATTAAGTATATAACAATGTGTTTCTGGATTTGTGTGCATCACTTACAGAGGAATGTTGTAGGAAACTCTCTGAGCCTTTATGAAGTCTTTGGGCTGGTGCTGGGCGATTACATGCCAGCTGACTCCATTATTGATGCTGTATTGTAGCAGCACGGCCCGGTCAACTGTGTCAGCTTGATCTAAAGCTATGTTACAGCTTTCCGTCTGTGCCACGCTGCCGATCTGCAGCACAAACATGATCTTACTGTAAAGGAAGAGAAGAAAGGAATAGAAAAGATTAGAAAAAAGCGTATTCTGTGGAAAAACTATTTTTTGTGCTTCTGACTGAAGCAAATTGGCCTGTATCTGTATGCAGTGAGTTTATTTATGTTTTGGTAGTACCTGTACCTAGCTCTAGTGAGGTCCAGCGGTTTAGTAACTGCCTGCCTCATCTTACAGCCATTAAAGTAGAGTGAGTCTCCGTGGGCGTGCGGTGACAGCTGCCCACATCCACTGCCCACTCCACCACCCTGGATCAGCTGCCAGCTCTCCTGAGACACGCTGCCTGATTCAAAGTTGTCCTTGATGGAGCTGGGCAGGTCACTGCTGGAGAGGGAGCAATCGTCACCTGTTGGAATAAGTAGAAGCAGAGGGGAAGAGACAAATATTTAGTCCCTTTGACCTTTTTCTACATCATGTTACTTCACAGAGCCTATTTCTGCTTAACAATTCAACTGATTTAAAAAAAGCTGTGTCTCTAATACACTGAACATACCATGGTGCCCCTCATCACAAATGCAGACTACTCCACTAGTACAGTAGCCGTGGCCACTGCAGAGCCCCGGGCAGGCCTCGCCGATGTAAACATGGTCCACTGCCCAACTCTGCCGCTCTCCTGTTCCATCCTTTTGAATCCAGCGGAACTGGGTAGCCCTGGAAATATAGGACAAATCACAAAAGCCTCTTACTACTGCAACGTAAAGAGCTGTTGATATGTATCACTTTAAAAAAAAAAGAGTGTGTACCCTGAGGAGACATGATCTGGTAGCTGGACCGTGACCCTGGTCCATGTTGAGCTGTTGACTGGACTATAGATTGTGGATTCGTGGAATTGGAAAGGGGAACAGCCCACGTTGTTAACTGATGAAGGGAGGCACTCCGACTGCACCAGCTGCCATGAGTCAGACCTAAGAAGGGAAACAGTCGATATATAGTAGATACTAGGAGTGAGGGGAATACATTCATACAGCATGGTGTTGCAATATTTTGTGTGGCAATATTGGATTAATACAGGGCCCCCAAAATATACTTTTTTTTTTTAATTTAATAAATTGAAAATAAAACAGAGGGCAACGAAATCCTGAGATAATGTTAGCAGAGCAAACTTACATTGAATCAACTCTACCGAAAAAACCATCCAACACTGGACACGCTTAGCTACACAAAGGTGTCCCCTGATGTAAAAGCATGCTAAACAGCTCAGTCGTGCAAGTGAAGATAGGACAGAATTGCTGCCGTCTGCGGATTGCATTGACTTTTTTCACATCCTGCAACTCATTGCAATTTTATTGGTGACTAAATGATGGCACAGAGCTTGAGGGTGCTGCACATTTACCAGTTTTTATTGCAGAAGGTTAAGTTAGAAGTTGCCTGAAAGGAGGCAACCTTTCTGCAGACAGTCACAGTTTGACTTGGACTGACTGCAGTCACTCTCAGAGAGATTGTCCAAGGTCTACAAATAAGTGGTGTCTAATTTATGAATGCAGACATGTTGACGTCAGTTTGAATGAGTTTTTGTCAATGAGCACAACTCGTCTCGTCCGATTTCTGTCTGATCATATCAAAACAAGCAGCATTTCCCAGAAACAAGGGAAAAAAGAAGCAACCCGCTTATATCCACTAACATGAATTACAAATAAATCAAATAAATATGTGTTTCTTAACTCTTGACTTGTTTTTTGGGTGGAAATATTTAAATATTTAAACATAAACAAAATGGACATGAGTTCAAAGCATCACTGGCATTATAAAGTTTAACTTAGTGGGCATAATTTGAAGTTGAAAAAAGGTGACAAATCACAATATTTGTTATTGCAATACTCGGCAGATGGCATAATGTTAGAAATCAGAATAAAATTGTATTGTGAGTGAAGTATTATGATAATATTGTATGGTGGGGTGTCTGCGGAGTCCCAACCCAACTAGATACCAGAGCTAGCAGGAAATGGGACACATTTAATTACTAGCATCAGGCTGTGATATTCTTACCTTGCATCCTTCCTGTACTGCAGCAGGACAGAATGATGGTCTTCACAGGTGTCTGCCTCACAACCAACAACAATCTACAACAGCAAGAGGTATAAGACACCAACTAAGACTAAAAGACGTAAGATAAAAGACCGACATTACAGTAATCTTTCAGTTCTGTACCTTGAACTGTAAAATATATCCAGGCTGCACAATGAGCTCTCGAGTGGCCAGGATGTTGTGTGTCTTATCTTGGTTCTTGTTGGGCCAGTACAGGTGAAAAGAGGGATTTCCACAGAAGCCGGCTGTACGAACGGCATTAGGGTAAAAGCTCCAGCTTTCCTCGTGGGAAACACCCTCTAGCGAAGGGCAAAGAAACAGGTGGTTTCCATCATATTTACTCATTGGTCATGCCATATTAGCGCCTAATCGCATAAAATCATACAAACTCACCGTCATCAAACGTGTCGAGCAGGGTGGATGGGTTGATGTCCGACCCTCCCACTAATATGTTATCTATGGCCCACTGAGCTCTTTCCAGGCTCGGGGTGGCGAGGCCAGAGGAAATGGTAAAAGGCTGCCACCAGCGCAGGCGAGTAGCATTGGTTAGAGCTCCTTCGGGCAGCACGATGTAGTCTCTTCTCACCGACACATACTTCAGATAGTCCATCTCATGCAGCAGCGTCCAGGACACACCTGAAGAAGAATTAAAGGCAGAATGAGACATTTAAAGACCAAAAACAGATAGAAGAGGAACAAAAAAAGGAAAAAACACACAGTGACTCCACCTCCATCAGTAGAGTAATCCAGCAGCACTCCCTCTTTACGACATGTTGGACGGTGGCACATGGTCATGTTATCTTCACTTCCAATCCTCGCCCAGTATTCCACAAACCTGCAAAAAATAAACACGGATTTAACAATAAACCTGTTCTTCTTGTAACTTAAAGCTGTCATTGAAAGAAGTTAAATACTGACTTGGCTCCCCGTAGATCCAGATCAACAGTGACAGCCTGTCTGGCATCAGCCCCACCGAAATACAGGGCTGTCCCCTCTACCAACACACCACAGTCTGTACAGGGCTTACCACCCTCCAGCACCTGCCACTGAGGACCTGTTGCCCCTTCCCAGTCAAAACGCTCCTTTAGAGTAGCCTACAGGGTAAACACACACAAATGCGCATGTATTTAAATCACGACCTGCTTCTTTTTTTCTAGTCTGTCTTTCCCAGGAGGAAAAAAATATGTATCAAAGCTACCTTAAGAGCAGTGCTAGCGTAGCAGTTTGGTCCAGTGAATCCTGGATCACAGAGACAGCGCTGATCCAGACAGTCTCCGTGCCCCCCACAGTGACCGTCGCACGCTGGCCCGATGTAAAAGTTCTCCACACCCCACTGAATGTCTGAGTGCTGCTGGTAAAAGCGGAACCGCACCGCACTTAAGAAAAAGACAAGATAGATTCGTTGAGTAACATGCATACAATTTTCAGCAACAGTAATGTAACTTATTCATAACTGTATGTGATGGTGCTGCAGTTAAACATGTAGCAGCTCCGGTGGCATTGTTGATGTGAAGTGACTTACGTGTCAGCCAGACTTTCAGGCAGAGGATAGACTACCCTCTTCCAGCCGTTAGCGGGGAAGAAGACTGACGGCTGGGAGACCTGACCACCACAGCGGGGGTCAGCAGGCAGGCACTGAGGGACCAGGTACTTCCAGGTCACTCCAAAGTCTACTGAATACTGAATGTGAACTTGCCGATCTGCGTGACGCTCTGGCAAACTGCAGCCAACAGCGATCTGAATGAAAACACAGACATTAACAAACAGTGATTAAAAAGGTGTAGAGCAAAAAACAAATAAATGATTTGACAGGTTACTTTAGAATCAGTGGTTACCTTGAACTGCATTACCCAGCCCTTATCTGGAACAATATCATGAGTGACAGCATACACCTCTCTACCGTCGGCATTTCCGCACACCATGACCCCGTCAGGAGAGCCACAGAAGCGCTGCACCGAGCAGTCCTCTGAGAACAACCAATGATCGCTCACTGAAAACAAAGAACGTTAAGAGAAGAAAACATAAGTTGCTGCTAAGAAGAAAAAAATTTAAAACGCAGTGATTGACTGAACAATACCTATTGGCGTTTCTTCCTGCTCGCTCAGCTGACCTATCCTTCCTAAAGTCCCATCAGCAGGAGCCCTCTCATGGTTAGGCAAGGCCACCCCTCCAAATGTATCAGAGATCTGTGCCCGCGGGTCAGAGCCAGCGATGAGGACGTTATCTAGAGCCCAATCGCTGTGGTCTGCTCCGTCATGCTGAGGCTGCCACCAGCGCACACGTACTCCTTCCTGACGGGCAGCAGGGGGCAGCAGCACATTCACAAACCTGAACAGATGATAAGATAAAGACATTCACACGTATCCCGTTTCTCTCCAGCTGTGTGCAAGCAGGTATGTCCATTGGAGGCAGGTAAAAAAAAACAAAAAACAACCCATACCCAGGTTTGGTGTACAGATCATAAAAGATTTCCGTCAGCAGATGCCAGTTGATGCCCCCATTCAAACTGTACTCCAACAGGACGCCCTGGTTGCGGTTACTCGGCGGGACCATGCAGCCGTACATGAAATAGAACTGGATGAACTCGGCGTTGGTCAGGTTCAGGTCCACTGTTACCAGCTGACGGCTGCAGCTCTGTGCACACATAAAGAAATTTGAGCCATTTGGATATTTGGAATCGTGTTTCTAAATGGATGACGTTTTTAAATAAATATCAAAAAATCAGCATGCAATCAATCACAATCTGTTGTTTAATTACAGAACATAACAAAAGCAGTATAACGAGGTGTAAATAATCATCATAGATCCTAATGTTAGATGTAAACAGCTGCTCTCATGATTTTTCTCTGGCCGTGTTCCTCCCAGATTAACATCAGCCTTCCAATAAATATTCACTTACAAGACCTCTCTAAATGTCTAGGGAAAGCTTCAGCTGCTCGTAAAGGCTGACAGCTAGTTACTTTCTGGTTTTCTTTTTCAATCATCTGTTTGCTGCACTGCATCTGCAAAGTCTGCCACAGTCTTTGTCATGTTTTAGATTTTTATTTTACTCCATTGTTGTCTAATTCTTCCTTTTCCATTGTTTGTGTCTGATTCAGTCCACCAGTCCTTTCCTACCCTTCTAAACCTGTATCAATTTAGTCTATTTGTCTTCTTCAGTCTCTGTCAGTTGTCATCTCATCTCCTCCCGCAGTCCCTGTATTATCCCCTTCTTTTTATTCTGATGGTTCCCTGTTTCTCCTTTGTTTTTGATGCTTTGTTGGATTTTTTTGCCACCTCTATGCACTGTTTTTCTTAACCTTTAAAATCTGTTCAGATAAAGTTCAGATGAAGATATGACCCAGTGGAGAAAAAGACAATCAGAGAATTACCAAAACAGGAAAAAAATGTGCAGAAAGAGACATGTCTGTCTAAGATTAACAATTTCAATCTGCACAAATGAGAACATTTACTTGTGTTCACCCCTGTGTGCACTGCCCCCTGTAGTATAGCTGCTTTCAGCTCACTTATTCATGAGGGGTCACCACAGTGGGTAGCTCTGCATATTATATGTTTCCTAACACAATCCCCAAAGGATCTGTATCACCTCCTGGGCTTGAAGCCTTCACTTGTTTGGTGAATGTGTGTGAACCCACAACACTTGTGGAGCCACTTGAAATTTTTCATCAGGTAAAAAAAAAGAAAAAAAAGAAGCTATTGCAGGTAATGGTTTACAGCTAAGGGTTACAGACATTCGTTGCTTGTGTCCTATTGTTTAATGGTTTTTATATCATAAAATGAGGAAAACGGAGACTCAAACAACAAAGGTGCTTTGTAGACTTACCCCACTGAAGTGCAGAGCAGCTCCAGAAGCCACAGCCCCACACACAGTGCTGAGTTTCCCACCAGTGAGTACGTGCCAGTGACTGAGCGAGGGAGCTCGACTGAAGCTGTCCTTCAGCTGGGAGGGCAGAGGGACCACGGGCTCATCGCAGTATTCTCCACCCCACTCGGGGTCACATCTGCAGACACAGATCAGCAGATACTAATACAAGCTAGCCTTCAAAGTATAGTGAACTTGATGAGTTAAACATCGCAACAAAAACACCTTTTTTACAACTGTGAGTAAATAAAAGCAGCCCAAATATTATTCTATATACAAATTTAGGCAATTTTAAGCAGAACACTTATTGTGCTGCTGGCGCTTACACGCAGGAGCTCTGTTGGCAGCGTCCATGTCCAGAGCAGATATCTGGGCAGCCATCTCCGATGTAGAGGTTGTCCAGAGCCCAGGTCTGCTGCTTGTCAAAGGGAGCCTGCTGGTACCATCGGAACCTTGTGGCTGGAGACCTAACAATATAAATTAAAGTCGGAGATACACATCATTTAAAAAAGAATAAATCATACTGGAGCAAAGTATGCAAGCTAGTTCAAGCAGACAACTCAGGGTGTACCAGACACACTCTGTAACGCATCTCACTGTCCTGTAATGTAATATACCAAAAACAACTTCCTACTTTGGCAGTCTATTTAACCTGCACATTTTCTCTTCTCTCCTTCTGTCATGTCGGTGCTGCTGCTCCATTGTTCCCTGCTGCTTTAACTGCATCCACCCATGGAGGCGATGTTTGATTATCAAACCCCAATTACTCTGCATATTATGTCTGTTGGGAGTGATGAGTTGGCACATATAGATGCTAAACTGGAACTATCTTTTTCAGCTGTTATTTCAAATGCGACTCATCTGAATTAGATCATACTGTAACTGTTACAGTACAGCCACTTCTTTTCCCCCTCAAACACAAGAGAATATTGTAGAGTTATGATGATACATTTGTTCCTGTTTCTGAATAAAAGAACCAGCCTGCGCTGACCTGGCATATGACGGGATAGGCAGGGTGACACGACCCCACTTGTTATAGATATCAGAAACCAGAAGTCGCTGCAGAGTGTACGAAGAGCAGTCGGGGCTTGTGGGCAGGCAGTCTCTGACCACAGGCTGCCAGGTCAAACCAAGATCCAGGGAATATTCTAACTCTACAGCTGCAGAGAAACCAAAGAGGTTAATTTCTTTACTCCACTTATTTTCTTTTAATACTGTACCAATAATGGCTTTATTAATAATACTTACAGTAGCAGGAGTTTGTGACAGAGCAGGAGGCAGAAAAGTCAAATTGGATGAATGCATCTTGACCCAGACTGATGTCAGTGGTGACGGCATAGCGTGTGTTGGACTTCTCAATAAAAGCAAAAGCGGGTCCGTCTGAGCCACAAACAGGCATTCGGGTACCTCCTGGGTGGAGGAGCCATGAACGTCCATCGATTGAGGAGAAATCATCTTCTAGTGGTCCCCAGCCACTGGCGCTGCCACCTACCACCACCTATAGATTAAAAAAAGCAAATGTTTCCTTGGTCAATGCAAACAAGGAAGGAATAAAAAGTAAATTAAAAGTTTTAGGATAGTTTAGATAGATAATAATCTTTTTTCAAACCAGTATTTAATTATAAATGATTGAAACACTTGATGAATGGCTGTTTGGATGATTATCAGTGTACCTGATCAATGACCCATGGGCTGTAAAAGTGTCCATTTTCAGAAGGTTGCCACCACCGGAGGCGAGTGGACGTGGTGCGGGCTCGCAGTGGGATCTCCAGGGCCACCAGACGAGCCTGATTACTGCTGTTGCTAAAGAGGAATTCCTGCAGGAGTCCCCAGGTCAGACCTCCATCCACAGAGAACTGCAGCAGGACCGGCTGAGAACGGGGGTCCGGTGGTGCTTTACCACAACCGAGGCGTAGGAAGAACTGAACAAACCTGAAGAGCCCAACAATCAACATATGGGAATTAGCGAGATTCAAAGAATGCAGGAGAGGGTGATTCATTTTCCTAAGGACTTACATGATGAACTGGGACTGTTGTGGAGGGCTGCCCCAATAACCTTATAAGGACATAAAATTAATAATGAGAAGAATTGAGTTCAACCTGTTGGTGGGGCCCTCCACAACAGTCCCAGTTCATCATGTAAGTCATTAGAAAAATTAATCACCCACTCATCAAATAACTGATGCAACTGATCAGTTATTTGGGAAAAAAACATAAATGTTTATTGCATTCAGATGTAGGTATACCTGGCATTTGACAGGTCCATGTCATTGGTGACCAACATGCGTAGGCCATCCTCACTGAAGAACAGGTGGTTCCCACTTGACATGATGCCACACTTCCTGGATGGTTTTCCACCGCTCAGGAGTCTGAAGTGCTCAGCGGCTCCCCCTACAAAAGAGGAAGTGGAAAGTGTGTAGAATTTACAAACATGCAAAACTTTTTTGCAAACAATACATGAAACATAATTAACATAACAAGAGTAAAAAAGTGGAAAAATAATGCCTTAAAATGTTCTGGAATTAACTAATTTTCACTACAGTGAGTGAAATAACAGCCAAAATGCTCACATGCTATTTCACATGGTGACAGAAGGTGATTTCAAGCAGCCATAAAAGTATAAACTTGACTTCTGATGACTCGGATCCGTAATTAGAATCTAAATTTAAATGTAAGATTTAATATGCTTCTATATGTTGTTGTACCTTCAAAGTCCTCTTTAAGGAAGTCAGGATTGGGGGTGTCAGGCACAGAGCAGTCAGGTCCAGAGTAGCCAGTGTCACATACGCAGTGACTACCACCCACACAGGCTCCATGACCATTACACATGTCCTGACACTGTGGGCCAATGTAGATGTTGTCTAGGGCCCATGTTGGAGGAGAAGAACCAGTTGAGAAGAAACCTTGATACCAACGGAACCTCACTGAGCTATGAAATAAAAAAGAAAACTAAGGATTAATGAGGCAGAGAGACAGACAAACAGACTGCATGCAGCAAGAAACTCATTAAGGAACGGTATACGTATATTCAAATTTGTTATGTATGTATTTGTTATGTACGTATAGTCAAATTTGTTAAATTTGTAATGTATTTAAACCGTTATAGTCCTTACCCACAGAGGCGGAGTTTGCCAAACTGAATGACCTCCCTTCTCCAGCCCTGAGTAGTGCCAGGGAAATAGATACTGGCAGGGTGAAGCTCTGTGGAGCAAAGCGAGGAGGGCTGTGGTCCGCCTGCACACAGTGGAACCAAGAGGTGCCACGTGGCACCAAAGTCCCGTGAGAACTCAAGACGCACGGGGTAAGCAGAGGAGCTTTCAGCTGTGCAGCCCACATTAATCTGGAGAGACACATACAAACAACATGAGTGAGGATGACAAGCCAGGATTTATTTGTTTTTACTGTAAGATTTACAGCCGTTGCTTTGATCAAAAAGTCAGTGTACCTCAAACTGGATGATGGTGTTCTCATTTACATCAATATCCCTGGTGGTAATAGAGTGCTCTCCAAGCTCACTGGAGACAAACACCATAGCTGACTCATCCTCCTCCCTGCATCAATCACACACACAAAGTTCATTTAGGGTAAAATTATATTTTGCATGTTTCATCATCAATGAAAGCACAGACGAAGCAAAAACCCAAACACAGTCATGAATGACACTGTCACTGTCAACAAGTTCTTACAGGCCAGTCTTCTGGTAGGGGCAGTAGAGACCAGTGTTTCCCCCTGGAGAGAACAGCCAGTTGGACTCATTGGGGCCTTCCTCAAAACTGTCTATCACCACTGGGGGGTTGTGCAAGGAGCTGCCATCAATGATGAGATCATCTATCACCCACACCTCCTCCTTCTTGCCTAAAGGGGATAATATTGTGGAGATTAAGCACTCACTCTGAAAATTTGACTTTCTGAGTGGGAAAGCAAATGTGAGAACAATAGTTGTAATATGGATGAGAGAAATCTGAGCATGAAAGTGGTGGTTTCATACTCACCGCTGTTGTAGGGTTGCCAGAGTCTGAACCGAGTGGCGTTGGTCTGAGCGCTGGCTGGCAGTGGCAGGTGGAGGAAGAGAGTGTCAGTTGAAGCTGGGAAGTAAAACTCATCTAAAAGCAGCCAGCTGATTCCTCCATTCACAGAGTACTGCAGCAGCACTGAGTGTGAGCGCTCTGGCACACCTAGAGAGACCCAAAAGGATGTACTGTTATACTCGTATGACTTTAATGTGTTGTTTACAAAAATGTAGCTATAAAAAGTGAGTTTTGCAGTACCTTTAGTGATGAATTTGAAGGAAAACTGGATATAGAGAGTACTCGTGCAGTCAAGATCCCGCGACACAATCATTCGCAGACCATCCTGCAAACAAACAAGTTTGTTGTTGGTCAGTTCGGAAATATCAGTGATCTAAAGAGTTCAAGCTGTATCTGTTTGATTCAGCTGCCTCTTCTCTGCGTGGTGTTTAGGATGCCTACCCCTTTGAAAATAAGAGCGGTGCCAGACTTAAGAGGCTCTCCGCTCAGAGTTCCCCTCTCGGCTCCATAAACTTCAGGCCAGGTTTCCTGTTGCAAGTTCTCATTAAAGTCCTCTTTTAGCACAGATGGCAGTGGGGCCAAAGGCACACAGTGCGCCCCCCCATAACCCTTATCACACCTGTGTGAGCACCGAAGAAAACAAAGTTAAGAAGGATTTACATCTATGTAAAAAGAGCGACTTTAAATGAATGAACTGTGTAGAAAAGCAATCTTTTACATACACACAGTGTCCGTTGTCACAAAGACCATGTCCAGAGCACATCCAGGGGCAGCCAGGAGCAAGTAGCACATTATCTAGAGCCCATCCTTCTGCTCCGGGGGTGAAATGGGTCTGAATCCAGCGGAAGCGAGTTCTAGGGGAACTGAGATCCAAGAGTTTGTAGCTCAGAAGAGTAGCTTAAGAAAAATACAGCAATTCTCTCTACTGTGTTTTAGAACATAAAAACACATACTTAGCTGCACTAGGCAGGTAGACGGTGATCCTCCTCCAGTGTTTGTACTGCGTTGATGTATAGATGGAACTCTGAGTATATCCAGCACAGCCGATGGCTGGGGGCACACACTCTGGTGTGATGAGAGACCAGTGGCGACCACAGTCTGTGGAGTACTCCAGTCGCACACCGTGGGAAAAGGAGGTGGACTTACTGCAGCCCATGCTCAGCTCAAACTGCAGGAATGAAGAGCCTGTGATCTCAAAGTCCCAGCTTTCTGCATATCTGGGTTTCTCTGTAAGCATAGCATAAGAACAACGTAACATGTATCCAGTTCCTTATACTAATTTTTTTCAGTGTCTGTAAATGTCAAAATGTTGTGAATTATATTTGGTTATCATACTTTATAAAGACTTCTTATGTAAAAATTCCAATAGGTAAATGTTGAAATGTGTTCATGTTTTGAGAAAAGAGCTTGACAATCAGTGTTTCGTGTTTTCGCACAGGCACACGGGAGCTTTATGTTTATAGATGCGTTGCCAAATTGCTCTTGCTGTGGCCGTGTAATGAATGGCCCAGTTGTAATGTACTATTTGTAAATCCGCTACGTGTAAATCCGCTCACAGCATGGTGCAAGCATAAATAATAGGCAGGATGTTCAATCAGGTTTGCTCTCATTAATAATGCAGGACCCATGGCGCCACAGTAAATGGGTGATTCAATTTCAGTCTGTTGTGTATAAAATATGATGTGATGTCCCTGCACTGCTACTTGTGTGGCTTGTTTGAGGCACTTGTGAGTAGGAATGTTCAGTAAGTCCACAATATTGGATGAGCTTAATCATAATCACAATGTGTACTATACGCGTTCCAGTTGTTTAATATTTCAACGCCTTTCCATTTCTTCTTGTGCAACTGAGTAGTGCAGCTCTTTTGCTTTGCATTCACGCACTTCGAAATATTCACACTACAAACACAGCAGCTTCAAAGTGTTTGTAGCGTTTTACTCAGGGAGCTCTTGACAAAGTTGGTGTAGCAGCTGCTTAAGTCTCCTTTTAGCATGCATACAGTTTCTTACACAGTCTTCCAATTAAAACAACAACTCTGCAATCATAACAGTGTATCTCCGACTAAATGTGTGTATGTGCTTAGGACCGGCACTGCGATTGAGTGACTCACTGTCAATGGCCTCAGAGTTGAAGGTAAGAGCCGTGTCCAAAGACAAACAGTCCACGGTCACCTCCCCACCCTGAATGCGGTACCAGTTGTGCCTCAGCGGGGTTGTGCCGTCGAACTTGTCGTGAAAACCTGTCCTGGAGCTGTCGTTCATACCAATCAGAACATCATCCAGAGCCCACTGGGCAGAGTGTTTCCCTACAACAAAGGGGACAAAAAATGAAAATGAAAAAGAAATCAACCAATCAAAATTTCTTCTCCAATAATATGGCAGTTTTGTGCTGTGTTTTCCTGAGTCAGCACACTAACCTTGCTGTGGCTGCCACCACCGGAACACTGTATAGGAGGTCTTTGCTGGAGGTGGCAGCTCGATGGTCACCACCTGGGGCTCCAAGAAGGAACTAAAATCCAGTTCCCTCAGGAACTGCCACTGGACGCCATTGTTGGTGGAAAACTGGACAATAACACCTAAAGCACACAAGAAAGTGAATGGATCCTTTTAAATGAATGAAACACAAAATAATGTAATGGCAGCCCTGAGGATAACAGACAAACTGTTTAGGAGGCTGGCAGTGTTGGATCTGACACAGCAGAAATGAACAAACTGAACCTTTGGCAATGCTGCAGGCTAAAAATGCACAGTGTGCTGGCTGATGGACAGAACAGGTAGCACAGATGAGATCTGTAGCTGCACAGCTCTGGTTGGATCACAAGGCTGATCAAAGACTGAGCAAGAAGGAACAGATGGAGACAGGCCGGTGGTAAAGTGATCAGAGCAGATGTGGAGTTGCTCTCTCTACAGACTGCACTGTTAAGGACAAGCCACGTGGATCCAGCAGAGGGCCTCAACACAACACATGAAGCACTGACACATGGCTTCTGTGGATTGAAAATTACCTTCATTGCGGGAGCGAGGCCTGGTGCAAGTGGGTCCTAAACTCTTGCTGCCAATTCGGATGTAGAATTGAACCAACCTGTATGCAAAGATTAATAAAAGTGAATTTCATATTCCAACATTTTTACACATTAAACAGTCTTGAGTGTTTAGCTTCTCTTTCCAACCATCGGCCCTGAAAGATGACAATTATTTTGTAATTTTACAGCCAAAATTAGAAAATTAGTCCAGGCGGCCTGTTTGATTCTTGGGTGATAAAGGGTTAAAGGGATTTGTAGTTTTCCTCTCACCGTGTGTTGGTGGTGTCTAGAGGAACTGTGCGTGCTTCTCTCCTTCCAGGACTGTTAAAGTAAAGGGCCTTGCCCTCACCAATGATGCCACAGCCTCCTCCGATGTGTCCCCCGCTGAGACTCTGCCAAAGTGGGCTCAGTTTCCCCTCAAAGCCTTCAGTGAGCTCTGTGGGACTGGCCACAGACGGGACACAACTATCCTGCTCCACTATGAAAAATATGAAGACAATAAAGTTTAAATAAACAGAAAAACTCCCCCAAATTCCTTTGTTTTTCCTTTCTTTTAATTTCCTTTCTGTAATTCTACCTTACCTGTGTATCCCATATCACAGAAGCAGACTCCAGAGATGCAATCACCTTGTCCTCCACAGTGGTTTGGACAGGGCTCAGAGATGTAGACCCCATCCAGAGCAAAGGGTGGAGCATCTCTGTACACACTACTCTCCTGGAACCACCGGAACCTCGTTTTACTAGAAAATTAGGCAGGTGAAGCCATTTTAATTGGAGTTTTCAATATTCTCAAATATTTTCAGTCTAAAAATATGTAAAAAGAAATCCCCCCCCCTTAAAAAAAAACAAAAAAACCCCAGTAGTACAGCCTTGCATCGCAAATTACATGCCTGTTACCATAGTTACCTGGCTGCAACATTACGTGGTATAACCACAGTGACCCTGGTCCACTGTTCATAATCTCCAGTGTTGTAGACAGTTGGTTCTCTCAGCTCACGACCGCTGCCCTCACAGACCCCAGCCCCTGGGGTGCCTGGGTAACAGCCCTCTCTCACCAGGGCCCAGGTGCGACCAGCATCATGGGAGTACTGCAGCAGAACTGGTGCAGAAGCACTGAACTCTGATTCACAGCCGATGTTTAGCTGGCATGGGGAAGGTGGATGGAGTAAAGGGGAAAAATTGCACATCTTAGGAAATCTCACATTTGCTTTAAGTAGGTTTAACATTCCTGCAGTGGGTACTTCGCCACAAGCCACTTTGCAACCCACCACTGTGTCCTGAAATGTCTTTCTTAATGTCATCCAACTTTTACATTTTTAATTTCTGTAGTTTCCACCTACTTTAAACTGGAGGGTGTAGCCGGGGCGCAGAGCCAGGTCCCTGGTGACAGCCACCCTGTCCCCATCAGAGCGCCCGAACACCATAGCAGAGGGAGTTGGGGCACAGAAGCTGTTGTTGTTTTCTCTCTCCATGCCTTCATTACCCAGCATCAGCCAGACACTCATCTGGTTCAGGGGGTAGTCGAATGCTGGTTTCTCGTAGAAGTTCTTCAGAAACAGAAGATACCAGAGTTATTTTTCTGTTTTGTGCTAATATTTTTTTTTTGCAGGAAAAAGGATTTATAAAAAGATAAATGGAAGTCTTTTTTGTTTTGTTTTTTTAGATTTTTAAGAGTTCATAACTGTTCTATGTCAGCATGGCTGACATGTTCTAGTACACCAAATAAAATTCCCATTTTAAGAATAAGCCATAGCTGCTATACAAGTTCACAGCACAAATTACAAGTTACTAGAATAACTCCTTAAGATGATTCCTGACCTGCGGCAGAGTAGGATTAGCCATAGGGATGATGTGTTTCTCCCTCTCTGACAAAATTATGACGTCATCGATTGCCCACTGGTCATAGCCTTCCCCCGAGTGAAGAGGCTGCCACCAACGAAACCTTGTGGAGGGGGTTTTAGAGGCCAAGGGAAGCTCGTAATGCACAAAGCTGCAAAAGAGGGGAGACAGGTTATAAATGTTTCTTCTCCTATAAGACATGCAACAAACACTTCATGAGCTCTGTCCTCCTTTCTTCCTCTGCAGGTTTCTCACCGAGGCTTGGTGAAGTCAGTAAAGTACATCTCAGCAATGAGGCCCCAGCTGATGCCTCCATCATTGCTGTACTGCAGGAGAACTCCTTCCTCCCTGCTGTCTGCCTGGTTACACTCCGCCCAGTCTCCACCCACCCGCAGGTAGAACTGGACAAACTCTGCCCATTCAGTGTCCAGGTCCCAGCTCACAAGCTGCCTAAGCCCAGCCTGAGAGGAACATACAAATAAATGAATACAAATTAAGTGTGGGAAGATCAGCTAGAAACACACTTTACAGTCTGACATAATTTTAAAATAAGGGTGGGTACTCCCGGGTACTCCAGCTTGCTCCCACAGTCCAGAGACATGCTTATTAAGTGAACTGATTACTTTAAATTCGCTCTAAGTGTGAAAGTGAGTGTAAATGGTTGTGTGTCTCTCTGTTTCAGCCCTTCAAAAGACTGGCAACCCTTTCAAGGTGTACCCCTGCCTTTCCATGACAGCTGAGATAGGCCACGCCTCCTGCCCTGAACAGGAAAAGTGGTTAAGACAACGAATAGATGGATCAGATATGTCCCACACATGGTATCTGTGGCCAGTTGTGATCCGGTAATCAAAACATAATTATATGTTGAAGATGGGAAATCTGTTGCCATTTTCTTCGTAAGCAAACTTGGAATGAGGAGAAGTTGTTTGCTAAAGCAACGTTCCAGCTGTGGATACTAATTTTTGGCTGCCGCAATATGTGACACAAGCGATGTGCAGCTGCCTGGAAATTGTGAATCTCCTCTGTCCAATCAAATCAAAAGCATGTGCAATACTTCTCAGAGCTATTGAATAATTTAATAAAAAATATTTTCGAGCAGAGCAGAGTTCAAAGGGTAGCAATTTTTGGCAGCAAACACTAGAAAGTAATCAGGAAATGGATAGCGTATGCCAAGTTTTACACACATCTATGAAGTGATTATTTTAATAACAACAAATTAACTACACTTTTAATCTGGATCTAGATTTAGATCTAGATTAAATACACAAGACAATAACAGAATGTGTCTCAGATTTCTTTTTAATGAGCGCTAAAATGAAGAAATTAAATGCTGCATTCTTGCAGTGTTAGGAAGTTTTTTTTGACAATGTTTGTTCTACTGTTTTAATTTTACTTGCTGGATGCAACACCTAACAAACACAATACCCCCCCCCCCCAAGTTCATTTTAATGTATTTCTACCTTGCTGAAGTACAAGGATGATCCAGATGAAACCACACCACAGCCCATGTCAGGCGTAACCACCTCTCCACCTATCACCTCTTGCCATGTGGCGAGCAGTGCATCCTGGGACTCAAAGTCAGAAAGTACGCTAGAGGAGAGTGGGGAGGAGGGCTGGCAGTCTGCTCCAGAGAATCCATCATCACACCTGTAAGAGAAGTGAGTGCTTGAACTTTTTTATTCATTTGAACTTTAATACAGATTTTAACAAAACACCAGTGGAATGGTGTTACTGAGAGGTATGAAAAATGTAGTCAGTTTATTGCACGTCTGACCTGCAATGGCCATGGTCACACCAGCCATGCCCATGACACATGTTAGGACACTGCTGGCCAATGTAGATGTCATCCAGGGCCCACTCATCCTGCTCTCCATAGTAGCTCTGGATCCAGCGGAACCGTGTTGCACTGGACCTGAACACAGAAAGCATCCTGAATGTTTCATAGCTGTAAAATGTTTATACTGTTTATACCAAAGAGAATGCATGTAAATGGAAGGGAAAAAGGGAAATATGGTATTTGTGCACCTGGCTGATCGAGCAAAAATGATTAGAAAGGTCACTGATTGTTAAAAAAAATGCATAAAATGGTCTGAAAAAGCATGTCAATCACAGTTTGCTTCTTGGGGCAGACAATTGTAGATTTAATGTATTTTGCAAGGTCAAGATTAACTTAAATGTGCACTTTCCAGTGTATGTGTCTATGTGTGTGTTCTGCAGTAATGTCACATAGAGGGCAACAGCCATGTTGGAAGGTAAATTGTGGATGTGAATGTGTGCGGTGTGTTGGCAAATGTTTCGGTGGGGGTTTTACTATATGCTGTATGTACAGAAATGATGAGTGGCAGCAGAAGCTAGCGCAGATAGGCAGTTATATTGGGGATTATATAGCAGAGCGGTTCCTTCGTCTGATGTGTTAGTGACCCAAATCAACTGAGACCACCTCATGATCTTTCTGACCTGACCACGACTGTTTTATTATCATTTACTGCCATGACCCTTTGACCTGTCATCACACCCTGCAGGAGATTAGACCACCTTTATTTAGGAGCTGGGAAGCAGAATGAAATGGAGGTGGAGGTCACAGCGCTCGGTGTGGAAGGTTTACGTGATTACTTGAGCTGATATATGTGTGAGCTAAGGCTTTAACAATATATTTATTTCTCTTATTCGGCACTGGGTGACTGATTCACTATGGGACTTGTTTGAATTCTTATTAAACCGAGGGGTTCTTTATCAAATATGTCTTGCAAGCCTAATGCAATGACATTGCAGTCTTTGTATAGTACATATTACACTAGTCAGACCACACCAGTTTACACAGTTAACACTGGTACTGTACGGCAAATGTTGGTTTGAAGCAAATGACTGAGAACTCCCCCATATCATTAGATAACTTGTTTGGGATGATTTCATTTTTTACCAGACAAAAGTAGTGAACCAGACTGAAAAAGTGTGCCAACACTGTCCACCTCACGTCAGGTAAAATTATCTGCTAGGAACTGGCTGTATTTAAGCGCACACCCCTCTTGACAACACAAGCTTTTGAGGCTTCGGCTACATCACTATAATTAGTAAACACAAAGAGCTTGATCACGCCTGTAGAATCGCTTCATGTCTGCAAAGCTCTGCAATTAGGCTGCAGAAGGACAGCCATGCTAACTTTTGTTTTCTTGTAGACTGCATGCCAAATAAAAATGACTCATACGCCAATTTTTGGTGGCTACAACAAACAATTGAGAAAACAGATTTGTGTTAATGTTGAGGGCGTGAAGAAGTGTTCTGTTTGCAATGCTGTAAAATGAACTGTCGTATTAATTGCTATACAAGGGTTTTAACAAATCCTCATGTGTTGCTTTCTTTTCCTGTCTTTATCCAACATTATTGACGTGTAAAGCTGCACAGCTGCAGATGCATGTCCATGTCTACACGGAAAAGCATTAAGGGTAATAAGTATGGGCGCTTTCCAGTATTCTGATTTTCTGCTGTATGTTATGGTTCTGACTGCATTCATGGCACAGCATGCTTATGAAATACAAAGAAAGCATGAAATTAACATCAGAGAAAATTTTGCCCAAAGGGCAATTTGTAAAAATTTTCTTCTGTGTCTCTACGTGTGATCCTTACCATGTCTTCTGAGGCAGAGAAAGGGTTATGCGTCTCCAGTCTTTGAACTCTGATGGGTGGTAGACACTGGGAGCTGTAAACTCAGAGCAGCTTGGCATGCCAGGTAGACAGGCCTATGCAAAAGAAATGAGCGGCTTCTTACTACACATTTTTACTCATACAGCCAACGGGGGGAGCACTGATAAACAGCAATTACCGAGAAGGAATTTTTCCATTGTGGACTGTGCTTCATAGTAAAATTCTTGAAAAACAGCTGCAGATACAGCCCAAAGCTTCATCATTCACACAATATATAAATATAAAAGGCTAATGGAGGATTAGAGTATCTCTGACCTTGAACACAAGCAAAGGATTAACTGTACAGGACATTCAGTGAGTTACATTCTGCACTTGCCAAACGACTGCATTTTCATGCACATGGGAGAATTAGAGAAAATCCACTGATAGAGGACTCATTATGCTCTATTCAATTCCAAAAGCAATAAAAGTCTTGGCAGATACTTTGGTGCTTTATGAATATTTATGAGCCAGTTATGATCACTGAAAATCTTTGTTGAATCATGGGAAGATAATCTGCTTGCTGATTCAAGTATTGCCGTGTATTTGCTGATAGTGGGATGATTAAAAGTAATTGTGATAATTTCTCATCTGAGACAAAGTACCACATTTAAAGACATTATTTACATATTATTACCAGGGCTGTAATGAGTAAATCAATATTCATGATCATGAATAAATGATGCTTCCGTGGCTTTCTCTGGGATGACTATCTCAAGTTTTAGTCACAAACAGATACTGCATGTGCACCGGCCTGCGATAACAAAAGCCACTGTTAATACATGAGGAAATAAAGGTGACTGTGCTTCAGTCTCCTTACCTCTTTCACCAGGTGCCAGGTGAGACCATGATTGGTGGAGAACTCCAGTCGCACTTGAGTGTCAATGTGAGGGGAGGGCTCGCGGCCACACCCCATGACCAGTGAAAACTGGAGACTGTAGGAGGCTCCGATCTGCATTGATTGAGTTTCCACATAGCGGATACTGGAGCCAGGACTGGGCTCACCAGAGAAACTAGAGTACGACATGGAGAAAAGAAATAAGATATAAACCTTATATATGCTCTAATGGTATAATACTGTTTGTAGAAATAAAGAGAATCCTGATAAAATTTAAAGAGTAAATCATTTTTATACCACCACAGTTATAAATGACCATTGTGAAGCGTAATTAAGGTATTCAGTCATGTTTGAACCGAGTGGAAATTAATCTCTTCAAATGCCAAGCAAAGACTAATGTATTAATGGCAAAAGAGCATTATGCACCTGAGGGTCCAGTCATGCTGGCAGTACGGCTGGACATGGCCGAGATAGAAACCAAGACTCTGGGTGACGTCCAGCACGTTGCTGAAGTCAAGACTTATGGTGTTGAACAGCACAGAAGTCATGCTGATTTCATCCAGGGCCCACACGTCGTGGCCACGGCCCGAGTGGTACGGCTGCCACCAGCGGAACTGCACGCCGAATTTGCGAGCGCTGGATGGGAGTTCGACAGACACAATCCTGATGAAGGAAGGGAAACGGTTAATAGATGTGTGTGTTTACAACGCAACTACCTATAGCTTGTTAAAAGCTGAGATAGCAGAAAGAAAAACTCAGGCATGGTTTAGAATTAATGATCTGAAGGATAATTAATAACTACTGTCACAGAATTGATGATTACTGTTTGCCATGTTCACACTTCTGTACGCGTTCATTCTTTAGCAAGAAAAAAACCCCTAAACTGAACATTGCTGACGTTAGTTCACATAAACAGTACGTAGGCACAAACAAGCAAGTGTAAAGTGATACATATCTGGATATAGTGTCTATAAAGCTAAGCTGGTCAGCTGATATTAATCATACAGGCTGACTGAACTGTGACTCAGGTCTGACTTGGATTTTGAGCCCACACAATCACATCTGCTGTTTGTACATTTGGACAAAATGCATGGGCAGGATTTCTATTTCTAACCTGGATTTATAAATACAGATGTTATGCTGCTGCTATTTTTCATTTTTAGCACACAAAAGGCGTTTATTTTTTCTTTCTCAACAATCATTAGTATGTCATGATGATATCTTATGCAAGCATATACACCGATCAGGCATAACATTATGACCACTCAGAGGTGAAGTGAAAAACACTGATTATCTTGTCATCATGGCACATGTCAGTGGATGGGATATATTAGGGAGCAAGTGAACGTTTTGTCCTCAAATTTCATCTGTTAGAAGCATGAAAAATGGGCAAGCGTGAGTTAGTTGAATAAGAAACTGTGATGGCTAGACAGCTGGGTGAATGGTTCTCCAAAAGTGCAGCTTCTTCTATAGCCAATCTGCAGTGGTCAGTATCTGTGGTCCAAGGAAGGAATGTTGTGAAGTAACGACAGGGTCTTGGAGAGCGAAGACTGATCTGTGTGGCCTGAGCCAACAGACGAGCTGTTGCAGAGCACACAGTGCATCAGTTTGTTTCATTTGGTTTGAAGAGCACAACAATGACTTTGAGGTGTTGACTTGGCCTTCAAATTCCTCAGATCTAAATCCAATCAAGCATCTGTAATCGAACATATAATGTTATGCCTGATTGAAGTATGCTGTTACAGTACTTATGTTATGTAGTTGCTGAATCACTGTCCTCTGTTGACCTGGGGATGAAGAGCTGTGTGACATAAGCTGAACACAGCTGAAACCCAGCCCACTCTGTCCACTCTTCATTACACACAAAGATGCCACTAACTGTCTCAATGGGTCCCATCAGCAAACACCTCCAGCACAACATTGACAGCACATACGTGTGTGTTAATGGAGTCACTGAAACTCTATTGGTTTACAACCAGTCGCACAAACAGACACCAACTCATGAGAAAATAAAAGATCTAAATATAGGAAGTACCTTGGCTCATGGAAGCCCTGATATGCATAGTGCTGCAGCAAGGTCCAGGTGATACCGTTGTCTGAGGAGTAATGCAGCAGGACGCCCTCCCCTGGCTGGTCTGGAGCAGGACATGAGCTCAGGATGCTCCGACTGCCCAGCCGAAGAGTGAACTGCAGATACCTGCAGGGAATCAAAGATGACAGCAAGAACAAGTAGGGTCAAGTGGTTAAGGAGCACGGTGAACAGCACAGAACAAGTGTACAAAAAGGAAATGACAGAAAGACAGAAGAGGGCACACTGAAAAATTAGAGAAAAAGAAAACCTAGGTCACAAAGAGCGTCTTCAAAGAGCAGAGAGAGTTGGTTAAAAAGGCAGATAAATAGACACTCGTGTGGAGTGAGGAGGTGGGAGGGAGGTGGATGATGGATGGGATGATTAAATGAATGAAGAGAAAACTTAATGAGAGGAGTAAAAAATAAAGACTCAGCAAGAGTGTGAATGAGAGTCACAGTTTATACCCATGTATTCATGTAAACTGTAAATTGTCCCAATACAGAGCGAGTTTCTGTCATCTTATGTTTATTTGTGTTTTGGCAGACATATCCTCATCTATACTAATGTAAAATTTATTATAATTTCCATCATCTGTCTTGAGCTGCCAGTCATCCCCCTGCTCTCTGTTGCTGGTTGAGCTGTGCTTTCATTAGCAGTGCAGTTTCCTCTTCCAGGCAGCTGTTCACTCAATCAGCCAGGAAACTGGCATTAAATATGGCCATCAGGTGGCACACTGAGAGCCGCAACAGGCATAATCAATCTAACACAGATGCCATATCTAAATCCATCGTTCGCTCTCTATCATTCTCTCTCATATTTTCATCTCCTCTCTCATCTGCAGTCCTCCCCATGATCACAATCCATCTCGGAGCACAGGAATACAGAGTATGAGGGAATGAGGGGTGGGCAGAGGAGGAGGGAGAATAGATGGCTGCCTGGAACATTTGCAGTATCAATCACAGGTACAGACACCTGCTGAAGACAAGCCACAGTTTTCCAAAGTAATCTGGGGAAACTTGTGCTCCCTGATTTCTCTGCTCATGTTTCTATATGCAGTACATTTCCATTCTGCTCTGCTGTATATAAGTACTACAATTACCTGGCTTGGGAACTGTCTAGTGGAGCCGTGACCAAGTGTCTCCTGCTGTCCCTGTTGAAAACCAGAGCCTTTCCGCTGGCAAGCACACCGCAGCCGAAGCTGACCTCAGCCCCACGAAGTGAGGAGAAGGTATGGTAGGAGGAGAGGCGTGGGCTGGAGAAACCCTCAGAAAGAAAAGCTGGAAAAGTCTGGGAGGCAAGCTCACAAGCTGGACCGCTGAAACCCGGATCACATCTGGGAAAAGAAAGAAAAAGAGAGGAGACGATACATATTAATATTAATAATAGATATTAAAAAAAAGAGTGAACGATAACAATGAGAACAAAAGACAGAAATAATGAAAATTTGTTAATAAGTCAAACATAACATGTACGATCTGATTAATTTTGAATGGTTATTGGTGCTGTAAGGCATTATGTGGATGAGCAGGCTCGTTCTGGATTTATTTGGTTTAATAAAAAGTGGATCCTTACTTGCAGCCTGTGCGGGAACAGTGTCCTCTTCCAGAGCAAAAACGAAGGCAAGCTGGACCGAAATACACTGAAGAGAAACAAATTAATTGTAATTAATCATCAAAGAAATCAGATGGAAATCCATCTGAGATTTCTGTAAAGCTACAGGTGACATGTTGTCCTCCCCCTGTCCCCCAAAGAGCCAAGTAACTTCCCAGAGGCGTAATCAAGGTGGCTGCCAAGTAATGGGACTTGTTTGCAGTAGCAGTTTGAGTAAACTTTTTATGTGTGTATTCAATTAAATATATAAATATCTGCTATACTAAATTAATAGATACTCTAATCACATCATGTATAATGGTGTTAGCATAAACCACAAATGTGTGGTCACTAAGATATATCACATCTGAACAAGGACAATTAAAATAAAGGTTATTCATGACACTTGTGCAGACACCAAATATATTGCATGGTATCCTGAGTAATTTTCATCAGCACTTTATACATCAGCACAGTTTGCACAACAGCTCTGATTATGTTGATTTATATTGCTTATTGTTGAGTTACATTATTTGCATAATTAATATTTCCATTATGCCCTATCGGCACATACGCACAATCTGTGTATACTTCAATGGAACATGTGATAAGAAAAATCTGGCCTTTATGTGCAGCTCATACCATTGTCTATAGCCCACATGTTGCCGGCTCCTGAGCCAGACTGCTTCCAGCGAAACCGAGTTGTCTCTGTCAGGGCGGCATTGGGCAGAGGAATAGAGATTCTGGTCCACCTGTGCAGACAAACAATAGTAAGATGAAAGAAATACAGAAACCCCCCCCACAGATGCACACATGGAGATATGCACACTGATTTATACCCGCTGTAGTTGTCGGAGGAGTATATGGTGCTGTGAGGTAGATGGGGTCCTGCACAGAGCTCTGGCAGACACTCAGTATGGAGCAGAGACCAGGAACGACCGTGGTTGGTGGAAAATTCCAGACTGACACTAAAATGAAAAGGATCACAGGACATCTTAGTGACCTAAATTGCTTCTCTTAACTTAAATTAGGTAAAAACTAAGTAAGTGTAAGTGGTGTTAACTCCACCATCCCTCACTCCACATTTAAATACATCTGAGGGCTGCAGTTTGATTTAAATAGACAGAAGTTTACTTTAAGTTTTATGTATGCATCATGAAAATAACTGAGTGACCTGGCATCTGCGAGACTCCTTTGTTGCTGCAAAATTTCACGTATTTGACTGAAAATAATGGAGATGTTCACATTCACAATACGCCTGGCCTAGTTTACAGTGAGTCACACCTGTTGGCAGGCTGGTAGGAGCCACAGCCCAGGTTGATGGAGAACTGAGCAACATGTGTGTGGGTGCCAGGCAGCACGGGGAGCAGCTGCATGAAGTCCACGGCCCACACGTGACGGTTGGCACCGCCATGTGACCGCTGCTCCAAGCAGAACTGGGTGACTGGTGTTTGCAGCTCAGTTGGCAAGGCCACAGATACCACTGCAGGAGTCTGCGAGAAGAAAGATAGCCGATACAGTGAAGAGAGCAGAGCACAGGGGAGGCTCAAATTAGGGCTGTGACTATGATTGTTCCTACGTTTGATTCATCTGCTAATTATTTAGTCAGTCGATTAACTGCTTGGTCTAAAAAAATATCACAAAAGGTCATTTCTAATTATCAAACTGCTTGTTTTGGTCAAGCAGTTTGGTAAAAAAAATAGTCACTTTTTGTATGACATGCAGGCAGCAAATCCTGTAGATGTGAAGCCGAAACAAGTAAACAATATATTTACTTTAAAAATGATAATCGGTTATCAAAAGGCCTCACAGCTGTTAATCTAATACTATTCAATCGGACAGAGCGCTTCAGGCTAACAAAGTTTATGCATGCCCAGTTTTTGGTGTATCTCACCCTGTAAGAAGAGTACGGAAGGGTGTCGAGCACCACACGCTCCCTCCTTCCTTCAGACCGTCCAAACAGAATCACGTCGTTTTCATGGGATTCTCCCGGCTCACAGTCCACACCACCTACACACAAACATGCCCTATTATGCTTATAGACATGCCAAAACACTTGCACACCGTGGTTTATTAACTGCAACTACAGACTCTGGAGCTCTTCCTCTGAGCCTGAGTTCTGTGGACTCGGTGATCTCTTTTAAAAAGCAGCTACAAACTCCTCTTTTTAAACTTGCTTCTGGGTAACTTTTGTTTTGATGCTTAAGCTTCTGTTTTGATGTTCTTCTTGTGAAGCACTTTGCGGTGTTTATCTTGAAAGGTGCTATATAAATAAAAATTGACTCAGTTTTACTTACAGCTAGACAGAGAGTATATAGATGGAGGATTTCCATACCCATGGTAAAGTAGAAGCGGAGGTTTCCATAAGACGTGGTGTCGAGGTAGGGGGTGCACACTCGCCTCCGGCCCTCTCTGTCAAACACTAGCGCTGAGCCCGACTCAATCTCTCCACACTGGGTCCCATAGACGGCGCCCTCTATGTCCCAGCTGAGTGAAAAATAACAAGGAGTGAAGGGTTTGTGAGAAAAAGACTGATCTAAACACAAAATGCTTACATCAAAAAGGCAGCTCTATTTCTCACAATGGGCTTAGATGGACCTGCATGTTTGATTTGGCACCGGATGCCCCTCCTGACACAACCCTCTGTTGACTCGCAGGGATTTGTGTCTCCTCCCTGTCTTGAACTGTGCCTTCCATTATGCAGTACAGTTATTAAGGAAAATTTGTGAATAATTTTAAAAAGTCCTGCATCTCCCTCTGGAGTTTTACTGAAATCAGGAAAGAGTTACAACTGCTAAACAAACACATGCTGTCAGAAATATGGCTTAAGCTACTTGGTAGAGGCATGCAGGACGCACTGACACATGCATGCACAAACATATTTCTGCACAGTAGAGAGAGGACTCTTATTAGTTCTGACAGAAGCTGGCTTCTATCTCCTCTCCCCTTTCCTTTCCCTCTGTCACTCCTTACTTTCTGTGTCTTTGTCACTGCCAGTGTTAAGTTAAATGACACTTGGCGGAGCGGAGTGTACCTTCAACGTAAAAAAAAAAAAAAAAATCTCCCTGCCTACTTCACACATGTTTCAGTGCCTGACGCCTGATGGGTGAGAGCTAGCATGCAGTGCAGCATGTTGGCATGCTGCAAGGAGGTGTGAAGGTGCGGGGCGATTGTAGAAGCAAACTCCTGTTTGCGGTCCTTCTCATTAATGGAAAATCATGCTGACAGACACGGTGCATGGAGCTTGTTAATCACTCCCTGGCAGTAACGCTATCTATCATCTCTCTCCTTTCATCTCTCTTCCTCTTGCAGCGCTTCAGACAGTGCTCTCTGCTGTCCGGCGTGTGTGTGTGTGTGTTACTCTGAACAGATGGACTGCCATCTCTGTAGCAGTCAGAGGCACGGCGTTCACCTGTGTCGGTCCCCATGCTTGACTTGATCTTGTGCGACACGCTGCATGTTTAATCGCTTGACATATGACAAGTGACAGGTGTCAGTGCATTTATGTGTATACATAGACACAGTAATATCTATCTGGTAATATCCCGTCCCTCTGATCCAATCACATTGCGCATAAGATAGCAGTTTATGATTCTGTTGACTCTCTTTCAGCCCTTTGTGGTTTGGCTCTGTTGTAGTTTTAATCCTTTAATGACAGAGAAGAGTCTGGTCTCGAAGCCAAGTTCAGTTTACTGCTTCAGCTTTATTGCGGTGGATGAAACTCCCTGTCAGTAAAGTCTCTCTCAGTATCTTTTAAAAAAGCTTTTAAAAATCTTTAATTCTTCATTCATCTTGACTTGACATTTCCTTGATTGTGTTGCTGTATGTAAAGCACTTTGTTTCTCTGGCTTTGAAAGAAACAACAGGAGAAAAAAAGATGAGAAATTAAGATAAATATAAATCAAATAACTCAGTAAAGACGGTACGGACAGTTTTAATCCTTTAATGACAGAGAAGAGTCTGGTCTGGAAGCCAAGTTCAGTTTACTGTTTCAGCTTTATTGGAGTGGATCAAACTCCTCGTTAAGGTAGGTATAAATCAAATGACTCGCTACTTTGACTTACTTTAACGGCAGGCTCTCAAAGTCTTCCTCCCAGTAGCTCCGTCCCTCCTCACGGTGCAGATCAATGTCCCTGGTGGTGGCAAAGCTGTGTCCAGTTTCCTCACCACCATGGAAATACATGGCATTGCCTTCTGACTGACAGGCATGCTGGACAATAAGAATACAGATGAAAAATAGGAAGCTGTGCCACTTATACAACCACATGATTACATTTATTTATTGTTTTCATACTGGAGTTGTTGTAGTTTCTTGCTTAATATATCTAAGATTATATAATCTTAATCTATCTGAGCATTTGACCACATTTCTAAGCAAATGACTGGGAAACAAAATCCTTGAGTATGCATTGATTGACTGGTGTACCTTGACAGTAGCTCCAGGGAAGAAGAGCCAGTTGGCGGTGTCTGGAGGATCCAAGTTTTCCTCCATCAGGGGGGTCCTGTGGGCGGCGTTGACCAGAAGCACATTGTCCATCCCCCAGCAGGACTCATAGCCTTCAGGGCCTTGGGGGGCCTCCTGAGACCAGCGGAGACGAACTCCATCGGCTCTGGTGGAGTGTGGAAGTGGAAGCAGGTGGATGATGGTGCTGCTGTTGGTAGGAGCTCTGGAGGAAAATAAAATATTGAAAAACAAGTGACTTTCTAAATGTGGAAGTTGTGGTTATGTAATGATGTTCAATATTTACAGAGTAAATAACAATCATTAATCACTTCAACGTGGCTGAAATAACCAAATAAGGAGAGACACAGCAGCTTTAAAAAGCAGCTTTCAGAATGAGTCGAAGTGTTTACGTGAAAGCAAAACATCCACTTAGTGCTGCTAAATATTATATTAAGAAGTCTATTATTACATTATGCTTATGTTTGAAAGCTGACAAAACAGAGAGAGGCGGGGAGAGAGAGGGATTTAAAAAACAGGTGGATCATCGAGACAAACAGGAGAGGGATGACAAATTAAGAGGGGGAGGTGTGAACAAGGGGGGAAAAAAAAGAGGGCGGGTGTTTGTAACAGATGGAAGGACTGTGGGATGGGATGAGGAACAAGGAAGAAAAGGAGAAAAATACCTGATCTTCTCCAGTGTGATCCAGTCATCTGAGGTGTTGGTGTTGCCACCGAGGCTGTACGACACAGTGATGCTGGGGTCCGAGTAACTGAAGCGGCAGGAGCCTGAGCCTGAGGAACAAAACATCAGCAAGGACACGCGTATATGATCGTTAACACTCGTGTTGAGGGTGAAGCTCACAAATATGCCGTTTAGCTATTATTTTTCATCAGCTGAGTTGTTTCCAGCCAGCCAATGAGCTTTTGTATGTGAGGCTGCACAATGCGCAATGGCTGTCTTTCCAGTGATTCCTCCCACATCGCCTCCATTAACGGAAAATAATGTCTAAATGGTGTCATGGTGGAACTAACTGATCAGCAGCTTAACAGGGCTCAGTGACATCAGGAAGCTGAATGATGGGGCTGGGCAGAAATGACTGGAGAAGTCACAGAATGACGACAGTACTAACTCCAGCCGGAAACTCTTCATCTGTGTGTGTGCGCGCGTGCATGTGTGTGTCATTATTGCTGCGCATTTCTATTTGCAGAGTCAGAAAGGGATTGGACCGCTTTAAAATATGGTGTCGTGTGGGTGCTGCGGGATTAGGGAGGGTCAAAGGCTACTAATGGAGGGAGGCAGGTAACCCCCGCAGCATCCCTACCTTTCCTCTCTTCTCCCCCTCCTCCCACTTCACCGACGGTGTGTATTGTCCATGCCTCCAAAATGTTGCGCCATGCTGTTACATCCCCGCTGAATACAGCCATGCATTAACCCGCTGCCACTTCACAGTACTGCTCTACTGAACTGTTCAATACGCAACACAAATTCATACTGAGGACCTTCAAGCAAGAGTGCAGCCAGACAGAATGCTCTACATTATGTACTCTTATTTCCTCCTAGTCACGTTCCCGTGAGAACTGGCGGATGCATGTAATGGACATGAAAAATACAACACCTCTAAAAACTCTGCCACGGCCTTCTGGGTGTCTTTCCAGAATATTGTAAATCATTCATTATTGTGACGGGGGGGGGCTGACATCTAACAGTGCAAAAGATGCTTGTTTCCTGAGGATGCCATTGGGATCCTTGCACTGACTGGTTAAGACAGGGCTACCAAGGTTAAAATAAATATCCCACACATAAGCTGTCTGAATGTACTCATTGTCTACAATGTGGAGATTTAATACTCACCCAGGGAAAACTGCAGGACTGAGGCAGTGCTGGTGTTCAGAGGTACAGTAGTCTAGGAATGATACACAAGGCAATTTAGGATATTGCGGATAAAGAGTTACATTAAGTTAGGCTTTGTAAATATATTATAAAATTATTTAATCTTTTGTGCTGGATTAGCAGCTTAAGAGTAATCACGCTGGTGTCATTTGAGACCTTAAACCACTGTGTCTATCTTTTAAATGTCTGTTTGAGTGCACGTGTGCGTTTTACAAAAGCAAATAACTCAGCAGGCTGCGTGCGCACGAATGTATGCTGCCATTATTGATGTTGTTTTATTTGTCACTGTGTGTAAATGTTTCTGTGTTTCTGGTTGCGCACGCTTGTTGCGCTTGACAGAAGAGCTGCCAGGCAGCGGCATCAAACATTTGGAAGAGTGACAAACAAAGCAAATGCTTATCAGAGAAGTAAATAGCATCACGAGCCACTAAATACTTCTATGCTGAAGCCTGGCTTTAATCTCCTACAACAGAATAAACAGTCTGAAATCGAGTTTATAAAGATAGGAAGAGAGCATGAAAATGATTGCTGTGTCCCAAAGCATCTGCCGTTTTGTACTATAGTGTGTTCAGAGTATAACAGTGGCTGTGCTGTAGTTTGCATGAGAAGTTTTAGCAAAAGGATAAATGCCAAACAGGTGCTGCAACATCCTGAACAGGTTGCTGGTAGATAACTAGAAGCAAGCAATCGTAGTAAGCAGCATTTGAAAGGGATTTAAAGAGGGTGTTTGTGGCGTGTTGACATCAAAAATTTAATTTGAACAAAGAAATCATGAAATACACCAAAACTACTTTGTACTTCTGTTTCTGCACCTCTTAAGCATGCTTCAAGAGGCATGTACGAGACTGTTTTATTTGGAAGTGTTCACTTTTAGTTGTTTTTGTCTGAGGTAAAAACTGAGAAAGCATATTTGAATTGATTTAATCTAACCATCAGTTAACATATGCTTAACAAATGATAACAAATGCTGTTGCTCTTACTTACACGTTAAACAAAATGCAAAATCTGGTACTTCCTTACTCCTGAATTAATCCTTTAATCCACAGAAATGAAGTCCCGTCGGGAAAAACCAGGTCAGGTAAATTTGCCTTCCTTCACCACAATCAAACATCTCCTGCGTTAGCAGTGTGTGCTTAGTGTTCATGGAATATACAAATTTAAACATGAGACTCAACTGTGGTTAGAGCAAACATGGTGTAATGTACTGTCAGTGTGGTTGTGGCGACTGTGTGGTTGCTTTGGATGTGTGATCAATTGGCCGTAAAATGTACAGCGGCTGCAGTGTGGTCAAACATGGCAGTTACCAGCTCGCGTTCTCCGAAGGGCTCGCAGAAAGTGACCGCTCTGCCATGCATCAGTACGCCACATTGCTCTCCAACCTCACAGTTGCTACACTCAGACCTAGAGAAGAGAAGAGAAGAGAAGCCGAGCTGTTAGACAAACTGCACTGCAGAAGTAGTGACAGGGACTGCACCCCAACATTACAAGAGGAGTCATAACCTTTTAACCTACCAGATGCTGGGGTCTAGCTCTCCTTGTAGGTTGGAGTCAAAGTCGTCACGCAGCACAGCATGTTTTCCATGCAGCTCCACTACACACATGAAGCACATGCTCACTGTTAAACATCGTCTGTACTATACTTTTCATTATCAATTTTATTTTAAAAAACAACAGCAAGAAGTGGAATGCAGACTGACCAAGACTCGGTCTCAGTGGGGACTCGGTTGGAGCTGAAACAGACAGAGAAGAGCAGAGTGAGTGTTGCTAAGCTATACCTGCATGTCTGTTATCATGTTGCATCTGGATCTAGCAGAAGCTTACTAATCATGAAGAGCTAAAAAAAGAGTATTAATGAGTTTTCATCATGGACAAAACTAAACACGCAGACCACACGTGCATATTTGTCAGAAGAAGCTAGGAAAATGGTCCAATCTTAAGCGATCATCTCCGAGTGAAACAAACTTTCGCTGTGTCCTGGTCAGCCACGGCTGCGGTCTCTTGCCTACTGATGTTAATTCCTCTCAGTAATGAAAGGCTGGGCTGCTATGATTAATGGTTCAATGGCAATTAACCGCCTTCCTCCCCAGAGGCGCCCTCTGTGCTGTAATCTGTGGCCACTGCCTAGCTAACACACTCAACCATCAATCTCTCCTGGGGTATATACGCAGCTCTGAGAAGAGGCGGGAGGTGAATGGAGGGAAGTCATGACTGTTAGGATTTAATGAATCAACTATGGGTCTTAAAAAAATAGTCGCAAAGCCTCGATGTGACCTTTGTGCTGAAACAGATGGAGGCAAAATACATAGACACACAGTGAGGTTTAAAACTTTAGAAATCAAACTGAGGAAAAGTTTGATAGATTACTTTGATGGAAGCTTTGTTTCACTACCTGGTGCTCATGTTTTAATAAAAAACAGGAAAGAAGTGACAAATAAAGTTGTGCATAAACTCAGACCTGCATTAAAAAGGATACTGGTGCAAACTGCAATCATAAATTAGAATATAGTTTGCACACCTTTATTTTATCAGGTTAAGGAAATCTCTTAGAGAGATTCATTTCTACTTTTAAGTTGCAAATAGGCTTTGATCTCATCAGTGAAAAAGTCACCATTCAATTCCGTTGCACTACTTTACTCTGCTCTGGGATGGTGGGGGGTTTTAAGACAACCTTACTCCTGACTGATGAAACATAATCAGCTGTATTCTCATCCAGGATGAGCCTGCCCACCTGATAAGGTGGTCTGAGATAGCGCAGCGTGGATTTGTTCCAAAGTTTAACTTTGAGTTACTTAAGACTCTCTTTCAAGCATTTGAGAAAGCCCACCTAAAGCCCCTTATAAACAACGGAACCTGAATCGAGAGATGAGGGATTATACAAAAAAGTGTTCTTACAATTGTAATGGCTCTGGAAACGTCTTTACTTTAAGCTCAGCTTTCACTTTCTTTAGCTGCCCTCATTTCTCGCCACTGGATCCAAATGCCGGGCTTTTAGAAGTGGATTTGCTATTCATACAGTGGTGGCAAAGTTTCATGCTGACTGTAGAAGTTTAAGTGGCCTGTGTGAGAGAGCTGGCTGGTTCAGTCACTGTGACCACTGCTGCTGCTCTAGTGGCCCCCGATGCTTAGCTTAGCTAAGGCCAGAGCTCCATCTTAGTGATGTAGCCCATTAAAAGCAGATCAAAGGGTTTTGTTTCCCCCCCTTTCTCCATCTTATTTTGTTCTTTTCTAATCCTCCAGCGTCTGCTCATGCAGAACATGTTTAGAGAAGCCAACAGTTCAAGCATGTGTGACTCTTTCATGCTTCTTGTATCTACTTTACATTCCTATTAACCTCTAATAAAAATGATCCATACGATTGTGTGCTCAGTTTACATGGCCATGTGCTGATCTTACGTATTCAACCTGAAAAGAGCACGTACTTAAACTCATTTCCTCGTAATCCATCCTCTCAAACAGGCAGTCGCAAACGCTTGGTTGGTAGATAATTCTGCTCTGTATAGTCTTCTCCTCTCTTGCGCGCTTAAACAAACCCTTCTAAATCTCCTCCAGTCTATCTAGTGAGGCCATTTGGCTGGAGAAAGGCCCAGAAGATTTTTTTTTTGGGTGGATAATCCCTTGAAGCTTCCAAAAAGGCCTCATTTACAGTTTTCCTTCTCCCTGCTTCATCACACTCTCCTGCTGTCTCTCTCACTTCTCTTCTATCACAATCTCTCTTTCCTTCTCACCCCCTCCATCCGCACCCGTCCTGTCTCTCCCTGCCTAACCCTTTGCGCATCGAGAGCAGACAGTGGTGCTCATTTCACTTGGATTAATCCCCTCTCACTTTCTTAAAGACTTCAATTACTGCCTCCTCTATTAGCAGCTCATCTCTGCTAATGCCTGTATCTCCCTGGCCAGGGCTTAAACACACAGGCATGCAGAGACAGAGACACACACATACACACACACACACACAGATGACTTTGCCTTCCACAGCTGACCCAACCCTCTCTGATATTCTCTGTAATACACATGTACACTTATGCACACAAATAAACAGAAGAAACAAATAAGAGTGCCTTTTCAGTAAAATGCACCAGTGCTCAAAGCACATGGGTGCTGATGAGCAGGGTTGGGGTGCTACAATGGGGGGCTAAACGAGCATAAGCTTTGGCAGACTCAGACATCTTGGCACAAAGATTGCGGGGCACAAGTCATGTTAAATCTTCTCCCCCTCCGTCTCCTCGCCTTCCAGCTCTAATCTCCTCTTGCTCCTCTTTTCTCCCCACCCTGTAAACTGCATCCACTCTTCCAAACTCCCTTGTTCTCATCTTATTTGCGCTTTTCCCCCCTTCGTCTGACTCACATCCTTGATGACGCGAAGTGCATTTGAAGTCATGTCGCTCTCGTCTAACCGGTGGTTGCAATTACTAACGCGCCAGGTTGCAGGAAGCTGTTGTTTTTGATCTGCGGTGACTAAAAAGAGGCGCTTCTCCAAGGTTAGATAGCAGCCACTCCAGTCCACTCAGCAAAAACAGGGCGGCCGAGTGAGCTCTAATTGGAGTTATTACAATAATCACAGGTCTACGGTCTGAACCACCAAAGAAGTAAGACTCACACCTCAGTGCCCACGTTATCTTTGTTTTTCTTTGCTACACATGCTTCTTCACAAAAATGGAAGAAAATCAAAAAACAAGAGAGCCTTATTTGTCTTCTTGTTCCTGTCAGTGTGTTAGAAGCATTATTCTCTAACATGTTATCCCCCCTCGGTTGGTAATGTTTAGCAATGAAAGTAATTCCAGCAAAAACTACACAACAAAAATTGGAAAAAGATTATTATTTTTTTTTAATTCAGAAGAACAGATAAGAGCAGAAAATACGAGAAAACATGGCTACAGGAGGGAGTCAGCAGGCCAAGCGAGGGAGACAAACCAACAACCAAGGTCGCAAATTTTTTTGTGCCACTGAGCAATATGGAATGGCAAGCAAGATGGCACTCAGCCAGGGAAGCAGGCTGGCTGGCAGACTGGGTGGGTGGCGAGGAGGTGGGAGAGGCTAGGCCACCCGTCCCTTCCCTATTGCGTTGTGATCAGGCACCCCTTAGGGAGCAGTGGCCTCTTTGAGTTATATGTCCCTTTAATAATCCATCTGGGGTGCAGTGCACTTGGCCAGGCCCATAAAGATCTGATTTATTCTCTTGCTGGAAATGAGACGACTTGGGGATGCTGTGCAGAAAGCAGGGACTGCTGGCCCTGCTGTCAGGTGATAGAACTAATGGACGGCCTACAGCGCTATTCAACACCCTCAATGACTCCACCCTTTAGCAGAGAGCACCCTTTCGTAGCCCTTCCCTACCTTTCTACATCCCCCACCTTGGCCGCTAATAAGTCTTTCTATGGTCACTCATTAGATGCTTCCCCCCCAATCTGTTCTTATACCTTCAGTTATTTGAAACTGCAGGGGTAATTTGAATTTTGCCACATCATGCTTTAAAGCATCTCTAAGAGCCTGTGCTGATTGGTGTCACAAACTACTCCGCCGTGCTGAGCATTTCATTTGGTTGCAGCAGAATTTGTCAGACTCCCATTACGTCCCGACTTCAGAATCCACATATAAAAACAAAATATGGGGATTTTTCCCCCCCCCGTGCAGGTTGTTGGGGTAAAGTAATGGGGTGTAGATCAAAGCAAACTGGAAGGGATGTTAGAGGAATGAATTGGAGGCAGATTGAAGGGATGGGGTAGAGAAGTGTGCTGGCACAGCAGAAAGGAGCTGTAAGCACAGGGGGGAGCAGTGTGTCGGGACCAGGCATCCCCCAACTCTGCTAGACAGATTATTTTACACACACACACACACACACACACACACACACACACACACACACAAATCCAGTCCTTGCTTATGTCTTAGCAGGCTTTTTGGGCGGCTTTCTGTTACTGAGAAGCAAAGTGTTGCATGTCAGGCGTTTAAGGCTTATATCACCCGTCTCCATTCTTTATCCTTAAATCTTATATTTACATTAGAATTTATTTGAATTATCTGTGTTGGCCATCTAATTCAAACTCTGACCTTCTTTTCTATCTCTTTAGCTAATCTGTCCATTTGTTCTTAAAGTCTTCGCCCCATCTGATCGGTTCTGATTGCCTGCCCTCCGCTTCGCTCCGTCTATCCTTACGTTCTCTTTTTCAACTTCCCTCCCCCTCCTCCGTGGATCATAACCCTGTTTTAGATAGCTTTCATTTCTTCAGCTCTTCAAAGCTGGAGTCTTAAGCATATGAACTTCTAAAGTGGCTTGAGCTGGCCCCATATCTTTTATTTCACTTTGAATGCTAATGTGGAGATTTGAAGTAACTTTGCTCGGAGCTCCCCCCCCACAACCCTGCACTTTCTTTGCCACTGAAAACAGAAAAATAACCTCTGGTTCTGGCAGAAAGGAAAAATCTAGAGACAGTCGTCTTACCTGCTGGTAACTCAGATTTTGTTGGGGAAAATGAGACAGTAACCATGATTTATGTCCAAGTCTCCTCAGTGTTTTTTGACTTGGTTTTGGCATGATAATACTTTGTACGGTTAAACAGCTTTGGTTCTATAACCACACGGTTTATGTGAGGTCAAAGTATTTCTCAAGTTTCATTTTAATGTCTGAACCTTGCAGTTTTGTGTGTGTGTGTGTGTGTGTGTGTGTGTTTTTAAAGGTGCATGGCAGGTTTTGGTCTGTAAAGGGGAACAGAATCTGACTGGCTGTGAGTTAGGTCAGTGGTGAAAAGAAAAATGATGCTCGTCGGTGTTAGGACAACCCAAAGGAGACGAAAGCGGGGGTGGTTGTGGCTCAGGAAGTGTCCCGCGGCTCAGAAAATGTCCTTGGGCAAGACACTGAACACCAAAACGACACCGGTGTTTGAGTGTATGTGTAATGGAGCGAGCCGTATGGACAAAAAATAAAAAATGATGAATGTGTTTATGTGGGTGTAAAATCACTAATCACTACATAAATGCAGTTTATAGCAGTATAAAATCAGCTTCAATCATTTCATGTAAAGAAAATAATCAGAAGCTCACTTATTCCCTCATTTCTCTCCTTGTCTCCTTTTGACTTTTGTTGCCCGTGGCAGATTCATTTCTCATTTATAATTCAGATTTTCGGGATTAGTGCGGCATCACAATGAGTGATGCCCCATTTGCTGTCAATTAGCCTGCAACAAGGTCGGACAACCATTCAAATCTACTCTTTATTTTTGGTGATGACATTTAATTACCCCTCCTTCTCTGAACAAAACACTTAAATCTGGAATATATGACCTTCAAGCTTTTCATCAACACCGTCTCGTCATCTCCAACATCCTTTTCCTTTTATCTTCCATCACCAAATGTCGCAGATACACCTTCAATTTATAGCCCTACCATTCCTCGACTACCTCTCCCCTGTACCTCTCATCGCTTTCGCCATCCTCTATCCGATCTCGGTTCCCTCTCTCCCTGTCGTACCTGTACACGTTCCCTGAAGATTGCATTTAGTGTGTTACCTGACTGCTGGTTTTTCTGTCCATTTCCATTTACAGCTTGTGTCCTCCAAGGCCTTGTAACGTCTAAATCTCTGCTTTTCAGCTTGTCTGCTGTGAGTAGCTGTGTGTTAGTGTGATACCGCAGGGCCTTGGCACTAAACAAGTAAATGACTGTTGTTGGCTGTAGATATTTCATGTGCACAGGGAAAAGACTGGGGCAGTGTGTCACTGGGAGTGAAAGGATGAGCTCTCGGGCAAGGAGACAAAGGAGAGGAGCCTTGTCGCTCTTTCTCTCTGTCGCTCTTCCAGGCCTGACTGGGCTGACTGGGCTCTGTGCCTCATCTCTTCCAAGTGGCACGAAGGCATGAATTTGAACACTCTCTGCTTGGCATGTGCTGCAATTGTGGATAGCGTCTCCAATGACCTACTGGGATGTGCACTTGTAATAAAGAGCCCTCGGAGACCAAGTACAACGATTACTTTGAATGTAATAAAGACCAAGTTCTCCTCTAAGTATTCAGCATGCGGCTCAAATTTTTACTCCGAAACAGTTAGCAAAAACACCCTCGACTGCAGTTACTGTACGTCTCTACTTTCAGCATTAAAGTCCAATTTTGATCCAAAAGGAGGAGTTCTTGAGTGAGGAGGAGGGAGGCTTCTTTCCTGTAAACAAGCAATTATACACACTCAGCGTGCAGAGTGGGACTGCACTGTCTGTCAATAGCTACTTAAGGCTGTCACAGAAAGTGGATGTAAGATGTGTTGGCCATAAAGCATAAATCTCCGGCATAGAGAGAGAGAGAGAGAGAGAGAGAGAAGGGGGGGGGGGACTGAGTTTAGCATAAGCTGAAATTAAGCTGGCAACATAGGACACCCGAATATCTCTGACTCTGGCTGCATCATTAGGCAGAAAGAAAGCCAGGAAGTGCTGCAATGGCACAGTCATGAAGAAGCAGCGCATCAACTGTTTTGCCATATTTCGATAATGTATGCGTACAATTTGACAGACAGTAGTAGGAAGTGAGACAGAGGAGCATTATGCATATAAGTTGGTGCACATGTAACATATAGTACTATGCACAGATAGAAAATATATCTGTAAGAGCCCACACATTCATTATGCATGTGTCTGCAAAGAGAGGTATGCATGCAACATCCCTGATACTCACCTCCTTGCTCACAGAGCTGCTGGGCCAACGCGTCTTTGAAAAGGATCTGTCCTCGATATGTTGCCGTGGCGCTGAGAAAAAGCGAAAGGAAAGACGGGAGAAATAGAGAAGGAGAGAAAAATCATTATTTAAAAATAAAAATACAAAAAGATGAAAAGTTTACTTATTTCCTCTAATGTTTAATTCGATATTCATATTTTAAGCAGGGGCATTTTCCTGAAGGGCATTATGGTGTAATTCTGAAGGTAAAAAAAAGGCAGATAGATGCATTTATATACTTATATCGACAGAAATGGTAAACAAGTGAAAAGGCATTGCTGAGCAAACAGACAAACAGTACCAAACAGGCCATTACAGTAAAAATAGAGCATGGGTTATACAATATCCAATATCATCATTCCTCGCACTGACACACTGCATTCCTTGCACGTCTGTGTAAATCTAGCTGTATGCAGCGTGTCATTCATAGAGAACGTAATATGAATTTCCTTCAGGTGGCCATAAAATGCCTTATTCATATGAAAATGGAGAATCTTTAAAAACCTAAGAGGGTGAAATTGTTCAGAGTGCACCGAGATATTTTACACAGATACTGAGACATGCTCTACTGTCCTGTAGAATGAGATCCACTGTAATCTGTGACAGCAGAATGACACTGCGAGCATGCCGAAGAAGCTGTACAGAAACCTTGTCCATTCAAAAAATAATAACCACGAAAAAAATAATACTACTGCTGCTGTAGTAGTACTAATCGTAGTAAAAACAGTATAAGAAAAACGTTTGGTATGTTGTTTATGTAAAAGCTTAGGAGAAGACAGATATAATAAAACGTGAAAAAACACACAAGCCCATAAATCAGGAGGGAGAATGAGGCGCAAAGATCACTGGGTCTGAAAAAAAAGCTGCAATTTTCAGAGAGACCTTGAAATGAGTTATGGGGAAAAATATAAGTTTTAGAGCCCTTTGAAGCTCAGACCAGTTAGGAAACTTCTGCGCAACAACACTACACTTTTAGATGGCCAGTAAAAGCCGTAACTCCCCACTTCTACGATATAACCTACATTTTTCCCACATAATATACGGATGAAAAACAACTGCGGTGTGACTGAGGTCGAAAACATAAAAAGGGAGAAATATCGCAGCTCTAATGTGGGTCTGCTCGCGCTGTTACTGCTTGTCCATCAAGGAGAGGAGAAAAGTTGTCTCACTGGGCGCACAGATAAAACTTTCAAAAGTGCCCTAATCAGGCTTTGGCATTAATTATTAACATCATACGTGGCTTGTAAATCTGAGCGACCTCCCACACACTCAAACACATCTATGTACACCACCCGCATACACTGATCTAGTCTCTTGAAGGGATACTTGTAAGAGGCCTCCTTCACACTGTGTGTGCAACGTACTGTACAGATGTTACAGTGCACTACAGCTGTTCATGTGAAATCAATCAAGTAGAAATCAAAAGCTTGATTGAAGCCATTCAGTTTTCTGTATGCTGCGCCACACCCAGTCAACATACTGTATAGGAGGAGAGGAGGGTGTAGACGATATGGTGGATGTCTGAGTCACCTGTGAGGCTCACAGACTCGCTTCCTTCTCCTTATTCATCACTCCTCTTTCCTTCCCTACAGTCCAACGTGGATTTTGTCTTTCACCTCACCAAACTTGCCTTTTATGGGTGCCGAGGCATTTACACGTTTGTCTCAGCTCATGAATAATGAATAGAGCCCCTTATTAATTAATAAAGACCTCTTGTGCTTGCGCAGAGTGGGGAGAAAACACACTTAATTACACTCATATTTCAGAATTCGGTGAAAACTAATTTGAGGCTGGTATTTATGAATAAAAGATGGCGCGTAACGAACAGCGGGTGGGGATGTAGGAACAAGGCCCTTAAATATTTACTAAACACACTCTCTGCTCAAGTACACTAGATGTGTGTGTGTGTGTGTGGGGGGGTGGGGGGGGGGCGACTTGCAAATGTAATATAAAATTTAAAATGCTTTCTTAGTCTCCAAAAGACACAAAACAAATAATAGAACAATTACTATGGCAGATATTCAATAGCAATAAGAGATATTTCCTTTAAGTATGTGAGAGGTTGGTGTGACTTAATAAGATGTATGTCATTAAAGCAGCAGCCAGGAGAGGGCATTTAGTCTGAGCCGACAACTGTGTGATCAGCACAGCACGACGCCGTCTCTGTCCTGCCGTCACACTCCAGTGGTTCCTCAGCGTGTCTCTCATTACCGTCTCCACTCTGGTAGCCACACACACACACAGGCAGGGAACAGTACCGATACATGCAAAACAATTACTGCGCATCTAAATGTTAATTTGACTTTCTTTGAGGGGTGGGGTGGGTGGGGCAATTAAGGGCCTTAATGTGTTGGTGGTTTTTTTCCACTCTCTTCCCTTCTCTGATTCAACCGAGGGATCATTCATCTTCTGAGAATAAGTGTCATCCTCACTCCTCTCATTAGTCTGAAGGAGAAAATCTGAGACGGGAAAGAGAAGGGGGAGATTGAGGAAGATGAAGAAAAAGCTGGGATCTAAGAGAGAAAGAAAGATGGAAAAATGGACGGGGAAGGGGAGGGGGTTGGGTTATAAGGTTCGAGAAAACTGAGACGGGAGGGGGGGGGTTAGATGGCCTTGTCTTTCAAAGTCCACAATCTGCTGTCAAATAGCGAAGCATTGGAGTAAAGGCGGGAACGGGCACACACACTTGAAGCCATATACGAGTTTCAACATGTATGCAGATGGACAGGCTGTCACTCAAAAAGCTCCCAAAAGGGCTCCGAGTGGGTAATTACCAAGCATGTCTTCCATGTTAGATTGCATGTTGCTGTCGGCCATAAGTATCCCCCAGGAGCCAACTTGACAGCTCTCTACTAAACCACTCTCACATGCACGCATAAACATATATTTATATGAACACAGTGCGAATATAGCTGATTTACCCAAGAACACGAACCCATATACATATTAAATATAGCTACAAGATACGACTTTAGTCAACACTCTCATCCTCTCTTCCTCAAATCCCAATTAAAAGCTCATTTTGTCTCCCGGCTCACTATTCCTGTTGGTAATCATGATTAATACGAGGACTTTCAGTGGGGTAGAGTTCTAGTCGCCAGCACTGATTTGGTGCATTTGGACCTAGCCCTTAAAATAATACACGCTAATTGGTTGATTTATCTTCCATGTTGAGGACCAGCTGTGGTTATGACACAGCAATCAGGGACAATAGAAAAAGATAAAGAAGTAATGAGACGGGCAAAATCCACGTTCTGGTGTCTTCCAGAACATTCGGCAATCAGGAGCTCTGATAAAAAATAAAATGTAGTCTTGATTCGTTACTGTGAAGGTGCAGTTGGCTTTGTGGAATCACATTACTCCCTATCCCTCTGACTGCCCCTAAATTAATTAATTGAAAAAGGCTTTCGGAGAACATGCAAATTTAATGAAGCTCCGCAGAAGAGGGATTTGGGAGTTGTTTGGCAAATTACCTGCTTGTTAGCACAGGGTCATTGAGAGTTATGGCTCAGAATACAGCCAGAAGAAGAGCGGTTATTGCTCGGTATACAGCTTGAGGAGAAGAGCAATTGACCTTGACTACTGTTAGCGAGTAATAATTAGGAAGATTAGGAAAACAACAGTGTTTAGGAGTAAATATGCAAGGAAGGCAAAAAAAAGCAGCCTGTAAAAACTGCAGATTTTTAAGTGCAGACAAAGGTTTGTGCTGCTAAAAACTGACTTCTTCTAAACTTGAGAAAAAGCAGCAGTAAAATGATGTAAAATGTTATTTTACACTAAAATTCTGAAAAATACAGGAATTCAACAAAATCTTAAAGCCTATGTCCCCTTTTCTTTAGGACAAAAGGAGGAGATGGGGAAGAATGAGCTGTAATTACCCAGTGTCAACAGCAACGGAGATGAATTCCTGACCGACCGTGTCTGTTATATCTCGTGCGCGCTCACAGAACGGGCAGTGCAGAATGCGAATGAATAATTTGACACGAAATACATTTGGGGCAGCCCAGCTCTCCCTGGTTCATTATGCTGCATTTAAAATCAAGTGCTTGCCTTTTTTCAGTCTTCATGCTCTATTTCACCTGGAACTGTTAAGGTGGTCAACATCCCAGCAGGTAGGACAGCGCCCGCTCTCTTGATAATAAGACCGTGCGATGACGGTACAGCACTTATGTGTTGTGGACAATATGTGGCAGTATTGATCAGAGCGCTGATGCATACATATCTGTGTGTATGTGTGCCTCTGTGTACACAGGGGTATGTACATAATTACAGGGGTCATGGGCCGTCCCTGGGGAAATAAGACAATATCAATAATGGAAAGACGTCTACGGTCAACAGCAACAGGAGCTTGGGCTGTCCAGAAAATGTCCAAGATTTACCGTTAAATTTGAGAAACTGTGATATTTGAAAAGTTTACGAAAGGTTAAGAACATGAATATGTTAGATATAAGAGTTGCTGTCTTATATGGGAATTTGTGATATATGAAAATTGGAATTATATGGATGGACTGTGTCAGATTTGCAGCTCTAGTTGGTTCTGGCGGGAGGAAAAAAAAGGGTCGGATTTATGTCCTCTGTCATCGTTCACATTTCTCCCCCATATATCTGTATCTACATTGCCAAAATGAGATTACCCGGCCTGAATCGATCCCTCATGTTCCTTGGCCAAGTGTCTACAGTTAATCTGCCACAGGCTACGGGCCAATGTGGAGCTTTAATGACGAGGAGAGCTCATTAACTACTGATTATATCTTAAAACAGACTCAAAGATTGACTTGAATAACAACAAATCAATGGAGCTGACGAATACCCAGAGAAATTAGAAGCTGGCTGAGATAGATCACCTGTCAGTCCTTTGACCCTTGACCTCCGATTAGCTGTCTATCATTCTCTCTGTCAATATTACTCTGCTAGATGCTTAAGACACAGACAAATTATTATAAGGTGAAATAAAAACTCGAACTTAAATATTTCTGGATGTTAAAACATTTTTAGAGTGCCTAAAAGCTCACTGCAACAATACAACCATTGTTATTATTTCACATGTAGCTCCCTGAGAGCTAAGCAAATGCTGCAAAAGCACGCAAATAATGCTCTTCCCATGCAGCAGCAGTCTGTACAGTATATACAATAGTGCACTATATATTTCACAAACTCTATGTTCTCACAGACCTGCTTACTTTGAGCAGATGGCAGTACCAACAACACCACAACACCCGGCATAATTACAGCACAGAAACCATTCCTCTTCAATCACAGCTAACAAGACAAGAGAGAGAGTATGAGCTCTCTCTCTCTTTCACTTTGTTTTTTTTAATTATACCTTTCACATTGCCCCTAACAATGATTTCAGTCTGTCTCCAGTCCACAAAAGAAACAACAGGTAGCAGAGATATAGATAAGAATGAAATCTGTGTTTGCATACAAACGCAGATCTATATATACACACACACATGCGTGCATATAAAACATAACAGTATGCCATGAGAGAGAGTGTGCCATTAGATCTGCAGACATCCGTTTCCCCAGGGGAACACTTTAGAAAAGGGGGCTCGCATGCAGTAATTAAAGCAATCTTCATCCCAGCAGCTGTCTGACTCCCACAGGGCCACGGTGCAAAGGACCGCAACACGCCCGTGCACACACACACAGACACACGCACATATATACATACATACGACACATACAAACACACATGAGCGTGCATACACATCCACATGTGCAATCTATAACATCAAAAGTTACACACGGTGCTAAGCTTTTTGTTAAACATGTTTCTCTGAAGCTATCTGTTGGAACAGATTTTTAACACTCATGGACACACAGACACACACAAACACTCACACTGATTGCCTCGAGGCTATAAGTGAAGCAAAACAGAGCAAAAGAATGAAAGCAACACACCAGTGCATCTTTGCTTTTGCCAGAAGAAGCTATTAACCATTCTCACCTCTCTTAGTACAGCAAAGTAATTAGTACATTATACAACGGTGTGGACTCTCATGTCTGCAAGAAGAACAAAAGTGGGCCATGACTGTTTTGTGCAGCTGTTGAATTGTGAGTTGGCGTGCACGTGTATAAAAAAAGTTTAATCCTGACTTTCAGCGTAACAGTAAGAGTTGCATTTCGACCCACTGTTCACTTCCATATATTAATGGATTGTTTTTGATTTTTGATGACCTCTAGCTTGGATAGAGCTCCCTGACCTGACGGTTTGTTTTGGAAAGAAAGTTCAGCAAGCTTTAGTTTTCACTGTGTCCTGCTCCAAAGCAATCCTATTACACACCTCCTGCGCTTTTCTCTAACAAGTCTTTCTCTTTCAAAGCATCAACCAAGGCTTCGAGCCCACAGTAATTACACTAAATAACAGTAATATTAGTAATCATAGGAATATTCGGTTGTTCTTTTTTCATACCTTGACATATTCCGTTTCTCCTCCGACAACCTTTTCTCTTGTATATATTCAGAACATTGCATATAATGATCTGCATATACATTTCCATTTAAATAGGCTGAATGACCGAATGCAAACCGAAGACACTTATGACACTAACTGAAGACAACAGACTGCTGGAAATCCGATCCATTTCTGTGTCATCACTTCTGTCTGTTCATCGAAATTGAAAATTCTGCTCCAGCGGCAAAACAAAGGCATGCAAATTTGCTTGACAAAGTAGCGTTGTTCAGCGAGGTGTAAGGGTACAAGCACTTTTGGACTGTCTGTATGAGAGTTTGTGTTCTCCCCTCCACCTCTGCTTCTTCCTTTCATCTGCTCTCCTCTTCTACACCAAGGCCTCTCCTTCTTTTTAGGTGGGAATTTACAGCCACCCAGAAAATGAGTTCTTCTGGATGCCCACGTCATTGCACTCTATCACTCCTGCTAGAGATCAGTTACCAGGAACACTCCCACAATATAGCCCATAAAACTGCTCACAGGGCCCATATTAATGCACCGGTGGACCAGCTCCAGTTCTCTGAAGGACATGTCGCGTCTTTGGCTTTAATTTAAACACTGATGGACAACACTCGTGGAAAATAGCCCTTGTATCAATCAAGGAAGTACTGCCATGGGCAAGGGCAGGAGGCTTCATTATTTACATTTTGTACAATCTAGAAAAAAAACAGCTATTTCTTTTATATTTAAATTCACTGATCTATAAGATCTTATCTGAATTAACAAACGGTGTAAACAGTGTTTGAGTCAGTGAAATGTGACACATGATACAAAGACAAATAACTTCTAACTAAATTCCAATACTTCAAAAATGGTCAGTTCTTTCAAGAAAAATACTTCAATCACTTTAAAAAAGAAATTACATTTAAAACAGCGAGTTCAACGTCATTTTAACGAGATTACATTGACAGCACTAATAAAAAAGTACATTTACCAGCCGTTTCATTAGGTACAACTGTTATAACTGCTTATTAGGACTAATACTAGGACTAAGGTGATTTAAGTGACTTTGAATGCGGTTGTTGTCGGTGTCTGTTGTTTAAAAAGTGCTGATCAACTTGGATTTTCCCACACATCTCTAAGGTTTCCATAGCATGGTCTGAAAAAGTGGCAGCTCTCTGGGTGAAAAAGCCTTGTAGATGAGTAAGGTCAGAGGATAATGGCCAGACTGTTTTGAGCTAGTGGGCATGAATAACTCAAGTTACCACTCGTTACAACCAAGGTGTGCAGAAAAGCATCTCTTCACCCACTGCAGCAGGTGACAGTCCAGTCAGTACAAACAGGAAACTCAGTTCACACAGGCTCTCTAAAATTGGCCAATGAAAAATTGGAGAAATGTTGCCTGGACCGAGGAGTCATGATTTGTACTGTAGGGTCAGAATATGGTGTAAACCACATGAACGAATGGATCCATCCTGCCTGGTATCAACAGTTCTGGCTGGTGAGGCTGGTGTAAGGGTGGAATATTTTCTTGGCACACTTGGGGCCCCTTCCTACGAACTAAGCATCACTTAAAGGCCAGAGCATACATCACTATTGTTGCTGAACATGCCAATTCTCTTATGACCAAAGTGTGCTCTTTCAGCAGGAAAACCAATCATGTCACAAAACTCAAATCATGAGTTCACTGTACTCAAATGGCCTCCACTGTTACCAGTTTAATCCAGTAGAGCAACTAGGGGATATGATGGAAGGGGAAGATTCACATCTTGGACGTGCAGCCGACAAATCTGCACCAACTGTGTGACGCTATCATGTCAATATGGACCAAAATCTCTGAGGAATGTTTACAATATCTTGTTAAATCTATGACATGAATTGAGAAATGAGGCAATCTGAAGCCAAAATGGGCTCCAACCTGGTATTTGCAGAGTGCCTAATTCTAATAAAGTGGTACAAAGTGTATAGTCGGACTTGAAAACAGAGCACCTGCTGGTCAGTGATGAGGCTACAATATTGTACTGAACCACCAGGACTGAAAAAAGAAGCCAGTTCTAAAGTGCCAGAACTGCCCTTTGTCCAAAAGGCCACCTGATGCTGGCTTCAAAAACCAGCTAATCCCCACAGACTCACATGCAGCCCAACTAAACAGCACTAAAATATAACTAACTCAGTAGCTACTGTATGAAGGGAATGGGTCTTTCAAAGAAACAACATATAAATAAAACATGGCAGCTACCTAAATGCTAATGTCGTGGCTTCAAAACGCTGAGTCAAAAACCAATCTGCTATGTCACGACTGTCATGTTCATCTCTGATATGGTATAGACTGTTTGCAGAGCTGCTGATGTTACACCACAGAAAAGATTACGGATTTATATTGGGTATTTACAGTTTTATGGACCTATGGGACTACTGGAATTTGACTTGTAAAGAAGATGGATTCAAGATTTTTTGTGTCTAGAGAGGTTTTTATTGCAATTTTATATGACAGATGAGAGTTTCACAGGGAATGGACCATTAAGGTGACAATTTTTTCATCAATTATAGCACCAACAGTGTCCCTGGCCTTTGCCAGAAAGGCCTTGAATCTTAAATTCCTTGAATGAAACCAGAGAAGGCAGCTCTGGAGACCAGGATATACTGCTGGAGATGGGAGCTGCGAACTGGAACAGGGGTGCGGTAAGAGTGTTTGTCTAAATGTCTGTGTGTGAGGAACAGTCTAAAGCCAGCTGGAGTGTGACTGGCTGACTTTGATAAGGTCAGCCGCAGGGGCCCTTATTGTCATACAATCATGGCCCCCTGCCAACCCCACTGTCATCCGCACTGGCACACTGCTGCTCAGTGGTTTACACTCAAATGCAAACACACAGCACACGCATGGACACACACACAAATATACTGAAAAACACGGTCCTTGTAAGCTGACACACACTCAACAGTAAATGTGTTTGTTGGCAGACAAAAAAAGCCAGTAAATCTGTTTGGCTCAGTGGATATTGTCTAAATGGCTGCTCCACTTTAGCAAATTCCCCAGCTGAATCTTTTTATGCAAGTCTGTCCACAAAAGTCTCCGTCTGATAGACGACTGCGTCCCTCCAGGAATTCATTGAGGGATTTTTTGTGAGTACAGCCAAACTGTTTAATTTAGTTGTGTTTTTTATGAAGCATTGATAGGAATTTTGTAATCCCCTTGAAAATAAAACGGTTTAAAAGTGGATGACTGGTAATAAAAAAGCAAAATATCAGGCATTAGCCAAGTCAAACTGCAGACTATCTGTGAATTAAAAATCATCGAACGATAATGAGTTTTCCTTTTCTTTCATTTTGTTAAAAAAAGAAAAAGCACTGAACTCTACTTGATGTAAATATAATCATTGAGATGAGAGCTGAAACATCTTCAGGAAACTTAAAGAAGTCCTGTTGTTTACTTTCCAAGCTCCTCAGAATACCATGACCTGGATGACTGAGAACCTACACAAACATTTGCATTTACCCTAATAAAAATTATATGCAATGTAAAAATTTGTGGGTCGATTTCTCAAAGATTTTTCTAACGTGGTGCTGTGGTGACTTTGGATTTACAGGAATCCTCTCTTTTCCTCTACACTTCTCCGCAACAGCTGCTAATTGCATTTTGACTGACTATCTGCAAGGGGCTGTAAATCACCAAGCCAAGAGAACAGGAGGGAAAGAAAGTTTGTGGTAGTTTTGAAGGTAGAGAGTTGAGGAAAATGCTCAAAAGTAAGACAAGACAGAGGCGGAAAGAAAAATAGAAAAAGGAAAATTCAAGGCTGTTCTCAAACATATTTGGCTAGAGCTCTTTCCACCTACACCAATCAAACAACCTGCAGTGTCCAGGGAAACAGACTGAGTACTATTTACAACATCACCAATCCAGTGGCCCTGAGCTGCTGTGCAATGCTCCAGATTTGTTGCAATGGGTTATAAATCTCAATAAAGCTTCCAATAAATATTATGCCCTTATGGAAAATCATAGAAGATGAGTATCATGGTTTTTTGGGGGGCAAAAAATGTGTTAGGATATGTGTGTGTATCTTTACTATCTGTAACACACCCATCCTCCCGGGATGGGTGGATCTGATGAGCCAGTCAAACGTTTTCCGATGAGAAATGGTCACAGTGAATAAGAGGACGGAGGTATTTCCGTGAATTCTCAGCAGGGCACACATCGCACCTGCCAATGCACAGGTCACGTTGAGCAAGGCAATTAGGATATAAACAAATACTATGTCCCCAGTTTAACCTCTTTCCAGTCACCGTGCAGGCTTTCTCTGACAGGATGGCCTTTTAACATCTTTTCTGTGGTTCAGAGAGAGCAACACCCATGATGTCATCTGATAAACCTCTCTCGAGCTTTCTGGGTCAATATGGGGCAACACAACATTAACAGATAGTTATAGCTTATATTTGGGTTAGATACATATATAAAGTCAGTACAGTGCCAAAATATTATCTACATGCACGCGAGTAAAGGAGCAGAGCACGCGACTCAAACAACTCACATGAGTATTATTATTCTTACTGCACCTCTGTACACATTATCTCTGCTAATGCTTTAATCGACTAAGGATTCTGAAGTTTGGTATTTTAAAATAAGACGTGATGATCTTCTCTTGTGCAACAGAGACCGTGATTTACAAAAGAAATGAAAAGCTGTATTCAATACGACTTGGAGACCATAAACTTATCAGGAAAGTGTTAACTGAGGTCGTCGATCAAAGAAGCTTTATGGTCATTTTCCTGACTTTATACACTCTAACTTTACTTTAGATACACAGAGGCATCATTCTCACTAACCAAATCCCACTTTAACATCTCGTCAACATAAAGCCCAGCCAAGTGCAACTTTCCTTGGTGAAACAGTGGTGCTCAATATTAATTGCTTTCCTCTAATGGTAGAGGAAGCCTAACCTTGTGCAATAATCCATGCATGTTTGTTTTCTCAGAACATCTTTGGTATTTAAAATCTATTGCGCTTAAAGAAAATGCATCAGAAATAATGATAAAATAAAGATGCGTGTGAGTTTGTGATAGTTGTTCAATAAAATATAAAGGTGTTTAGTTCTAAAGTTCAACACCAGCATGGTTGGATACTGTCTAAGTGATGCACAACAAAAGATCACATCGCCTGCCATTTCTGTCTCAATACATATGACTTACAGGAAATTGACACAGCCAGTCCCAGGTGGTGGGGCGATCCAGACAAAGCTGAAGCTCGTAGAGGGCTGGTGGCTGACATGGGAAGCCACCACGCTGCAGACAAACTGGGTTCCACCAAACTGACGATCTGGCATCACACCTGCGGCACAGAAGACAAGCAAGACACATGAGGAGACACGAGGACTAGCAGTGAAGGTTCAGCTGATGGATTTTTTTGGGGGGGAATTGTTTCCTTTCAGCTTGCAATTTAAAGGCTGTAAAAATTGCTGCAGTTTTCTATGGTTGAATTATTTCCTGTTTTATAGGTACCAGCTGGTTTCCATTTGTTTTTCCGCTGTACTAAAACTTAGATTATCCACTCACGAAAACAGAAAAAGGAACTTGGAAAGCCATAAATGTCATGTCTGCTTTTATGTTGACAAAATTTACATCGCATCCATTAGCTAATCTGTCGAGCAGCCTTACTCAAAGACAAACGATTACAAGAGAACAGATGTGGTGTCCAGGATTACATTTAATTCATGGCCTTCTGCATTACAATGCTTTTTGGTAGCAAACGCTCGTCAGCTAATCCTCAATTAATCCACACTCAGCTGCATTATTGCACACTCACAGTTACTTTTACTACAATATAAAAACAATGTTAATAATGTCGCTGTGATGAACCGAGGTTTTAAGAAGCGAGCCCGTCCAGGCTGCTTTTATACTGTAACAAATGAAATAAAAATAAATAAAAATAAAATCACAATAACGAAGGACACTGACTTTTCTGTGTTGTCTTGCACAAAGCACTGCTATAAAATAAAATGCTGCATTAATAATTGCTGAAACAAAGCACACTCAAAGAGTGCAAGAGAGATTCTTAATAATTTCTTATAGCACAAACACTGAAGACAGAGCCACAAGCAACCGTGTAATATAAGAGACTATCAGTGGTGGAAAAGTGTTGTGCTCTTTTGTGCTTCAGTTTTTTTCTGTGCTTTCTATGTTCTCCTGTCTTTGCCTTTATGCATTTCAGCATTAGCGATTTAAAGGTTTATTGTTTTTACTTCCTGCCTTTGTTACTTTTCCCTCTTTTCTAGGACCTTGTACTACAAAATAAGTTCAAAATACCCTTCAGTGGCCACACAAAGCTGGTTATCACCTCGCTAAGTGAACCCAGGGTTCCATCACACTATCACATTTATATGAAGGGGTCATTTTAAAAGCAGTGTATGAACTTTGTATGAACTTGGGCACTTTGGTCAGTATGACTGAAAAAGATTTATTTTATTAATAAAGTAAATCAAGTAAAATAAAGTAAAATTTTATCAAGTAAATCTGGTAAAAATGCCAACTGTGTAAGTTTTCAGCTTTTCAATACCATAACTCTATCATTAAATCATGGAAGAATCTGATGGATTATAATCAAGTATTTTATTAACTCTTTCACCCATAAAGATAACATGTGACAACCTCCCCTCTACCTTTAATGACCTCAGTATATAAATATCAATAAAGAGGTTTTTCCAAGGGTAGCTGCATAGGTAGAGATAACCCCCTCGCTAACTTGTGGCACACCCAGTTATTTTGTTCTATGGGCAGGCCTGCAAATAGAAACCACTCAGTTCAGAAAAAGCTTCATCAGTAGTCCTAGTAGGTCTTCATAGAGTAAAGAGTGAAATTAATGTTTAAAAGAGAGATTTAGTTTTAATTCTTACAGCTTCAACCTCGGTGATGTTCAGCAGAATTCAAACATTCAAACAGGCTCAGTCTATGTGTAAATTTCACATGAGGTCAACAAGTACAAATAGGTTTCTTGTTTTATGATTGTTTGGCAACAACAGGGAATTAATTGATTCAGGTGATGATTTCATTCCTGCTGATCTCTAATCTCGATCCTAAACTGATCTGGAGCAGTTACCATGGTGATATATGCTATTAGGAAGTGAACTCTACGGTGGCCCTGAGAGGCCAAACGGACTGCAACTTAAGAAAACACCAGCAAAAGGAAAAATGCAGCAAAAGCACACAAAACACAACGGAAATAGGAAAAACGACAACGGAAATAGGAAAAAACACAAGGGAAGTGTTTCTGGGGAGACAATAACCTGGCGGACCAGTTGCAGGAACCAAAATATGCTAAGAATTGCGCTGGGAGACACTTAAAAGAAGTGGAGGATCGGTTTTGTGAGAGGTAAGTGTGTTAGCCTAACTATTAGATTAAAAATCCGTCATCAGTATTATATGACTCATGATAAAACACGCCTACCATGTTTTGGGTTCCTGCAACTGGTCCGTCGGGTTATTGTCTCCCCAGAAACACTTCCCTTGTGTTTTTTCCTATTTCTGTTTTTGTTCTTCCTATTTCTGTTGTGTTTTGTGTGCTTTTGCAGCGTTTTTCTTATTGCTGGTGTTTTCTTACCTGGATCTACCCAAATTCTTCTTCATATCACAGACCTCTGATTGACAACCCTTACCAGCACTTTGTGTACATCTAGTCTTCATCCACCTTTTAACTTTTTTTAAAAAACTTTCCTGGTATTGTTTTTGGTCCACATATTTGAACTGCAAATAAACCGCTCACTTATTTCTACTTGCTTTCATTTGCTCCTCCACTTTTTAAGTCTCATGCCGTTTTCGTGTTGTTTTTAAACCACAATCATCCAGCAGTTCTCTTTTCTGTACTTATTTCCCTTATCATTTTTTCTCAACCAACTTCTTTCCTCTTTCCCTGTGAGCTGACAATCTGACAGTGCTCTTATTAATGAGCATCTGTGTCCAGCTATGATTGCACCGATGAAATGACATCGTGTCGCACAATCTTTGCTTTATATCACAAAGGCCAAGGGCAGGACACCACCAGACTCATCAATCATCGTATGCACATTTGGAACAGTTTAATTATCTACTGTACCTGACTTTGTAGTGTCATCTAAGACGTGCCCAAACTGTGCTGCAATTCACAAAGACATAAATGCGTTCCACAGCAATGCATTTGTCATAATATTACAACAGTAAGTCACTCTAGCACCGAGGCCACACACATTCAGCCAGTTTAAAAATGTACGTACTCTCCCATCTGTTTACAAAGATGTGCTCTAAGCAGCAGTGGCTCGCCTCTATGTATAACCTGCAAAACACCATCTCCTCTCTGCTATCATAACTCACTTCACTGAAAGTATAATCAGCAATGATTAATAACTGAGAAGCTTTAATATCCCCAGAATCAATGTGCAAATCAATAAGTAAAAATTGTGTATGTATGTGTGTGTGGTTGAAAATTCATTATTTGAAAAGAAATAATTTCACCCATTTCTGACAGTAATAAATCTGACCTCACAGATTGCATCCATAAATATACACAATGTTGACAGCACCATAAACGTTTCTGTTTGATGAGGCCAGCTGTGTGTGTGTGTGTATTTGTGCAGAGCTTCATTTGTATCACTGCATAAAATTTATACTGAAGTGTATGTGCGCGCCGTGGTACAAACAAATCTACTTATCATTGCTGTCGGTTAAAAAGCTCAGGAAAAACAACCACTTGTTTTTACACCAAGGACCAGGCATTGATTTCTGCACCCAATGGGACATCCCAAGATTCCCCCCTACACAAACAAGCACAGTAACATCATGCTTTTCAACTTCTAACTGAACAGCCGTCAAAGCAACATCATTTACAGCGCTTTAACGTGACAACATATTGTGCTGTTACGTGCAAGTACATGCGCTGTGTGGTCCTAATGTGTCAGATTTATGAGCTGTTCAGCAGCGCAGCCTTTAACCATGCTAAGGAGGTGCTGGTATGTAATAACAGAATGGGATTTAATCACCTCGTAATGCTATTATTTTGAAATCACCAACAATTTCTCTGCGTAATGGCCACAATTTACTTCTGAGCATATACTAACACAGTCATACACACAAGGAAATGCACATAAACACACTATATCAATGATTAAACCTTTACTGCTGATATACAGAGCAGATGAAATAGTTTCTGTGCAGGCCTTATCCCTCTTTAACATACCTATACATCGTTCTGTCTTTTTAACACAAATCCAGACCAGTTTCACTGCAGATATGTGCCACATATTTACCGGCATAGCTAAAGGCAGCCAAGGCAACAGGTTTCGCTCTAATTGTTCAATTTTGCTGCAGATTAAGAAAAAAAAAGCTTTGACTATTTCCACCAACCCATAATTTGAGCATTCCTTGCCGATGTGCAATACAAGTCTAGCTCTTTTGGCTAATAGACACTAGTAGATGGCCACAAAGACAAAAAAAAGAGCAGTGAGGTGATGGGACTGAACAGCAGAGAAATCAGCAGGAGATGAAAAGACAAAACTAGCCACCATTTTCACTAAATGAAAAATTACATGCACTTGCAGTGTTGCCACTCACCACTGAGGTGTGTTTAGAAACTTACACTTCACAAACTCTTGCACTACAACTCTGAAGTAATGAAAGAAAACACACACAGATTTCAACGCTTTAAAAAAAGGCATAACTTAATGAGAGAATGACAAAAAAATAGAAGAAATTAAGTATGAAAGAGAGCGATTGCTCTCGAAGAGCTAAAGGTACGGCTAAAGAAAAGCAGAGCACTTAGGCTATGGTGAAGATGAAAAGGCAGTCTGATGCACTCCAGGACACAGCAGCACTGGGACTTGACACCGCTCACAGAATTTCTATTCCCACTTGAAAAATACACTCAGGCATAAAAATGCAAATAACGATCTCTTATTCCTTTCATGTCTGGGTGTGAAGGGGGAGAGAAAAATCACTATTATTCGATGTGAAAATCTCAAATGTTCCAGTAAAGCAACAAGCTTTAGTGAACCTGGACAGGAAAAAATAAAAGAAGCTCTGACATTCACGATTCGGTCCAGGGAAGAAGCAGAAAAACAGCACGACAGCCTCTTTTGTACCTGTGAAATGAAAATATATGAAAGAAAAAGCCCCTCCTGTGACCTTAAATTACTCTTAACTCAGCTGACCTCTGAGTTCTTTGTTAAATTAGCAGCTGGCAAATACCAAATCTGGTAAAAAAACACCTCCTTTATCGCTGATGATTCCCCTGAATTCCATGTGATAACCTTAATGCAGTGTTAATTAAAAAGCATCTTTTACTTTGTGACTGGGAGAAAAGCTTTTGGTTGAGCATTCTAAGCAAATTTTTGTAAAAAAGATTCAAAACTACTACTTTTTAGTAGAAATCATTTTATGCTTCATTAACTGTGATATTTTATTATCCGCACTGGGTCCTATTATCACGCCATCAGCTACATGCAGAACTCGCCTAATGAGCTGTAAATTTATAAGTGCATTACAAATGCCACCAGTGATGCATTAACGCTGCACGTTAGCATCAGCAGAGTCCATTCAATAAGCAGCCTCAGGAGGATCTTGAAGGAATACTCCATCCACACATTGTCAGTCAAATACCCACATGCAAATACATGCGCGTTCACACGTTCAAACACATGCAGTTCTTTCACATGTAGATTGGATACTTAAGAGCTGTCGGAAGTGATTAATGGCAAGGGAAGATGACCTGCTAACTCCCACGGTATGACGGGCCAAACCTTGTTTCATAAATATGAACCCACACACACATGCACACGGGCACGCAGTTGCTTATACATGCGCTCTCGAGCGTGCCCACACACGAACTCAATCGCACACACAAAAACACAGGAAATGGGTGTGTCTGGATTTTAGGGGTCACGTGTTGGTTGTTGGAATGTCACTCCGACGTCCATCTCTGCTGGTAATTGTAGTGAATTTTTAAAGCCATCCATAAAAAAGAAAAAAGAAGTGGGAAGCTGACCGCCTCTTATTTATTCATGTTCCGTCTGCCCATGTCTCCGCTAACAAAGACTTCCCCACATTTTTCCATTCTAATTTTTTAATATGTAAACACTTCAGTTCACATCTGTGTATGTCCTATTTAAAAATCTCTCTATTTCTCACTTTGCAAAGCTAATGAGCTTTCCACAGCCAAGCTCGAAACAAGTCAAATAGATGGAGTGAGAATTCTCCCCGATGGAGCAGATGGGCAATCGGTGGCTCAGCCTGGCAGCAAGTTAACACTGTAGGACCAGCAGGAGCCGGTCGAACTGGCATTAGAGATGGTAGTTAGGCTACGTGGCAGAGTTTTGGGGATTCAAAAGGCACCATTCAAACTGAAATGCACATTTACCAAAATCCATACGCACCATTTGACATCTGGTCAGTAGCCATTTGCTGCCTAGCAGATGTCTAATGGTGTCCAACTAAGTGCTTTTTAAGATCAGTTCAAGACAGTTAAACATGCTTTTCCCGCTATGATTGACACAAAGGCACTTGAACAACGTGTTTAAGCTGCTTCCCTGCCATCAACAATAAATGCTGTAAACTTGTCTGGCTTGCTTAAAACGCTACAGCGCGCGCACTATGCATTCAGAATCACAGACATGGATGTGGCTCTGTACGCTTGAACTAACAAGAAACAAGTGCAATCCGAATGCATGTGTATGCACAGCAGCTTGCTTAAAGCATTAAAACCCTACAAAGCAGTGTAATGTGCTGTAAAGAGATTAGGTTATTCCATTATTTGTCTAGGGATCTTATATTTGTCACTAAGCACTTAATTTAACAGAGAAAAGTCAGTTTCACATAAAAAGCAGAGATGAATGTTTATCACCTTGCGTATCCTCACTCTCAGACAGATAATAGCCTTGCAACCATCTTTCTACCACTGGCTCAGACTTAAAAAGCTAATGCAAAGCACGCCAAATAACTTGGCGAGAAAGCCAATTAAAGGTTCATATTTCATGCGGTAATTCTAACCTGTCACAAAATTATTGGAGCATTAACATGTATTATTAAAAGCCTGTGAATGTATGGGAATCTGTCAAAAGCTGGAATATAATGCCTCTGTCAACACGTTTCAAGAGAAGGCCACACAATAGCCACATAAATGATACATCACAACAGTAGTGACAGCCCGAGTAGGGACCCCATACGCTTTGTGCTGCTGAATGATCCCATGGGATGTATGGTTTTTTTCTGTGTGTCTGATGTGGTGCATTCACCCCTTCTTCCACAGTGCCATCCTCAGCTGGTCAGTCGGACCACTGCAGGGTCTCGTGGTACATGACGACCCACTCTGCTCTGCCATTGGCCAAAAATGGCATCCATCTTTGCCTTTGCCAATCATGCTACCATGGAGACAGGTTGGCAACTTTGAGGTGGTGGCGGGGGTCCGGCACAGCGTTGCCAGGAGGAAGCTGTGTGTTAATATGGGTGGTGAAAGATGCCAGCGGCCAGGGGGAAAGAGAGTAAGAAACTCTGTGGGAAAATGTGAGGGAAAGAGGCTTGCCACATCAATGAAAGACTTTAACTGGTATTAAAGAACACCTGGGGGTCTGCTAAGCAGCAAATGTGTGCTGGTGAAGAAGTGCAAAGAGAGGCTTATTGTGCATGTGTATACATTAATGTTTCCATATCCGCACAGTAGAAAAATGTGTTGGAAACACCTGACCAATTTTTGCTTATGTGCATGCGCTCATAGAGCAGTTTCGCTTTCATTTAGACTTCTATTGTATCTCACAGCATCCATCATCCATAAACTCCTGATGGCATAGCTGCACCCACCCACCCACAAAAACACAAATCTATGGCTTGTTGTAGGAGCTGCCAGTATGGCTCCACCCAGCTGACAAAGAGAGAGAGGGAGTATTTTGCAGAAAAGCATATGCTCATGCGCTTACATTATTTAACACAAATACTCAACACATGTAAAAATTGCTTCTGTGAGACGCTCTACATATGCTCCTTGTGTCAAAACTGGTAACTGAAAAGTTAAAGTAAGACGAAAATAAACATCTAATTCGTTGCTTGTGCGCTCCTGGCTTCCTTGCTGTGATCAAGAGCTACAAGCCATGCAAGCATAAATGATAAATGGAGTACAGGAACACCAGTGGAGCATAATAGACCCTCCAGAACTAATGTCCCATAATTGAAATGAATGTTGTTCTGAATCAAACAAGTGTTGTGTGTTTTGGAGCCGCACCTTGTATGATAGATGAGACTTAGACTACTTTACAAAAGCCTAAAAAGCCATATTCACAAGCCTGCACAGATCATACATCATATGCATGTATAAGAGTATATTCCATCTACACTGCTGAATACAGTATCTGTTGGATCCAGAATGTTATCAATATTTTGATAAAAATATTTTGGTCCACTTCTCCAGCACTACTTCAATGTGATATGTCAATTCTGGGTGGTTGTTTGAATTTTGAGCAGAGAAGTCACATACTTTTGCTTTGGAGGAAGAACAGACTAAAATGTGAAACATGAGCTACATCGTATTGGATCAGGAAAAAGCGTATGAGCCAAACTTTACCCAAAACCAAGATCATCAGCCTGAGATTCAAAAGCACATAAAAAAAGTAAAACATTTTCAAGTGCGCTCATACTTTTTTAACTGTATATTTAGACATTAAAGAAGTGAATTAGATCTTAATAAAAACCTGTAATTACACAGAAAAAACACATATCTGCTAGAAGTACTGTAGGTCTGAGTTCTGGAGGTGAAACACCATTTTACATGGATTTCTTTTCTTTTATGTTTGACTGTTTGTGTTTGTTATTAGATTGGGCTTATTTGTAGTGATGTTAGGACATTTTTTGAAGCTTTATTACGGTAAACACAAGGTTATAATTATTGATAGGAAGGACAGCCAAAACTATGATAATAAAAGAAGTCCCAGGCTCAAGATATGTGTGTTATGTAAACTATGAAGGTGAAGTGGTGCTTCAAGCCCTAAATCAGCAACTGAAAGGCTGAGTGGTGGTGGTGTGGGGCCTGTGCAGCAGCAACCAGTGGAGGACAGCCAGCTTCGTGCCCCAGGAGAGGCTTACCACATTGGGTGGCAAAGTCACTAAACACCCCTTCCCCCAGCCCTGTAGTCTTTGAGCACCATTTTCTTCTAACAACTCTCCATCCATACATCCATCCATCAGCAAAGCCTATGAGCAGCTGCCTTCTGTGGGTGTGTGTCATTGTAGCTTGGCAGGCACACACCACAGCTTTACCGGCAGGCGCTAGGGCTAATTTGATTTTTAATTCAACACGACTCCTCGGCTAATAGTTTGAGTTGGGGATTAATTAATCTGATTTGACTTGTGCTAATTTCTTGCACCCACGTCCCCGGTCTCCACCCGTCAGTGCAGCAAATAAACAAACTGGTGAGGCCGTGGTCTCGCAGGCCCTGCCCTGACACACATGAGAGAGATAGAGACCTGGGGCGACAGGTGAGGAGCCGACGGAAAGCCTTTGGAAAACGTAGCGTGGTGCCTGTGCTGCCTGTGCTGCCTTTGTATGCATGTGTATGTCGAGTGTGTTGTGTGTAGCTAAATGTGTTTATGGAGGAGGCTGGAGATGAGCCTGGTCTGACAGAGAAGTGCTGGGAGGCAGTGAACTAATCACAGCAACAGACTGGCTCTCGTAAGGAGGGCGAAACAAAGAGAAGGTCAGTAACTATTTTCACAGCCAAAATATGGGTCAGAGTGGATCTGGGTGAGTTCCTCACAGATAACTTGTATATAATGTAAAAGGGGGAAAAAAGTGGCCATGCAATAGAGCATCCCTGTTCTGTCTCGGAGGCTTTTAGAGGGTAGAGGGCCAAACCCAGGTAGGGCCCTACAGCAGAAGAAAAAAGCAAAACCACTAAGCGTCCTCAGCTCACAGAGTCAGATTGAGCACTTCCACTGTTTCTAATACTCAAGGGAACTTTAAAAATGAATAGACCTAAGAGTGCAGCTTGGATGGCATGCACTTTGTGGGGAAGGCTTTGTAAAATCACTTCCTTTCACTTTGCACACCAATACCCACACGCTTGCAAGGTGCTAGTGGTGGCATAGAATTTAAGCAAGATAAATTTCAAAGTCAGCTTGCCTCTAACTTAAAATGACGCAAACCTTCTAGCGTTGACAGAAATGTGTCAATCGGAGCAGTCAAAGCTGTCTCTGTCTTTATTCTATCTTTATTTCTCTCTCATTCGCTCTGGCATGTTACCACCCTCTCTGCATGGCAGAAAATAACATTGCTCTGCTCAAGAGAGACCACACATGGGAGAAACAGCCTACGCCTGCTGCTCTCTCCTGCAGAATAATAACAAAAAAAGATAATAATAATAAAATAAAACTGCCCAACAGCTCGCACACCACTTTGAAATCTCTATCACAGAGAGTCCAGCTCCTGCTCTTCCTTATTCCTGCTCTCTTAGTCAGCCCTGGACCGGATTTACCATACAGCAAAGAAAAGAAAAAATGTGTATAAAAATACACATGTGCTCTCATATGATGAAAATATGAACGCATACACGCACACTAGGGCACAAATAGATGCACACAGGCATGTAAGCACACCTGGGGAAGCCATGGGAGTTCAAAAAAAGCACTGTTTTTTTTCCTTTAATAGAGCTAGTGTACATTCAATGAACCAGTAAATTCCCAGCAGCACCAGCAGTAGTGCTCCTACAGGTCTGCTGCACCATCACACCTGAGAGGCTGTTGGGATGTATGGCCAAACAGCTGTGGCCACTGCTTTAGGTCCAACATGAATTAGTAATGAATCGTGTATTCTGTTTGAATTCTTTAATGGTGGGGTTGCTTTGGCCTCTAAGGACGCTTTCCGCATGGAGAGAAGTTACTTCTGACTTCTGGTGCATAATTACCCAAGCATTCCACTGGATTCCTGGAGTACACGAATGTTTAGCCACCTGTTAGCAGCCTCCAGGCATTGCATATTAGTGGGGGGAATATGTGTTAGGAAAGAAAGGGACAGCCTGGGCGAGAGGGTTGGGGAAGTCCTGCGCCAGCAAAGCACTGAGATTTACAACAAGCCGACCCAGTCGATCTTAAGTGTGATCTGACACGCTGCTGCAGAGAACACAAATCACCTACCATACATAACCCGCCTCCTGACAACTCATTTCATCTTCTGCACTAATGAATTCATCATCAGGAGGGATATGCCTTTGGTGTCCCAGCCCTGAGCAGAGAAGGAGTAATGGCTTAGATAAGTCATCATCATCATTATTAACATCATCACTGCTGCCAACTCCTCCTTGTCTCTGTTTGGCCCATAGTTCAGTAGCAACAGTTTGGGACTGTAAAGTGTCCTTGACAGAGATGTTATAGGCAAACTTTGGCGTTCAAGGTTATTGTGAGGATGGATATCAGAGCAAAAGTGTCACAGATGTGTATCCTATGTATGAGAATCAGCGCGAGTGTGCGTATGTCAATAGAATTTGAATGTGTTTGGGGTATGAATGGATAAGTCGGTGAGTGTGAGAGCTCTTATGGGAGCAAACGAGTGTATATACGTGTGTGTATGTGTGTATTTATGAGCGCATGAAGGAGTCTAAGCGGCACAGTCAGGGAGCTGTCAGCAGAGAGCCAGAGAGCACGCTGATCACAGGGCTGCAATGTGTTTGATGTCTCCTAGGGACTGACAGCTTCTCTCCCCTTGGGAGCCCCTTCTCTCACCCCTTCTCTGCTCCCTGCACCACCCTTTCTCTATATCATTCCTCTTTATCCTCATCTTTCCATACATAGCATCTCCTTCACAGTCTGTGCCCTGCTCGGGAGGGGTGGGTTTGCGAAAGAACACTTGTGCTCTCGTGGGACTGTTGGTACTGTTTGAGAAAACACAGAGGTTCCCAAACAAGGCTTTGTTCAGCAGGAAGCACACCTGCGAGTGTGTCTCCATAAATACTGACATGATGAGCTGCCATCTCTCATAGTCTGACATTCTGGTTGACATTCAATCTGGCTTAGTGGCAAGAGGAGGCTGACAGCTGACCTTCAGCCCCGAGATGGATGAGTGTGTGGATATCTGGATTTGAATGCATAATTATGTATATTAAAAAGGAAGAAAATTGTAATATTTTTCTGTTTCAGAACAAGTTCTGCTAACCTGCTAATGCATGGGTCATTTTGCAAACAAGATTATATACTATGGGTCAGTAGCAGCCTTATACAAAGTAATTAGCCTGCATGGCTCCACAGTCAGATGCCACAATTTGATTTCAGCAGCACTGACGAGTTTTTGGAAGTTGTGGCATTTTTTTCCTTTTTTCTTACTCTGTGGTCGCAGCAGCTGAATGGCAATATTTTCCAGCAGAGTGCAAGTTTGTGAGAGCTTCATGCTTCCCAAGTTGGAAAATGAACACGGAAACTAATGGCATATTATTTAGTATGAGGGATGAGATAGTTGAGGTTAGTATATTCCACTGTATACTATTTGTCATTTTCATGCCCCAGTTGTGCTTTTAAATTATCTGATTTCTGACTGCCATAAAAACTAGACATTAGTGCATCTTTGTAGTGTATGGCTATCAGAATCCTCCAATATTACATAAAATGCTGTTCGGCATGAAATCTACAACTTAGAAATTCATCTGTTATTGTCTGATACACCGCTATGAGAATAAACTGCGAACTGCATCTTTGTCATTTATCATTTTAATGTTAAATGGCAAAGATGAATGAATACTAAAGCCTATTCATATATTATTCATTTGTAGCTCACTAAGAACCCAGCATAGGAAAAAAGTTATAGGGAAAAAAAAATAATTTAAAAAAATGTTTAGTTGTTAAATTGTTTGCATGAAATTTACTAACAAGGCAACAGTTTGAGGAATACCTTAAAACTGAGTGTCTAATTAAAAAAATATTACAAAGGCTGTAACAGAGTACCAGGTCCCCTGGAATTAATTTGAGAGTTAAATGTTTGCAAGACCTGATTATTCTTTTGGCAGAAGACCTTTCCTGGCAACCCCTCCTACACAGGTCAAGGTGCAGCAGGATTTCATCAGTTGGGTTGTGTGTTAGCATGAGCCCATCCGTCATGGCAAGAGAGTGGCGGCTGGATGTCCCTGTCACTAAGCTGTCCATTTTGTCAGACGGCCAGATCCATCATATTGAGATGGGGACTGAGCCTCGCTAGCGGAAGACAACCACCCCGCAAATACATACAAATATGCAAATTAACAGCAAAATAAACATCACCCTGCAAACGAGCCATCCATCAATGACCAGTTTCTCAGCAGCTCAGCGCTGGCAAGGCAACACCAATCAGGCCCCCCATTAGGGGGAGTGATGAAATCCCATCATCACATCCTGTCATCCTCCTTCTCTTCTAAATATATATATACATATGTGTGTGTAAAGAAGAAAGTGTGTGTGTGCGCACAAGTGTGTTTGTGTCTTTTATATATTAGATAAAGACAGCCAATGTAAATTCAAAATGCATGTTTTAAATGTTGAACAGCTATCCAGTTACCCGGCCCTATGTGAAAAAGTAATTGCCCCATAAAACTAATAACTGGTTGTGACACCAGAAGAACTGCAGTCGAGTGTTTGTAATTACTGTCTGTGAGTCTTTCATGTCACTGTGGAGGGATTTTGCCCCACTCTTCAGTGGAGAATTGTTTTAATTCAGCCACACTGGTTGGTTTTCGAGCATAAACAGCCTGTTTAATCAGATTTTAAGTTGGACTGTGACTATGTCACTCCAAAACATCCATTATATATTTTGATTCATTCACAGGCGAACTTGCTGGTGTGGTCTGGTTCATTGTCCTGCCACATAAAGTGAGCATGAACTAATAGCTGGACATTCTCCTTCCTGGTTTTTTGGTATAGGGCAGAAATCATTTTTTAATTGAAGTCATCCAGGTCTTGAAGCAGCAAAGCAGCCCCAGACAGTCACACTACCACCACCATGTTTAACTGCGGCTCATGTTCTTTTTATGTGTTAGTTTCATGCCAGATGTGGAGGGACTCAAACCTTTCAAAAAGTTTATGTTTTGTCTTGTCAGTCTTTTCGGGATCATGTTTTTTGGCAGATGTGAGACAAGCCTTTGCGTTCTTTTTGGTTAACAGCGGTTTTATCCCCTGTAACTCTCCTGTGGAAGTTATTTTTGCCCAGTCTCTCGAGTGAATGATGAACACTGACCATAACTGAGGCAAGTGAGGCCTGCAATTCTTTAGATGTTGTGTTTAGATGTAGCCGTCCTGGATGACTTGCTCATGCACTCCTGGACTAATTCTGGTAGGCCGGCCACTCCAGTTGAAAACTGTTTTTCTCCATTAGTGAATAATGACTCTCACCGTGATTCCCCAAACGTCAAAAATAGACTTGTAACCCTTTGCAGACTGATAGACATCAATGAAACTATCTAATCTTTTCTTGATTTTCTTTAGATTGCAACATGAAGGACTGCTTTCCGAGATCTTTTAGCCTTCTTTGTTTTGTCAAACATTAAACACGCCTGGGTGTGGCTTTAGAAATTGAACTCCGCTTTCCAAAAAATGTAGTTAATCACAGTAAATTCATGATTTAGCAAGGGAAGCCAATTATTTTTTCCACACAGGGCCAGAGAGCTTTGGATAGCATTTTTACTGTAAAAAAAGAAATCTGCGCGCTCTGTTTATCTTTGTCCAATATTAGTTTTGAGTGATGGTCTGAAACATAAAAGTGTGTGAAATATGAAAAAAGAAATAAGAAATGAGGAGGTATGTACACATTTTTCCACTCTCACACTCATTCCTCGATCTCATACACTTTCTCAGTCCAATATTGGCGTTTTGCTCTAAATTTCCCTCCCATCTATTTTCAAAGCTCTCCTTTTCCTTCAAGTGCCTGTTCATCATTGTGATTATAAGTTAGCTGGACACATTTAGAATGAATACTTGCTCTGTCTGTCTTTGTGTTTGAATGGATAATGATGTGATGGGAAACATTTTACTATCAGGGAATACAAATCAGACCACAAGTGACATTACTTTCCATCCAGGCTCTGGCCTATGGGTTTTAATATATCACCTCATTACTGCTATGTGACATTAACAGCAAGCAGATTTTATGATACCTGAAACAAAAATCAAAATTATGACAATATACTTATGTTATTGGTTTCATCATTTAATCTTTCTGGTTGCCAAAGCTGAAAGCTTCAGAACGCCAAGAGGGTGGATTGGAAAGAAAGACCTCTTAATGGAATAAATGTCAAAGAAAGGAAAAACACTGAGGAGTTGGAATTCTTCGAGTCCAGACTCATGTTGCATTTCTGGCAGTGTGTACAGACATCCGTTTTGACCACGTTACATTCAAACATGCATATAAAGTCTCCATGTTTCACTCTAAAGTATTTCAAAAGGTCTCTAATGAGTACTTGGGTTGTCAAAATCGACTACAAAGTAGACTCAAATGAAGCTGCACGTCATACCTCATCCATTAACTGTGAGTTGTAAGTAGATGAATCCCAAAATGAAATGTCAAGTCTTTCCTCTCAGCTCTGGCACCTTGAAATAAATGCACCCAGACTAGTTTTGCTGGCCTGTGTTGGCTACATTTACGAAAACCACAATCAATTTGCACTCCCGTGTTCTCCCTGTATTTAGCAGGCATGGCTCCCAAAGCACAACATTGCTTTTAGCTCCAGTTCGTCTGATTCTGCACTTGCCACAGCAGAGCAGTTACAGCATCGTAAAGGTCTGTGGTTAGCCCGCCAGCAGCAAGTAGAAGGTCGCTTGCCTTTAGGGAGTGGAGGAACGAGCCTTGAGCAACTTGAACCACAACTCAGCGCAGCGGCCGAAAACATGGCATTCCTTAGACTACCTTAAACTGCCCTGCCAACTGCTGCATCACACATCGGTTACAGTAATTTGACAAACAGTGGGCGACGCTGCAGTGAAAAGCCTCAAACTAAAACATATGTGTTACAAACGTAGTTCAAAGAGCACTGCAATTCAAGTGGAGTGGAAGACAAAATAATGAAAAAATCACTGCTGTCCTCATGTTAAGGTGTTTGTTTCTTAAAGTTATAATTGAAGAGACCAACAAAAAGAAAAAGGAGTGATAAACACACACACACACACAAAGAGAACCAGTGATGAAGCATGCAATTCCGTCATGCTCACATACACACTGTTTTTATGACGTGTGTAAAAAGCAACAAAGGATGACACAGAAGACTGAGGGGATTTCTCTCTTTAGAGGCTATTGGGCAGTCATCGTGTCTGCTTGCTACCACAGCTTTGACCACACCAACCACTGGACATCCCAACGCAGCGAGTAAAAACACTAACCTCTGTGTCCACAGCTCCCTGACTTTGTCTATTTAATCCACTTCATGTCTTTTTTAAAACCATTGATTCCTTCTTCGTCTCTCTCTTAGGATCTCTTTGGTTTGCTCTTCACCTCCAACAACACAAACACAGCCAAAAACAAAAAAAAATCTTCTCTCGCGCTTCATCTTAAGCTGCCGTTTCAGTCTTTCAGTGATTTATTAGCGATCTTCTCGCTACAGTGGTTTCATTCTCCCTGTGCTATAGTTCATGTTAGTTCCTGGACTGATACATCTGCCAACCACATGTTCCCCCCAGCCAGCCAACACTTCACTACAGCTGAACAGTTGGACTGTGTGCGTGCTCTTGAGTGAAAGTTGGTGGTATTTCTATTGAACGTGTGCATGTTGCAGTCCATTGTGTAACCGTGTCCCCCACATGGCTTCATTCAGAGGGATTAGAGCCCCACCTTATCTAAGACCTCTTGCTCATAAACACCATGCTCATAAAACTCCCTCGTGGAGTTGCGTGACCCTCTTGTGCTCAAAGGCCCATTTATATTTGTCACAACACTGGATATGAAGAGGCATCACACTGTATTATTGTTCCACTGCATTATCTTCAAAGCATTTTGGTCAAACGCTGGCTCTCTGTTAAGTCACCAAGTTTCCATGAGCTTATTAATAAAGGACGTTCTCTCTAGGAGAATGTCTTCAGCCCTTCCAATGCTGAGGAGCCTTCAATAGCTAAGTGGACCACCATGTTCTGCAAACTAGCTGAGTTTCTATCACTTGATCATAAAAAAATCCCAATCTACCTCAAAAATGCAGAGAAAAATTAATCGAAGGGAAAATAAAACTATAAATCTATTAAATCGTCATTCAGAATCTCCTCTATGACAAGACTGCTTTTGCATGTGCCTGCTGCTCCATGGAGTCCTGAATCCCACAGTGGGAGGGGTGGCTGGAGAATTAGAGCAGAGAGACAAAGTGCAGAAAGCTCTTCAGCTGAGGACCAAATGTCTAACTGGCACTGCGAAACCCAGACAGATTACACATGCTGTAACGGAAGACTTTGCAGACTTACTTAAACACACATCTTACAGAAAGTCACCGTTCCACAAGCTGCTGCCTATCAGGGTAGGCGTAGCCTTAAAACTTTTCAAGTAATTAGAGTGAAGCTAAGGTGACGCAATCCGTGCTTGGATGCCTCCCCAGTAAACAGAGCTGCCAAGAGTGAAGAACTGCCCTGGCCAGAGTGAAGTCAATGTCTGAAGAACAGTGGAGTTAGTCAGGATAAGGGAGCCCACTGCGCAGCAGTTCTGGGACACTAGCCCTGTTCTCTAAGGAGTTCTTTATAGCTGTTCCACTGCCCCAAAAGAGCCCCCATCCGTGCACACAAGGGCTCCATCCGCAAATACTTCGTCTGAGTCTAAAATCTTGGTTATGTGTCCAAAAAAGAGTTGCACTTAATGCATTTCAGTTGCATGCTTACAGTGTAATTCGATTACAGTTGCCAGAAGTTTAAAGAATTATAAGTTTAACTTTAATCTTTTAAGATTAAAGAGAGATTCAATTTGTATCATTAAAGCAGAGCATGCACACAATACAAAGGAAAGGCAGACAAAGAATAAGATAAGTTGTTTGCAAACTTCATCCAGTTTAATAGCAACATCGACCACCTAAACTGTCGATACATTTGCATCTCTGGATAAATTAATTGTAAATCAGCCCGTCCACTGGGCCTTTACTCCAACATTTGGCAAGCTGACCTGGTGATCACTCGTTATTTTAAGTTTAATCTTTTAAAAGGCTCTACATTTTCTGCTTTGCTCTTCATATCTATCTCATATTCATTTTTGGGTTTTTTTTTTTGTTCTCTCAAACATCAATGAAAACCCATCTGACCGAACCCTTGGTCACATCATCCTGACTCCTCATCCATCACGACCTGTCATAACCAGAGAAGGGAAGTGGTCTTATGCTGAGTCTGGGAACGGATGTGGATCACTGAGCTGGATCGTAATACTCCGTGGTCCCAGCAGACACTTCTCGGGGTATCTGAGGGTTTGCTAGTACTAAAAAGCATAAGAAAAAAAAGCAGCTTGTATTGGCAAAAGAAGCAAGACTCACCAAAGCCAAAAGCAGCTGGAGCAGGAATGGGAGCCGACTGGACTGGCGTTGAGGTGTAGAGGCCAGTCACCAGGAGACCATCGAAGGATACACTGGTGGAGATGGTTACTGAAGAGAGAGAAAAAAGGAACATGCTTACTGCTGGTGAAGCTGAGAGTTACTCCCAGAAACATTTTAAACATAATGCATCCAGCTCTTATTTGTTTCACCACCCCTGTATTAACACCTCAAATGAATACAGGAAGATGAACTGTGAACGCCAATTAGGTGTCAGAGATCGCAATTACTAAGTTGCATTTACGCTTCATTTGCAGGCTAAGCAGATAATTAGCAGGCGTGATGTACGTGTGTGGACAGGATGTTTGGAAGTATGTAGAGCAGCTCACTAACGTCCTGCTGCTAATCACATCAGGTGTTAGCACATGGAAAGGTAAACTGGAATTAAATGGGATGCCAACAAGACCAAACACCCTGCAGGAGGAGAGGAGAGCACAGGGAGGTGTTAAAGCAAAATCTAGAAGGTCACTTGCACACATATAAATATATTCAGACAGAAGTAGAAGCATTATTAAAACATGTGCTAAACCAGGGTTGGAGTTACTTTAAAGGTTGCTGAATGAGAAAACAGCAGAATATCCCCACCTTACCTTTTACAGAGAAAAAGAGTGGCAGGATGTAATCTACCTCATCCTCAACAAATCACAGCGCTTTAATCAAAGCCTGTCGTACTGACAACCATATTAGAACAGACTGATGAGCTAATTGGCTGTAACCCTGATAGCTTTGCTAAGCCTTTATTCTTTCTAGCCCACCACAAACAGCCACAGATCAGAAAACTCCCGGGAGTGTGTTATCCAGCTGAACACATCTACAGCTCAGTGTATCCCGCAGCACGTTAACTATTGATCCACCCGGTAAACAAGGGCCCTGAGTGATGGGACCACAGAGTCAGCTGCATCACTGGAGGAAGAGGGTTCAGTCACTGGACTGTTTCCAGCCAGACAGAGCAGGGTAAAAGGAACAGCCCGTGGCTCAAAGGAGGAACACACACACCCCACTAAAAAAACAGAAAACAAAACCGTTTTACACATCAGGGAATAAAATCCTTTGCGGCCGAGAAAGATGAAGGCATTGTTGTTTCCTGGCCTTGGAATCCCCCTGCTTATGGAGGAAAACTGAATGGGAAAATGAGGCGACACCCACAGCGAGACTGTGTTTTAGTAAGAATAGCAACATGTCAGTTGGGTCTCAGGGCGTTCATTCTTCTGGGTTTGGTCCGTTACACTGAGGAATTCTGGGCAGAGCAGACTCCTGTGTGGCCCCGTCTGCCTGCCTGGCTGTCTGACTGGGCGACTCCATTAACATGTCCTCGCACAAGACGCTTGTGTGTGTGTCTCTGAATGTGTGTGTTCTCCGCGTGTCTGTGTATGTTGGACGTGTTACACCCTGTCTTAGGAGCAGAGTTCAGTCCATCTCTTCCCTCCCTTTCTCTCCTCCATATCAAAGGCTCAATAATTCATCCCACAACACTCCTTACTGTATCCGGACGTTTCCTCCCTCGTTTTTCTGTCGTAACTTTTACACAGGGATCCAGCGCTCCACAAGGAGTATATACTGTGTTTAGTAATAGTATAAACACTGTGCATACAACTTCTCTCTGCTCCATTACAGTATAAAACAGTCGGTTTTATACTTGTTAATGCTTCTCTGATCATTTATTTTAAAGGTAACCATGCAGGTAACTAAGTATTTTGTCACGGTCCCTGGTCTGCTTTTTGAGTTGCTTTACAGTTTATGGAATCATGTTTATTATTTAGTTTGTTTTTCTAGTGCTCAAAGTTTTTAATTATCGTTAGCTTGACTTTTTGTTTCCTGTTTTGATTTCTTTATTATTCCAGCATACAGTGAGTCTTTGTTCTTGTTACTGTAGACAGCGTGTTTCGGTTAATGATCTGCTTTTTATTTGTTGTAGTTATTTTAGTCGCCTCAGTGTTTCTTTCTCTGTTCCTTCTGTCTCATCTTTCTGTTACTGTCTGTTTCTCTGGCTGTTATTAATATCTAATGTCGGTCTTATCTCTGTGTGTAGCGTCTTGTCTCTGGATTACTTCCTGTTTTACTTTGACGGTTAGTTATCCTTCATGTCCTGTGTTAGTTCCACTTCCACTTCCCCATTTGTTTTCAGCTGTCTCGCGCTCCACCTGTCTCAGTCCTCCATGTATATACACACACTTGTGTCTTACCTTTTGTCCCTTTTTGAAGTAACATATTTTCCAGAGGCTCTCTCTGTTTTCCCCAGCCCCAATTATTACTTTTGGACTTCTGTTTGTTTCTCTATGGTTTTGTAATTTGGGACGTAATAAAAAGGTTTGTTGTTCTTGTTATCTAACTCTTGGTGCCTAAACATAACCAAATACTTTTTGCTGTCTAAACCTAATCAGAGAGTAATAGCAAAAGTTTAAAAAAAAAAAGAGCAAGAGAGTGAAAACAAAACTAATTAGAGAGTGGAGGAAAAAAACAAAGTGCAAAACACACAGCTCACAAACCAGACACAAACCACCGTCTCCAGTGATTTAATTCACTGCCAATTCGCCAACCTCCAAATGAGGATTTTATTGCCCTATAAAGAAGGAAAATTACGTCTCAACGTCCGCTGAAGCCATCGGACTGCACAGCTCTGCAACCCCAGCCGCATCTGATGGAAAGACTGGGATGCACTGGGATGAGAACGCGCTTAAAATGCGTTATTGACACTTCCTACATAGCAGTTCATATTATTAATTGTGTTTGGAGGAGTAATTTTTTATACTCCCTGTCATCCACTCCACTTTGCAAACTTCTACAGCACAGTGTAAACAAGAAATAAAAACACCAGTTATGCTTTATTTCCATTTCACCCTTGATGACTGAGTGGTTTTTCATGGCAATGAGATTATGTTTATTTTTCTTGACCACATATCTGTGTGAATGTGTATGTGTGGATATTGGTTTGTTTGTTTTATATGTCAGAAATAAATGTTATCATGGTCGCAAATATTAACCAGTCAAAAGGGAGAGCTGTCTGCGGTCCCTCCTGGTCAATATAAAAAGCCTTACACTTAAAATATAGACGATTGCTTTTTTTAATTTAATATTAGAAATGCTTGGTTGTCCACAAAAAAAATAGCTGGCTCTAATAACGCTCTGTGAGCAACAAGTAATTTCCTTTTGCTTGTCTGCTCTGAGCACTGCCAAATTCTATCAGCATGTACAGCGTGTACACGAAGCTGTATTTTGAGAAAGATACATATTTTGCTTGGCAACAGAAGCATTATCATATTCGCTCCATGTTGCTCAGTGCACCTCTAACACGTCCCTATCTGCAGAATGCAAAGAAAAGGGTTTTCTTATTCAAAAAAAAAGAAGCACTTATCATGTTCATACTATGCATACATATCCTCCTCATTTGTGCTATTTTTCTATCCCTCCAAGAATACATTACCCATTCAACAAATCCGTTCCACTGTGTGGTTAAGACATGTTATCAGTCTTTACATTATGCAGTATTGATCCAAGGCCATGGCATGAAGCAGTATTTAATGGAGTAATGACTGAGTTTAATGGACTAAGTTGGACCAGGATCAGTACGCACAAAACGCTCATTTCTGCACTTCCATTGACCTGCATCACCAAGGTTACGTGCACTCCATTACTCTCCACAGACAACTTTACATGTGCTGCACAAATACAGCAAACAAAAGACTTTTTTTCCCCCTGCCTTCATCGTGCCATTTCTCTCTTTAGCCGCGCTTTACACCTTTCCTACAGCTTCACTCCCATTGAGGAATCGCTGTAAAAGAAAAATCCTCTTCCCTGCACTTTCCCCATCAACTCCTTTCTCATGCATTTTCTGCTCCCTCGCAGCAGTGTACCTCTGTTTGATGTAGAGCATGGGGTGGGGGAGAAAGAGCGGAGAGGAGGAAAAGCTAGGGGCACGAGGTTACAATCGAAAAAAGAAAAAAAAGAAAAACAAGAACAGGGGTGAAGAGGGATGGAGAAAGAAGGGGTACTGGAGTGGCCCGTGGAGAGCAGCACTACCTGATCAATACAAATCCAGGATCTAAATTATTTAGAAAGGCCTCTAACAACCTTCTCTCACTCGCCTGTGGAATGCATCAGACAGATGAGCCAATCAGATGAGATGAGATCAGATCCAATCACCTGTGGGGCTGCTTCACTCACGAGCACACACACAGACACGCACACAGATCTAAAGGGAGGCCTTTGATGGTAGCCTTAACATTCTTGTCCATACTTCATTTCTGAGCAATGTTCACTTGGCCGAGGGGGATGAGGAGCCATGAGGCGGGCAAAAGAGGTGAAATTAATACCAATAGTCTCATTCAACATGTAGGCAGGTTCTGTGTTTTTGGGTATGTATTTTTCCATGTGCATTGTTTCTTCACATATAAACAAACCGAGTGTCAGGCTAGTGCTGTTCATGCAAACTTCTAGATTGAACTCTAGGCTTTTTCCTGTAGTAAGGACTAATCTCTGGTTTACATGTCAAGTGCACACTTAAAAAAAAGAACAATACGTGTGCGTTAACTCTGTATTTGCTGTATCAATTTTGACTGCTAGCTTAATAATTGGGGATAGGTCAGCAGATCTTTAGCATGCTTTAGCATGTGTCTGAGCAGTTTCTGCTGTGTGCATGTCCTCGCTCAATCACCATGCAGGATACAGGAAAACCCTGCCATAATGTTTCCTTTCGATAAACCTTAATGCTTTACAACAAGTTGGTATTTTACAGCATGTGGCCTGGCCGCTACTTGTTTTTAAGTGCTTCGGTTCTTAATTAAATTTTGGGTTATGTGATTCTTGTTGTGTTTAGGAAGGAAGAAGGAGGGAGTTGTTCAAGGTTTCTACAGACAAATGAGCTACTAAACATTAACAAGGCCTGCATATGTTGGTGAACCTTCATGTTTCAAATTTCAAGAGGCACACGCTAGGTCCAAGAGTCATGCCTGCAAGTTCTTCTGACTCAGATCTTGCAAAATCCTCATTACACTGTATGCATAGCACTCATACCCACATACAGAGGCTCATATTTTATACTGGAACACACCACAGAGCACATCTCTTGGCCCTAAGCCAGTATGTAATATTGATGGTGCGATGTGGTATGCCTCATTATAGACACACACAACCGTGCTACTGCTCAACTATTGATGGGCCCAGGGCTTTCTTCACTTCTTGGGATCCACCAGGAGTAATGTTAGGGCACAAAGTATCAGAGCACCACACAACGCAACAAAATACACATCCTTTGCTGACAAGTCTCTCAGAGATCAAGTAGGCACACACACACACAGAAAACACATCCAGTGATGACTAACTGGTAATGTAAAACTAATCTTCTGTGACAGTCTACTCTGCAAAAATATGTTCACAAAAAACTGCGAGTAAATAAAAGAAAAGCCTGCTTTTCATCTAAATGTATGCATGTGCTAAACGCTACACTACTTGTTCTGTCTGAGCAAATCTTGGTTTGAATTCGTATGATTAATTTTTCAGCTAGGATTCTCGATGAGTTCTTGTAGCCAGCTGCTAACCAAGAACAGGGCTGCATTATCGTATCGCCTGAGTGCATTACGCTTTCCTGAATCCTATAAAAGCATTCTCAACGTGGGAACAACAAGGCACTGGAAGAAGACAGTGAATAGGTATTTAAATTTTACAAGATACTACAGTATGGTTTTACACTAGTCCCAGAGGTGTGCTATTGCCTTTAGACATGACTGTAACGGTGCTAGACAAAGAACCTGTTTTTTTTCCTATATATAGTACAAACAGTGAGAGGGGAGCCATGAATGATAGAAGGTTTGGCCAATTCCTTGAGAAAAAAAATGGGTGTATTAAGCTGTCAAACACAAACCAAATGCTCATGCTGGAAATTCCAAACTAATGTGAATGGATCACTGTATGCTGGGTCAGCAATTACAACAGGGTCCAGAAAAATAGCACCCAGTGGCATTTTAAAAGCCATGGTAATGTCTCCTTATGGTGCAGCAAAGCATAATCGGTACTGTACTTGGCAACATGTGGCATGAGCTCATTCTTAGAAATAAAGAAAAAAAAGCATGGGAAGGGATTAAACTAGAGCTGGACAGGAAGTCCTGGAGGTCTCAAAGAAGACCTGACTTACATCACGGACAAGTGTGTTTGCATTGAAGTGTCTGTGTGGTTGGCATGGCCTGAACAGCTCCTTTCTGCTCTTTGTGTACAGACACACCCACCAGTCTTTAGCCTCACCCAATTTCACTTCACTTACACAAGTCTCAAATAAACCTATTGAAAATACCTAAAAATGGAAAGAAATGACTTTAGAAGGAGGTTCTGACAAAATCTGATACAGCTGCTCCCTTTTATACCGGGGGCTGAAAGTACAGCTTAAAGAAGCAAGAGTCTGAAAAAAGTCATTTTAGCAAGACATCACAGCACAGACAGTGCAAGAGAATATATTATCAATGAAATTCCCTCCATCCCAGGAGGATGCCCTTTTTGTTTCCAAATGGATGGAGGTTTTCCTGGCAACGATCTGGATAAAGATAGCCGACCATCTGACCCATATCCCACTGGCAGACACACACGTGCCCCAGAGAGGACCAGGAAATGGAGGCCAGATCACAGGGAAGCTATAGTTCCATCTGTTTCCATGGCCATGCCAGTGTCGGGGTGCCACTTCACTCTGAGCTTCCTGAAATGGTTCAAACTGTCAGTCACCTGACCGTGACACCGTGAAGGATAGGTTGCTGTTACCAATGACAATGAAGAAAGCAAAGATTGGAGCTTTAAACGGACAGCGTGTTCATGAATACCCAGGCCAGCTGAATTACCCAAGTCTAAGTCTCTCCTTACAGCTTCAGAAGATTGTGTGGGAAGTGTGTTTCTGCACATATATGTGTCATGTGGCGTTCGAGTCAGGTTTTAGAGGCATCATTCCATTGCGTAACCTTCTGGCACCATCCTGGCCTGCTGGCACCGCCATCTGCTGCTGTGAAACACTAGATCACAGACGACCTATCAGCCACAGAGCTTCTACAGGTCTGCTTAACTACAACATGTATAACCTTTTCTGCAAAAAGGCTCAGAGAAAGCAGTTTTTCCTCTTGGGAGCAGGACACGTGTCCTTTCGTGATCACTGCCAGAGATAATAGCCAATTTCTGTTCTCGATCCAGTTTCTTCTATTGAGGTTCTACTCTGTTTACCAACGAGGGGAGCTGAAGCCTTTACTGCCTGCCTAACTTGGCTTCACCCCTGCAACAGCCGTGGAGAAAAAACAGGAGCGAAGAGGCAGTTCTGTCACAAGCATCCTGTTCCTCACACATAATCTGCCTCACAATCACACTTCATTGTGCAGCTCTCATACAATGCATACAATGTTCAGTGTGAAAACATGAGCAGGCACAGGTGTGTGCGGGATCCACAAAAAGGATCCTCGGTAAATTATTTTCCAATAATCAAAGGTTTTCACATTGTAATATTTATGTTTCTACTTTAGGGACTTTTCCTTTGTTAAGTACCACTTCAACCATCTGCAAGGGTTTTATGTCCTTTTTATTCGTGGTGCTAAAATGCTTACACTGGACTTAGAAGGAATACACAACCCCAGTGGGAAGGCATGTCCACTAATCAGCGAGGCAAAATAAGTCATGACAGAAGAGACTTCATAGCTTAGACAACTCAAAGGCTATTATCTTTACCTGAGATTAGCTTTGATAGCACATCATCTCTCTGAGCTTTTAACATTATTCATTATTTCGTTGTACAGAGGCCTCAAACTGCACGCAGATCCCGTATCATTACCCAGCTCTGCTTTGAGACTCTAAATAGGTTTTGATAGGTTGCACTTCTGTTACCTGGTCTTCATCTTGTTAGGAGTTTTCATATGATGAGAAGCATGAGATAAGAAGGTGATTGTAGGTACAAGGGAAAAAAATGCAAGAAATAGCCTAATACAAATTATCTGTAACCTAAAGCAGCAGGCAAGTGTTATATAAATACAACTGCTAAAACAAAATCCAAAACATTCGCCGTAAAGGGAATGTTGTTCAGCGTCAGATGCATAATTGGTGGTTGCTATAAAGGGTTATATTGTAATCGGGTTCAAGAACACCATGATTCTTTCCCTCTGTCGCATGGTGGCTGCCAGGACTGGAGAGTGAGCTGTCCTTATGATCAACACCATGTGTTCTGTAGACAGAGAAAAAAGCTTTAGCTATCCAGGCCTGACAAGCAAAGCGTCTTCCGTCACTTGTCAAAGCCATCCTGAACATGCAAACGTGACATGAAAAGCCAAGGTGATCAAAATGCTAATCATGAAACTGACAAAATATAATTAATGTCGGTAAAATGTTACAGAAGGAAGCTGCGACTGCCTTCCAGAGAGAAAATCCAAGGAATGCAGGAAAACATTAAAAGCCTGAAAAGTTGGGTAAAACCCAAACCACAACTTCTTGCATAGGGCTGAGACACACAACACACACTGACAAATGTGGACTGTAATATAATACAAACTTGACTCTAAACTCATCAGAAAGACACCTGATCGTATGGTAATCTACTTTCACGGCAACATACAAACAAATAGTAACCACAGACAAAAACACAGACCAAATCCAGACACTGGACATGCACAGCACTGTTGCATAACTCGCTTTCCATTTCACCTGCTCCACTGGGAGCTACCCTATAGGAAAAAAGGAAGGAGACAATGAAGGCCAAGCTGTGAACTGTTAGGCATAACGTCAAGGACAGTTTTGCTGTCCCAGTCAGGGACACCAGGTTGCTTTGTTTAAAAGTTGTTTATCATATTTCCACAACTGGTTTATCTCCCACAAGGAGCGTAAACTAAACTGTTTCACAACTGAGTCATCTGTGCCAGGAAGGCATCTGTCAAAGCAAGGCCTTGAGACTTTAGCCCAATGTAGAGCAGGGATTTAGATGGGCATTTAAAATGACAGAGACTAAAACTAATGACTGAAACATTTATCTGTTTAGTTTGGCCTACCAAACTACGACTTTTTTTGACATGCCAGAAAAAAAGTAAAAATTATGAAGCACAAACTTTGTACTCTGTCCAGTCAATCAACCAACCAACAGTTGAAATACCAAACACCAAACCTCACATCATTCTCAAATGAAAGTTAAAGCATTTCAAAGGCTCTAAAAATGTCCTACAGGCCTGCATATCCAAAACACTTCTGTCTTGCATCAATGCATCAATAAAAGTGACAAGCTGGTAAATCCAAAGTAAGACAATACAATTTGTAATGTATGTCTGTTTTGCACTCTTTGGTGTGAAGATGCTTAGATTTGGAAATCAATATCTCAATCTTCATCATTAAGTGGAATCAATTACAAATGAAGAGAAACAAAAAAATACACGCCTTTTATAATTTCCTGGGTTCAGTTTTTCTACCGCTTTCCAAAAAACGGATAGCGCTATACACAATGTATGTGTCAGGAGTATCTGAACAGTTGAGACACATTTTTTCTAAACACTGAGTCTGCATGGCTTCTAAACCCCAAAACACGTTGCACCAAAACTTGGTCCACCCCAAGGATCGGGTCCCCCGACACAAACAGAGTAATAAAGTGTACTGTTAAGTGCTGTGATTGCAGTCATTCCCCAACTCTCTGTGAATGGTAGTCATGGCCATTTGGTCTTTGATCGATGGGCTTTGATCAGTGGTTGTTGATCAATGGTCATGAGAATTTGCATATTAGTGATCAAGGAACTGACCTCACAGCCCATTGTTCATTCAGTGGGCTGGTTTCAGTCATTGTACAAATGTACTGTTTAAGGTTGTTGAAACCTGTAGTCGGCTGAGACTGAAGAAGTATTCTCCCACTGAAAACGCTACATCCAGATGAACAGAATCAACCTTTTGGGATGTACGCAATGAGTCAGGTAGTGAAAAGTTTTATTTGAGAGATAGTGTGCTGTTGGAGACACACAACACAGACTTCACTTCACTTTCAAGGAGACAAATAGACAAAACCTAATAAACGCCAGTGTCTTGGAGCCGTCATGTTTTATTAAAATGAAACACATTGCTTATATTGAATTATTTCCAACTGAGATGAAATAGCCTAAAAAGTGAATATTTTCATATTGTTTGTGAAAAAAAATATATATATAATCTTTTTAAATAAAATCCTGCTGTTTAGTCTTTCCCTGAATTTACATCCTCATATTTCCAACATTACATATTCCAGACTCACTAAGGCTTATGAGATGAAAGAGAATAAGTAACACCAGGTGCACCTGCCCTCGTCTTAGCCATCCTCATGGGCTGACACATCAAACTGCAGTTTTTAATCAGGCTATGAACGTGGACTTTTGAACTGTTTGAGCCTCATCAACAGCAAAAAAACACAATGTGCCCACTTCATGTTGAACTTCAGCTGTTATGACTTCCAAAAAGCAGGTCAGCTCTCTGTGCATGCAAAATTCATGGCTTTTAAAACTCAGAGTTTTTACACAATACAGTTATGTCTTCTAGGGAAAGCTCTTGACGCAGAGTGATGAAAAGTAACAATGAGATATTTTTTTAACCAAGGCCAGGATAAAAAATAATGTATTTTTATGTTTTTAATCTGATGCACAGAATTAGTCTACAATGGCTCTTTTTTTTCCACCTGTGCCTGTAATACACTAACCTAGTTTTTAATGCCTACTGCCCAGGAACATCTGGACATGGCTTTCTGAAAAACCAGCTGTTCTGCTACTACTGCTACTGTACCACTACTGGATGTATGTGCACACGGGTGCACAAAAACAGTATGTATACATCTGTGCGCTGATATGTGCACACAGGAGTAACTCACACACATGCTTAGTGTATTCTCGGCTGACAGCATTCCCGACCATATTCCCACTATCACAGATTTAATAGCGCTAATATGAATAATGGAACTGTCATTTCACAGAGGTTCACTTTTCATCCCAGCTCTGTCACTACATCTTAGCGTCTTTTCCACACCCACTTTTCCTACGCCTTTCTGCTTACACAACATTTCCCTCTATTAATAACACTTGTTCTATATATATACTTGGGGGACCGTGTTTATTTTTTAATTGTGAGTTACTTTGTAGAATACGCTTCTTTTATTCAGAACAGCAGTAAACTACATAACCATATGCTTCGTCAACACGTTGACTTATCCATGATTTTTTTTTAATGGATCAAAACAGTAAAAACAGTTCATGAGATTTAAAATGACTTTAACAGTCATCAAAAAGTCTCCTCTGAACCTACAGGTCTCTTCCTGAAAATATACAAGTGCACACAGCCAAAAGACAACATGATAGCTGTTATTCATCTGGCGAGTATGAATTCCAATTGTCAAAGTCTTTCAAGAACTCAAAGACTTCCTGGCAGCTGGAAAGGAAGTGCCACGCTATTTTGCTCTCAGCTCCCTGCTCTTTCTTGGCGTGAAAGTTACAAATTATGGCCAGCTAAGTGAAAAAGTACTGACATCAGTCAAAGTCTGACACGCCTCTGTAGCTTTTGGGTATGAATGCTTGGTGGAAGGAGAGTGGCACGCTGCTGGGGAAGGGGCTTGCATAGAGCAGAGGGGATGATTGATTTCTAATTAACAAGCTGGTTGCCATAATGAAAGACTAGATGGTCTCTACTGGCAGCGGATCAATGGGGAGTGCTTCCTGTGACATCCAGTCTTAATCACACCAGCACAGCTTGCTAAGAATGCACTTATTGCTGAAAATTAATGCTTTCATACTCTCACCATCTCCCCTTTCTCATCCCCACCTCTTTTCTGTCTTAACTTCCACCTCAGACCTCTGCTTTCACTTGATAACAGGGATCACTCAATTACTATCGCTCTGCATGTGACAGTGACATGCAAATAAGCTAATGTGTTGAGTCATTGACAAATGCACCGCGATGTCTATGTTCAGACAAAGTGGAATGTGCTAAGCTGGTGCAATAAGTATCTGGTGTGTTTGCAACCAAAAGTATTTCAGTTAAATAGTATTATGAAAGCAAGTCTAATATTTCAGTCTGCGGTAATTTAAAAGTGACAGTATGGCTCTGTTTTGGGACCTCCCTGCCCTTCCACAGGGAAAGCTGGAAAGCAGTAGAGACAAGGAGAACAGAACACAGGATCATGGGCTAATAAACACTAATGAATGATTAAAATGACACTTTTTAAGTCAGATACAGCATGAAAGAAGGAGCTCTGCTAGGGGTGGGCTGCAAAGTGGCTTGCAGATACACAGCAAGTTCAAGCAAGATAAAACAGCTTGGATAAAATGCTCTACATGAATTTTGCATACAAAAGTATTACCTGAACCACCAGCTGATGTGGACTGACACTGAAATCCGCTGGTCTGATTTTTGGGCCCTCCCAAAAAAAACAAAAACACTATACCACATTTCTGAGTCATGTCTTCTTTCCCTGTGACTCCAAATCACCCTCGGCTAGCTATGATCCACTGAACGAGAGTTAGGCAAAGAAGTGTTTCCCTGGGATTTATTGTAACTAACATGTTATTTAAGTTTAACCTATTATAATTATTTCACTGAGTGAACACATACGATGTAAAAAAAATAAACATGTAATCTCGAGAAGGAGCTGTGGCTTCGGGAGTGCTAAAGTTGTGTTTACCGCGAGTTCACACCTTCACTTTAATTTTTTTTTTTAAATGAAAAATACAAGGGTGAGAGAAACCGTGTCTTTTTTATTGGATATTGTCAGTCTCCCTCGAGTGCAGCAAGTCTGGAAGGTGAGGTCTCACTTAATCTTTAGTCTAGACCTCTATCATTCTTGATTTCAGTTCCCGGTTCTCCCTGACAGGCAAGATACAATCAAACACCTGATCCACAGGGGTGTAAGACACAGCTCAACTGGGTATTCCTTGGCAAAAAGAGACCTTCTTTTATCTTTTGAAAAAAATATGTCACTGGCTCATTGATATTCCCTGTTTTACAGGCTTCTTATCTACTTGGACTGATTTTAAAGACATTCTTTTCTTAAGACTTCTTGACAAAAGTAAGTAATGACTAAAAGTGAGCTTGGATTTCAGAAATGCAGCTGATGAACCACCAAAAGCAAGATAGATGTTGTTTGTTGCTGGCGTCCACGGGAAGAAGCTCTGAGAAAGTTTCAATTTTCCTGAGTCAGAACTCACACATGGCGTAATGGAGGCTGGAGGTTTGAGGTTGCATATCTGGGAACAGCGGGGAAATGGGAAGCATTTTCAAGGAAGGAATATGTGCTTTTCGATGTGTCGATCTGTAATCTGTTTCTGCCAGCCTGCTGTGTTTTTCTGGGCAGAGTGGGATAGTTGTTTGAAGGAGGTTGATGCTGAATGGGTGGGGGGGAAGGGGCCAGGGCTGGGACTAATCCGCCTGTGCCACACGGCGTGTGCCCAGCACCCAGCCAGTTGCACCACGCCGCCTCCTCTGTAGTGGGCCCATTGGAGCGCTACAAGTCCCTCTGAATGCTATCAGCACAGACGACACACTGCCCCCCAAGCAGGGATTACAGTTTTCTCAATGAAGCTGCCAGGAGGAGGGTCTAGAGCAAAAAGAGAAGTAGAAGAAAGAGGCGGAGGTGCACAGTCCTCCATCAGCGGCCTCCTTTCTCTTAAAGGAAGAGGCCATTGGCAAAACTGACAGCAGTTGGTAAAGGATCCCAAGAGAACAACAGAAGGATTCATCACTTTTCTCATCCAGTTATGAGCCACTTTGTACCTCTTGATGAGAATCACCAACACTGTTATGAGGCAGAGTGGTAAGGGGGAGTTTGAATAGACACAGAGAGCTCTTAATGTCATGTGTAGCCCTGTTATCTGACTTGAGAAGGAAATAACTTTGTAAATATATTTACAACCACATGTTAGTTGAAAGTGAACATCAAAGAGGCAGAGGAAAAGGGAGAACTGGAGTGTGCAATTATAAAATAATATAGATAATTTGAATAGACTGCAGAAGGGCGTGTCACTCATGTTTTCTATTAAAAAAAACTTGAGCAGTAAATACAATGCGGTTGATACGCTCCCTCCCTCAGGGTTTCGAGTATTTTGGCTATTTGAGTTGACGCTCTGTTTCTCATTATACTTTATCATAGAAACTGATACATGCAGCTGCCCCAGGAAGTATTTATGCAATTGAACTTCACTTCTAAAACACGAGATAATTGCATTCGACGACAACATGTGAAAGCAAATGGCATTTGTGTTAAAAAATGAACAACAACTGTGAATAAAAAACATTCTGCACAAAGAAGTTGTGCAAGACGTTAAATGAGAATAAATAGAAATAAAGCACACAATGAGGGTAAAATGTTTTCTCATTCAATACCAATGCCACTAAAGGCAGAACGGAATTTCACTCAATCAATCAGTTTTACTGGTTGACGTTCAGCTGAAACAGTTGCACTGAAAGTTTTCTCCATGTTTCACCTACTGCACCGGAGCCTTTTGTTTCTCCACGGTATACAATAGGTGCTCAATGGAAATAAAAGACTTTAATTTTCTCCTCAGCAGGGTATGCTGGAAACCCTTTCTGCAAAAAAATAAAAAATATATCCAAGTCTCTCACTTGAATAATTTTAGAAATGATTTAAATTTATATTCAAAAATCCCCAGCGCACTTCAGAGTTTTTATGAATTCATCAGACTTTGACATTCCCTCCACATGTTACCAGACTTCTTTCCTTTACTTTTTGTCCAAAGTTCTGTGTTTCTGCAAAGGTAGTTTGCTAGCTTTGTTATTCATGGAGCATGGTTTCCAAAATGGGACTTATACCCAAAATGGGTGCAGACAGGAGGTAAAGTGGGATTTGGCACATTGGAGAACCCCCAGATTGGGTGTAGCAGTGCAGGGAAAAGAGTACTTAAAAATAAGTCACATAATAACTTGCATTGTGAGTTACTGTAGATTTCTCTTTGTGCACAGGCTGTGATCAGCTGACCTGCTACTCTAATATTCACAGTTTTTTTGTGAATTAAAGGCTCCAACTGAATTCAGCAAGAGATGTTTTGTGAGCTCTACGGCTGATTTCCAAACCCTTGACCATATAATGTTAGTATAAAAGGTAAAATTAGGTGAGTGAAACTAATAAACATCATCCCATGAAATATCATATATATAATAATAATTACTATAATTGCTGTCTGCTACCCTTGATGTAAGCATACTGAATCACAGTAAACCTGAAACATTGTTGCAAACTAACCAGCATATCCTGCAATAAACTGCCTGGTATTTTCAAGCAACCTTTGAATAACACAAAATTATTATACTTCAGTTTGTTTTGCAAGATGTTTCAAAAATGGAAGAACACAACTTCAGTAACATGCTGTATACATCCAATATCCGACTTAAAACCTCGAAAATGAATGAGGACAATAAACAGAAGCTTCAAATTTCCAGTTTATCAAATTTCACATGTTGAGCAGTTACCTCTGAAAGCAAGCTCTCTCCCATCTCTCCACTCCTGTCTTACATCTTTCTCCATATCTGAAACTGTCACATTTTCATCTCCCCGGAAAGTACAACAGCTGCACATTTAGCTAACAAAAACGTTGCCCAGAGAGTTTGTGAGTTTAGTGATATATTGAGCTGCTCGAAAATTACATGACATAAAAAAAAAAAAAAAAAAAAGCTGTACTCCATTTATGCTTGCTCCTCTTCTGTGGAGCTAGCTAGTTTCTTAAGTATCTAACTTTCCTCACATCTGCACCATAAACACAAGGATGAGGTGAAAGAAAGGATGTGTTGAAGTTGTTAGGAGGCTGTGGGATATCACTCTTGCCTTATTACTGAGTAAGTATCTCCAAGACATAAAAAAAAACCCTAATTTGACAGTAACCAGCCTGTCAAACCTACATGCTTATCAATTGAAGGTGCTGGAGCGTCTGCTTTAAATCTTAGATGTAGGTCTAGCATGCTAGTTTGGCTGGCTTGGATGCTTGGAAGACATTTTGCTCTTTATTTATTGTTTAGTCTTTAATCTAATTAATAGATTAATCTATTAACTCATAGAACATGTTTGATTCTTCCTCTGTGCTGTCAGAACCCACAAACCCTCTTGCTAAACAGATCTATGGAACTAAATTTGGCATGTTACTCAGTGCACAAACTTTTCTACTCCACATGAACAAGGAAAAAATAAAGAAGACAGCATATCCGAAAAGGACTAGTATGCCAGCATTTTAAAAGAATCAACAATGACTCAAATATATAAGACACCAAAAACTTCCAGTTGAAATCAGAGCAAACACATGCAGAGAATTGTGAGCTGAAGCGACAGGCTTTGTGTCAAAGCAAACATAAGAAATCAATAAAGTTTACAAGTAACATGGATAAATAAACTTTTTGTAACTCGGTGCAAATAGAGAAAGAGGGACGCTATTTTACGCAGTTTTGAAAATGAAACTGCTCTGCTGCAAAATGTCTTTTGTACATTTTCCTTTTCATGTGTCCTAATTGTTACATTAAGAATGATGACAAATTAGACATGCCTGAATGAGTTTTTAAGCAAATAGCAATCGTGTTCATAAAGTACAGCCATTGTCTGCCCACACTGTGGCTTCCATTAGCTTTGTTTACTGTTAAATCCTGAGAAAGTCACCACCAAGAATGCTGCTAAAGTGCATCAAAGGTGGAAAAGCTCATAATGTCACTATAATTGATGTGGTTTACGTTGGCTGCAAAATGTGTGCCAGGAGTGGAACATGCTGGTATTTGTGCTTTCTAAAACAGAAACCCACACACATCAGAAACAGACACATGGGAAATGCACTATTTGAGGACACGTTAGGACAACAGGAGTCTAGTTTCTGCACATCACATCTCGTATTATCAACGTACAGACACTCCAAATCAGCCCCCCCTCTGCCTCCCGACAGACAAGCATGCACTCTAGCATCCTGAAAACAGCCACTCATCTGCCCACTCGTGAAAGTTAATGAAAACACAACTCACATGTGCTTGTTAAGAGCTTTCTTGTTTTGGCTGGAAAATGAATCCGTTGAGGAAATTGAAAATAAAAGATGTAGCAGCTCTGTGCCGCTTGGCCAGATAAGACTGGCACAGACGCGCACCTCCACCTGGCAGGGATCCACTCACTGCCTTCAATTTTAGTTTTTCTACCACACCTGGCACCACGCTGGCATCATTCTGGCACCAGCCAGGCAACGGCTAACAATGTAACTGCTATCTAAGGAGATTCTCTGTGCTCTGATGCAGTAAATCAATTTTCTAGAAATGTAGCTTATAGGTGGCATCTGCGCCATCTCAACTATCACGGCTTGAATTTCTCTGCTGCAGCCTTTCATTGACTCTTTATGAGAAAAAAGAAAACAAAGGTGGCAACAGAGAAGTGTGTTTGTCGCTGCAAGTTATTATTTCTGCAATGTCATGGGTTTGTACAGTATGTTATAATAGCTTAAGAACATTAATAAGGAAATATATTGGCATAGCAATTTAGCACATGACAGCAGGAAAATACTAACTTATGTTGCGATGTCATTTTGTAACACCGCCACAGAGAATTGTAATAGCCCGCTGATCAGGACATTTGTGTTTAGCCAGCGGAACATCTGACCTGTCTCTATGTCATGATGGATCACCCACCAAGAGCTGAGTGCTGTGCACACAGCCAGGCGTGCATGTGTGACAAAGGGAAGATTCCCAATGAATATCCATTCTCATTTCTCGCCCATCTGCTCCTTGATATAAAGGAAACTGGCATAACTCAGAGAGCACAATGGTTTTTAAATGGTTCATCATTCAGTGTCCACAAAGACAGAACACCCAAACACACCCAAAAACGCCCATACAAACAGTAATACACTTGACACACTTCTCTCTACCCACTGAAGTGACCTATTCAAACACAGCAGCAGGAGGCAGAGAGGCTGAAGGGCCGGGAAGCTAATGAATGCACCGGTTTGGACCACTTGAAAGTGCTTGTGCTGTCCACATGTTGCTTTTTGCTCACAAGAGAGCCCTATTAAACCATTAGCCCCTTGCCCCTCACTTCTTTCCCCAGTCTTGCTCACGTTTTCGCTGTTCCCAAAACTGCATAAAATCTAGGGCAGCCTTTAAATGGTTCGCTGACCAAGGTTACTTCAAGTTTTCTTAGTCTTGCGAAGCGATAAATACAAAATATTACATGTAAGGGGAACAGAAATGTAAGGTGGACAGAAAAAAAAGTTCTAATCTAATCTTCTCAGGAACAGAACTCTAAACAATGCAGCACTGACAAGAAGTGGTCAGAGGTCAGAAAGCAGACACTTAACAGTCCCCTCAGAGGTTAAGTACTGCAGAAGGTGCTGATGACATCCACACGGCTGCCATAGTCACAGCAGATTGATGTCATTTGGGCATTCAATCTGAAGCCAGCGCGTGCCTGTTTGGATAGTCTAAAGATGGGCACTATGTTTGCAAGACATCTTTCTGGGGTTTTACTTGCATAATGTGATGTAGGCAAGATAATATTTGCTTTTCTACAACCCTTCTGGGGCCTTGTTCCTGTGACCTTCAATTCAACATGTTGTTCTACAGACATCAGTCAACAGCACACTTGCAGAAAAACTCCCCTAACCATGACGAGTAATCAACTTTGCAGATAGATAATGGCCTCTTTCACTTTGCGAGGCACAATGAGCTGTTTCTGGCGGCTGACGGGAGAGCGGACGGAGCAATTCACTAAGCCTAATCTCATAGGTTATCATGGCATGAGCTGATGGCATTTTGTGAGGATGAATTTATCGCCAAACTCCCACTAAGAATGTCATTTAGTGGCAACGTCCAAATCTCCTTGAAATGTTGATTGTTTCTCTGGCTTTTTCAATCATTTGCACATGGAAAAGGTCCACGGACTAAACCATAGACAGATTAGGAAAGGCTGTTTCAGCATCTACTGACAACTCCTTCTCTAAGCAGCCGTCTTGTTTTGCCCCTTCCTCCTCCTGAGCGACACTGAAAAAGACCATTGTATGGGCTGTTTGGAACCTGCGTGGTTGCGTGAGTGGCTCAGTGCTTCACAATGTCATCAAGAACCGTGCATATAAAAGCAAGCTCCAGACAACTCACTCACACTTTCAAGTACCACACACATGACATTGTGTTATTGTGGCACAAACAAAACGCAGATGTCCATACGAAAAGTCGCGGTACGATAAACATGACTGTGGGGTTTTTTTTCATGAGTGTACGGCCATTAACACAAACAAATTGGTGCAAACACCTTGACATGAAAAAGACCCCAATCAATCTCACTGGCCCCATTTCTACCTATATACCTCCATTTGTCTGGCTGTTCTCTGCTGACTTTCAGAGGACACCACACAGCCCTTCTGTCCCCTCGCCAATCTGTGCTTTCTAATGAAGACCCAAACACTCCACGATCCGGTGAAATGATGTCCCTTCAACTCCGGATTTAAATCTAATGCTCTGTTTAGATCAAATCTGCCTGTTCCTTTTCTTCTCTCTGCTGTGTCACCGTGTTTTCTTAATGTTATTGTTCATCTGTGAAGACGAACACGCAAAATTTCCACAGCAGGGTGATGAGAAATGACAGAAATGCAAAACAGCTTTCTCTGATTAACTGTGTTTAGAAACCGTGCTCTGGGTTTTGTATTCTGATGTTGCTTCTTATAAACATGTGGTTGCTGTATGGAGACCGTCGATGACTCCCAGAGCAGTGTTAAAAGAGGCCAGGCGGCGAATAAAAAAATGTTTTAACATCACTGAAATAAAGAGAGCTGCTTCCCGAGTGTATCAAAAGTAGTTCAAAAGGGTCATTTGGTTATTTGGAGGACAGCCTTAAATCCCAGTGTGACCTCACTTTTTTTTTCTTTTTTGCTTCTGTCTCTTTATTAAAAGATAAGGCTCTACGTAGGCAGTATGTGCACACTTGGTTTCCATTTGTCTGGTATAAGAAGTGACCCTAGAGTCTGAATGTGAGCACACAAATCTCAACAAACCTTTTCATTTCTCCCCTTTTGTTTCCAAGCAGTTCAGAAAGTCTCCACAGTGCTGTATTTCTATTTTGTCCACTATGACCCTGCCAATACACCCACCCTCTCAAACATTTCTCACCCTCTCTTGGTCATTTCATTCTGATAGCTAAACACCGTAATCTTGTCTACACATTCAAAAGTACACTGCCCACACATGGTCTTATCACTCAAAAGCAACAGAGAAGCAAGAGGCAGTGAGGTCAGGTTGGAAACTCAATTACTGTGCGGCCACACTGAATCTTCCTCTTGCTCTGCGCCAAACGCCGAGTTAGATTTCTGAGACACTCACCTCCTGTCTCTTTTATAAAAGATCATCTATCTCTTTCCTTTTCTGTAACTTTACCTCCATCCACTAACCTCTACCTCTTCTCCTTCACGGTCTTTCTTCAGTTTTCTTTTCTACAGCTTCTTCAACAAGCATACAGCCAGAACCTCAAATACTTTCCACCCCCATTTCGTTCGATAGTTATATCACACATTGCTTTAGAAGATTAAACCAAAATCTAATCCAAAACTGAGGTTCAAAAAGCACATAAAAACAGGGGAAAAATGTAAACCAGTTAAATACACAAGCTTATTCCCAGAAAACACTTTGCCTGTTCTTATCATATCATGAGAGGATGTCATTTTTTGTCTTTTTCCTATCACTCCACATTTAGCAGGGCATGCAGATAGATGCCCGTCCTCAGTCTCACTGCTGTGTATGTGTAGCCCCTCAAAATCCACTCAATTCCTACCACGATGAGCCTGGCAATGGCTGTGGTAAGAACATGCAAGGCTGGCTGTAACCATCAAGGTTTGAAAAGATGAGAGAGGTGGAAAAGAGACGAGACTGGGATTGCTCACGATTGCACAACTATGCACACAGCCAGCAGCATTTCACTTGCTCTCTTGCCATTTTTCCCTTCCATCCCCAAGCAAACTCAGTCAAAACCCTGGAAATGTAACAATGACCTGCTGTCATGTGCCAAAACATGGGACAGAGGCGGGGGGGAGAGAAAAAAAGTGAGCAGCTTGGAACCCTGTCATTTTTCTGTGCAAGCCCTGCTGCTGGTATCTTATCGGCTCAATCCTCTCATCGTCATTTAAATCTCCCCCTACTCCATCCGATCCCAGCCTTGGCCCTATTTAAATCCCTCCCTCCTCCCAGTCCACCACATTTCTAATGCTAATTATCTAAACCTCTCTGTGCGCGCTTTCCCTCCCATCCACCAGCTAGTTATTCAAATCTCTCCCCACCCGCTCTCCTTACAAGCCCGGCCCCAGTTAAAGGTGCTTGACTGAAGGGCTGATCCGGGCTGTTATTTTTCCGACATAGAATAATACTGCTTCATCCTTTCCTGATCTGTTTTCCTGCCCTTTTTTCCTTTCTTCATACAGTAATACAAACTCTGAATTGAGAGTTAAGATTCAGTCGTCAACAATAATGTATTAAATTAAATCAAACACATCAGCAAGGTGCACGCAATGCATGTATATTTAGGAAATCGTATATGGTGGACACATTAAAATGTGCATACATCAATTCTCTGTTAAGACGATAGCTGCGTGGGAATGTAACCTTAGTCGGTCTGTGGTGGCCTGTTAGGGTCACTGTCCCCAGTGTTAAGTAAGGCGAGAGCGAGTGAGCAGAGTTTGGGGAGGTCAGAGGGGATCTGTTTTCCAGGACCAGGTGCCGGCACATCAGTGTGGGAAAGGGGACACAAGTATCTGTCTCCTCTTCTAGTCGAAGCATGATTCACTGATTTCCTAATCTTTTCTCCCTATCAGTCAGAGCATCTCTTTCTGTGGTGCTCTGTTTTGTCCATTCGCACTCGCAGCCTTCACACTCTCTCTCACTCTCATTCAGTTGGAGGGATCTCGCCATTAGTCCTGTGGAGAAGCCACCTACACATGGAGCATCGGGATCAGAGGAGTCCCACTCAGCATCACTATTTATTACAGTTACATAAATGCTGGTTTCCAACAACAGCCACCTCACAGAACCTGTTAACTCCCATGTGCACACGCAACAGCCGCACGAAACACCTGCACGAAAAGGAATTAACTGCACCCCCAGTGTGCATAATTTCTGTTCGATAAGTTGGTTTTATGTCTTAATGCAAAGTGCATATTATGCATATTGCATTTTTGTAGAAATGAATCATCAAAAAGAGATCTTTTTTTTTTAAATACACAGTTTTATCAATTCAAGACATTTCTATTTTACTGATTCCTTACTGACATCAACATTGCTAAACAAACACATCCCATTCTCTTTTCCATGCAAAATTTTTTTAAAAAGTGGACACCTTAAGGGGTGTGCTCACCTTGATACTCTTGTCCAGGGGTGTAGGTGGTGGGGTTGCCTGTAATTTGGAGGGTGAGAAGCACCTCTCCCCCACCTTCTGCCATCCCGGCTCCCTCCAGCTCACCGTGGTGGGTGCACAGGAAGAAGAAGGGGTTGAAACGGGGGTAGAAGCTCGCAGGGGGAGCCCCGAAATCCATGTTGCTGCTCCCCAGGACGAGGGCAAGCAGGGCACAGCCTAAAGCACCCCCAAGAGAGGCCCGCGCCATGGCCATCTGCCCTCACACCAAGCGAGGGGCTGAGGGAGTGAAGGTGGGTGAAGTGGTAAGGAGAGTGATGGCTGGGAGCAAGGGAGGCGCGGGTAGAGCTCCAGAGGACAGGTTTGGAGTCCAGAGATGAGTCGAAAGTCCAAAAGTGCGTGGGTGAGAGTGTGCACGTCTTGTGTGTGCTTGTATGTGCAGTATTTCTGTGTCTGAGTGTGTGGGCTTGGTCGTCAGGAAAACTGCTCTTCTGTTTCCTCTCCCTGTCCTACCTCCACTCTCGGGGAGTTCAGAGCTTCGCCTGTGCTGTCCTGCTCCGGCGTTTAAATACCTCACCCCCTCCCTCTGTTTCCCTCTCTCCTCCCACCCTCCCTCCCTTCCTCTCTCTGTCTCTCGTTCGCTCCAACACCAGCTCCACGCGTGCTGTATGCGCTCTACAAGACGGCCTCCCTCCTCTCTCTCATCCAGCTCTTCTCTCCTCCCTCTTCTCCGCCAGTCTATCACTCTGAATTTTTCCTTAATCTCGTTCTCCCCCTCTCTTATCTCCTCCTCTTTACCTCTCACTAAACCATTCTGTTACTCCATATTGCACTCTTGTATCCCTCTCTGGAGACCTTGGCGGCCTTATCTCTATGCATCTGTTAGTTTCTTCATCCCTAAGCAGCCCTCTGACAGATCCCTTTCACTCTTCTCTTCCTTTGTCTTTTTGCCCATCCACCAGACTGTCTCCTCCTCTCCCACCCACTATCACACCTCCTTTCTCCCTCCCTATTAAGCTCTCTTCACCTCCCTCTCCTTCCCTTTCTCTCTTTCTGCTGTTCTCCCACTTTGCCCCCCGATCTCCCTCTCCTTCTTCTTCCAAACCTCTACCTCTCCGTCTCTTCTCTCATCTTTAGAAGTGCTCAGGATGTGTTTTTCTTCTTCTCCTCTGTCGCTTTTTTTTCATGGGTTTTCCATGAGAATCTCCTTTTCCACAAGATTCTCCAACTTTTTTTCCCCTGTCAGACTAGCCCGCGCCACCGTTCCACTCTGCATTATCCCACCACCAGCTGATGGATAAGTATTCGTCCAGCACATGCATATCTTCCCTTTTCCCTTTTCACCAGGGAGTAAATACAAAGAACCTGTATTTCAGCCATGCAACTCTCTTTCTCTGCTCATCTCTCTCTTGCTCTGTGTGTAAGTGATACACTTTGCACCCCCCCACCCAACAGGCATTCCTTCTTCAGACCTTGTGGAGACAAAAACATTTTCCAGATATATGACAAACACAAAAAAATTGTCCCAGTGGCTGCACAGTTCCTTTCATGGCACACGGCCAAAGAAAAAAAGAAACATGAAATAAATTATTATGATAAAGGGGGGGTGGAGGCAAAGAAGCCGTTGTTACCACCACCAATTATTTCCTCTGGTGTTTCTCTTTAGCTGCCTGCTGGGTTTGTGTGGTTAAGTGCCTGTTGCAGACATAAACACTCCCAAGCCAGCAAGGTAGACACAGACACACACACACTCACACTCAGCAGCTTCATGTCCAAACAGCCTGGGTGACCCACAGCAAGAACGCACAACCAGTCCTGCATGGGCAGCTGCTTTCACAGCTTAAACACTGCACCAGACACACATATGTATGCACATATACAGATACAAATACACAGTTGCACAACGAATCAAAATGCACTAAAGAGTACTCTTATTTACAGACAAAAACACACTAAGAAACATAGTATGTGGTTCTATCAGTTTCTTGTTATCTCTATGTTGATCTAATGACTTATATTTGGCTCTTGCAAAGTTATTCACCTGCCAGGGCAGCTGCAGCTCACAGACCAGCTCCAGTCAGCGTGTTTATCCACATTGCAGTCCAGACATCCAAGACGGCTGGGCAAAAAGACAAATATTATGCAACTGTAAAGGGAAGCTTCACTCACTTTGTGGATTTCTATTATAGTGGTCAGTTTGATTTATAATAACTTGTGAAAAAGTGCCAGACAAAACCACAAATCCCAGAGAAGCTTCAGCTACGCTTACATCCAGCCTGATAATGAAGGAAAACATGACATGGTTTGAAATAAGCTTAATACAAACTGTACTGTCAGGCTTGAACAACAAACCCTCTTTCTCTGTTAAATTCAGCGCTCTCCTCGCCATAGTTTAACTTTTTCTCGGTCAATTCTCCACTAAGAATAGTTCATGCTAGATGAGATCATGTGTTTGAGTTTTAGTTCTTTTTTTTAATGCATAGGCAAATTACAGAGACTCTCTCTCTCTCTCATAATCATTAAAAAACTGAGTGCTGTGGAGTCACGCACAAAAAACAATTTCCCTCATATAGGATCCAAGATAATCATGTGACCAGACCACTGCTGGGACAACACATTAAAAGGATGACTAAAGTGCATAGCAGCAACTTTACCATGAACAGCTGTACTGTAATGTTATGTTTTGTTTTGGCACATTCACAGCAGAACTGCGATGGAAAACCAGTACATCAAGACAGTGCAGGTAGTTACTGGACGGCAGCAACTTTTTAGAAACAGCGTGTGCCGTCCCCAGTTTCTTTATAAGGTCAGCTCGGTGGACCTGTCTGCCGAGTCTGGAGAGTGAGATCAGAGGTTATCACAGTCCTCCTATGCTGTTCCTCTCAAACAGTCTGCAGTTGCCCAACAGCTCTGTGTTGGCTTAATGAAGCACTTTTAATTAATCTAAATGCATTAAGTCACTGGTGGGATTTCTTTTTAGAAACTTAATTCCTTAAGTGCAGTTAGCATTTTGCACAAAATGATGCTTTGCTGTAGTTCCAGCCTGAAGTATGCAATCAAAAATGTACTCCTCAAGTTTATAGTTTTAACAAGAGGTGAACAAATCTCCCAATAAAACCCAAATCAGTTTGTACTGCTGTGTCACTTGGATCAAGATGTTGCTTTTCGAGTATTCGAGGAATGGTAGGCAGAAGGAGTGAATCGCATAAGAACAAGAAGAAACCAAGAAAACGTCTTCTGGTTTCCTCAAAGAAGTTCCAGTAAAGCATCAGCGGGCCAGGATGGGGGTAACAGTTTGGGGTAAACAGAAAACTGTAAAGTTCATGAAGTGTAACCTCTTTATTTGGTTTATACAAAAACTTGTTTATATCCTAGATGGATAATGCAACACAAATAATTAAGTAGATGGCTGCTCTTTCCACAGTATAGTTTACATGACCGGTACACTGACGGCCCACGCAGCTCATTATTTTTAATTAGCCCCACTTATTTAGACAAAAGCACAGTGTGCGAGCCCTTTCATTCATTTCACTGCGACGACTGCATTGACACAATGGGTTTGCTGATGCAGTGGACTCAAGGGAAAAAAAAAAAATCAGTCTAGCAAAGGCTCCAGACAAAATTTTCCACTGGTACCACTGGTCCTACAAACTTTCTCAGTTGGTCACACCATCTTTTTTGAGCGCAGTAAAATAAAAAGAACAAGTTACTATGATGGAAACCATTAGCATATATTATCATTAGAACATGTTTCATAGTAGTATCTTGCTTTAAGTTTAAAATCAATTTTTTATGACAAATTATTATAAGAAACAGAAAAAAGAGACTTAACCCTTTGTGGTTTTGTAAGGAGTGAAGTAGAGAGGAACTCTTTTAGTTGACGTATTAATTGATGATGTATTGAAGCTTAAAAGTTTAAACTACGTTTTTATGACAAGATGTTTAGCGATAGCAGCTCCCTCTTACTGTAATTATAGGTACTACAATAGGTATTGTGGTTGAAAACATAGACTGTACATTAAAGATTAACAACAACATTAGCTTTATATGCAGAGTTAAGTCAATGCAGAAGTGCCTTAAACCTGCATTCTTATTACCAGCCAGAAGGGGGCGACTCCTCTGGTTGCAAAAAGGCTTGTGCAGAAGTTTAAATGAAAATTGCCCTTGGATGCCTCGCAGTATGACTTAAACACTTTCCTGTTGATTCAACTGGTAGTTTTAATTCACATTTAATACAATGTAATGTTCACTCGCTAAATAAAGTTCATACTTAAAAGGATGACACATCATAGCATGCTTTAGGGCTACCTTGACAACTCGCTACTATATGAGAGCCGTCTAAATAACTGCATACTTTAAGTATAAATTGTGTCATAGTTCATCCTAAACACTGACTAACTTTCATGAAGAAAAGAAACAAAGAAACTGAATACATATGCTCATACTCTCACAAATACATCTGCACAAAATGAAGAATTTAACACATGACTAAAATCAGAGCGCTCTAAGACAGAATGAACACTGGAACAAGTGTTTCTGATGCCGGTGGCGTGCTCCAGGAGAGCCATTTGTTACCTGTAGCAGGCTTTAGTAACAAAAATTCACACCCCTGAACCTGGTGATCTCTCCATATTCCTCATGTAGGTCCTGTCCCACATCTATTACACCGTGGCTATTGTACAGCCCCTTCCCCTATGTGCACACACAGATGTATTAATACACAAAACACACACACACATACACAGAGTGCGACTGGGGGCTATCGTTCTCCATTATGAAAACTAGGTCGGGGAGGAGTGGGCGAGTGGAGTGGGGCAGTAATTATTTTTATCATTATTAATTTCCACCTCAAGCTTGCGCCGGGGCTTTTTTGTCTGCTTCAATCTTCATTTCAGCCCCCAACATCCACACATGCACACACCACCACCACCATCACTACCAGTGTCTTTGAAAAGGCTACGTGCCAAACAAGGCAGAACAGAGGATGGGGGAACAAAAGAAGAAAAGAGCTCAAAGGGATAGAAAGAGTTTGACAGAGAGCGAGAGGGGCGACAGGGGAAGCCGGAGGGGTCGGACGTGTCGCCTCATCACTCACCGGACCCTAATTTACACTAACAGGTTGTTTACTTGATATGGCGAATGATAATAACAGCCTGGGTGTTGGATGAGGGGAGAAGGCAAGGAAAGAGAAAAATTGAAAGCGAGGCCCTGCGGGAACACTTCGGCGCTGTGATGGCTTGCACACTCCAATTAGTCCCATGAAAAGCTTCTCTCCCTAGAAAGGAGTTAAAGAAGGGGTGAGTTGCTCAGTGCATAAATAAAAACAGCCATATTCACCCCAAAACTCTCTTGCTGGGCCACTGCACAAGGAACAACTTCACTGGTTGTTGGGACTCAGCTGCGGCCACGTACAATGAAAACACAGTTTTCATGTTTGTTTTGTTAATGACACTAATTTTGTTATTTGTACTGTACATATTACACGTAGGTTCAGCGGGCACAAAAAAAAGAAAAAAAACAACCAAAAAAACCCCAAAAACACTGCTGACACTAACTAAATAAATGAATGCACCTTTAACCATAAACTGACCATAACAGTGTGCAAAGACTGCAAAATCAATGTAGTGATTTACTTCTGCTCCAACTACAAATAAATATTCATCAATTTAAAATGGTTAAAAAGCGGTGTTTTCCTTTGGATCATTTGAAGGTCTAGTTCTGTTACTGCTGTGTGCAATTGTATCTATTTCCATCTAATCTATACCAATCATCCTAATGTAGTCTTTGTTAAGCAGTTAAAATTTATGGATCTCTGATAAAATTCAGCCATCTGATATTTAGAAAATCTTCCTCTTGATTTTTTTTCACCTACAGTAAAACTTTTTATTAGACTTATCTTTGAAATATTATAAATATCCACAGTGTGTCTTTTCAAAGAACATCAGATCATTACGGTTTTCTCTATATTTTTATAAGATCTTTACCTTACAAAATAAAGCACCTTGAGGTGACTGCTATTTAACGACAACTGAGCTGAACTGAATTGAAAAAGTTCATCTTGTATTTCATTATAGTTGTTCATTGCACTGGGTTGTCATTGGTTTTTGAACAACTTAAAGTATTTTCCAAAAACAATGATACATAAGAAAATGGTCTCAGAAAATTGTTTTATTTTGCTTCTGCCAAAGAAGTTACGTGATTGAACTGGTTTATTTGTTTGCTAGCAGGATTATTCTTTAAGTTATAGATGGAATTGCAACTTGAGCAGTGGAGGAGGTTGCCTCAACATCAACATATCAAATGTAAAGATTTGATATGGATCTATATCCAGGATATAGATATATATTTATTACACCTTGTTCCTACTGGGTTGGACCCTGTTTTGCATCCAGAACTGCCTTACTTCTTCATGGCATAGATTCAACAAGGTGCTCAGAGATTTTGGTTCATATTGACATGAGAGTATCACACAGTTGGCTGCAGACGTGTCACTTACACATCCATGATGCAAACTTCCATTGTCATCACATCCAAACGGAGTCCTCTATTGGACTGTTATCTAATTGCTGTGGAGACCATTTGAGTAAAGTAAACTCATTGTCATACTCAAGAAAACAGTTTTTGATGACATGAGCTTTGTGGCATGTGTCATTTATATCAAATTCTCATGCTACAATTGAATTGTAGCCTCAGTTTCTTGTTCTTAGTTGACGGGAAACTGTTGCTGTAGCCCTTCTACTACAGGTTCGACCTGTTGCGCAGCCAGAGATGCACTTCTGCATACCACGGTTGTAATGAGTAGTTATTTGAGTTACTGTTGCAGTTTCAACACAGTCTGGTCAATCTCCTTTGACATCAAAAAGTAACTTCCACCCAGTAAACTACCACTCATGGGATATTTTCTCTTTTGTAGACTATTGTCTGTAAACCCTATGGATGGCTTTCTGGGAAAATCCCAGGAGATCGACAGTTTCTGGAATACTCAGAGCAGACTGTCTGGCACCAACAACCATGCAATGTTCAGAGTCACTTGAATTGGTTTTCTGCCCATTCTCACGTTGGGTTTGAACTTTATCTTGACCATTTCTACATGCCCCCCAAGAAAACTGGGGTGCTGAAGTGGGTAGTGGGTGTATATATAAAATCAAACTAAGAAAAATCGTCTTGATGTTCTTAGGAAAATTTCACAAGCTAAGCTAGCTAGAATCATCCTTTTAGATCTAAACATTCATGCATCCTCTGCTTTAACAGATGCAGTCTCAGACTGAAGGCATTAAATCCTCAGAGTTTGTGTTCACACACTAAGACAGAAGTTTTCCCTCTTAAAGTCAAGCATAAGTCCTCATGGCTGCTAAAAAAAAATCCCATGTCCTCAGTCCTCCACTCCTCAATTAGGACAAAAACCTCTGGAAGTGGCTACACTGACACCTTGATGAATGAGTAAGCCATGCAGAGTAAGTACAGCATCATCCTTTAAACAACAGTGGGATCAACATTCCCCGCATTCTATGGTTCTCTTCTACCACATAAACAACTGAAAATCCAAACTCAAACCTGCTGTTTGGACAAAGCGAGATAAAAGTTGACGTATAAAAACTTGTTTAAGTGGAACATCTGCTCATGGAGGGTCTGCAGACACAATGAGTTAACAATTATATGTAGTTTAAAAGTGACAGGAAAAACAAGAAAAGCAAAAAAAAGATCTTTGATAAAAGAACTCAGTTCATTCACTCAGTTCAGGGGTGACTCGGTTGTTTTTGCTTTCCACTTTAGGGCCACATTAATCTGCAAGCTACCAGTGGAGAGTAGCAGAATATGTGTGGGACTCTGTGAGGCCATGTTACGAACCAAAACACTGGACAGAACAAAAATGAAAAAGAAAGTAAAATGGCATTTAATTTGTTATGGTTAAAAGCAAGTAAACATCTAAGACTAATTATTCAGTTATACAAGACTAGATGCATAGGTTCCTAGACTGTACACCATGGAACTTATATTAAAGTCTTTCATTTGATTTTCCTGTTGTGCCCTTTCTCCAGAATTTCTCTTTCAATACTCACATGTGAATCAGTTTCCATGAATTCTTGTTGAAGCATTATTAGCCAGAAATACAGTATACACTAGTTTTTGCACTGGGACTCAGCAGAGTTGTTTTTCTTTGCGAGAAGAAAGCCCAACACTGTTGCTACCAAGGTGAAGTACATTTTCAAGCTAAACGACTGGCACAAACATTTTTCTTTTTCGTTGCATGACTAAAAACATGTTGGGGAAACACGCAGGTATGGCTTTGAACTTGGTAAAAATGTGCAGCCTGAAGATCATTAATCTAAAGCAGCTTTCAGTTTTGGACACCTGTCATTGCTCATCAGAATTTAACAGTGCCCTTTGCAAACCTTGGCCTATTTCAAGCTGGGCTTTTATTTTTCTTGTTATTAAATTATAAGAATTGCCAAGAGTATCCAACATGAAATATACAGATACGCTGTTCCTACTTTTAAACAAGTTACTGGTATTAAATTCCCCATGGCAGTTGTTTTTATTTTTGAAAAATGACAAATGAAGAATTAGCAATTAGCAGGACCCTGAGAGATGCATCTGGCCCCCAGTTGATCCATCTACTGTTCACTCAAGCCTCATCTGAAATGGTCATTCTTAAGGAAGGGAAACAGGCAGAAATTACCCAAGAAGTGGACTGAAAATCAGTGCACACAGGCCTTATCATCAGTATGTACAGATGTGGTCAGGAGAAGGTTGCAATAGTGCGTGTCTATAGCCATCTTTGACACACGGTGGAGGCTCTCGGCTTCATTTCAGGAAGCAGTGTTAGGGATCTTGCCAGTACTGAGATGAATACAGAAAATATCCATGAGAATGTGATATATCATGCAACACCATCTGGAAAGCATTTGATTGAAACAGCTTCATATTTCAACAACACAATGCTAACAAACATATCGCTAATGCAGTCAGTCGTGGATTGGCCTCCCCAGAGCCCAGACTTGGCAGCAAACATCCAAAAAAGAACTTTGAATGTCCTTTAAGAAGCCAGAAGAACTATTTCTGCAAACTATTTAAAGACATTGCGAGGAAGCTTGCTTCCAATGGCAGAGACCTTTTGCTTGTCAATCACTTGGCAAGCAAAAGGTTGCTGGTTCGCTTCCAGCTGGAGACACAAATCCCCCTTGGGGTTGTGTCAGGAAGGGCATCCAGTAAAAAATTCTGCCAAATCAAACATGCGACCCCCTTGTGGCAAGGGAGCAGCCGAAAGTAAACTTCTTCTACAAGAAAGCATGCCTAAGGGTTCAGGCTGTGAAGGATGAAGGATAAAGGTGGTCGTAAAAAATATTGACGTTTAAGCTCATTAGAATGGAACAAACTCTGTTTTTCCTTGTATGTTTCCACATCTTTAAATAAATTGTTGTTCCTATTTGCCATATTTTAGGAAAGCATGAAGAAATAAGGTGTAGCTAAAGACTTTCCCACAGTACACTATGAACCACATTATGTGTATGTACACATATCACCGAGCACCTGAGGTGTTTAGAAATGTCAACATTTAAAGCTGAGTTTAAGATCAGAAAAGAAACAATTAAAATGCAAAATTCTTAGGAACATGACAATGATTTGATCTGTTAGATTGTATGTTGCAAGTTTTTAATTAATCAAAAAGAATATCACAAGAATCTGTACCCTAAATTACCGTTGTTAATTTTTAACACTCAAAGCAGACATCAGTTGGTTTGTTTATAATGTAATGTTCCAATCATAACAACAGTAAGATACAGTATTTTTTAAATAATTGCACATTAAGCATTTGCTGCTGAGAAATGTGAAGAAAGGTACTTCAGTTTGGCTTGAAAGACATCACAGAATAAAGGTACATCACAGTGATTAGAAATCAAAGCTTTAAAAGGTTCAAACATATGCTCCCAGTCCTGTAAAACTCATACAGAGATGCTATAAACCAAATAGACTGTCGTGTGCAGCACATACTGCACGCAACTAATTCAATGGTAAATACTGGTGGGGATAATAAATGCCTCTGCTTCAGTTTGGAAATATTTGGGGTTTAGATCAAATGACACACATGAGCCAGCCTGCTGCATGACAGCTCAGACCATTTCTGGCAAATGCTCCAAGTTACTGTTTTTCTTTTTCTTTTCTTTTCTTTCTTTTTTTTTTAAACAAGCAACTTAATGATTAGCAGAGATTTAAGCAAACAGTCAAAAGACCTGCTACCTTAGCTAAAATGCCTTTAACTAATAATAATTGAATCTGTGTGCATTTTCATGCTTAAATAAAAGGTAAATGTGTGGCTGTACTCATGGAAAATAACTTTTCCCCTAATTTGAAGTTGTGTTTCTGGGATCTTCATGAATGGTAAATGTAATAACTGCTGTCTGTACTGAAGCCTGACGGAAATATTAAAGCGGCTAAGTGTTTGGTACTAAGAAGGTAGTGTGCAGTAAGGTTTTACAGCTTTTTGATGAAAGCAGTGGTTTTCTGCAAATGAATGCTGTGAGAGTGATAAGAATGACTCATAGCAGGTTGCAAGCTGGACAGCTTAATGATGCAATGTTGCAGTTTTTGGCATTAACTGCAGGAGCTTCGTTCCACCGAACAAAATCCACACAAAAAGACATGTCAAAGAAAAAGAAATGCAGGTGCACATGTCCCGATGTCCTTTTTCTGCACACTTTCTGGCATAATGCTATCCCGCACATTTGCTTTAAATATATAAAATAGTCAAACACTGAGCTGCCTGCAGTGAATACAGTCTTTATATATCTGTGAGTTTAAATGGTGGAGGCACATGGCTTGGCACCATTTAAGTGTGATACATTTTTCAATAGCTGTGAGTCATAGTTCTTTCTGAGTTCTGAGCAAGGTAAAGTGCGTCGCTCGGGGCTGCCTCCATCCACAGACAGTTAGCTTCGTACTTCTTTTGCATTTGTTAGACACAAAATCTGTTCTCCAAACTCCTCGCTTTCAGTTCAGCTCCCAGTTCACTGTCATCACAGCAGCCCCCTCCCTTCCTGCAGTCATGGTAACGGAGCTGTGAAAGAACAAGCTGAGGAATATGAGGCATGGAGGATGACAGACACATGGCCACATTGTGACAGAGACAGACGAAGAGAATGCCGAGTGGTTTGACACCACAGACAGCGATTTCCCCATCCTGACATCCAGCATGCAAGCAATTAAGAAGGACATGAGGCAGAAGTTATGTGGGACACAGCAAGTCGAGAAAAACAAGATTTCTAGTATTTGCAAGGCAGTCAGCAGCAGAGTGGAAGTTCTTGCTGGACACAGATTTTATTGTTTGGAGGCGAATCCATGTACTTTAGGGTCCCGTACTGTCATTCCTTCGTCTGTTGCTGAGATCGGACTTGTTCACTGTACAAATAAGATCAATGAGCCGACCTCCTGACACAAGCTTTTCAGAGTCTAGAACTCGGGAGAAAATAGGCTATCACCATGGCTGAAAATCAATTTGATAAATGATAGAGAGGTGTTCTAGCAACTGAAATCCTACACGCAGGCCATCAAAAAGCCGTCTCTCTACACATACATTCTTATGGCCTAATAGATACAGTATTGATTTTAGTGTGGTTGGTGGAAATGCCAATGTGAACTTGTAACAAAAAAAAAAAAAGTAAGACAAAACAGCTCTTGTTCTCACTCCGTGGCATAATCCGAGCTGTTTTCGGGCACTGCGCTCTTCAGCAGCTAGGATAAGTTGCTTTTGCTTGTGTGTGTGAGAGCTGCACAGCATGGCTGGCACACACATAATAAAACAGATCTATTCCAAAAGATACCATTCATCCCTGGACGGCCAGCACAGACTCTCACTTCTTACAAATAAACACATATGCAGTGCTAACAGTCGCATATAGCAGTAAACACTGTTGAGATACGCAAAAAAGTCTTACTCACACAGCATTCACACACGTGCACAGTCAAACAAACACTGGCAGTAGTAGTAGTAGAGGTGTAAATGTGCATGAGCGCACATACACACACATATTTGCACTTGCAGATCCACTCACATTAGAAACACAGAAGAAGGCGGGAGGAGGGGGAAGGGGGCACTGAGGCCACAGAACATACAACAAAAAGCAAGCAGACAGCCTTGAGCTATGAGCTCAGCTAAATAAATAAATAAATGAAAATCTCATTTTAAACCAGAAGCTTCGCACCCCCTCTTGGAGCCCACTCCTCCTCCTCCTCCTCCTCCTCCCAGCTCTCCTCCTTTTCCTCCTCCTCCTTTCCATATCCCAGATCAAGGTTTCATTCTGAAGAAGCACAAAGACTGGCTGCCCAGCATCCATCTCTTCAACTCCATCCATCCCACCTATCGTAGGGGTCCAGAGACATGGATGAGCAGCACTGCGCTGGCTGTGTGCTCTGCTTTCCATTTTCTTCCCCCCTCCACAGGATGAGCTCTGACAGTACCCAACCACACCAGAATCTGGCAATCAACCGGCAAAAGGGCCAGAGGTTGTCAGACCATTGTATCTGTTTGTGTAAATCTACTGTAACAAATGCACCTGGCTCCATTTTATAATCCAGAGTTTATGTCAGGCTTCATGGCAGGTAGGATGATGCCAATTAGAGAAAGGCATGGCTGTCAGGGGAACCGCATAGGTTTAGCCCGCTGAGACACTACAGCATACTAACTGATTTAAGCCAATTTGTCGCCATATCCATATTGTGCTTGATTGTGCAAACAAACAGATATAAGTAGCGGCTGTGGGCATGTGGATCTGTGGGTGTGGATGCTGGAGAGACACAATAGATGGTTGTTTTGGCGTATAAACCCCACACAGATGGATGAAAATCCTGCTTTGGATTGGTTAAACCAAACGTACTGAGGCAGACATGACACAATATCTTTTAAACTGTGCACATACACCAACTGTCAACAACTGAAGAGATACGGACCAGGGATGTGAACAATCATTTGACTAGAAGCTTAAGCTGCCTTCGCTAGTCGGTACCAGAAATACTCATTTGTTCGACTAATTGCTCAGATTGCACAAAACGAGCTGTGGGATGTCATGCAGTCACTTACAACAATGTCTTCCCCTTTCTCTCTGTGATGAAATACTGTAAACCAGCAAGGTGGAAAGACAGATGACATCTTGTAAAACCTGTGTGGTTTGGCAGTATTTTGATCTAGAAAAGAAATGCTTGGGTCTAGGCTGTGTCAGGCTATAACCACTGAACCAGAGCAATCTGTCACCCACATCCAATACAGCCATGTGGACATTATCCTGCAAGTAAAGAAGGCTGCTGGTGGCAGCACACTCGCCAAGCCAAAATGACATGTGCGTGCAATGATACAGACAGCAGACAGCTCCACAAATTTCAGAGGCATTTTAAATATGATTTGATAGCAAAAGGGTGGAATTAACAGAGTGAAATGGCTATGCACACAATACTTGCACAAAAGTAATTAAATTACAGTCTTAACCATTTCTCAAACATTTAATTGACAATGAAATTAGTCACAAGGAACATCCCTTGTATGGAGAGGAGGACAGAGTGAGCCAGATGATACAGATGATAATGTGACCTTCATCTTTGTCACTATGAATAGAAGGAGGAACCCCTGTGGCCTTAATTATATGGGTCAGCAGACCAGGAGCTGGTGGTCCCACATTGGGGGTATCAACAAGTCAAACAAATGCAGACATACACAGAGAGCGAGTTGATTCGAGTCAATCAATGATGGGGCCCTGCTTTAAAAAGAGAAATGCAAATTGCAAATACAACACACACACACACACACACACACACACACACACGCATGCAGTCAAGTGAATCCATTTCCTCTCATAATAATGACGCATTCATGAGCATTTTACAAGACAAAATTTTACAAAGCAAGACAGGAAACAGAGGGAAACCAGCAGCCTTTGTTTCCTGACTTTATATTCAGCTTTAAAATGATGTTGTGCACTCAATGTTTACTCATAACAACCAAGGACAATCACTTATGTGCAACACTGTACCAATGACAAAGAGAAAAGTGCTCCTTGCACACCTGCTCCACCATCATCATGATGGCTACAGACTGTAATTAACGGCGAGGTTTAGGCGTACGTTACAATTAACACATCCATGCAGATATGCACACGATTTACACAAAATATAATGGTCCACTGAATCCTCCACTGTAGGTCCTTCAACACAGTGTTCCACACACTCACTGATCCAATTACAGGTCAGAGGTCACAAGACGGTCCCATCCTACCACAATATACAACAGGACCTCCCCCCACTCACTTCTCCCCATCCTCCCAGCATTCCCCTCATTCATTTATCCTCCTCTCTTCACACCCTTCTGCTCAGCTGTCATCTCTCACTTCGTCTCCTCTAAATGGCTATTGACTGTGCTCACAGGGCTGTCGTTCTTTGTCTGTCCCCCATCACAAATGTGTCTGCCAATCACAGGCTCACTGCTCTGAGTGATCCTATATCTTATAAAACAAAAACAGCACTGTTGCTTTCATTAAAAAAAAAAAAAAAAATCTTAAATCTCTTTTAAAAATTTTTAAACTTCTGGCATCCCATATTGCTCCCAGTGTTGTTGCTGCAGTTCCTCAGCTAATCTATTTTCTCTGTGGTTGCCCTTTTCTCAATGATTGCCCTCTCTCCGAGCTTTCTCTCCTACGCTCCTCCACTGTTACTCGCTTAGACTCGCTCCTACTCTCTCCTTTATTCTTTCCTTATTCTCGCTCCCTATCACATGTTAAAACTCCAGCTTACGCCCTAAGGGAAGTTCTCCCTTTCAACTCACTGGACCCAGAGAAAGCAAAAAGCTATTCCTCCCTACACCGTGTGTCACTGCACTGTATCTGTTTCTGGTAACCAGCCGGGTAAGCAGATGTCATCATGTTACTGTGTCACTGTGTCAACAAAGGACTGGCTTTATTGTACAGCGTATGTAAAAAATAATCTTCAAACCTAGGCCAATCTGGTATTTATTACCTCTGCCACAAATCATATGTGATTGTTTGTGTTTGTCTCCTGGTTGTTAGCAAAATTATTCAGAAAGTTCTGGAAAAATATCAATGAACGTCTTGCCATTGATGGGGCTTAGCCCATGTTTTGGAGGTGCAGGTTGGGGTAAACCTGCAAGACAAGCAAAATTCAACTTTAAGCCTAATTTTTTTCCAAACACATGCACTTTATGTTTTGTTAGGAAAAATGGAAAAAGATGCAGCGTATTGGATTTATAATGCATTAAAATCATTGTCGTGCTGAAAAATAAAGCTGTTGCCAATCAGGCACTTTTCAGACAGGTGAATCAGAATGTGAAAGCACTTTTCTGCGTTCATAATTCAGTTATAATAACTACATTTTGACATCATCCACAACACAAGCACCCCTCACTAAAAACTGAACCAAACCTTTGGGTCTTTCACTCTGTTGCCACTGACTTCCAGTTCTTGTGTAACTTTCCCTTCCTTAATATTGGCTGCCCTTCCATTGACACCAAATCCAATGAGGCTTCAGTGGATAGTAGAGGAATCAGCTGAAGGGCCAGATACATCTCTGTCCTGTGTTGGGATTTTTTTCTTCATTTTTTCCTATTTCTTAAAGACATGACTTTCAAAAACTGTTCATAATCTGTAGATAGTTTTTAGGCCTGTCACTTCTTCTTTTTGTCCTCTACTTGTCCATTTTTACGGACACAGTCCGCAAAATGCTGAGATATGTCCGGTTTGTCTCCTAAAAATCACCTGACTGGTGCAAAAGAACACCATTTTATGCCTGCCAAACTGTTATTGTTGCCATATTTTTGTAGATTCAACAAAATCAAATGGAAATAATGTGTGTAAAATAAACACTGAATCCTTTCTTGAGTTAGGTGCATTTTTTATGTTTGAAATGATTCATGGGTCAGCATGAAATAGAATGACTGGTATCAAAATTAGTGAAAAAAGCAGCCAAGACCACTTTAAAAAACACATCCAAGAAAGTCTGGCTCCTTGGAAACAAAATATAAAGAAATGAGAGGTGGCTTGAGACTTTTGTACAGAACTGTATCAAAATGAAATAAGAAAAAAAAAAGGGACACATTCATTTTGCAGTTAAAAACAGCAAACTAACCCAGATATCCTTCTGGAACCAGGTATTCAGTTCATGCTTGTTATGGTCTTTTCAGAGGTATGCTCTCTCAGACTCATCTTGAGGGTTAATAAATATTCTCACCTAAATGTATATTACTTTTAACAAGAGATAAGTTAAAACATAACAAATTCCAAATGACTGATGGCAAAACCATCTACAATCTTGGGTAAAGGGACCTATAGTTTGCCACACGAAGGCTACAAAAAACATAAAATTTATTTCCTCCATACAGACGACCACACACCCCACAAAGACAAGGTCATGCCTCATTAATCCATCACTCCAACAAGCTCCCCCATCAGCCTCATTCCTCTCCTCCACCACGCACTTGCTACATATCCTGCACGAACGCCCGAGATTTACAGCTGCTCTGGCTCATGGGCAGAGGTTTGGCTGATATACAGTGAGCAGTGAAAGAAGAAAAAAAATGGAAGAGGCAGAATGAGAAAGAGAGGAGAACTGATATTTCAGCCCTCTAATCCCTCGGCACCTCTGCTGATGAGTTTTGCTCTCCTGGCATTAGTTTAGCTCAAGCACAAAAACTCATCACCTCTCTGGGCAACAGCAAAGGTAATTATGACTAATGAAGTGCAGACTTTTATGGCCAAACATGGGCCTAACTGCATTTGTGCTCATAATGGCATACAGAAAGAGACACCCTCTGCTTCACTGGCATAAACATTACGCAGACGCAGAATCAAGGTCACCTCAGCAGATTAGCACAGCCTGTAAATGAGTTCAATTAAACAAGTTGCTAATGACTGCCAGCTAATGACCAAGTTATACCCTGGCAGCTCAGTGACAGCCGATACAGGGCAAAGACTTTGCATAAGCTACAGTGGGTGGCAGCAGGTCCATCTACAGATAGGCCTATGAAGTACCTGTAGATACTGAATATTTTATATCTTAATATAATTTGAATGAAACATTTATTTGATATGCTTTACAGTCCTTGAATATTACTGAGAAGATATTTAATGAAATATTTTGCACAAGTGGAATAACAAAGTGTGAAGCGCTCAGAAAACAGGTTAAAACAAACAAACAAATGATTAATTCCACTTTAGACAATGAAAAGAAGAGGAAACATTTTAATAATCTAAAAATCTAGTTACAATAATTAAACATGAATAATGAGCTCCTCCATAATTAACCTGCTCCCCAAGCTACACTCCTCTCTATTAGAGAGAAGATCAACACAGAGCACCAGAGACAGAGAGATATGAAGTGCTCAGACAACAATGAGTGAGATCAAATCCATTTGCTTGGACCGGGGTGGAAACTTTCCGTGCAATTAAACCACATTTCCAATCATGAATTGGGAAAAGGGATCTCATCATCTGCAGAGGCTGATGGATTACGCTCATGAGACTGCGCGGTGCTGTCACAGGGCCAGACCAGACTAACTCACCCCAAACTGCCCCTCTGCTCGCCATCATTTACAACCAAGCTATTTACCAAACCATTACAGCGTGCTATTACACTTGACGTCACGGCTGGACGTTCGACCTGGAGCGTCACGTGGAGGCGAGGTTAGAATGAAAATTTAAGAATCATCACCGTCCCCAGAGTCGGAAGCAAAACACAAACACACTGGCAGCACTCAAGTGAAGAGACCATTTTCTCTTTAAAAGAGATAAGAACCAGAAATCTGTCCACATAATTATCAGCGAGGCCCCAACAGAAACAGAAGTAATACCTCGTATGCACAAGGGAAGCAACCACATAATGAGAGGTTAAAGGTCAGCCCACACACAGAAAGAGACAAATCACTACTTAGGAGCCAAATTGTGTAAGCAGCTAAGATTATTTAACCCCAAAACAAATCTAACATAGTCTGTATTTTTTAGACTTTCAAACATATTTAAAAAGTCATAGACTGTTGAAAAAATTACATTACAAAATATTTTTTTAATCAGAGTATAGCATCGAGGCAGTGAAACCTGTTAGATATTGATCTAGTCAGTTGAGCAGCAGAGGATATTGTTAGTTAGCTATAGTTATGGTAATGATATTAACAACAGGTGCAGGAAGGGGGCAACTATGAGACAGCCCCACAAACAGGTGGAGGCCACTGACATTTTTTTTCTCCTTATCTTTTCTGGGTTGTTTGGTTTTTTTCACAATTATAACATTTGGCCAGGGTCAACGTCACTGGTAGCATGAGGTGATACCTGTGAGGTCACACAGGTAGTTCACCTGTGAAAGGATTTATACCACTTCCTGGCCCTCACGCTAAAGCCAACAAAGCATCTCTGGGACATTATGTTTCGGTCCATTTGACACCACCATGTTGCACCTTTGACTGTCCAGGAGCTCAGTGATGCCTTGGCCCAGATCTAAATTCATTTTTTTCATTTAATAGACTGATCAACTGCCAAATTTTCACAATAATTATTTGTTAAATTGTTGTCAATCAATCACCACATCTTTAACATTAGTATGTAATTAGTAGTATGATCTGCTGGCGCTTAAAAATGTATGTCATTTTCAACAGGATTATGCAAACTGCAGATATCCTTATCCCCTACAGGAAGAAAAAAAGCAAAAGCACATTGTTTCTCTCTCCCCAAGCAACAATACACCTATAACTGAAAGGGACAGTGGTGTGCACAGTAGCAGTTGCAAGATTAACTCAGCTAAAACAGTTTAGTCAAATCCACCTGCAAATGTCTTTTCTAAAATACAAATGTTCCACCTCCCAATAACTGTAGACTGGTTATTGACCCTTGTCCTAGAAATTCACCTCTGGTACTTGGCAAGCGTTCGTCCAAGCCACTGCAGTGTGGAAGCAGACAAACTTATCCATACCGTTTCAGTTTCATCGCTGTGGTGGTGCCAGGTTTCAGTAATATACCCCTTCAAGGAGATAAAAAAAAAGTCCAGTGGCTCCGTGTGGAGGCACTCTATGTAGAGTTTTGGGTCTCGTCCAACATTATTCCCCTGCTGCAGAACTCACTCGATAAAAACTGGCCTCCTTACCACAGCCGACAAACCGCCCCAGTCTGAAAATTTCTCACATGTGGGAAATTTTTGGTCACATTCTGGATACAGTGGACAACCTGCAAGTTTCAAGTTTATACATACAAAAAAAGATGAGCTTAAAGTAGCAAAGGTTCATTTATTTTCACTGAACATCAAAGAAGGGATTTTAAATTGGATGGATGTGGAGGAACAGGAAGCACCACTCTGTGTTCTTGTCCTCCATGCTTCTTTCCTTGCTTGCTTATTGAGGCCAAGGCAGTGTTGCTGTACACTGGCTCAGCAGCAGGCCTCTCAGAATGAGCAGTAAAACTAACCACCAGTGGGAGGTTAAGCTACTCCAGTGTCACTCAGGCAACCCGCGGTGAAGCCGACACACTTCCCCTGCCAAGGACAAAAAAAAATTGTTTCCCAACTTGTCCACTGAGGTCTGAGTCTCACGCCATGGATGAACAAGCTGAATAAATCATACAAGTATGACTGAGAGTGTGTACACCCAGAAAGCCTGAAGGAACAACAGAGTGGGTTCTGAGCTTCTTTCATATTAGCAGACTGCTGGCCACATGGCTGGGGGAGCTGAGCCCTTCGAAGCTCAGGCTGTTGTGAGAGAAATACTGAATTATGCATCTGAGAAGGGAGGGGAGATTGGTTGCTGGCTCCGATACCCCCCCTCTCTTCACCTCCTTTCCTATTCACTGACAGATAGATGAGGGCATCTCAATGAAGTTTCACAGGAGGTCAGCTCCTCAGATTCAGCACTGACAGACAGTGGGAGGCGTGTCCCTGTTTCCCGTTTTCTGCACCATTTCACAGAATTGGGAGAAATGCCACTCTCCGCCCTCTCATCCGAATGGGGCGGGCAGGTGGGGAAGGTTCCGTCGCCTCCAGCAAAGATGTATGCTCTACGACACATTGATGACACATTTGCGCCTCTGAAATCGGCCGAGGGTGGTTATGAGGTACGCCGCATCGATTCTCGGTGGATGAGGACCATCTCCTGCCACACCCACAGTGAGCAATGGGGTCAGGAGGTCACCCTTTTAACTGCCTGCCAAAAATCAATTCCTTATTAGAACTTCATTGCCATGGGAGAAGGAACGAAATGGCGCTAAAATGAAGACAGAAGACATTCACCTTTGTCAGATATGATTATGGATGTTCTCTGGTTCCCCCCTGTTGTTATAAAGGAATCTCAGTGGTTCAGTCCCTCTTTCATTTTCTGGGCCTATACTGCTCCTCCTCCTCTTCATTTGAACCTCTTGCTCCTTGTCTCCTGACACTTCATTGCCAGGCTGCCGGTTCTATTTCTGTCCATTGCCGCAGGCTATACATTCTGCATATTGTGTGTGTACAGATATCCACATATGAAACACCTGCTTTCTACACTGTATTCAGCACGAGACCTTACTGCAGCACGTTTTTTTTTTTTGAACTACAAAAAGAAGAAATCTCTTTTACAGCCTGGCAAACTATTAATTATTTAAAGATAAGGTGTGTAGCTGAAAGACATGAGTGATTTTTCTATTACTCGTCTTGATTGATCATTGTCTGTCCAATTAGTTAGCTTGTGAACCACACTGTACACCACAATCCTAATGTCCTTCAGTTCTGCTGCCTCTGGCTAAATGGGGTTTACACAGAGACACTGTTATAGATGAGGGTCGGTCCCTTAATGGATCCTCTTGACTGTCATAACCAGCCAAGGCCTGTGGCGGAAACTGCCTTCAGTTTGAGTCCTGAAACTAGAGCAATGGACCCCTCCCTGCCCCTGTCCTCTAGACTACCTCGCTGGCCTTGATGGATGGCTGGCAGTCAGCGATAAGCTGGGCAAGGCAACTAGAGACCGCAAACACACAATAAAAGCAACCAACATTAGAGGACCAAATAACAAGCATTAGGCATTCTTCATAAGTGCCACCAATGCAGAACTTATTGCACTAAAAGTGCAAAAATATGCACTACAGACACGATGTCACTGTGGGAATCATTACTGATCATACACTCACACGTAAACTGTTGCATATACATTACACACACACACACACACACACACACACATAAGGCATTAACTTCACATTTGAGATTACGGTAATGTATATTACATCAATTTGCCCAGGGTGGATTTATAAACAACAAAAAGATGTGGCCAATCTGTAAACACAATAAGCTTAACGAGAGCATAAATATAGATGACATGCTCCAGGCTCCATGGTGAGAATATATGACCCTCCCTCAGGCTGTAGGCCTATTTGTGCTTCTTCCCCCACCTTGAGCTTTCCGATGTACATATGTATGGAAAAGGATGGAGGAAGACGCACTGAAGCTTCATCCATGGACTCAAATTTATGATCTGGATAACCAGATGAGAGCAGTTTACCCAACTGGTTCCACAGTGGCAACATATATCTTTCACTAAGCTCGCTGTGCTGCAGCTACAGAACGCATTACATGCTCTCTTTTCGTTGCCTCAGGTTGCTTGTCTATTGGCTGTCAAACTGCAATGAGTGATGCACCGCAGGGCAGACATCGTGAAAATATGTTCAGCATTTTCTGCATTTTGCCAAACCATAAATCCACTTTTCTAGTTGTTAGTAGCAAACAGCCAAGATGGAGTGCAAGCAGGACAACACCTTAATATATATAATCCCATGATTGTTCAATTGTTTTTCCTAACTATACTCACTCCCACTCTCCTCTCGGTTTCCTGTCTTCCTGGAGCCAACCAGCAAAGCATGAACTTGTATGAGTTGCTCAGTCGCAGGAATGTGTGTCTCTTAACAAAGACTGGCACCATTTCATAGAGCTGAACTTGACTTGGTTGACATTTGATTTGGTGAGAGGAGAGGTCAGAGTGGGTGCTGGGAGAGATGACAAGAGAGAAACATGGTACAACACATTCTAACGGCAGACCACCAGGGCCCGCTTGGATCCCAGTAAGGTAAATTTCATCAGAAGACGGTCCGTCCAGCTGTCCACATGCCTGCCTAGTTTTTGTGACCTCACTGCAGTGACTACAGCAGGTCTACAGCTGTCCAACAGAGGATAATCCAGGCTTAAGATGTTTTATGGACGCAAATATAAACATCAAACTGATAGACACACTTCCAGCTGTGGAAATGACATCCTGTGCCTTTAGGTTTACACAGATATCTCTAGTTAAGTGTATGTTGATAACAGACCTGTTCCACTAAGTGTGACAATCTGAAGTTTGCCATGTTTCTTTTCTGCCACTTGGAGAGCTTTCTGGTGGTAGAAAATGCCTGTTAGAGACATAGTAAAACTGTTATTCTACAGATCAAATACCAGGTTTTAGTGTTTCATTAAATAACCTTATGAATCCAAAGGAAGGACACAATTTGAACTGCATGCAAAGACAAAAAGCTCTGTTTTTCAGAGCTCCACAGGAAAAAACATATCTAAATGTGGGGGTAGAATAAATTTTCCCCACTTAGCGTAGACATGGTTGAAATTTGCTGATAAATATTAATCCGACAGTCGGAACGGAAATTTCCGGTTCTGGTTGTGTAGGTAACTCTGAAATGTATTTAGCACCCCATGATGTGTCAAACAACAGCATCCCATTGCAGCGTCTTGTTAGTCACTCCAATCCCCTGCGTCGAAGTTGGGACAAATTTAACTCAGGGCCCACCCACTTTGCGTCACTAGAAGTTATTTCACCCGGCTTCACTACAAGTCACCCCCTTTCCTCGAAGGTGACATCCACAGTCACTGGTGGTAGTTGTTTCTTCTTGTGTGGACTCCCATTTAACTGTCGAAAGATTTTTATATATTTTTTTTTGCGATTTCTGTTGAAAACAGGATTTCACTCCATGGTTTTCTTCTTCGGTCTAGCATCATCTCGTGACTTGGCGTGTTGTGTCCTGCTAAAAGTTTACCAGTTCGTATCGCTCAGATGATACATTTTTTATGCAGGGCATTAAAAATTCAAAAGATCTGTTCCCCTTCTTTATTCTGAGACCCAAGGAAAAAAAACAAGTCTCAATAATGGATGAGAGAAAGGTTTGCTAAGAAAAGAGAGCCAGTACGGTGCGATTGAGCTGAAGGGAAGAGAGAGCGAGAGGTATGATGGGAATGATGTATGTAAGTAACTAGCAGAAAGGATAGAGACAGATTGAGAGGAAAGAGAAGCTGCTGACCTGCAGTTTTATAGACAGGAATAGGAAAGGGGACTGTCTAAGTATGTACAAGGTGATCTGACCTGGTGTGATGAAACTTTCCTGTTCCACATGCAGCCTTTAACCATAGGCACATACAGCTGACTGCTCCCACTGCTTGTCTCTTAGTCAGTCATACAGCAGGTGTGCAACATCAAATACACATATGTACACACAGAGACACACACATATAAAGAAATACGCAGAGTTTATGGCTATAAAGAAACCTCCATTCAAGGGCTTATCTATCACAGAAAAACATTAAAAATCCCCCTTTATTACATTCCTGAAAGCCAAATGCAGTAATTGTCAGAGCCTCGTTGGTTAGAGTAGATGAAGACCCTCCACGCAAATGTAGAGAGCTGATAAACAGCAGTTGTTTCACAGATTTGTACGTCTCTGGAAGCGCAGATAATCACAGAAAACAAAACTTGTAGTTAAAGAAAATACAATCGCTTTTTCTTTAACAGTCAATAACAGCAAAAATCTACTGTGAAAATGCCAAGTTTCTTCATCTCTATCACTTAACTCTCCAGATGGAGATGGAGACTTCATGTGTAGACGTTTGAACTGCCAAAATCTGTGCAAAAGACTTCTCGTTATAATAATGCAAGCAAATAACAAACAAAAAAACTCCCAAGTGTTTGTGCTTTGATAGATCCAACAAAATGCTGCACAAGACGCAAAGGAACATAAAGGCAATATTACAATCATATATTAAAGTGGCAGAAAAGGCCTACAGCAAATCGAGCAGTTTTAAGAACAAATAAAAAATACGCCTATGGAGATGAGCGCTATTTTATAACATCCCTCTTGTAGCCTACACTACAAACAAAACAGTGACGCTGAGATTACAAAGGCTTCTCTCGGGATGCCATCTAGTGGTACATTAAAAGACATACACTCTGTTGTCTTTGAAGGAATCCAGAGAATTGGACTTTTGAGATACTGAACATAAACTATTTTTCCTGTTAATGATGTGCTGATGTCTGTGGTACTATGGAAGATGCTAAGCCTATAGTAAATGGCAACAGTGTTCTAAGGGTTGAGCAATTAAATTTCCTATACAAACACCCATCGTTGTACACGTCACGTTTACTCTGATCAACCGCAATCAGTTGAGAGGTAACAACTTTGATAACACCTCTTCTATATCAAGGTGTCCTTACCCTTATTCATGAAACCCAAATCAATTTTAATTTAAAAGTGCAAAAATAGATTTCTTTCCCGCACATACAAAAGCAAACTGCACAATCATGAGCGCACAAACACACACACCGATGCTGCGAGACTCATTAGTATGGCACAGAGTGTTATCAGTCTAATGAGACCAGTGTAAACATTTTAATCAGAGGGAGACAGCGTCTTGGAAGGCAGACTCCCTCATCACACAAGGCAGCGAAGAATGGTACGAACATATTTAACCCGTAAAGTACAACCAGGCCGCATCTTATAACTGTCAGCAAGTCCAACAGAAAAGATGAAACCAACAACACCAGAGTACACCTGTCATTGCTTTTCATTTTCCCTGCCACGTCTGTCATCACAAAGTAAATTAATTCCAAGTAAAGTCAGAACTTTATGTATAAAATTCTAAAACTTCTTCTCAGAATAACATGCATAGGAGTCTATCTGACAACATAGCAGATGCACATGCTCTCAAACACGTTCCTCGTCTATAATCATAAAATTCCAACACCAGCCAGAATTAGACAGCACCCCCCCCTCCCTTCTCCTACCAACACCATCATTCAACAGTCCCTCTCATTGTGTTGGTTTTACTCCCTCACCAGCTTTCATTTCGCTGTTTTATCTTTTGTTTACTGGTGTTTTTTGTTTTATTCTCAGCAGCTCGGGGAAGCAAAGTGTTGGCAGTAGCTCAGTTTGATCTGCGGTCGTGGATGGAAAGAGCCAGTGGGGGAAAACAAGGGCATTTTGGAAATATAAAAACACTGCCATGTAATTACAATAAAAATACATAACTATGAGTCCTGCTGACAGCGAGGGAAAGTGCCAGTGTCAGCATTGTGATGGTAAACAGTCTGCGAGGGAGTGTTTGTGTGACACAGTGGGGGTCACCTCTACAATAGACGAGTCTGACTTTCAGCTGAGAGTTCAAAAAGTCTGGAAACTTTTCTCAGAAACCAAAACAGCTATTTTTTAAAATTTATATTTATGTTGAGTGGACAAAGAAAACTGATTTGCTAAACATTAATGATATTTTGTCTCACAGAGTAGATAAAAGCAATGGTGGCCCCAAGTCTTGGGGCCACTTTCTTTCTTCTTATTTTGCTTCCAAGTAGCCAGAGTTTCCTGTCATTTTCTAAAGTGGTCTTGAGCAATGGTTCTCCAAGCTTTCCGAAGGTCTTTTTCTTTGGACACCGGCTGCTTTTTCACCCAGTTTTCAGTTTCCAAAGGAATTTTTTTTGTTTGTTGGAAAGCCACACAACACTGACCAATGAATCATTCGAGCATTAAACAAAAAACATACTCTGGGGATGAACTGATGTTGTGTCTACACATACAGAAAGAGACCACTTTTTCCTTTTTCCTAAATCTACAAAAATGCCAAAGAAAACACAATTAGACAGACATAAAATAGTCTGTTTGAACGCCAAAAAGTTGAATCACAAAGAGCTATTAGCCAAAAACAATATAGTGTGCAGTGTGTCCTCAAAAACATCTGAGGAAAGTGGAAAAGTGAAGGACAAATAAATAGCAGGAATAACAAACTATCTACAGCAGATGAACAGTACCTCTTTAAGAAATAGCTAACGGGACCTGAAAAATGCATCTGGCCCTTCAGCTCATCCATCTTCTGTTTGTCAACCTCTTATCAGAAATGGTCTCAGTGCAAAGGGTGGCTGTCAAGAAGCTATTCTTAAGGAAGAAAAACAGGGAGAAAGTCTGAGATCTGACAAATTACACACGAACTAAACTGAAAATCAGTGGCAAGAGGACTTTGAAGAATCCAAATTTGACATTTTTGGCCAAATTAATATCTATGTAGGAGATGAGGAGAAAGGCACAACAGCGAGTATCTACAGCTATCTGTAAAACACGGTCATGTGTCATGGTTTGGGGCTACATTTAAGTCAGTGGTGTTGGGAATCTTGTCAAAATTGATGGAGTGCAGTAAAGTACCATCAGATTTTTGATTCAGCATGCAGTACCACCTGGAAAGTGTCTGATTGGCAACAGATTCATGTTCTAACATGACAACGATCCCAAACACACTGGCAATGCAGTAAAAGGCATACCTGGATAGAAAAAACATGATTCTGCCCATAAAACAGCAAAAAATATACATATATTTACATCATTCCCTTCGAGTTCAGCTAACTCTGTCTCAGACTCACCAAATCAGAGACCAAACAGCAGTTTCCAATGGAAGAACCCACAGTTGGAAGAACCCACACCAGAGATGGTGCAACAGGTCAGGACAACAAGCAGGACGATTTGCCTTGTTTTTTTTGGCTCAGCACAGGAGGCAATTCAGAGCAAATGACTTTGAGTGTTTTGTGCCTGCTCACAGCAAAACAAGAGCACTGGAATACTGTCCAAAATAGTCTCAGCACAGGATTTACGCAATGAAGTGGACCTGTCAGTAGTGACTGCAGCACCGCCGCAAGAGATCAGGAACATGCACTATTCCCAGAATAAAGATGATAAGATAAACATTTGTGACTACGCTTAAAAATAACAAGTAAATAACAGCAGAAAAAACAAACTCAATTCCTGGAGAAAAAAAGAGCTTGTGGGACGCAGAGGAGAAGCAGCAGATGGAGGGAGAGAGAGAGACAGAGTACGGGAAGACTCTTATCGAGAATGGCGCCATTGTAGGTCGACATTTCAGAAAGAGCTGTTTGCAGCCCCATATCACTACACAGCAATTAACCATAACCATAATGTGCTCATATGCCCTGAAAACAACAACCGCCCAACGACCAATGCTTATCTCAGCATGCCCAGGCTCTCTCTTTTTGGCATTCACTCACTCTCTCAAACATGCAAACACACACACACACACACACACACACACAAGCCTATCTTTCATCCTAAAATTGGATGCAGATCTCTCTTATCCTCCACCAACCATTCTTTCTCTTCAACTCCCACAGGCACTGTTCCCAGCCTTGCCTCTAAGTTCTCCCCGATTTCCAAGCCAACACTGACCGATTCACAGTCATAACACACTTTGCATCCTTTCCTTTCTCTACCTTGTCTCAGCCCACTTTCATTTTTCAACTAAAGTAATCTAATTTAACTGCAGAAGCCTTGTGAGTAGCTTGACTTTTCTCAATACCAGACAATTCTGACCCCGTGAGCATCTGAAAGTGCATGTTTGCTTTGCAACATGTGTCCAAAATCATGCTAATCGTGTTGTCAACACCTGCACGTTGTTACAGTACTATTAACTGCTCTGTGTTGCCGATTATCATTATGCAATGGAAAGGAAAGTCAAGTCTGGTACCAAATAATTTCTTTATTCCGATATTGTTCTGCAGCGCACCAGGCTTAAAGAAGCGTCATGGTCCAGAAGGCACAGAGCACGAAGGGCACGACCTTTCTATCTGAGCCACAACTCTCACACAGATCAGATGATAGATTACAAGAGATTAGTGACATCATAAATCATCTTCTAGAGAAAGCTTCATAAAGCTTGCCACACAAACAGTTTTGCACATTAACTATTCTGTATTTGAGCTCTGGCAATAATGTATATATGCAATCTCTGAGTCTACCGTGTGCAGCCATCTAACGCTAGGCTATACTGATCCCTGGTGGTAAGAAGAAGTATTGCATCAAGCTTCAGATGATTGAAGATCTTAAATAATTTTTGAAAATCTCTTTAAAACATTTCAGTATATTTATATTTAAATAAATATATTGACTCTAAAACCCAACACATTTTTTCCTTGGAATGTAATTTAAAAAATAATGGGCAGATTTAGTAGGAAAGCACTATCTTTGGCTTAAAATGAGAGCTGTTCTTTCTCCAAAGCTGTGAAAAAAAATGACTTTCATCACAAACGGAGAGACACGTCAGAGACTGTGCAATTGTTTTTCAGCAGTTCATTAACAAACACGACACTCTGAAGGAAGCTTCCTGACGACAGAGTTTCTTAAAACAGCAGAGCCAGCTGAAGAGAGCACAGGAGCGGAGGGGTATACTGATTTACTTTATAACTCTTCCACAGTCCTGTTAATCTTACACCTCGTGGTTTTTTTTTTTAGTTTTCGCTCTTTTGTGATTATATGCCCCCACCCCGATTAGTCTCACCTGTGTGGCCTTCCACACCTGTCTCCTGTTAGCCAATCACTGCCTTTTGCTTTTCTCCAGTAAAGCTTTCCAGGTTTTTCTTATTTTGTTCCCCGTTTCGTGAATTGTTTAAATTCTCATGATTCGTCTTTTCCTACTTCATTGTTAACATCACTATGTGCCTCCTTGCCTATAAATTAAAGATTTGTCTTGTTAGACACCTGTGTTTACCACCTCAAATGTCAAAATAATTGCCGTGATAAAGGTCTAGCTTAATGTGATTTGTTTAAAACTGTGTTCATCTGCTCCAGCATAAGAGACTTTTTCATCAAACTGTCAGAAATAGCAGCAAAAGAACATAGTCTTTTGTGTTTTGTTTTTTATTATTATTATTTTTGTCAGCAGACTAACATGCGAGACAATAAATACATACATAAGGGTATCAGGTAATTAACTAAAAAATGTGTTTTTCTTGCTCTAAAAAGTCTGGCCAACTCTTAATTCGGTTGTTCTGAAAACCAGCAGCTGTGGCTTAAATCTGGTGTGGTGGAAACACTTGTCAACATCCATTAATTAGGCAAAAGAAACAAACTTGTGATACTTACCCTCACAGGCTATTTCCACTGCTGATAACAGTCATGATTGACACATTTTCATTCGCTGAGTTAGCTTAAATGTTTGTTTTTCTTTGTGATTGGTTTAGTTTTTCTTTTTTTAATATAAACTCTGAAACGTCGTGCAGGCTTGACAACACTTACCTGCATTGTGGAGACATTTTGGACACACATTTCCACTGTTGCACAAGCGATTATCCCTCCCTTGCTAAAAGTTAGCTAAATGCAGTGGTTTCCATATTGTGGGTGGAACCTCTGCAGATGGATAAAAAGCTGAAAACGTGGATTAAAAATAGTAAATGCATTTTTTTTTTTTTTACGTAATTAAAAAACGTTTACTTAAAATTATATTGTACAGTATTATAATATGCGTAAATAACTCTAAGCTAAGCTTTGCTCCAACCAGTCCACTCGATACTTCAGTGGTACAGCAGGGCTGGCCTACACTGCAAATTCCCATCCTCAGCTCACTTAAATTGTAAACATTTTCTACACAGCAATATAAAAATTAGGCAAATCAGGGTCAATTGTACACAATATGAGAGAATGGCAGTTAAAATTGGCAAATACTATGTCATGTGTGCAAGATGGTTATCAGACCAACTCTATCTGGACGACATTTATGTATATATCTATATATATATATATTCTTCTTTTCTCCGTGTTACATATAATACTGCTTGTTTATTAAAAAGTGTAATAAGGCATTCAAATGTGTGGGTTAAAACTGGTGAGATGTTCAGGCCTATATGAAAGCGGGTGGTGAGGTCAAAATAAACCGTAGTGCTCAGTGGGAAATAAGGATTGATTTAATAAGTACCAAAACGGTGCCAAAGCACTTTCTCAGCCTCTAAACTCATTTAGTAAGGAACTCGTTACTGTGCAAGCATTTTTAATGCTACTTTAATAACTGCTGATAATTATTTAGACTTTTTCCTCTTCTATCAATATTTCCAAACTAACTTTAATAATTTGTTGCTCTAAATTTTTAACATGTCTTTGTTTGTCATGTTTTTTTCTTTTTTATTGTGGTTTTCTCCACAATATTGTAGAGTCTGGACATTACGTGGTCAAGCTACTTGAGGTAACTTTTGTTGTAATTTGGCACTAACTTAATAAACTTGAATTGAACTGGATTGAATTGAATTGAATCTCCACCATCACCCTTCACTAATTCCCCCACCCCACTTGCCCACAACGTCTCTGATTGTGTTGGACACTGGTGTTTATATAAGACTGTATTGTATATAAGATTTTTATCCTTTATGTTGTTTCAGTGTAACACCGAGGGCTGTGGTAGAACTGCAATTTCAAATTCCGTGTATGATCTGTACATTTGGTTTGTGACAATAAATCTGACTTTGACTTTGCTGCTTTGTGTTTCTGGGTCATTACATCATATTCGATTCTGTTATTAAGAGATGGTCGGGAAAATTACACACAGCTTAACAATTGCCTCGATTTAGGTTGCGTTTATCTTCAGCCTTCTTCACATGATATGTGGTAGAGAGACTGTCTGGCCTTGAATTTGATGCCCAACTGCTTCAACTATTTCTTACAGACTTGAATTTCAGATACTGTTCATCTGATGCACAAAGGTTTAGTTGTTGTTGTATTAAGACAATTCATTTTTTATCTTTTCACTGATGAAGAATCCCCTTGTTGATACATAAATACTATTTTAAGTCTGTCAGACGGTGTTGTCTTTGACATTTTCCATAGATTCAGTTGGCAAAGAAATGGGAATAAATTATGTGTTTCTGCAGTGCCTAAAGGTACTGGACCTTTGCTAAGTTTTTTTTTTTTTTTTTTATGTGTGAATACAACAAAGCTTCATCTGATGAGTTAGGTGCCTTTTTATGCTTGAGTCATTTATTGGTCAAAGTTAAGTGGTTTGCCAAAAATGTCCTCTAAAAATCTCCAACTGTCCAACTTTGGAAGACCTGCAGAAAGCCTGGGAAACTATTGGGCAAGACCAGGTGCACAGTGTTGTACATCATCTTAAAAGGAAAAGACTTTGGTACAGGAACTAAAGTGGATGATGGGCAATAGCATACTGGTGTTTCTACTTTTGGCTTTAGGTTCAAATTCAACCTTCAATTTCATGTCAACTGTGCAACTGCGAAATGCTCTTACTATGTTCATTTATATATCCTGGTGTTGAGTTTGGTTTTTAGTTTATGCCTGCCATTAGTTTCCTTAATATTTGTTTGTGCTTCCCTTTGTCTTATTTCTATATTTATGCCTTGGTCCACCTCTGTTTATTGATATCAGATTTATCTATGTAACACCAAATCACAACAACGATTACCCAGAGGTACTTTATATTTTAAGATGAATACCCTACAATAACATAGAGAAAACAGAAAAACAACCCAACAATCAGGTGACCTCTATGAGCAAGCGCTTTGGAGACAGTGGGAAGGAAAAACTCCCTTTTAACAGGAAGAAACCTCCGTCATAACCAGGCTCAGGGAGGTGCAGACATCCTGCGTGACAGAGAAAACAGTTGGGGGTGAGGGGAAGAGGACAGGACAAAGACATACTGTGGAAGAGAGCCTGAGATTAATAATAACTAATGATTAAATGAAGAAAGGTGTGAAAAAGGTGAGTGAAGATGAAACAGTTCATCATGGGAAGCCCCCAGAAGTTGTGGCCTGCTGCAGTGTTACTAAGTGAGGATTCAGGGCCACCTGATCCAGCCATGACTACATGTGCTAAATAACTATATATGAAGAGGGAAAGATTTAAGCCTGATCGAGAGGAGGTAGAGAGGATGCCTGCCCCCCAAATCCAACCTGGGAGCTGGTTCTACAGCTTGTTCCCTCTGTCTGGTCTCATATAGCCCAGACTTTCATGGTTCCTTTGTTAAGATGTCTGTTTTGTTTCCCTCTTTCCTTCAGCCAAGTTTTTTCTGTGATGGTCTTTGGATTTTATCTCTGCAGTATGTTTTTGGCTTCTCTTTCCATATAGACTTCAGTTTGGGGGGCTTTGAGTTATCCACAATAAAGGCTTGATTTGGTTTGGTAATCTGTCTGCTGTGTCCTGCTTTTAAGTCCTCACTACACAATGCTCTGACATTATGCTGCTGTGAAGTTTAGCCGTTTATGCTGTATGTAGTTTTATATATGTAAAATATCTCTCAATAAAACTTTCAAGAATGCATTTTAATCTTAACAAAACATTCTTCCATCATTGCTTTTAAATCTCTCTGGCATCCATTCAGAGGATGCCTGTGTTAGGCTAAAGCATCCACGGGGTATGCAAGATGAAAACACATATACTCACTGTTCATTTCACAACAGGTGGAAAATGCACAGATTAGCTACAAGATTAAAACCACCTACATCCCCTTTGTGCTACTGAACACATCAGAGTATGGACAGGAGATCTGCACCGTCAACATCTATATGTATTCCAAGATTTTTCACTCAATCATCATAATAATGTAAGACTATCGGTTTTATTCACTTCATCTGTCAGAGATTTTTATATTGTGGCTGAATTATGTGTTTTTCCTTTTTGTAGGAATAAAACATCAGCGGGGACGTGACACCACTAATGTCATGAGGCAGCATCTCAGCCTGATGAATGCACAGCGTTCCATCTGTGCTTTCAACAACTCTGCATTTAACAGTAAATCCTTTACACATTAATCCCTTAGCCACCAAGTGAAAACATGACCATGATTTCTATGCAGAATGTAGCCCTTATTCTAGAATGACTTAAAACGCAGTCATGATAGCCTTGTTAAAGCGGTAAAGAAGTGCTAATGTATTTAATTTTACTCAAAAACAGAGGCATAAATGCATAGATCATAACATGGAATATCTACACTAGTTTGAGTTGTTGTTTATTTGTTTTTATTTTTTGAACCTGGTAGATTTTATTCATTGTTTTCTTTAAAATAACCAAAATTGCATAATTTAATTTCACTGCCTTCATGTTATTTTTTACTCTATCATTAGAGTGCTGTAAAAAAAAGTGCCCTCTTCCTGGTTTCTTATTTTCTGCATATTTGTCACACTTGACCTAAACAGTACACTGTGAACCCAAATACTCAAAGTAATTAAGTAAACTAAGTAATGTAAACTTTTTTTTAAACAGGCCTACTAACTCAAATAGCTTATACTCATCTAACATTTTCATCCATTTGAAATAGTTCAACTTATTATTTTTAAACCACTCTGATCAACAGTTATTTTTGCATAATTTCATTTTACTTATTTAAAGTGTTGGGACTAACGCGTTATTAAGTAACGCGTTACAGTAACTACGTTATTATTGTGGTAACGAGCACGGTAACTAGTTATTATGCCAAAACCAGGAACGCGTTACTCGTTACTGGGATTTAGATAGGCTCGTTACTCGTTACTTCGTGTGGTGGCATCGCGGAGCTTCCACAGATTCAATAACATTAGCAAGTGGTGGAAGCCAGCAGGTGGATGAAGGAAAAGGGAGGCAAAAGGAGAGCGGCCGCCGTGTCAGGTGAACTGAACTTCAGGTAAGAAGTTATGACCTGCAGTCTATCTGGGTCAGATATAAACCAAGTTTAGGTGGAGTTTATTTTCGTTATGCTGACTTTTTCGTACTGCGTAGCCTACTAGCTAGCATGACGGAGTTTCTATACAGCTGTGTGGGTGCTATGTTACTGATGTTGAACTTTATTTTGTTCATACGGTTAATTATTAGAGTTGCCAACTGTCTCAGAATCGTCTCGAATTCAGAGAAAATATTACGCGTTTGGTATTGATGTGAAAAGGAACAGTTTGTCCCGGACTTCAGCTACAAGGGAAAAAGACACAAAGCTGGAGTTATTCTGTGTTTACGCTGCACAGCTGCCTCTTCTTCTCTCATTCTCTCCCCTCCCTCTCATGTTTCTACTTCAATCATGAAACTGATCAATTATCAGCTTTTCTCTCTTGTTTGTTTATCGCCCACTTTGCGCCAGAAAGAGGAAACCGCCGGATGTCGCGTTAAACAACAGCAGCACGTTTAAGCTTGATCAGCTGTTGTTAGAATTTATTTAATATTAATTGCTAGTATCAGCTGATGTTTGCTGGAGCCACAGCTGTGAAAGCTGCAGGTCATGATATCGATTTAGTTATCTGGTGAGAGGGAAACATGAAGATGAAACCAGGAGATGTCCTTACTGAATCATCAGAGCTGAACAGGTGATGGAGAAACAGGTTTACCTTTTAGGTGACATGAATGAGTTGAAGGTAAGTTATGAACTGTTTCTGAGAGACAAATAACACCAGGATGCTTTTCTATGTAGCTGACAGCTGGTAACTGTGCAGGGGCGGGTCTAGCAAAGTGCTGCCAGGGGTCCATGTAGGGCATTAACAGGGAAAGGGGGGCACAAGGAAATACTTTTCTTTCTTATTCTCATTTAAAATGTCTAGCTTTTAAAAAAAATAATTATCTGAGTCTTACAACAAACGATTGATAGATTGATACATATATACCATCAGAACAGTGTACATCACTGTCACAACAGCGTTTGTTTTCATTCAAAGGGTTTATGATTTTTCCTATAATGGGGGCCGGTCTCTAGTTAAAATGCCCGGGACAATTTTTTGTCCCAGTCCAGCTCTGTATGCAGCTCATCTGCAGTCTGGTGTTACCTACATCTTCCTATTCAGAAGGCAGAATTTCCGAGTTCTGAGTACAATCGAAAGCACCACAACTGCAGTTTTTGTGTTGGATGTAAAAAGCAGGCTAGAATCATGCGGCGGTCAACGACGGTCCAGGCGTGGGATTTCTCTCGTGGAAATATGCACATTATTTTTTCCTTTCTATTGGTAGGTGGCACAGTGCACGTGTGACAAGTAAGCAAGCTAGAAGACTGGCAATCTTGCTGGGTATCCAGTTACGGAAGCAACACATTAACAAGAGAATTCTGAGTAAAACCAAAGTTACTTTCCCTAGTAACTAGTTACTCTGAAAGTAACGAGTAACTTGAAGTAACTGAGTTACTTTTTTATAGAAGTAACTAGTAATGTAACTAAGTTACTAATTTAAAGTAACTTACCCAACACTGCTTATTTATTTAAATACTGTGGCAGTCATATTTGGGAGTTTTGATTCCTGAGGTTGACTTGACCCTAAACCTAAAAGTTATTAGTTTTTACTCCGATTAAACAGCTGGATTGACTTAAATTCTGAGAAAAGACAGTGGAGTCAAAGTTAAATGTTCTTGTCTTTTATCAGTTGCTCACATTATGCACTAAGTTTAACAAATTGTTTTCTTTCTTTCTTTTTTTGCTTTGTTGTTTTGGGTTGCATTTTAAGTTAGTTTAGTCAAAAAGTGGATGTCAAATATAGTCAAAATATTGGAGTTCTGACAAGCTTCACCTTTTAAGTTCATCAGCTTAAAAAACCTGAAGAAGTTCTGCTAACTTCTTCAGGTTTACAGTGTTGCTTTGCATAAACTCACAGTTCAATGTAAGCCTCATAAACCTTAAACTAGACCTTGATGTAGCCCATCAACTCATCCACTGTCTAAAAATAAACTCCTTTCAGCTTCCTCCCTTCAGGTCAGCTTTCTTCTGATTGGTTGTTGATTGGTTGGCTGAACAGGTGTGTGGGCCTGTTGTTCTGACCATAAAAAAAGAAAAAAAGAAAGAAAAAATGACCATATTTTGGCTCACAGGGATGACTTTTTCATAGGCTGGCCTCTTTATTTGATAATTCTGCCATGTTTATTATAGGTGTCCAACAGTATATGACACACATAGCTTGCTGTGCATGTTGCTGCTCATTTTAGTTCCACGGCCGCATATTTGAATTGTTTTAGTTGCTTAGTTGCTTTTTTTTGTCTTACCAAACCCTGAAACTACACAAAGGGTGGCATAAAAAAAACATCATTGGCAATGTGCTCTCTATGTTTATTTCACCTGATCATTGATCGTTCCCTTAGTTCCCAAGAAGGGGGACTGTGTAACCCATTTCCCCCCCTTTTTTAGTATTAAATCCATGAAAGTCAACATGGCTTTGCAATTTTATTGCATTTTCAGTAGCAAAACAGAAACTGTGCATTACCCCCCAGTTTGCATTTTCATGAACTGTTACATAACCTCTCGGCATTAGACCAGCACACATCATGAAACCGAGGAGTGTTAGTCGTTTTTCTTCTTTCTTTGCCCCTCCCCTGCAACACGGCAGGTGCCTATGGTGGAGGGAGGTCGGGAGGATGGCGGTGGGGTGTCATCCAGCAATAAAAATACATTTATACGCGTTGAATCTTTCCACTTTTAGACCATTAAAGTCGCACTCATATTTAATCAGTCCACTGGCCGTTGACGCAGCGTTATCCAGAAGGTGTGTGTCACTATGTGCACGGACTGCCTCTGCGTCGTCTACCATCTGCGCCCCTCCCTCTCCGAGTCCCAGCATCACCGACAGCCCCGCGATGCTGTCATAACCAACACGTTTATCGTTGACGACGCAGAGAGGGGCTGCCGTGTTTTCTGAATGGTAACTGTGATCGGGTTGCATTGATTCCTAAGCAGAATACGGGCCTTATGTATGTATGTGCGACCACCTTCGGAGGCATAACGGGCTGCTCGTTACAAGCTGAAGCCGTTTCTTCGAGGATACGTGCGCGTCATATTTTATAGGCTATAGCTAAGGTCCATGTGAATACATGCCTTTAGATGTCGGGAGGCTTTCCGAGGGCAGTACTGAGCTATAAAAGTGCGGCAGCGATGTGCACGTCCGACGGCCACACGGAGCGAGCACAGTGAGAGACCGTTTGTGCCACTGTAGTCTTTGACTTTTCAGCTGTCGGTCACAGGCAGGGTTCAGGCTCTCCGCTTCAGCTCCTCACTTGGTTCACCGCCTGGTTTTATGCGACGTCATGAGTTGATCGCGCCTGACAGATGTTGCTGTGTTGCAGATGCACAGGCATCGCTCCTCGCGTTCTTCTCGCTGCTGTTTAAGCGTTGATTAGGTTAAATAATAATAATAATAATAAGAAGAAGCTGATTATATTCTAAATGTTAAGCCCTCGCTTTGCTCTCGGACAGATCGCAGCGTTCATTTAGTCTTTGTGATTGCATAAAATGATACCTGGATCCGCCGCATCAATGCTACCGTCAGCAGAAGCCGCGAAACTGTACCAGACCAATTACGTCCGCAACTCCCGTGTGATCGGACTTCTGTGGGCCATCTTCACTATTCTGTTCGGTATTGTTAACGTGACCATCTTCTCGCAGCCCTATTGGATTGGAGATGGCATGGATACGCCGCAGGTCGGCTACTTCGGCCTTTTTCATTATTGTATTGGAGATGGAGTCTCCAGAGACCTGACCTGCCAGGGTAGCTTCACCGAGTTCTCCGCTATCCCCTCTGGTGCGTTCAAGGCCGCCTCCTTCTTCATTGGAATGTCTATGATGCTGGTCGTCACCTGCATCGGCTGCTTCAGTCTCTTCTTCCTCCTCAGCACATCTACCGTGTACAAGATCTGTGGCTGGATGCAAGCAGCATCAGGTAAGTGTCCTTTTGGAGGCTAGCTCACCGCCACTGCTTTTTTTTTAAAGGTATTTTTAAGTATGAATATTATCTAAATGTAAAATGCCTGGAAGAGCTTAGAAGCTGGCCAACTGTTTTCTGTGTATGCTCTGTTAGGCTCAAAACACTGGGATGGATCAAATTTTGATTGATGAGTTGATGAGATAAATTAATTGGGAGCGGCCAGGGTGAAAATAAACAGTCTCCAGGATCTCCCCGGGAGCTGGCAGTCAGCCCTCCCGAGCAGACCGTGCTGTCCATGGTGCTGAAGGGCTGCTGAATGCATGACCAACATCGCTTGTGTATTTACAGCCCGAACAAGTTTCTTTCTGAAAGCATGGATTACAGTTTTAGTAACATATGAAACATCGTCCAGCTCACGATTAAAAATAAATTTAAAAAAACCCTGTTTATTATTAATAGCCATTAAAAACTTTGATTGATTTTCTTCCTTGTATTTTTCTTACATTTGAACAATTTCAAAAACCTTGTGCCTGCATCAATGAGAACTCCAGTGTTTTGGATTTCATGGGATGTATTGTAATAATATAATCACAGCAGAGTCTCCAGTGCTTTAGCGTAACCAGCCAAAAATGTTTATATGCAATCTTGTCTTATTTGTAATGCAAAACCACATGGAAAGTGCACACCTATTCCCACAGTCATTAGATAGCATGATGCAGGAAGCTAGCCGGGCACACACAAATTTAGATTAAAAAGTTTCTTTTAGCTGAAAGCCGCAGAACAACATAACATAAGCATTAAATCACATGCTATGTTGGTAATATAGTATATCACATGTATAGTTACAATGCAGCCCAATTTAATGTAACTTGCTATATGCAAATGATCTTCAGCCTGTCCTCACAGCCAGAAGACGTGTGTGTTCTTATATGTCAGAGCTGGTTTTCAAAATAAGTCGAGGTCAGTCTTGCAGCTGTTGGCAGTGTATTCTCACTAACGGTGGGCTGATGTCAGTGGCAGCAGAGGCCTTGATCATCTGAAGAGTTCAGACGCTGCCAAACATCGGTTCTAGCTCAGCTGCACTAGTGGTCGAAGCAGTCGGCTTGCTGTTTGCAACAAACAGAAATGAGGCAAACTGGAAGGGAGGGGGTATTTGGAAAGGCTCCAGCTCAGTGTGTTATGTTTGGGCTGAATTAACGCAATAAACCCGTCTAATAAGAAGACCGCTGGGCTTTGTGCTTCTGGAGCTAAGAGATGAAAGAGAAAGCCAAAAGTAGAGACCCTGACCACAGCAAGTTGGCACAGCGATGCCTAATGAGCAAGCGTGACTGTTTAGCACTGTCAAACTTTGTTACACTTAGAATCAGCTTAACCTTCAGCTGACTTCACTTATAGAAGACAGGTGGCCCACTGGCAGTTACAGTGCAAGTCATAGATGGTGATGAATGGCAGCTCAGGAATGAGTATGTATGTACAAAATAAAGTGAATACAAAAGGGTTCTTTATTAATTCCTTTTCCTTTATCTTATATTTTTCACTTTAAAACATTTTGGTAGCTCGGTAAATGACAAATCTCATACCTGTAAAGCAAAGTGAAATTAAACCTGTCAGCTGGTCAGCGGTAGCTTGTTGTCACCCATCCCTGCTGCTAGATTGGCCAAGGACACAGTCAGTATTCAGAGCACTCTCCGCTCCATGGCACCAGCCTTTCTCTCTGCTTCAGCAATCATCCTTATGGGTGTCTTATAGACATTTTTACTGGGTGATATGGCTGGTATGAAAACACAGCATGTAACAGTACCATGCCTCATTGAGTAAAAGGTCTATTCAGGCACACTAACTGAAAATCAAGGTCATACTTGATGCGTATACGTAATTTAAGTGATACTCTGTATGCCGGTTTTGCAGCAGCTTTCATAAATCCCCTTGGGCTGAAGTCAGAGGCTGGTGGATAAAACACTTAACATAGAAAACTCACGCTGTTGCACAATGCTCCTGGCCAGCGAATCAGCGTGTGAGAACGCATCTCTAGCCATCTTTTCTGTGAAGTCCAGGTAGAAACGTTGAATGTTTGATGAGAAGGGGAACCAGCAGGACACATTAGAAGTCTCAAAATGCCCACCGTTGCCAAACAAAGCTGAGTGCAGAGAGTGCTCCAGCATCCAGCCGGCCTTAGATGGGCTCGTACCCTTCTATACTCTCCTCAGCAGAGCCATTTCTGTCTGTGCACCTGCACAGGTTCATGGCATGTAGATATAAGTGTGTACAACCTTTTTCTCCCCCTCATAGAGCATAAGATAGCAAAATATATGATGCACGCACAAACACAAATACGCCATTTTCCAGTCTCCTTTTCAAAACGTTGTTTCATTGAGAACTGCAAAATGTGCCGCTGCCTCTCACTTCCTCTTTTCTGGCCTTTAACTGCAGTTCTTCAGGGGTCTGCACACCAATTAACTACATATACAGCGAGGTCAGCAATAATTACTTCACTGTTTTATAGACTGACGTGCGTACTTTGCCTTGTCGGCTGGGCTGACAGACTTTTTCTGTAGTTCGCGCTGCAGTGTCTGTTTTTGAGAAGAAACAGTGTGAGTCATACACGTGAATGAGCAACACCTAAGCTCTGTAAAGCAGGAAATAATGGGCAGACAGAGGGTGACCTATTTGGAAATATACAAACAGGTTCGTTTTCAAAGGACTTCAATTTCATAGAGGTCAGGTTTCTACTTTTCCGACTTTCCGGAGTCATAGGTTTTCAAGAGGTTGCTATCTATTATATTGAGGTAGCCCTATTTTGCCTAAGATGTTGCTATATCACAATAATTAAAAATAATAGTAAAAGGCTTGTATTCCTGCTTTCCCAATATGACAAGTTAGTGTCCCATAAAAAGACAGTTTATGCTTAATTAGATAAAATATTTAATATATACACTCGCTGGACACTGTATTAGATAGAAATCAGGTTGGACCCAATTTTGCCTTCAGACCTGCATTTATTCTCTGTGGCATGAAGTCAACAAGGTGCTGGAAACCTTCTTCAAAGATGAAGAATGAAGATGAGTTGATTTGTGTCATGGTGCCTTATCCTGCTAGAAGCAGGCATCGGAATTTGGGTACACTGTGGCCATGAAGGCATCAATACTCAAGTAAGCTGTGGCATTTAAATAATGCTCAGTTTTTTACCAAGGAGTCTAAAGTATGCTAAGAAAATATCCTCTGCACCATTGAACCAACACCAGTCTGAACCACTGATACGAGGCAGGATAGATCCATCTTTCATGTTGTTTATGCCAAATTCTCACACTACCATCTGAATGTTTTAGCAGAAATCGAGACTCATCAAACCAGGCAATGTATTTCCAATCTCCTACTGTCCAATTTTGGTGAGTCAGTGTGAACTGCAGCTTCAGTTTCTAGATCTTAGCTGACAGGAATATATCACCCACTGTGCTCTTCTGCTGCCATAGCCAGTCTGCTTTGAAGTTGTTATGCATTCAGAGATTTTCTTTATTTTCTGCATGACTTGGTTGCAAAGAGCAGTTATTTGAGCTGCTTATTATTAACTCAAAGCAGTCTGGTCGTCTTCCTCTGACTGACTTCTAGGTCACTTCACTCAGGTAGGAATCTTATTAGCAAGTGTTTTTTCAACCACACCCCAAGTTTATTTTTCAGCTCCTGATCCAGACATTTTCTTCCGCTTATCCTTGTCAGGGTCGCAGGGGGTGGGTGGTGGCCATCCCAGTTGTCTTAGGCAAGAGGACGGGTACACCCTGGACAGGTCGCCAGTCTGCCGCAGGGCTAACACATAGAGACAGACAACCATTATCGGCAGTTGAGAGTTACCAATTAACCTATCTCCACTAACTGCATGTCTTTGGAATGTCGGAGGAAGCCGGAGTACACGGAGAGTTCCCACCATGCCACCGTGCTGCCTAACTAACTGGTAACTCCTGATCCATTCGTTAATAACTTTCTCACTGAAGCACACTGAGTCACAGTACTTGAGCGTGAGTCACAGAAAGCTAGAAAAGGAACAAAGTGTCACATGTTGAATATGGGATTAGTTTCTCATCAAACCAAAGTCACCGAGTTCAAACAGATCAAACAGGATCATCACATCAAAACTTCAAACCTCTATGCATCAAGCGGTGGTGAAAAAGGACAATGAGAATATTAGGAACAAGCGGAGGTGATGAGAAAAAGAAAAAATAATAAAGACCAAATAGTAAAAGGTTTGGAGGTAAACAAAAAATCCAGGTCAGAGACAGAAGGCAGACAGAAAACAAATCAGACGACAGAGCTCAGCGAAGACGAGCTGGTCTTTCTGGTCACCTCAGTCTCTCTCCACATATTTCTCTTTGTATCATTATCTCTGTTCGCTGTTGTTGGCTTTTACTCCCATAGTCCATTTGCTCTATTGAGAGGCTTGTTGTGAAAGGAGCTTTAAATCCTGGTTGAATGTAGAGGTGGAAAGTGGTTGGAGCTCAGCATGAGAGCAGCAGTCATTAAGCTGCACTTGTCACTGCCGCTGGACCAGAAATGCTCCAGCTCTTTAGAGTAAATGCTGCAAATGAGAACTTTTGTCCAGATACAAATCAGACTTTCAAAAGCAATCTGAGGAAAAGGCTGATTTTGATGCTTTTCCTAGACATTTCAGATGTGTTCCACTTCTCTACATGTTAATGCATGTCCATCCCTCCTCAGGGACTGGTACACTTTTTTTAGCATTTTGCTAAAGAAGTCCAACTCCTTCAAGCTGCTGTTATGAGTCACTATGCTATAGCAGCATACAGCATATAAACGACCTACATTTATATTCAAATTGTTAGAAGATTTAAATTTAATTTCAAAAAGTGATAATACATTTTCTTCAAAATTATAAAGAAAAGGAAAGAAACAAGCAAAAATAAATTATACATTCACTTTCAGCATTTTCAAAGTGTTTGATCACTGTTTGCTAAAATAAGATAAGATAAGATAACCTTTATTAGTCCTACACGTGGGAAATTTGTTTTGTTACAGCAGGTTAAATTGGGTTTATGGCATATTACAGCTATACTTTACCTGCACTTATTAGTGCACCAGCATCTCCAGGCAATTGTTGTTTGTCCATTTTTGACATCTCTTTTTTTCTATCAGTATTTCATGTCATCCACACAACTCCATTTGTGTAACTATGATTGCAGCTGTGACAGAAAGTTATCCTTCTTTAGACCTTTTTGAGATTTTGCTGCAGTCTGTTACCCACGTGACAGAAACAGAAACTGTGCCCAGTCACTTGCACTGCTGCAACTCTGTACTAAACAGAGTAATGTGTCTCAACAGTACATTAAAATAGAAACCCACTGTGGCAGATTTGAGAAACAACTTGAAACAACACAGGACAGTACTCTCTGCTGTTACTGCAGTAACACACAGTAGTGCCTTTCACTATAACACCGGTGAGAAAGGAAAACTGCATACCTCTTTATGCCAGGGGACCGGGAATGAAATGACAAACGAAAGGAGGAGATCTGAGAGATTTCGAAACAGATATATGAATCTTTTTCAGGCTAAAAATGGCTTGAAAATTGGCTGAAATCTACCATGGCCGTGTGGGAACATTGGCAGTAGCGGTGAGGTCGTAAAGTGAAATAAACTGGCTCAGGAGTTACAGAACTGATTTATCCTCTTGCTGTTTCTTCTCAGCGTAGCAGTGAAACTCAACCTTTTTGCAGCAAAATAAACTGGATGCTCAACACTGCTTTATGCACTAATCCACACCTTTGCAGCACCCGGCTCAACAGTCGAAGGTGAAATTGGCACACTTGTCCTCCTTGCACATCAAAAAATCGAGGAACGATCTGCTTGCTTTCTTACCCATTTTTCTCACGTCCACCCAGGTACTTTGTTTTCAAATCACCTCTCCGTTAACACTGTTCCATCTCTCAGTGTTTTGTAATTAAAAAACACACGGTCACTTGAACCATCTAATTATAGTCAGAGGGAGGCAACTAAACTATCATGTATGCAGCTCACACTCCTGCTGATTGTGGACAGGCGAAGAAGATGGATGAAGGATATTATCCTGCGTGGTGGTGCAGTGGTCAGCACTGCTCCCTCACAGAAACAAGTGTTCTGGGTTTGACCTTCCAGTGTGGACATTGCATGTTATCCCTGTGCCCACGTGGTCTCTGGGTGCCCTGATATCCTCCCACAGTCCAGAGACATGTTTGGTTAACTGCTGGCAGTGAATGAGCGATGAACACAGTGCATAGATTAAAGTGCTTCGAGTGGTCAGTTAGACTATAAAAGCCCCATATAACTGCCAGTCCGTATCTACACACCACCATGCACATTGCACATTGAAGCATGGTAATTTGCATGCATGCAATGCACGCGCTCCTCTTTGCAGTGATTACAGCACATACCAAAGCGAGGTCTATGCTGTTTTTGTAATGCATACTTGCTGATTTAATTCTACTATGTGGTTACAGAACAGCTGGTTTAATTTAAAAACCGCAAGACTGCCTATCTGGAGATAAAAACCAGCAGATCAATGCTGATTAATTAGCCCACACTTTGTGAGTTTGAATGTAGCAGCGTGGAATACAAAACTCAAAATGCCAGCCAAGTCATCATCATGACTCCCCTGTGTTCAGTGTCCCTGTAGCGCTGCAGGGTGTGGAGTATAGATTTGCCGGAGTTAATCTCTGTGATCTCAGAAGTGGCCTGGCTCAGGCCAGAGCTCCGGCAGGGGAGGCTGCTGATTTATTCCACAGGGGGGGGATGAGGTGGGATGGCAAGGGCACAGTGACCTAGAGTGTTAAAAAAAACTTTGCATGCTGTAGTGATGAATATGTGATGCACATGTAACTTCTCAGTGCATTTGTCTAACAGCTAAAAATACTATTTGCTTTGGAGGTGCAGATGCAGCAGATATATATATATGATAACATTAACACTGACCATGCATAATCAGCATATTTTAATCAACAGGTTTTTCTCTCTACAGCAGGCCTGACGAGCCTATTTTCATTTTCAGTTCATCAGTGCTTCATAATTGCTTAGACCAACTCAAGTAAAACCTGACCAGTAACTTTGGTGCCTAATCCTAATCAGTGAGTGAAAGTGAAAACCTAAACAACTCAGCAAGAGGAAAAAAGCTAAGCATACCCAAAACAAAAAGGTTCCAGCTGGACTCCAACCACTGTCTCCTGGCTGGATGATGCTCTGTCCCGGACTCTCATTCTGTCTTGGGTGAATGCTCCCATTGTTAAATGTTCACTGAGAGAGCACAGTCCTGCCTAAGCCGTTGCTGTTTTGCCTCCATCGTCCCCGAACGGGTGACCCAGTGAGTATTTGTCACAGAGAACTCAAAGGTCTCTTTTGATCCCCATTGCCCTTGCCAATCTTTATCCTCTGTGGAGGTACAAGCTGCATCTGGACCTGTTACATAAGCCCATCACCCCAGCCTGACTCCCTCCTGCTCTGCTCACTGCAGTTTACTCCGCGCTCCTCCCATGATTCCTCTCCCCCGCTGCCTGCATTCTCTACCTCTGTATCCTCACCTAAGCTGCCATATCTCTTAAGTGCAGTCAACTGATAATTTCCAAGAAAAGCCTTTTCTACTGTATGTCTAGCTTGCTGCAGGGCATTTACATGCTGATCTTCTTTTTAACTTCAATCAATGTGTAATAATGAGGCTCTGACCAGATGGCGTAAGAATCAGGGGACATACACTCTGTCGGGGAGGAGGGATTTAAACAATATCCTAGATAGCTAGAATAACAGTTACTAAGAACTGAACCCTTTAACCCCTCATCTATTGTTTAGTATATCTACTTTATTTAATAAAAATTGCATCACCGATGTTATTGAGCCTGAACTGCAGTGCTTTCAGATTTGATGCAACAGAAAATTAAGCGCATCATACATCTATTTTAGTCATAGTAATAGTGGGCAGCCTCTTATGGGAATGTTCAACCTTTGAAAATGATGCGTTGATATAACAAATATGACCTTGACCTTGACCCAAAACAAGTGCTCTAGGGAGGAATAGACACACACATGCGCACAATAGAGTTATTCTTCAGTGCAATCCAGCTGCCTGTTGTAAGTGATTGACTAAATGATTTTTTTGTGTATTAGCACGTAGGTGGTGGAAGTGACACTGCATCTTTTTTGTCCTCTCTGCTTAGACAGAGATGCTTTTTTTCCCCCCATCTCAGTTTTTTTGGATTCAGGTTTATTCTGAAGCTGTAGCCAAAATTATATTGGGAAAAATTTCCTTCTTGTAGAGTTTTATTCCCTGTAGTAGAAGTCAGAGTGCTTGCTGTAGCATATCCTGTATGCTGTAAATGCAATTTGCTCTTGAAGGAAGGTTATTTGCTACATTACAAGATGGTTAAAAAGTATTTGCAAGACTTGCCCTGACACAGAACGGAGATAACGCGATGAAATAAGCCATCGCCCGCTCCTTCTAATCCTTTCAAATGAATTGATAGGTAAGCTGTGGGTATTATGTGCTCGATGTGCAGAAAATTGCTGAAGATGTTGACAGAGGGGAATACTCAGAGTGCCTGGAAGCTCCTTGCTCCCCTCCAGCAACCATCAAGTTTTGCCAGCAACTGAAGCAGAAATAGATTTGGACTGTAGACAGCTCATCTCGATGAGCATGTTCCTCATCTTCCAGGGGAGCTTGTCAGAGTAAGTTTTAAAAGTTTATCTTGCTCCACTTTCCACTGTATCCCAGACACTTTGGAAATATGCTTTTAAAGAACTTTCTTATATTTGTGCCCAGCTGGGGTGTCTTAAAGTATATCAAGATCCTGATATAAGAGTATCAGTTCTCCTACAGCCACATATAAACGCCGCAACAGTAATACTTTCTATCTATATATTATTAATAGCTCTCTCATTATATGTATAATTCCTCCTCATAAACCTGCATCATGAAGTAAGCTTATACTGTGTGGAGACACACTTTCACACTCCGTTTAGCCACACTGTATGGATCATACACCCTTAATTACCCCATTTATCTAATAGCAATTATGGCATATCATTGTCATGGTTTTGGGCCATCTTTCTTGGGTACTCATTCACTCATCTATAGAGCCAGAGAAAAGTCTTAATTGTCAAGTGTGAAAAGGGGATTCATCATGCCCACATTAGAGGCTGAATTTGCCATGGGAAAGATTGTATTAATCAGTCTCATTTTACAACCTCATCATTTGAAAATTAAGCTTACAGAATTGGACTGAGTAAATTAAGTATTAAATTATGACAGTGCAGATCATCGTCACATGGATATCAAGGCCTACATATGTTTCTTTCTGATCATTCAATGGTACCATGAGGCTTTACTTGCTCTTGGATTCAGATGTAGAAGTTCTGGCATTGGTAATCTGTTGAGATAAATGAGATGTAGACTACAAATAAAAATACAGCGCAGTGAAGAAGTATTTACCCTGTTTCTGATTTATTTATTTTTCTTTCTGCATGTTTTTCATTCTTGCTGCACTGATATCCAATTGCTGTTATCATCATAATAATGTTGATCCAGGAAAAAAATTGCCACGACCAATAACGTTGTCTGAGCATGCGGTTAGCATTAGCCCAGAGTCTGGCTAATGCTATTAAAAACACTCACGAGAAAGCCAAGATGAGTAACGTAAATTTGACTAAAACCAAACCTAACTTGATAATATATTCATTATATTGTATAAATTAATCAAGAAAACACTTGAAATAGTTGCTATTTATCCTATAAGAGAGTTTTATATAAACAAAGGATTTTTTCCCTACAAGGCAGGAACAACACCACCACAAGAATATCAGATACACCAACACACATATGTTTCAGATGACCAAATTCTAGTATTAGATAAATATAACCTGATTAAATACAAAATATAGTTTTTAAATGATGATTTTATTTAAGGGACAAACACTGACCAAATCTTCCTGGCACTGTGTGGAAAGCAATTTCCACCCATGTTAAATCATGAATTAACTGTGATTAACCAAGTTTTGGGGGAAAGCTGAGTTCAATTTTAATAGCCAAGCCCGGGTCTGATTATTGCCAGAGCCGTTGAATCAAGAAGTCAGTTAAATAAAAACTGTGTGAAAGTGAAGTAGATAAGCAACACATGACACCGAGATCAAGAGAAACTTAAAAGCAGATTAGAAACAAGGTCATTGACATCTATCAGTCTGGAAAGGATTACAAAGATATTTCTAAGGATTTAGGACTTATCAAACCCCAGTGACAGCCATTACACTGAAATAGAGAAAACGTGGAACAGTGGTAAAACTTCCCAGGAGTTGCCAGCATGCCAAAATTACTCCAAGAACTAAACAACACAGGAGGTCACAGAACAGCCCAGAACAGTGAGCCAGAAAAGAGCTTAACTTTTTGGAAAATATCTGTGGACTGATGAGACAAAAGTTGAACTTTTTGGAAGGTTTTGGTATCGTTACATTTGCCTTAAAACTAAAACACCATTTCATAAACAGACCATATCAACAGTCAGACATGGTGGTGGTAGTGTGATGATCTGGGGCTGCTTTGCTGCTACAAGGCATGGACGGTTTGCTGTAATTAAACCATGAATTCTGTTCTCTACCAGAAAATCCTGAAGGTGAATATCAAGCCATTAATTCACGCCCTGGAGTTCAAGCACTGAAGTTAAAACAAAACAAAATGAAGGTTTTGGAGTGGCCTGGTCAAAATCTGGACTTAAATCAGACTGACTTGTTTTTGCATGACCTTAAACAGACCGTTCATGCTCAAAAACCCTCCAATGTGGCTGAATTAAAACAATTCTGCAAAGAAGAGTGCGAGCCAAAATTAATTCATTGCCAGTTTTCACAAATGCTTGATTGCTGTCCTTGCAATCAGTGTCACAGTCAGCTGTTACGTTTAAGGGACAATTAATTTTTCACACGGGGCGACTCGGTAGGTTTGGAGAACTGTTTTCCTCTAATAAATGAAATCAGTCAAAACCCACATTTTTTCTTTAGTCGGATTATCTTTGTCTAATGTTACAATTTCTTTGATGACAAATATGATAAAATAAATACACAACATTTTGTTTTGGAAACAAATAGAACCAAACTTTGTGCTCCATCAGCTTTAGCCTGGGGCTGCTACACACAGTGTGGTGTTTAGTTTGGTCTCCAGCCTCAGCCTGGGTCTCATGTGAGTCATCCCATACCAACCCCAATTTTCTCAGCAATCTCACTGTCTTCAGCTTAATGCTGACAACAGCAATGTAGATGAGAAGCAACACAGACAAATTATGTCCTAAGAAATAGTAGCTCTCAACCAATGAAGGACAATTACAAGATATAAAATTGTTCAGCTTGGATTTAAGTCACTATGTTGCTTCCACTTTGAACATAGCTGATTTCTATATGAAAGAGCATAAAAGAGCGTAGAATAAACGCCTTGAGCTGAACTAGATTTCCTCAACAATTAGGTCACCATTTCACTAATGCGAGTTCCAGCATTACTTATCACATTAAAACAAACCTACCTATTAGTATCCCAAGGAAAACCAACCTGGACCAACACTCATCATCGGGGTTTGATCGTTGTGAAAAAGACATGAAGTGTTACTATGTTAAACAAAAAGAAGCGTGCACGTGTTCGATTATGTGTGAGCGTCAGATCCATATGCAGCGTCAGATAGCACAGTTTACGATGCGTGCATGCATAATTAAGTTTGTCGCAGCTGTTTAAATGAGGAGAGGAGAAAACACATTCCACAAAGGACTGTGGGAGCTGAAAATTGTCAATCCCTTTTCATGGCTTAGATATGTCGCAGGCGTTTGAGTGATGGAGGGAGTCGGGGATACACACGACTGTTTAGTTCCAGGTCAATCAATGACATGCCGTAACAGTGAAAGGATGCAGTCAGACATGCAGCTGCACTGACAGCGTTACAGCAAAACAGATTACAGGTTTGTTTTTCTTTGTTCTCAAACCAGATGCACAAATCCAATGAAGCTGCTGCATTGGTGGTCACACCTCTGCTCAGACCTCTGCTCACCTTCACTACTCTTAAATGACATGCAGAGATTATGAAAAGGGAAAAGTATAAGTAAAAGGTCTTTCCGTATAGATGGGATTTACTTGTCTCTTTGGGAAAATGAGCCAATGTGCTTCTGACAAATCTGCTGCCATCACACGGCTCTGTACCATCTGTCGGTCTGCTCTCAAACTCTACTGTAGTGCTGTTTGCACCTAATCTGCCCTACCTACAGTCTCTTACGTAAGCTGCTGTTAGCCAACAAGCATTTCACAGTCCAGTTTTACACTTGCCTGATCCCAATTTTCCCCAAAAGGAGAAGACAAATAGAGGAAGGTGTGTGCTTGTGTGGAAACTGCAAAAACCCCCCCCCCAAAAAACAAAAAAAACCCTCCAACCAATAAACAAAAAACAAGTAAATGCTGAGAATAGCTCTGCTTGCCGAGGGGCTCCAGCATATGGTAGCCAGCGCTCATGACGTTGGAGTGGTGCTGGGTACTTGCTGGCGGCTGCACACAGGAGTGGAGAATGGCAAGGGTTCAGTCTCTCGCCCCGTCCCCTCCTCCATCCTCTCCCTACATATCTCTGCGTGCCTCTGCCTCGCCCTGCCTCATAATCCGTCTCTCCCTTTCTCTGCGCCTGTCTGCCGCTCCATCTCGTTCCTGCTCCCTCTGGAGAGCTGGAACGAGATGGAGACAAGGAAAAAAGCCAAAAGGGAGGATAATGCCCGTCAGTTAATGTCTCGTCTCCGCTCCGACTGACAGCTGCATTCTGTCAGGTGTGCTGCTATTTCTGTGGCGAGGAGCCGGAGCACACCATTTATTACTGCAGCATGAAGTTCTGCTTCAGTGCAGTGCAAGCGGGTGCAGCCAGCAGATTCACAGAGATAATGAGATGGTTTTTGTCTCTTGTTTTTAACTTTATGAGAGCCTATTTATCATTCATGGGCAGTTTATGAGCATTCAGCAAATTTATTTTTAACCCACTTTAATATATCCGCAAGCCAACTCTGTTTGTTTTTAATGAATTTATTAACCGTTTATGAACTTCGAGTGCATGGCTACAAATGGCAAACACAGTTTTTAAGGTGATGTGTTTTTACTGGTTTGTACCATTAACAGTACACAAACCAAACACTCAACACCCAGTTAGCATCACATAAAACTGTGAACACAAACAATCAATCAGCTTTTTTTTTCTTTTTGGGGGGGGGTGTTGTCTTTGCTATCTAGTCCTCTCTTTTTCAGTTTACCTAATGAACACCCATTGTAATTTTTGAGTTTCAAATTAACCTTTAACCAGGTAACCAGGCAGCCATTTACTGCATGGTACTGCAAGATAGTATATAAGTCTGTTTAGTCTATTAGTTTCATTTATTTCATGTGGTTTATAACAACTTTTTTTTTCTTTTTGAGAGGAGGGGACGTAACTTGCATATGGAAAATAAATCCTGGTGATGTCCCTTTGGGGAAAGCCAAAACCTTCCATTGCTCCACCATTTTATGTCTGTCCATTCATTCTCTTTCGCTAGTTCAGGGTCACAGGAGGGTTGAAACCCATCCAACCGACACAGGGCGAGCGGCAGGGTACCATATTCAAATTTGCAATCGCCAGTTGACCTGATCTTATGTGAAAAGGTGGATCCGAACCGAGGACCATCTTGCTGTAAGGCCCAAGTGCTAACCAACAGTTTTTCTAAGCACGGGGGTAAAAAAAAACCCAATGAGCTACTCAGCACTGATTATCTTAGGCAGTACTAGAAGTTATATCACTTAATGTACTGACATGTTGTCATGTTTGGCAAGTTGTTTGGTGGAATTTGGCCTGTCAGTGTAGATAAAAAGTTTGACCATGTCATAATTTCCATATATTCTCTCTTCTCTAGAATTCCTGTGTTAATGAATCCACTGTCACTCTACAGCATGCCCATAATTACAGTTAAAGCACCATTACATGTATTATTTACATATTACTTCAGATTAATAATTGATCCACTAACAGAATTCCCACATGTCTTGTAGAGCATTCGTAAATCATATAATCTTTTTTTTATTATTAAAGGCCTCTTAACTGAAAGAAGTCAACCCTCTTGCTTATTTTTGGTGTTATTATGATATGGGTGTAGACTGCTTGATGGTAACCTTTATGGGAATCCAAATTCACAGAAAAGGTCTCATTATGTAAGCAGTGCTGTGCTGGATGGGGCTTCTCTGTAGTGTTGTGTGATTATGGATTAGTTCATAGCAGGCATTCTGTTACAGTGCATGAAGGGAACATGTGCTCCTCCTCTAACCACAAGCTGTTTCTGGAAACAAGAGTGACATATGTGGCACCCTCTGTTGGTATAATCCTGTCCAGTGCATCCCTCTGAGATGATTATCAGCAGAGGCAGACTTTGTAGTAAATAGAGTTCAGTAGTGACTGAGACAAATATTTTACTGTGCGTGTTATCTTTTATCCTTCTTCCCATCACACTTTCAGTATTTGTCTCCTGTTCCATCTTACTGGCAGCAAAACTATTAAGAGGGATCCTCCTGTGGTCCAATCTAATATTCATGATCCTGTTGAACTGAGCCAAAGCGACACAGGAGACAGCGAGAAAGATCGAGAAAAGTGTTTGCTACCTTTGTAGCAAATACATCAAAAAGGAGACAAAGAATAGTAATGTGTATTGACTGGGTGAATATCGAAAACGGCCTTCTCTGGTACTCCCTCTGTTCGATGAATAACGTACACAACACACCCCCTACCCCCCTAACATGCAAAATATTGATGCTGCTTGGAGAAGCACAGTTGGTAAGAGTTCACTGATTTTCTTTCTAAAAAACTATAGCTGACTGTGTACACAAACAAAAATCTACATTTCTTCAATATAAAATAAGTACAATTAAATAAACAAAAAGGTTCATAGTAAAATAAATGATTAACCATTTCCCTCAAAACTACACTAGTTTACATGATCTGTTTTCACTTAAATACAATTGATAATAAAGTGCTCGGCTTTCAGAAAGCGGTACAAATAATTGATGGAAAATAAGCTGCTGTACACCCGCTGTACCTAGCACATTTTACCTTATCAAACAAAAGCAGGTGCAACAGATTTATGCAACAAAACAGATGTGATCTGCTTGCATCATTCTCCAGTATGTTTATAACTTCATCAGATAACTGACATCCACCTTTATTTTCTGCTTTATGCCTTTTTTGATCCTTTGCTCATAACAAGCCTGCTAGCTTCTGACTGACTCTGAATTATTTAGCTTTAGCCACTTTCCCTTAGTTAGCTTCTTTAAAATGCTAAATTTGGCTGGTTAGGGGTGATTTCATTAGGTGTTTGATTGGGTTTAGCTCACTTTGGTGAATTGGTGTGTCTTGTGAAAAGCTTCCATGCTAACGACATTTTAGCGTGTGGCTGTGCGAGTGACTGTTAGCTGCTGTGCACAGGCTCCGCATGCAGGAAACAGATCTGACATAAGCACAAATGGTACAAAAACATAGATGTCGCTTTGGTTTAGAAAAATAACGTTAATTAATGAAGTTAGTTAGTAAATAAATATTTCAAATTGGAGGATTTGTGGATCTGTGGTACAAAACTGCACGCTCATTGGCTAATGGTTTGTGAATCGCCAATCAGTGTCCAGTTTACCAGTCAGACCTGCCATTCATTTTCACATCTGGTTTTTCACAACCAAGTAAGCAATGCTCATCTCTTTCACGGTAGCTACTTATGTCTTTTATACTAATCACAGGCAAACTATTATTAAATATTATTACAAACTATTATTATATTTTCTGCACTAAGGCAACATCAGTCAGTTAAACAACAAACAAACCCATCAAAGCGTTAACATTTAAGAGTTAAAGCAAAGTGTCATGTACCCTAGATTGGGTTATTTTTTTGTGTGTTTTCTTTTTAAGGGGGAAAATATTAAGATAAGAATTTTCCAAAATGGCCACAGGAATCAATCAACTAAGACAATGTGAGTCTAAGAGTCTTAAATTCAAGCCAATGAAACTCAGAGGCAGCTGTAGTTCTTTTCTTTTACACCATCAGCATCAAACTACCTCTCGGAGATGTTTGCTACTGAACAACTCTTCATGTTGTGAATCGTAATGCTAACAACGGCCCCCCCAAAAATCAAGACATGATGTGCCCCTGATTTACCTGTAGTGTAAAAAAAGAAAAAATCACCCTGGTATATTGTAATACCATACCAAACCTAACAGTGGCACACACATATAGCAGATAAGTGTTTGAAAATTTAAAGTTCATGGGTAATAAACTAGAAAAACGCTCAAAAACCCCAAACCTAATACACAAACAAACAGCATTCAGGGGCAAAACATTGAAAGCAACTAGGTGTTCAGGGAATAAAGAAGTGGGGAGTCTGTTTTATTATTAATGTGCAATGCGCTGTGGATAATTGTGCAGTCAGCTTTTTTTTTCCAGGTCTACTGCTGCTCTGCTGCAGCACCACCTCAGAGGAGGACCTCATTCAAAGTGAAGATGAGAGAAATTTTACCCTTTGGGCAATAACTGAGAAAGAATTAGACGGGCTCCTCATTTTCTTGTGCTTTTCTGACGCAGCATTACCTTAGAGAAGAATCTGTTAGGTTAAATTAAGTTAAACACTTTGGGCCAAAACAGAGAATTAGGAGCCACAAATCTAATATTATCACCAATAATTTGTAAAAGGTTGAGGAGGCTGGGAAATCCATAATGTTGTGCAGAAAAACAAGCAAACTTTGCGAATGCCACACAGTCCTGGGTTGTTTTTGAGTAGTCAAAACACTTTAAATCTGTCACTGCTGTTAAACACCATTATTCCCACCCTGATATTCTCCTCCTTTATGCCCATATGTATTCTTGGCCTGTCCTTATTTTTCCTCGTTTGATTCACGTTGCCCATCTCTGCCTCCGACTAGGTGTCTGTCTGGTGCTGGGTTGTATGATCTATCCTGATGGATGGGACAGTGACGAGGTCCGGCGAATGTGCGGAGAGCAGACTGACAAGTACAGCCTGGGCGCCTGCTCCGTTCGCTGGGCTTATATCTTGGCTATCATGGGCATCCTGGACGCCCTCATCCTCTCCTTCTTGGCTTTCGTCCTGGGGAACCGTCAGGACGGCCTCATGACAGAGGAGCTGCTGGCTGAAAGCAAGGGTGAGAATAAGACATGACTGACTTCATTTGAAAACTTAAAGCAACATCTTACTCATAAAAGATGATGTGAAAAAAGTTATTAAACCCATCATAGTTGGAGAAGTTTCCTCATCCATGACGCACCAAATAGCTGAAGCTCATTTTTCCTTTCTGAAAAATGTATTTAAACTTACAGCAAATATTTCTAGAATTAGGCACTGATCCCACTAAATTTCCAAATATTTAAATTTAAAATTAGGTTTTAACATTTTTATCATTAATTGAGAAGTAATCAGTTTTTTTTTTTTTCTCGTTGTTGTTTTTTTTGGCAGAGCGGTGCCATATAAATTGCTCTGAAAGTGCATCTTAATGCAGTTTGTGTTGGTGGGGACTGCCAAATGTACACACACACAGAGCAAGAACGTTTTAAAGCTTACTTCAAGAGTCGCGATTCATCACAGCCCAAGTGACTTTCACCAGACTGCAAATAGAAAATGCACATTCATTAACAAGGTGACAAAATATAAACAAGGCTTGAAAAGAGATGAGATGAACTAAATCCATGAAAGGATTACAGTCAGTGCACTCTTGCGTTCACGCCCAGTGAAAGTTTTGAAGTAATGAGCTTTTGATGCAGCCTTTTTAAAAGCAAAGCTAAATTTAGAAAGCTTCAGATGCGCACTTTGAATATAACGAAGGGACTGGCATAAGCCTTCTTTCGGATAATTACAACCATTAATGAGCACCCATTTTAACCCCTTAATAAGCTTTTTTTCCCCCCACCACATCCCTGTGAGTTAGGCAGCTAAAAAAAATGATTCCTGTTCTCCTTTGATTACAGTTATGAACACTGTCTCTTCTGTAAGAGAATGCCATGGTAATCTCTTTTGCTAGTTTGTTTTGCACCTATTTGTCAAGGTAAATTAATTATTTTTAACTGATCTGTATTATTGTTTTGGGGATATTATAACAGGAGCTTTGAGCTTCTGAACATGTGTCAGGATACAGTCAGATATATTTCCAAATTAGTCAAACTTGCAAGTCACATTTCTGCTGCGTCTCCAACGGTTTTGTGACTGTGTGAGTATCTGGCAAACTTCTTATCAAAATATAACCTCACTTTCTTACGAAACATGTACAAAAGGCTTGTCTTGTACTGGTAAGCATGCATGCATACTGTATGTAATTCTGCATCACTATCACAGCTCGACACAGTGAGGTACCGTGGAAAGGCCTGGGTAAAGGAATGTCTCCCAGTGGGAAATGCGATTAGCATGTCCATGCCCTGTAGTCTGTAATGGAACCAGACAGGCATGGGCAAACTGTTAAAGAGAGGTGAGGAGGAAGGATGGACATGAACTAGTGAAAGAAAAGACTTGTTAAGGAGCAGAAGGGATTTGGAAAAACTGGCGTGTGTAACATCAAGTGCTGTGTTTGATGGCCTGTGAATGCAGCTGGTAATAATAAAAATAGCAATAATAATAAATGATTCAGATCTGCAATTTATTTTATCTTCTCCTAAACTCTGGTGACCTTCGAGTTACAGTTAAAGGTTATAAATGATAAAAGATTTATAGACAAAGTCATAGAAATGAAAACTTGGCGTTATCAGTAGCTTTACCACACCAATAATACTCTGATGATGATAATGCACCACTTACTTCTCTCTTACTTCAGGGCTTGGGAGAATATTTTCATTATAGCTCAATAGTCTTTAACCTGTTAGCTCATCCCTGGTGCCATCTACTGGTGTCTGTGTGCAATGCATCAAATCATATACATGGCATTGGTTGGACATGCTTTCATATATTTTTAGATGTGTTTAATATTTTTCTCTCGTTTTTTGGTTTGTTTGTTTTTCAGATGGAGGGAATGCCTAATCGAATCAATAGGTAAGCACAAACATACATCTTTAAATGTTATATTGCACAAGCCTCCTAAATGAACTGATTGTGCTTTAATGTTTGAAATGTTATCTGTGTCCTTAGGCACCATAGAGGTGTAAAATATAAAATAAAAAGTAATTTATACCTCACTCCTTAATGGATCCTTAATTTAAAGTACAATAACACGATGTATCAAATCAATGGAAAGATCTTGGATTATAAATGTTTCTTGGCTTGAAGCATCAGTGGGTCCCTATTTGAGGTTGCTATATTTTCTGTGTTTTGGTTTCCTCGGTGTGTCCTTATCTGATCCCTCGTGTCCCGCTCGGTGTTCATGCGTCAGTCCCTTTGTGTTTCCCTGTCCCTGTACTTGTTGTAAAGTGTTTGTATTCAAGTTGGTATTCATCCCCCCTGGTTGTTTCCCATTTTACTTTGAAGGTTTGCTTTCTTTCATTTCCTGCATCAGTTTTGTTCCCTGACTGCCTCCCTTGATTCCCTGGTTATTTTTACCTGTTGTTAAGTGCATTTTCCTTCCTACTGTTTCCCATCAGTAATCAGATGTTTGTGTTTAATCATTCCTGTCTTCTCTGTGGCCTTTGTTGGATTGTGTGTTGTTTATTCCTTCTGTGTCCCTTGTGGGTTTCTTTGTATTTAGTTAGGTTTGAAGATATTTTTTTGTTTATTTACCTGGTGGTGCTTTCTCATGAACTCTCAGGAGAGTTGCAGTATAGCTTGCTTTTTGTTTCTTATGCTGTGTCCTGGGTCCTCTGGCACAAAGTGAGTTCAGCATACCCAGGATATCTTTCTGTTATCTGGATTCACTTAGTCTAACAGTGGCAATCAGGATAAGTGCTCATTGTTCTGTTTTCAAGCTGGTTATCAACCTGATAACGTTAACCCAGTTAACCCAGAGTTTCTCCTGCACATTCACATGAAGGAGGTGACACTGGCAACATCTAATCCAGGGGCGTCGAACTCCAGGCTTCGAGGGCCGGTGTCGTGCAGGTTTTATTTGTGTCTTTGATCCAACACAGCTGATTTAAATGGCTAAATTACCTCCTCAACGGCTGTGTCCCAATTCAGGGTCTGCACGCTTGAAGTACGCATTTTAAGTGCGATTACGTCACCGCCACGCGACGACGGCTGTCCCAATTCAAAGTGCACTTCAAATGCGTACTCCAAATGCGCCGTCGATTTCCCCAAATATCAAGCGTGGTCCGGTGCACACTTCGTGGTCCCATATATCCCGCAATTCATAGCGCGGCGGTGGGTGTGGATAATTTTGCCGCAAAATACGGCAGACGGGAGCGGCCGAAGAGTGAACTGTCAAAAGTAAGTACTGAATATTATGTCACTTATTTATGTGCGAATGTTTAATAACGAAGAACATTAAAACATTACTGTTGGCCACATGTCGGCAAAGTTGTGTGACGTTAGTGATGTTTGTACTTTCAGCGTCAGCTTGGTTTTAAAGCCTTTACTTCTAAATATACATATAGTTGACCTTAATCTTACAGAGAATGTGATGATTTTATAGATAATTAAAGTCAGTCATATATCCACAAACACAACAAGCTGAAAGTCAGTGATGCTGCTCGGTTTGCAGTCCTGAATATCACGGCACAAGCAGGATTCACTGCACTGTTAATGTTAGCTATGTTATATTGCTGCCTCTGTTCGGTGGTGTCGAGTCAAACGGACTTTAACGTGTGTTTGAACGAGCTGACGGTTCACTCGTTAAGCTGAAAGAAAGATGCTTTAATCACAGGAGTCACACATGTGTCCACTGCAACATCTGGGAACTCTTCTTGTTTAGCACTCGTAATAACACAAACACTAAATCCTCCTTCTCTGTGCTGTTTTGTAGCAGTGTATACACCTGAGACTGTCACCTGTCTGTCTGTCCTGCACTCTCTCTCTGTTTCTTTCTCTCTGATTGTGGAATAAAAGTATGAACATGTATTTATAAGTTACACTTGTGTTTGAATCCTGCAGCTTATCACACATTTGGTTTCCATGTGTGACGACAGCGAGTGTCCAGAGTGAGGACAGACTGAGGGACCCACTGCTGCACATCATCTGTGAGGCTTTGCACCCCTGATGATCCACCAGGACAAACTCAGCAGTGTGTGAGGAAGAGGAGGAGGAAGAGCCAGCAGCAGCTGACAGATGGAAAGAATAGACAGACTGTTCCCTGTTTGTGAAGGACTGCTAGGAAAGTTTAAAATAACTAATTGTCTGTCCTGAATCAGTCTTATTAGGTAATGTTCAAATAATTTTATCATTCCAGTGTTTTCAGTGTGGGAGAAAGTACTCAGGGCCTTCAAGTTACACACTATGAAAGGCAGCAACAAGTTTAATATTTAGAAACCTAAAGTATGTATCAGCAGCAGAATGGAGCTAAAAATAAATGTTTGTTTCAGTTCTATGAAGCTTTGAGTATTTTGGATTAGTAGCACTGCTGTGTTTGTTGCATCATATTACTGTAATTATGTGTGCCTATGCCAAGAGGCACACATATTACTATTCGTCGGATTTATTATTATTATTATGTGTGCCTATGACAAGAGGCACACATATTACTATTCGTCGGATTTATTATTATTATTATTATTATTATGTGTGCCTATGCCAAGAGGCACACATATTACTATTCGTCGGATTTATTATTATTATTATTATTATTATTATTATTCTCCAGTTTCCGCCTGAAATTTTGCAGCGAATCTCGCCTCGCAGTTTTGAGACAAGCTTCATATATGTTACCTCATTTTGTGCGGCCGGATCTGGAATGGTGTGCTATGACTTTTGGTGTTTATGAATTTTATAGTTTTTTAAATATTAATATTTTAGTGAAAATTTTCCCGCGCTCCTCTGCCAAACAGTTTTGACATTAGGGTTACATATGTTAGATCATTTTGTGCGGCTGGAGCTGGACTATTATGTTATGACTTTTGGTGTTTATAACTTTTATAGTTTTTTAAATATTAATATTTTAGTGCAAATTTAGGCCAATTCATCTTTTGGCGCCAAATAAACAGACTTCATTTGTGGTGTCTTGGCTCTCTCTAGTGGTATGCCGGGAGTGGTACAGCCTGTGTACCCTTATTTGGATTACCGTAATGATGACAATTTCAACGGTGCGCACAGCGTCGCTGCTTTCAGGAGCCCTTGGAATTTTTAAGGTTGCGCAAATCATTCAAAAGTTACGGTACTGCTTGGTGGAAAACTCAATATCCCACAATTCATAGCACGCCTCTACAGAGTGAACAATGGCGGCCACCACTTCGTTTTATATGTCTTTTATTCGTGTTTCTAGGTCACAAAATAAGCTTTTAAGATATTTTCAGGCGAGAATGTAGGTGTGTAAACTTCAAATATCTGCTTGTTTTATCAAGACATCCCATATTTAGCGACAGTGCTCTGACTACGTCGGTCCTGCCTGACAGCTAGCCGGCTACCTAGCTGGCTACCTAGCTAGCTGCCGCACTTGGCTGCAAATGGATAGCGAGGGACTCTCTCTGTCGTTTCACCTCCCTGGTCTCTCGCAAATGCTCGCATAGAATCGGAGTTACAGCTGGATGTGGAAAAAATAACTGAGTTGTTTGGTGGTGGAGCTACAACAGAGGGCAGCTACCCACCGGTGTGTGACAGAAAGGACATGCCGCCAACGAGACATATGAGGCCGGGCAGGCGATTGCTAACGCGGTGGTCAATCATGGATCAGGGAAAGCGAAGGCAGGAGCGTGAGGTGAACTGAATTTCAGGTAAGAAGTTATGACCTGGACTCTATTTGGGTCAGATATAAACAGAGTTTAGGTGTAGTTTATTTTCGTTGTGCTGACTTTTTACAATCGTACTGCGTGCTAGCTAGCACGACGGGAGTTTATATACAGCTGTGTGCGCGCTAAGTTACTGACGTTGGACTTTATTCATAATGGTTAGTTCGTAGAGTTGCCGTACAAACGGAATCGTGCCACATTCAGAGAAAATATTACGATTTATTCTGTCGTTACGAAGCCTCCCCTGTCATTCTCTCGCCTGTTGAAACTTCAGTCATGAAACTGATCAATGATCGGCTTTTCTCTCTTGTTTGTTTATCGCGCTAAACAACAGCAGCACGTTTAAGCTTGATCAGCTGTTGTTAGAATCATGGATCAGGGAAAGCGAAGGCAGGAGCGTGAGGTGAACTGAATTTCAGGTAGGAAGTTATGACCTGGACTCTATTTGGGTCAGATATAAACAGAGTTTAGGTGTAGTTTATTTTCGTTGTGCTGACTTTTACAATCGTACTGCGTGCTAGCTAGCACGACGGGAGTTTATATACAGCTGTGTGCGCGCTAAGTTACTGACGTTGGACTTTATTTTATTCATAATGGTTAGTTCGTAGAGTTGCCGTACAAACGGAATCGTGCCACATTCAGAGAAAATATTACGATTTATTCTGTCGTTACGAAGCCTCCCCTGTCATTCTCTCGCCTGTTGAAACTTCAGTCATGAAACTGATCAATGATCGGCTTTTCGCTCTTGTTTGTTTATCGCGCTAAACAACAGCAGCACGTTTAAGCTTGATCAGCTGTTGTTAGAATTCATTTGCTTTTAATTTCTAGTATCAGCTGATGTTTGCTGCAGCCACAGCTGTAAAAACGGCTGTTCCAAACCAGATATCCTTACTGAATCATCAGAGCTGAACAGGTGATGGAGAAACAGGTTTACCCTTAGGTGACATGAATGAGTTGAAGGGAAGTTATGAACTGTTTCTGAGAGACAAACACCAAGCTCATTTTTTTGTGTAGCTGACAGCTGGTAACTGTGCAGGGGCGGATCTAGCAAAGCTTTTGCCAGGGGGCCAGGTAGGGCATTAACAGAGAAAGGTGGACACAAAGATATACTTTTCTTTCTTACTCTCATACAGGGAGTGCAGAATTATTAGGCAAGTTGTATTTTTGAGGAATAATTTTATTATTGAACAACAACCATGTTCTCAATGAACCCAAAAAACTCATTAATATCAAAGCTGAATGTTTTTGGAAGTAGTTTATAGTTTTAGCTATTTTAGGGGGATATCTGTGTGTGCAGGTGACACTTCCTGTGCATAATTATTAGGCAACTTAACAAAAACAAATATATACCCATTTCAATTATTTATTTTTACCAGTGAAACCAATATAACATCTCCACATTCACAAATATACATTTCTGACATTCAAAAACAAAACAAAAACAAATCGGCGACCAATATAACCACCTTTCTTTGCAAGGACGCTCAAAAGCCTGCCATCCATGAATTCTGTCAGTGTTTTGATCTGTTCACCATCAACATTGCGTGCAGCAGCAACCACAGCCTCCCAGACACTGTTCAGAGAGGTGTACTGTTTTCCCTCCTTGTAAATCTCACATTTGATGATGGACCACAGGTTCTCAATGGGGTTCAGATCAGGTGAACAAGGAGGCCATGTCATTAGTTTTTCCTTCTTTTATACCCTTTCTTGCCAGCCACGCTGTGGAGTACTTGGACGCGTGTGATGGAGCATTGTCCTGCATGAAAATCACGTTTTTCTTGAAGGATGCAGACTTCTTCCTGTACCACTGCTTGAAGAAGGTGTCTTCCAGAAACTGGCAGTAGGACTGGGAGTTGAGCTTGACTCCATCCTCAACCCGAAAAGGCCCCACAAGCTCATCTTTGATGATACCAGCCCAAACCAGTACTCCACCTCCACCTTGCTGGCGTCTGAGTCGGACTGGAGCTCTCTGCCCTTTACCAATCCAGCCACGGGCCCATCCATCTGGCCCATCAAGACTCACTCTCATTTCATCAGTCCATAAAACCTTAGAAAAATCAGTCTTGAGATATTTCTTGGCCCAGTCTTGACGTTTCAGCTTGTGTGTCTTGTTCAGTGGTGGTCATCTTTCAGCCTTTCTTACCTTGGCCGTGTCTCTGAGTATTGCACACCTTGTGCTTTTGGGCACTCCAGTGATGTTGCAGCTCTGAAATATGGCCAAACTGGTGGCAAGTGGCATCTTGGCAGCTGCACGCTTGACTTTTCTCAGTTCATGGGCAGTTATTTTGCGCCTTGGTTTTTCCACACGCTTCTTGCGACCCTGTTGACTATTTTGAATGAAACGCTTGATTGTTCGATGGTCACGCTTCAGAAGCTTTGCAATTTTAAGACTGCTGCATCCCTCTGCAAGATATCTCACTATTTTTGACTTTTCTGAGCCTGTCAAGTCCTTCTTTTGACCCATTTTGCCAAAGGAAAGGAGGTTGCCTAATAATTATGCACACCTGATATAGGGTGTTGATGTCATTAGACCTCACCCCTTCTCATTACAGAGATGCACATCACCTAATATGCTTAATTGGTAGTAGGCTTTCGAGCCTATACAGCTTGGAGTAAGACAACATGCATGAAGAGGATGATGTGGACAAAATACTGATTTGCCTAATAATTCTGCACTCCCTGTAAACACCAAGCTCCTTTTTTTGTGTAGCTGACAGCTGGTAACTGTGCAGGGGCGGATCTAGCAAAGCTTTTGCCAGGGGGCCAGGTAGGGCATTAACAGAGAAAGGTGGACATAAAGATATACTTTTCTTTCTTACTCTCATATAAAATATTTAGCTTTTATTAAATAGTTATCTGAATCTCACAACCAAAGTTTGTATAATAATACACAAGATTGGCTGTAGACCATTGTTCATAATTCAGAACACTGTGTAGAAATAACAAAAAACAAAAAGTGAATGCATGTGTGAAAAGTGGTCTATAATGTAATGCTTCAAAGCGTGTTCATGCAAACATTGTCGGGTCTGCCGTGGTACAATGGGACTTCTGCTCATGAACCTGTGTGCACAGCGTCTGCAAATCGGCGCTGTACGAAGTAACTTCATCTTTACACAAAACTGTAAGCTGTCATCTGTGAAGCGTGAGCGGTGTTTGTTTTTACCATAGTTCATGGTGGAGAATGGCTGCTCTTCTGAGTTTTGCTGTCTGTAGCCGTATGAATGGCAACTACAGTGATTAGCAGCGGCATAGGCACACATAAAATTTCTTCTGAAATTTTCGCTTTCTAGTTATTATTATTATTCTCCAGTTTCCGCCTGAAATTTTGCAGCGAATCTCGCCTCGCAGTTTTGAGACAAGCTTCATATATGTTACCTCATTTTGTGCGGCCGGATCTGGAATGGTGTGCTATGACTTTTGGTGTTTATGAATTTTATAGTTTTTTAAATATTAATATTTTAGTGAAAATTTTCCCGCGCTCCTCTGCCAAACAGTTTTGACATTAGGGTTACATATGTTAGATCATTTTGTGCGGCTGGAGCTGGACTATTATGTTATGACTTTTGGTGTTTATAACTTTTATAGTTTTTTAAATATTAATATTTTAGTGCAAATTTAGGCCAATTCATCTTTTGGCGCCAAATAAACAGACTTCATTTGTGGTGTCTTGGCTCTCTCTAGTGGTATGCCGGGAGTGGTACAGCCTGTGTACCCTTATTTGGATTACCGTAATGATGACAATTTCAACGGTGCGCACAGCGTCGCTGCTTTCAGGAGCCCTTGGAATTTTTAAGGTTGCGCAAATCATTCAAAAGTTACGGTAATGCTTGGTGGAAAACTCAATATCCCACAATTCATAGCACGCCTCTACAGAGTGAACAATGGCGGCCACCACTTCGTTTTATATGTCTTTTATTCATGTTTCTAGGTCACAAAATAAGCTTTTAAGATATTTTCAGGCGAGAATGTAGGTGTGTAAACTTCAAATATCTGCTTGTTTTATCAAGACATCCCATATTTAGCGACAGTGCTCTGACTACGTCGGTCCTGCCTGACAGCTAGCCGGCTACCTAGCTGGCTACCTAGCTAGCTGCCGCGCTTGGCTGCAAATGGATAGCGAGGGGACTCTCTCTGTCGTTTCACCTCCCTGGTCTCTCGCAAATGCTCGCATAGAATCGCAGTTACAGCTGGATGTGGAAAAAATAACTGAGTTGTTTGGTGGTGGAGCTACAACAGAGGGCAGCTACCCACCGGTGTGTGACAGAAAGGACATGCCGCCAACGAGACATATGAGGCCGGGCAGGCGATTGCTAACGCGGTGGTCAATCATGGATCAGGGAAAGCGAAGGCAGGAGCGTGAGGTGAACTGAATTTCAGGTAAGAAGTTATGAACTGCACTCTATTTGGGTCAGATATAAACCGAGTTTAGGTGTAGTTTATTTAGCAGCAGTTCTCTTATGTGTTGCTGATAGCCGGCTAGCTAGCTAGCGCCGCTAGCATAGTTAGCTCGCGCCGCTAGCAACCCTTCGTGAAAAAGCACCCAGGCTTGGCTTATATTGAGGCGGGTGAAACTCGTGTCAGCACCCGGTCGCTCTCTATTTGGGTCAGATATAAACCGAGTTTAGGTGTAGTTTATTTAGCAGCAGTTCTCTTATGTGTTGCTGATAGCCGGCTAGCTAGCTAGCGCCGCTAGCATAGTTAGCTCGCGCCGCTAGCAACCCTTCGTGAAAAAGCACCCAGGCTTGGCTTATATTGAGGCGGGTGAAACTCGTGTCAGCACCCGGTCGCTCTCTATTTGGGTCAGATATAAACCGAGTTTAGGTGTAATTTATTTTCGTTGACCTTTTACAATCGTAATGCCACGGGAGTTTATATACAGCTGTGTGCGTACTAAGTTACTGACGTTGGACTTTATTTTATTCATTAGGGTTAGTTCATAGAGTTGCCGTGCCGTACAAACGGAATCGTCCCACATTCAGAGAAAACATTATGATTTATTCTGTCGTTACGAAGCCTCCCCTGTCATTCTCTCGCGTGTTGAAACGTCAATCATGAAACTGATCAATGATCGGCTGTTCGCTCTTATTTATCGCGCTAAACAACAGCAGCACGTTTAAGCTTGATCAGCTGTTGTTAGAATTCTTTTGATTTTAATTTCTAGTATCAGCTGATGTTTGCTGGAGCATGAAGATGAAATCAGGAGATGTCCTTACTGAATCATCAGAGCTGAACTGGTGATGGAGAAACAGGTTTACACTTTAGGTGACATGAATGAGTTGAAGGGAAGTTATGAGTTGTTTCTGAGAGACAAAGACCAAGCTCCTTTTTGTGTAGCTGACAGCTGGTAACTGTGCAGGGGCGGATCTAGCAAAGCTTTTAGGGGGGGGGGAGCTAGGGCATTAACAGAGAAAGGTGGACACAAAGATATACTTTTCTTTCTTACTCTCATATAAAATATTTAGCTTTTATTAAATAGTTATCTGAATCTCACAACCAAAGTTTGTATAATAATACACAGGATTGGCTGTAGACCATTGTTCATAATTCAGAACACTGTGTAAAAATAACAAAAAACAAAAAGTGAATGCATGTGTGAAAAGTGGTCTATAATGTAATGCTTCAAAGTGTGTTCATGCAAACATTGTCGGGTCTGCCGTGCTACAATGGGACTTCTGCTCATGAACCTGTGTGCACAGCGTCTGCAAATCGGCGCTGTACAAAGTAACTTCATCTTTACACAAAACTGTAAGCTGTCATCTGTGAAGCGTGAGCGGTGTTTGTTTTTACCATAGTTCATGGTGGAGAATGGCTGCTCTTCTGAGTTTTGCTCTCTGTAGCCGTATGAATGGCAAACTACAGTGATTAGCAGCGGCATAGGCACACATAAAATTTCTTCTGAAATTTTCGCTTTCTAGTTATTATTATTATTATTCTCCAGTTTCCGCCTGAAATTTTGCAGCGAATCTCGCCCCGCAGTTTTGAGACAAGCTTCATATATGTTACCTCATTTTGTGCGGCCGGATCTGGAATGGTGTGCTATGACTTTTGGTGTTTAGGAATTTTATAGTTTTTTAAATATTAATATTTTAGTGAAAATTTTCCCGCGCTCCTCTGCCGAACAGTTTTGACATTAGGGTTACATATGTTAGATCATTTTGTGCGGCTGGAGCTGGACTATTATGTCATGACTTTTGGTGTTTATGACTTTTATAGTTTTTTAAATATTAATATTTTAGTGCAAATTTAGGCCAATTCATCTTTTGGCGCCAAATAAACAGACTTCATTTGTGGTGTGTTGGCGCCATCTTTTGGTCCCATTGAAACAAATTTCAAACTTCATTTGTGGTGTGTTGGCTCTCTCTAGTGGTATGCCGGGAGTGGTACAGCCTGTCTACCCTTATTTGGATACCGTAATGATGACAATATCAATGGCGCGCACATCCTCGCTGCTTTCAGGAACCATTGGAGGTTTTAAGGTTGCGCGAACCATTGAATACTTACGGTAAACACAATGGCTTCTATGCTTGGTGGAAAACTCCATATCCCACAATTCATAGCACACCTCTGCCGAGTTAAACAATGGCGGCCACCACTTCGTTTTATATGTCTTTTATTAGTGTTTCTAGGTCACAAAATAAACTTTTAAGATATTTTCAGGCGAGAATGTAGGTGTGTAAACTTCAAATATCTGCTTGTTTTATCATATTAGCGACAGTGCTCTGACGACCTCGGTCCTGCCTGACAGCTAGCCGGCTACCTAGCTAGCTGCCGCACTTGGCTACAAATGCACAGCGAGGGGACTCTCTCTCTCCTTTCACCTCCCCGGTCTCTCGCAAATGCTCGCACAGAATCGGAGTTACAGCTGGATGTGGAAAAAATAACTGAGTTGTTTGGTGGTGCTATAATGCGGAGCTACAACAGTGGGCAGCTATCCACCGGTGTATGACAGAAAGGACATGCCGCGACCGCCGATCGACCGGTGTTTGCTAACACGGAGGTCAATCGTGGATCAGGGAAAGCAAAGGCAGGAGCGTGAGGTGAACTGAATTTCAGGTAAGAAGTTATGACCTGCACTCTATTTGGGTCAGATATAAACCGAGTTTAGGTGTAGTTTATTTAGCAACATTTCTCTTACGTGTTGCTGATAGCCGGCTAGCTAGCTAGCGCCGCTAGCTTAGCCAGCTAGCGCTGCTAGCGACCCTTCGTGAAAAACCACCCAGGCTTGGCTGATAGTGAGGTGGCTAAAATTTGTTTCATCGCCCGATCGCTCGGCAAGGGTCTGTGTCTTAGCTGGACTTATTTTTCATTTATATGGGCCGATGATGCTGGTCGATGTGGAAAAAATAACTGAGTTGTTTGGTGGTGGAGCTACATCAGAGGGCAGCTATCCACCGGTGTGTGACAGAAAGGACATGCCGCGAACGAGACATAAAAGGCGGTGAGGCTACCGCCGATTGACCGGTGTTTGCTAACGCGGAGGTCAATCGTGGATCAGGGAAAGCGAAGGCAGGAGCGTGAGGTGAACTGAATTTCAGGTAAGAAGTTATGACCTGCACTCTATTTGGGTCAGATATAAACCGAGTTTAGGTGTAATTTATTTTCGTTGACCTTTTACAATCGTACTGCCACGGGAGTTTATATACAGCTGTGTGCGCACTAAGTTACTGACATTGGACTTTATTTTATTCATTAGGGTTAGTTCATAGAGTTGCCGTGCCGTACAAACGGAATCGTCCCACATTCAGAGAAAACATGATTTATTCTGTCGTTACGAAGCCTCCCCTGTCATTCTCTCGCGTGTTGAAACGTCAATCATGAAACTGATCAATGATCGGCTGTTCGCTCTTATTTATCGCGCTAAACAACAGCAGCACGTTTAAGCTTGATCAGCTGTTGTTAGAATTCTTTTGATTTTAATTTCTAGTATCAGCTGATGTTTGCTGGAGCATGAAGATGAAATCAGGAGATGTCCTTACTGAATCATCAGAGCTGAACTGGTGATGGAGAAACAGGTTTACACTTTAGGTGACATGAATGAGTTGAAGGGAAGTTATGAGTTGTTTTTGTGTAGCTGACAGCTGGTAACTGTGCAGGGGCGGATCTAGCAAAGCTTTTGCCGGGGGGGGGGGGCAGCTAGGGCATTAACAGAGAAAGGTGGACACAAAGATATACTTTTCTTTCTTACTCTCATATAAAATATTTAGCTTTTATTAAATAGTTATCTGAATCTCACAACCAAAGTTTGTATAATAATACACAAGATTGGCTGTAGACCATTGTTCATAATTCAGAACACTGTGTAAAAATAACAAAAAACAAAAAGTGAATGCATGTGTGAAAAGTGGTCCATAATGTAATGCTTCAAAGCGTGTTCATGCAAACATTGTCGGGTCTGCCGTGGTACAATGGGACTTCTGCTCATGAACCTGTGTGCACAGCGTCTGCAAATCGGCGCTGTACAAAGTAACTTCATCTTTACACAAAACTGTAAGCTGTCATCTGTGAAGTGTGAACGGTGTTTGTTTTTACCATAGTTCATGGTGGAGAATGGCTGCTCTTCTGAGTTTTGCTCTCTGTAACCGTATGAATGGCAACTACAGTGATTAGCAGCGGCATAGGCACACATAAAATTTCTTCTGAAATTTTCGCTTTCTAGTTGTTTATATGCTTTATATATTCTGAGCTAAGTTGATCTATAGTGTTACATCATATTCTATAAGGATGTTATGTGTTTGTATACTTTCTGCCCAGTTTGACCCATTTAGCAGAAGTCAGCCTGTTTAAGGCTCTGATATCTATTCTGTATGACTTAAAGCAGTTATGACATGGTATGATTTTCTCACCCAATAAAGGAATATTTCATATATCAGTCTACTCTTCATTCTATCAGAAACAGTTTTCACAGCTCGTACATTTTCCTTTTTACACATATATGTAAGCATTGGGCCAAATGTAATAATGCCAACATATTAAACGAACAATATTTGTCTCTTATGTATAATGCATCTATACACTGTCAAAGATATATATATATATGTGTGTGTATATGTATATATATATATATATGTGTATATGTATGTATATATGTATATATATATATATATATATATATATATATATATATATATACATATATATATGTATATAATGTGTGTGTGTGTGTGTATATGTATATATATATAGATAGATAGATATCATAATAGTCTGACAATACATATAATATTGGCCATATTATATTTACATTACTACAGTGAGATGATTTTAGTCTCATGAACAACATAAGCTAATTGTTATTTACTAACTGATCCTGAAATGACTGTTCAGTACCGAAATGAAGCCCAACAATCATGTTTTACAGTCCCGTGGTCTCAGCCTCAGATACTCAACTAATCAAAGTGATGTCATGACAAAAATGAATGACCAACAACACGTTTTTTTTCTCCTTCATTTATGTCATACAATGCTGTATGAAACGTTTCTCGCGGTTAGTATCATGGTTGCTAGGCAACCTGAACAGCTCGACGGAGGCTAAACCGTCCCATTTCACAAGCCTCTCGCTTCCGCACTTCTCGTACTTATAGTACGCACCGTACGTAGTACGCGTAGTGTGCGTACTTCAAGCGTGCAGACCCTGAATTGGGACACAGCCAACATGTCTTGAAGTTCTCCAGAGGCCGGGTAATGAACTAATCATTTGATTCAGGTGTGTTGACCCAGGGTGACATCTAAAACCTGCAGGACACCGGTCCTCGAGGCCTGGAGTTCGACACCCCTGATCTAATCAACCAAAAATGTCACACAAGAAGATAAAACTGTAATATATGAAGAGGTTAAACACATAAAATAGTTTGCAACACAGCTGCTGCTGACAAATCATTGATGTAACAATGCTTCTTGGCAATAAAACTACCATTGAAAGTCTATTTATTCCCCTTTAAATGGTGTATGGGTTAGGGTTAGGACGATTGAAGTCTGAGGAAACAAGAGATGTTGGTAACCTAACAATTTTATTCAATTACCACACAGCTGCCTCAGTAGCATGTGGAAGAACTGTACACAGCCACAACAGCCTGGTACCTCCTCCTCATGCTAAAATGGCATCCCATCCTTCAACCAACATTTGTTTTTAAGTCAGCCAGTGTGGCTTTGTTGGTCCCTCTGGCATGAACTGCACACCCAAGCTGATCCCACAAGTGCTCAGTGAGGTTGAGGTCAGGACTGTAGGCAGGCCATTCCAACCTCTCCACTTCCAATTCTGGAGGTAGTCTCTGTTAAACCCTGATCTGTGGGGGACACTTGTCATCTTTGAGGGCCCAGACTGTGGAGATATGGGATTGCTGCTGGCTGCAAAATCTCATCTTGATATCTCTCTGAAGAGAGATTGCCTCCAATGATAACAAGTCTTGTTCTGGACTCATCGCTGAACATAACGTGTTCAGGTTCCAGTGCACATGTTGCTGACACCAGCATAAATGGGCACAACAATGAAGGGCAGTTATGACAGGTCTCCTGGCAGTCCTATGAGACCAGAGATTGGCTTTGTGCAGTCTTGCATCATTCTGCAAAACTTGACTGCAAATTTGTAGACGACCGCCTGCAGTTCCTAAGTACTAACAGGGTGAGGAAATGGTCTTCTTAGGATGCCCACTTTGCGGCCCGTCTCTGACATCACTCATTATATGGAACTTTTCCTTTAATTTGGACATTGTACCATGGCTCCCTTCAGATGCCTAACCCACAAATGTATTTTCCGTACAAACTTGGCACCATTTAAGGGGAAATAAACAGACTTTCCAATGACAGAAGATTTTCCGCCATGAAGGATCGTTACAACCTAGAAATCATTGATCAAACAAAAACTTCCTAATTTTTTGTACAAGGTTTATATTGTAAGCTTAGTCTACAAATTTAACGTAAGGTGAGTGATCACAAATAGGTGCCCTGTTAGAAGATCATATTGTTTATCAAAGAGTAAAACTGATGTAAATTTGTTTGGAGCCAAAAAAAAGAAAAAATAAAGAAATAAAGTTGGATTCAAAAATCTATATTTTATTGCTGATACTCATCAGGAAAACAAAAAGACATTAGATACAAAGGTCCAAGGGACTTTCCAGGAATGGTGATGGCATTTTCTAGAGGACTTACTGGTCACAAGGTGGTGAGTTCATATCCATTGATGTCTAATCTAGAACATAACCTCGTCCAAAGACGTTTAGCATCACAGCATAATTAGGTAACCTCAGGGTTTATAGTGCAGGACTCAGATATGCATTTGGGTCCACATTCAAATCACATTGTGACAAAAAGAACCCCGGTACCGTACAAAGGTACTCAAAAAACATTATAATGTCTTAAGACAAAGATTCACGTGCAGACAATATAGAGCACAAGGACAGCCAACTGAGAAATTAACTGACATAAATTGCTCTAATGTAATGACTTGATATGTTTTAATCTCAGTAAAACAAATTAACCATGCTTTATGCATAAATACAACCACTGCAATTATGAATATAAAAAAATCAGTGAATCAGCGCAACTGCAGCATGTCAGTCGTTTGCATTTATAAAGTTCTATAAAGTCCTACCGATGTACAGTGTTTAAGCAATTCAAAAATGAGTAATACCTTACTGAAAGGATTAAAAAGAAGCATGCAAGCAACAGTTCACAAAGCATGCAGAGTAACAATTATGAGCAAAAAAACAGCTCAGTGATTACATTCACAATTCTCTACATGCAGCCATGCAAAACAGAACAAAGACAAATGAGCAACACTGCTAATTAAGCATATTTTGCACACATTTGCCCTGCAAGGCAATGAAGTATAGATGAAATGTTTTTTCCCCATCCAGCATTATTAATCTTAACAAGGTCATGGTGTACGAATGCGTAAGCAAAACTCTTGACTAACAATTGTAAAAATCGGAATAGCAGATACTTGCAAAATACACTATGTCTTTCACTTTCTTTGTTGCAGGTTCCCGAAGATCCACGTGTCTGTTTTCATAAAGTACCAGTCGATCAACATCAGCTTAAAAAGGAGGGAGGCGGTCCGAGTGTGTGGTGGAGAGGAATTCTGTTGAACCAGCCAGCCTGCCTTTTGCAACTACCTGCCAAAAAACCCCAATGTAACCTACCTTTGATGTTGTGCTCACCATTGTGCTCACAGTCCTTATGTCATCCCCAGCATTTAGATGGAGCCCAAAGCACTTCTATCCTAATGTGTCTGAGCCTTGCACAACATTTCATAGACCATGGCAAGGGGCAGAGACTGTTAATCTGTCGACAAGTATATGGACTACCCACTACCTACCTGCAAAGACACAGGGTTGACATTGTACACTTGCAGTGTGAGCACAGACAAAACACAAACACACACACACTTTCTCTCTCTCTCACACACACACACACACACTACAACTCATACACAAGATTTTACATTCAAACAAAACATAAACAAAATTCTGTAATTACAAGTATTAAAGTATGTTAACACTTAGCTGTGTGTGTCACCGTCAGAATGCCTATCATGTTTTATTTGTGAAAAAAAGAAACTTCTCATTTTCAGATAATATCGGGTTTATGTAAATCTGTTGTGTTTAGGTTTGACACTTAAAAGAGAGTTTTATTTGCTTATGTGCCCCCACCCCCCTTGTTCCCCCTCACTTTACTAGAGAAAAAGATATTTAAGACTCTTTTATAAGAATATTGTCACCTAAAACAGACACAACTTGTATTACAAAGTATGTACAGTAAATATTTAAGATGTTATAGGTATTTTAACTAAGTCCATTTAATGCCCCGCTAGCTAACTTTGCACAGCGCTTCAGTTTAAGAAGAAATCTAATATTTTATAGTTTGTGTATCTACACTGTGATGGTGGCTATTAGGACTGCTGCAGGACTCCTAGCTACTGTATGACTGTGTGGTTCTGTATGAGTGCATACCGTAAGGAGGTCGGTGGGTATTTGAGCGAGTGCATGCACGTATGTGAGTGCTGGTGTGAATGTGGTGTGTGCAATAGTTTGTTGGTCTAGTGAACCAATATGCCAGCCTCACACACAATTGTCCTGTTGTTAATCTAAATCTGTGGGTCTATGTCTTAGTCCAGGTCTGTCTTTCTGTTTCTCCCTCTTTGACTCCTTTTGTCTCTTTGTTTTGTTGGGACATACAGGGTAACATAAAGGGGGTGGGAGTATAACGTGGGGTGACTGGTGTGCCTGAGTATTGAACTCAAGTAATAATGAATTAGTAAGGCCTGTCCCAGCCTCACCTGTGGGTGTGTTCTTGTGTAAATAGATATTCTGTAGATGCCAATTAGCAAATATGGAAAAGGTGATTAACTTACAGCATTGAAAGAGATTCCTTAAAAAATAATATTAACACTTAATAAAGGTTTTCACTGTAAATCTCTGTTGTGCTTCTTAAAATTTATTATTTCAACCAAAGCTATGAAGTTTTTAAAGGGCAAACCATGTAAATGGATGAGACATGTGACAGTTGTGATTATCTTTAAGGTAGCTGTAAACACAAATACTGTAAAAAAATATATATATATAATAAAAAATACACATTATGGTTTATTCTCTGCTGTTTAAATGGCTAAACGCAGCCTTGCACCCTCCCCCCTGTCCTGTCATTTACCCACTGTATCTTCTAGGTTATGCCGATTTAGTTACTAATAAAACTAAAACTAGCTCACTTTTGAGCATCTTTTCTCCTGGGACTTGGGCTCCTCTGTTGCATTGTATACATTTAGACAATTGCAAACAGCACAGATGGTTAGTAGGTTTCATTATTACGTTTTCAAATATGCTTGGAGTTTGGAAGAAGGATTCAATTAAATTGTATTTTATTTATATAGCACCAGATCACAACAGCAGTCACCTCAAGGCACTTTATATTCTAAGGTAAAGACCTTACAATGAGAGAGGCATCTGCTGTGAGCAGCTGGGGGTGAGGGGAGGGCTGCAGGACAGAAGACATGCTGTGGAAGAGTAGGAATCCAAACTAGGAGCTGTTTAAACAGAAGACAGGCCTTAATTCTGCTACTAGATAATCTCATAAGTACAAGTCAGCCAGCAATCTAGGATCAAAGAGCTCTATTGGAGGGATATGGATGTATGCATAATTGGTGCACTGTAATGTACAGTGTTGCAGAAAAGTCAGCGTGGTCACAAAAAATTAATTGGTACATGGACATCTATGCAGTTTCACTTTCAGGCTCTAGTGATTAAATTTACTCAAACCCAAGTGGACTCGCTCAACTCAGTGACACTGAAAATGTAACACGTGCTTTAAACTTCTTAATTCACTCAATATTGGAGCTGCTCTTCTTTTGCAGGTAGAATTTCCACACTTATTCCAGTTGTTTTACCATCCAACCTTTGAGCTATCTATGGTAAGCTTTCAATAGCTACTAACAAAACATACAATCACCATCTTCTTGTTTTGGTTGTGCAATCATTCCTTCATTTTCCAGGAGCACAGAGTGGCAGAAAGAATTGCTGTTTGAAGGATTGGGACTTACAAGGAACTAATATCGAACTACTGTTATAGTTTTAAAGCACTGCATTTTTCAATAGAGGTTTCTTTCATAATTATTACTTTTCTTTTGAAAAGAAACAGAATTACATCAGTGATGTGGTTTCTACATCTGCAATTGCACGGGGTACACTTGGGTCACTTCTTGTTTCTGGAAATTTTCTTTGCAACAGCTACACTCCAAAAAAAAAAAAAAATACTAAATGCAAATCGAAGTTAAGGAGCCAGTACACTGAACTCTTCTATCACTGAATGAGATGAGCTGCTACTACAAAATAAAAGCTTTGAAAGAACAAATTTAGATTTGAGAGGAAAAATATAAAGTGTTTAGCAGTTGCATTAGTATTTGAAAATAAATGTATTTATTTCTTTATTTATATTTATGTTTATTTATTTATTTATAAATGTAAAAGGGTTATAGTTTTTACCCAAATACTTTCCTTAATAATTCAGCTGCCATAAAAGGCCACGTCTCACTTCATATTGTAGGCAACCCGAATGAAAAATGCAGTTATGTTTGAGAGCTACAACCACTATGAGATTATGAAAGATTAACCTCTCGCTCACAATAGTCCTTTTTTTTTTATCCGTGTCACATGTTTTGACCGCAAAAGCAAAAGAAATTCCACGCAGAGAGAAAGAAAAAAAGAGAATTATTGTTCCCATCTGGTGCTTTAAGGAGTAACATCAACAACCCCCTTATGGCAGCTCAGACTTCAAGCACTCAGTACTGCCAGATTTTCAACTCAGGAGTTGTGCTGCGTGTGGCTTATGTGCCTTATGGGAATCTGTGGGGTATATGGGGGTGAGATGAGGAATAGCTTCATTTAGATTTAATTATATTCCAATGCAGCTCAGCGTGTGAGGGCATAAAATCACTGCAGTAATTTTTATTTTAACTGAATGATCAAGTGTTATGTTGCGCTTTTATGTGACAGAACATTTCTTTTTTTTAAACACAGATCATTTAATGTAAAATATCGTTTCTGTCAAACTTGCTGCAACCGGATGAGTCATGAAGGAAACGAAGAGAAAAACTGGAAGGAAGTTGCACAGGAACTAGGGTGGCAATTGCCCAACAAGCTAAAAGTAGGGCAAGCGTGTGTTTGTGTGGGACAATGTGGAATACATTGCCAGTGCTGTGCTTTAGTCCGAAATGTTGACATCCCTACCTCAGAAAAATAAACACACAACAAAGTATGTGTGTAGTTTTTGCATTAGTATGCCAAAGACATGTATATGTCATTTGAATTCAACTTTTCCAACACCCTTGCTAAGTAAATAAGGATAACAGGAGCTCTTCATATAGTCTTATTTTTCTTATGCTCTTACTGTTAGGAATTCTGGTAACTTATTTCCAGTGGCTGATAATCACCTTGGTTTTTTTTGGGGGGGGGGTTACATCTCTTTTCAACACATTTGTCATTTCTAACAATTTGGAGCATATAGTGTGTTTCTTTATGACATACCTGCCGTGGAATTTCTTTCCACCAACTTCAGTCAGTTATAACCAGTATCTGGGTATCTATTGTCACCTCAATGGTTTTTCTTCGAGGTAGTTTTCATCATATTTGCTCAAGTACAGCTTCTGACCTTGTGGTAACTTGCAACTTCACCCACTGGGCAGAGAATTGGACTTATGGACTTAAACCATGATAAAGGTCTTAAACACACTGTGGGACAGGGAGATGAGAGACAAAAATGCTAGACAGTCCTATACGTAGGCATCCTATCTGAGATATTCTGGACAAAGATAAAAAGCGCTGCTTAATTCATTTCAGTTTTTAAAAAATATTGCACAACATAAAAGACCCAGTTGCCTTAAATCGCTTTATATTGCAAGGTAAAGACTCTATAACAATAATGAAAAAGCAAAAAACAAAATTCAGATGAACCCGAGTGAGCACTTGGCAGCAGTGGGAATTAAATAACTCCCTTTTACCAGGAAGAAACCTCTGGTGGAACCAGGCTCTGGAAGGTGTAGCCATCTGCTTTTGGGGCTTCTGTGGAAGAGATATCCCACATAATGAGTTTGGCATAAAAAGGCTCTATTCATATTCATCTGCTGAGATATTAAGTGGGGTGGTGTAGCTCAGGATGGAGAACAGCCCATCTAGAAGGTTGATGGCTTGGTGAATGAGGCATGTTGTATTAAGCGCTTCAGTGTTTAAGTAGAGTAAAAAAGTGCTAAAGAACCAGTCCATGTACTTGAATTTATATTAAAAATATACCCCCTCCCCCTTTTTTTAAAAAAAAGAAAAGAAAGAAAGATCAAACTTCAGAGCAGATATCACATCTGCATGCATCTACATTCGACAGACTGTACCTTTAACTCACTGTCAAAGAGGGGAAGCGAGATTCAAATATTTGGCTCCGCCTCTGCTACTACTGCATGTCGTCGCGGAAATCGAAACTAAACTAAACAAACAAAATGGGAGCATCGTTGGATACTCCAGCGAGGTGCCCTCTCTGCAACGAGCTGACCCGGGACCCGGTTACTCTGAAGTGTAACCACCGTTTTTGCCAGCGATGCATTGGAGACTTGTGGAGCATTAACCCGAACGGGCCGTACCACTGTCCGGAGTGGAGGTGTAAAACCGAGTACCAGACTTTGCCGTTTCATAGCAGTTTGATACGGTCACCAACTCCCAGAGGACAGGCACCGCCTCGCAGCACTGCAGGTACAGTTAAGATGGTTAGGTTAACATTGAAATTGTAACCGAACGAGTGAAATAACGACTCTTAAAACGACAAACGTGAAGGCGGGATTATAAACTAATGCTAGCTGCTAACGTCAGAGGTCTCCCGCTCACAAGCATAATGGGCATGTGTTAAGTACTGTAAACTAGACAACTAAACAGACTACTGCATACTTATAATCGCATTCTAGCTGTAGCTAGTAAATGTTCACTAGTTTAATTCTAATCCAAAGACCTTAATAAATACCAAATAGATTGCGCTTTCTAAATGGAAGATACCAATTGATCAACCTTAGGGGACGTAAAGTGCTATAAAACTAATAGCACATGGTGGTCTAATCTTTAATTTGAGAGAAAAAAAGGTTTTAGCAAACCAAAACTTTGTTTTTTATGTGCATCTATGACCAGTGACAGATAAATTAACATATTTTTCGATTGTATTAATTTATTGATGGATAACAATGAAGCGTCATTGTGTAAAAACTCGCAGTTTACGTTAAAAGACTATATTTTTGCTGTCTTTGTTTTAGAGCTCAGTTGAACCTTCAACAATACTATTCCACTAATACATTTCAGTACCAGTTGGCATCTTCAGAAGAAGGCACCACTTGTCTGTTTGTCATCTAGTCGACTAGTCATGCACATCCCTACTGCAAACAGTGCTGAGTTGTTGCGTTTTGTATCATGTTGCATGGCCAGGTCTCATTTGTAAAAGAAATTTGATCTCAGTGGGATGTGCTGGTAAATAAATACATGTGATTAATAATGGATGCAACCTGCAGGAAAGAAAATCAATAATACTATTTCTAGCATTTCTTTGGTGTTATATTATGTTGTTAAAAAGGACAACAGACAGGGGACTACCACTCCATCTGTGATACATCATACATCATCACCAACTGCTATACCATTTGGGCTCTAATCTTCTGATCTGTCGTAGTTAGAAATATTCATCTTTAACTGTTTTTTGTGAGACTGTTAGATTTAGATTTGAGTACTAAGCAACAATTTTCAGCATTTCAATGTCTTATTCCTTCTGACAACGAGTGAAAGACTAGATACATCCTGGATAGGTTGCAAGGATTAACAGAGAGAGAAAGCTATAACTAATTAATTAACTTATTCACCTAGTAATCACCAGTAAAATGCCTTTCAAATAAAAGTTGGGGAATCGAAAACCCATAATGCATTCTTAAATAAAGTCTAATTATGAAGTAGTATAACATTTAACACTCAAGTGAAATACAGGTACCTCGGAATTTGATTGTATTACAGTGCTTGAGCAAATTTCCTTCCTTGTTTCTTGCTGTCACAAGGTTTAAAACAGAATATCTTAAACAAAACATTAGCTCTTGTGTAATTTAATGGGAGCAGTGTTCGGCATTTGTTTGCAGTGTCTCAGATCAAAGTCCAATTAAAACTCTGAGGTCAAAGTTTGAACTCTTTTAAAGCAAATAGACAGCAGGGTTAAAAGTCTATTTTTGATGTGTGATCATGAGTGTAAGCAGCACCTTTAAACCTTTAGTGCACTGAACAGTTACATCTGTGTTGCTTACCTTCCTTGCTTGCAGAAGGTAGCATGCAGGTGTTTATATGAAACATTGCTATGAAAGTGCAAAGTCAGCCTTCTCTAAAAACAGTTTTGCTTATCTTTTATTGTGTTTTTTTAAGGTTCATCCACCAGTAACAATGAAGAAAGTACATCTGACGCAAGTTTAAGGAGGCCATCGCTCACCAGCCGACTCCTTGGAAAGAGGAAGGCCAGCACACCTGTACCTGAACAGCCTGAAACAAAGAGAGCAACTGTCGAGAGCCCTTGTGCATTGCTCAGTGACACAGAGATTCCCACCACTTCCTTGTCAAATAACACTGGGGAGTCAACTGCTGTGGAAACATCTAAGAAAGTAGTACAACCAGAATCTTCCCAATCTAAAAAGGGTGATGGCTCAACCTCCAAAGAGAACTCTGACAGCAGTGGATCATCTGCAAGCGATGGGCCACAAGCCATCTCAGTCCAGCATAAATCAGAAAAGGTCGTCATACTGGATGACTCTGACAATGAAGTCGACATATGTGAAGCACCTCCTCCTGCAACCCCCAAGAAAGACCCGCAAGTAACAGGGGTATGTGTGACACCAAAGAAGCCTTTGTCAACTCCCACCTCTCACAGTTTTCCTGCAACCTCAACTCCAGGAAAAGATAAGCCTCCTGTGCACCATGCTGGCAAGTCATCTCCAATTCCAAGCAAAATTAATTTACCTGCTTCAGGATCCTCAAGTCATGTTGGCGTCGTCTCCAGGGCAGAGAACAAAAGCACCACCCCTGTGCCCTGTCATTATTGTCCTAAAACTCGGTGTCAGTCTGCAGTGAAAACTTGTCTGGTGTGCGGGGCCTCCATGTGTTCAGAGCACCTGCGCCCCCACCTGGACACCCCAGTTTTCCAAAATCACACCCTGGTTTCTCCAGTGGAAGACATTTCCCTCTGGAAGTGTCAGGATCACCATGAGATGAACCGTATCTACTGTCGGCAGTGTGCAGTGTGTGTGTGCACTGTGTGTACCGTCATAGGTTCCCATCGTGACCATGAATGCGTCAGCATCAGGGAGGCAGAGAGAGAGCTCAGGGTGAGTGCTGCTGACTTAATGCATGTGAGATCTGATTTCAGTGCATGGTACCTGAAGATAATCGGATGAGAAATAATTACACAGATACACATGGGTTAAAAACATACAGTGTTTTGTGGGAAATTCTTTGCAGTGACCGAGCATCTGAAATATTTGATCTGATAGATATCAGAAGATGAGGTGCTGAGCTGGGTTAACTTTGGACTGGTTGCGTTAATGCGCCCCTGGAGTAGAAAAGAAGCACACATCCAAAAATATTTCAACTCATCTGCTTTTTCCGACAAGCATAACATGACAACAAACACTGCATGAATAACACGCAGTCTAACACACAAACACAAGGCAGATAGACAACAAACAAAATCATTACCACTGTAATCACTTTTTGTGCCCATAATGATCTGTAAGCAGGGTTATATTTGGCAATGGTGAGCCGGTCTCTAAAGTAATCTTTGCTTCTGTTTCCTGATATTTGGTTTCTTGATTTTATTCAAAATTATCTAGTTGTCTCTCTTGTCTTTCTGTCTGGTCATATATCTTCAGTCTTTTGTTTGACCATTTATGATAGCGGATTATCTGAATATCGAATGACCTTTCCTATGAGTTTACTTGCTATTTTGACAGCCATTTTTAACTAATCATTCGTCATGTAACTTCTAGATGTATTGTAGGAAGTCTGTTATCCTCCAATTTACACTGTTGCCCCTAGCAGAGAAAACACAGGTCTGTTTATTCACATGGAAAATGTATAAGGTTCACAAGCTTAAAACACGACAATCAGAGATTTAGAGGGGTATCTTAATGGTTTTGCAAGCAACAGCCATTTGTATCTAATTTAGTACAAAATAATAATGTTTTTCAATAGATCTAAGCTACCAGCTTATTAAACATTTTCTAAATAACCCTCATCATTTTAGGCTTTTCTTAAAATACGTCTTAGGACTTTATATTTTGGAGAATCTGCTCAAACTACTTTGCTTCAAATTCAAAGTGGCGAGGAACATAGCCTGAAGAACAAAAAATATCTAACTGTCCAGCTGTGAGCATACAGCACTTGTGGCTAAATATAGACATAATCAAAGCCATAGACTCGTGACTTGTTTTTAATCTTTGTGGACATTTTTCCTCAGGGAAACCTGAAAGAGGAGATCAAACAACTGCAAGAGGCTGAGCAGCAAGTGAAGGACCGAGTGACTGAGCTCGCTCAAAAGAAAGAGACTTTCAAAGTGAGTTGGCTAAGTCTGTTGTTAAATATGCATACGTTCTGCTTAGCCGCTAAGAATTACAAGAGATTTTCTCTCATACCCATTGCATTGAAATTTAAGGGTTTTTTAGAAGCACATATAATTGGCTAAAATTTGTTAATAAACTTCTCCAGTTTTTTGTTTCATGTCAGAATGGGAAGACTTTATACAGATAACACAAATATTAGGTGGCTTTGATTGAAAATGTAAAGACATTAAGCTTAAAGTTTTTAGGTTATGGTTACATGGTTGATGGCTGCCCCCAATTAAATACTTCTCCTTGAGTAGTAGTCATTCATTCAAGTGATTAATTGACTAGCTGATAGTTGTCTTAAACTCTTAAATAGAATCTATCACTGAAGTGAGTGGCCGTAATACTATTAAAGGGAAATACTTTTCACATCTCCAAATATGCTAAAGTCTGAGTGGGATAAATGCTGCCATCAGCTAATGAGTGTGAGGGTCCAGATGTCCGTCTCCCTGCCTGTTATTTGTGACCGTACAAACTCTTCTGCAGAGACTTTACATTCCAATGCAGAGCAGACAGCAAACTTCAAAGAAGTATAATATCACGGTGTCTCCAGCCATCCATGTCTGTGTCCGCAACTGAGTTCAATCAAGGCTTAAGTGACTAAACTGATGTTTGAAATTGAGGAATTGGATGTCTTTTTCTTAGATCACCCTTTACTAATGTTTAGGTATCGTTTACTAACCACAGGGACCATTCTGTTTACGACTGACCAAGTGTTGCCACTTCCTGCAGGTTTTTTAATTCTACTCATGGATTCTTAGGAGGCAGCCTTGATATAGTCGTTTCTGTTGCTCAATCTGGATTTTATTTTGAGCTGAGGAAACCAGTTAATACAAAAAGGAAAAGATAAAAATGTCATTTTTTGAAATTTAAATAAACTGGAAAAGCATCTTAAGTTGATATCTTTGCATCTCTGAATTGTTGTACGGTATACTAGTGATCAGAAATACATAATAACTAACAGTAAAGAAATGCAATACTAGATTATGTTAATACATATCATATATGTATACTGTGTCTGTCTAGGAGCTTTTGAGTGAAGCACAAGCAGGAGTGAAACAGCAGTACAGTACCATCAAAGAGGCCTTGGAGCAGGAGGAGCAACTGGCTCTTCGGTGTGTGAAGAAGGAAGAGAACCGAGTTTTGGGGGGACTAGAGGAGAAACTCTGCCACCTCCATAGCTCCCTTCAATCCATCCAACAAGGCCTTCACACGCTGGAGAGTCTGGCTGACACCAGAGGAGACAACTCTATTAAAGACCAGGCCTTCATCATGGTCAGATCATTTTTGTTGGCTTAAAAAATATATGCATATATTTACTGCTGAATTATTAATGTTCACATAGTAAAATGCCTTTTGTTGTTTCTGACGTTGCAGGAATACAGCAAGATTGCCCAGCTGTAAGTAATTTGCTTTTAACTTCTGCTTTGCAGCGGTAAAATTGTCCGCTTGTTGAACATTTCACTAGCTGAATGTGCTCCCAGAAAATCACAGTTTTGTAAACATGCTGCATAATCGTTTACTTTATTTTAATGAAAGTACTAGTTAGCTCACCCTAGTTGGTAAAAGCTGACTTTAAAAGTTCTTTTGCAATGCAATCAGCAGGGATGCTGATTTGGAAAGCGATGTGACACTTTTGTGCTGTGGGTACAAATCCCACACACTAAGTACACACATCTAACAAATGGAGATTGGATTTATATGTGCAATTCGCTGCACAATAGTCTTTGGGCTCATTACTGACTCTGTTCTCCTTCATCAGGAGTAGTGAGATGGGGAGCTATGTGGAGCAGTTTGAGGCCCCGGAGGAAGTGAATCGTCCCCGGCTGAGGTGTCTGCAGCAGTGGACAGAGAAGCGACTGGACACAGTTGTCGTCAATACACAAAGCAAAGATAGAGATCTTAACAGGCTCCTCTGTAAGTCATGTCCTGTTTATACAGCTCACACAGCTAATTACGCCACAGCACTAAATACATGTGGTAGGATATTCAGTTAGTCTTAATTTTCTCATCTAAATTCTTCCTCTTTAATCGTGTACACAGATGGCACCATACCCCTCTTGGATTCAGATACGGCCCATCCTAAGCTGCAGCTGTCTGATAACAACAGAACGGTGACCTACAGCGATGCTCAGCAGGCTTACACGGAGCACGAGGCTCGCTTCAGTTCCTTCCCACAGGTCCTTTCCTCGTTAGCACTGGAGGGGGGGCGCTGGTACTGGGAGGTGAGCGTGTCTGTGGATGATGGTCGGTGGAAGGTGGGGTTGTGTGAGGCTCAGATAGAGAGGAAAGGCCAAAAGGACAACTCTCGTCTGGGGTTCAACAGTTACTCCTGGTGCCTGGCCTGTGACAAAAGGAAGGTTGAAGCCCTCCATAATAAAGTATCAGTTCCTGTGGATTCAGATGGACTGCAAAGGGTAGGAGTGTTCCTTGACTTTGAAGATGGTATTTTATCATTCTTTAATGTGACACCAGGGGGCAGTCTAGCTTTAATGCATTCCTACAAGCAGAGGTTTACTAATCCTCTTTACCCAGCCTTTTCTGTGTCTAAAACACACTTGTCTATCTGTGATCTGTTCGAGTCTTAAACTGCACAGAAGCACCATATCAGTTCTGCTGATTAATTTACAAACTTCATCAATCTGTGGTGCCTTTTTTTAGTGTTAATCTATCTCAGTAAAATGCGCTGTTGTGTAACTTTCTCATGGATGATAGTTCTGTCCTACACTGCGTACATTCCCTGACTTCTGCAAAGATCTATAAATGTGATTTTTATATCATTTGAAAGAACTGGAATAAATAGAAATTCTGTTCAATATGCCTTACATGTAACAGTCAATCACTGGTAGTATATTTTTTTTAATAGACCAGAATTTTCTATGGTTTTGTTTTGAGATGATGTATCAACAAATGAGAACGTTTTTAAGTGGTAGGCAAGTTATCAATGATGATCAATACGCAAATATTTTGTATAGTGTTTCTATTTTGAATATTTGATTTTAAAATCTTCAGATTACATATCTCATCTTTGTAAGCCTTATTGCTCCTGTTGTGACTCATTTGTCTTTCTACTGGAATAAACTGTCAGAGTTTCCAAAGCTACGTTACTGCGTGCCACGATTCTTCCCATGGGGCTTTAAATAGAAACACAGGTGTGTGAGTGGGTGATGTGTTTCCCCACAACAGGTGACAGTTGGCGTGCTAACTTTTAAATTTGACTGCTCCCACAGCATGAGAGCTTTACTGACAACAAACACTGCCTTTGGCACAAACCCCTGATAGGATGGCAGACCGAAGCAGATGCTAAATTGTCCTTTTCTTTGCAAAGTCTGTGGCTCATTTATTCTGACTAGGGTTCTGCGCAGTTGACGTCATTGAGTGGGATCAAAGTGGTATTTACAGAAACTCCTTCTGGATGATTGGTCGAGCGACTGAATGCCAGTGGTTCAGGGACAGCTGTCTGTGGATCACAGTGGATACAAACTTATTAAAGTAGCAAATGTAATATAACTGAAAACAAATCAAAGTGTAAATGGGGCCTGGGGAAAACGGCTACAGTTATTCTTACATAGTTGAACAAAAACATTTCCCCACAATGTCAACAGCTTCTTCTGACTTTTATTGATGTAATTTCAAACATTTAAGAAACCCGAATCTGAGCAGGTGCTCCAGCCAAGCATGACAGCAATTTCACACTTGCAGCCACACGATCCAAAGGTAATCACAAACCCTGCGTGGGTTTTGCTTTATTTCTCACTCCTTTCTAGCCTGCACACGGAGGCAGGATGCGAGACATTTCTGTGAGAGATCAAGAGGAGGAGGAGGCTTAAACAGTCGGGATAATTAAATTCTCCTCTCCCTGTCCATCTAGTGGTCTGTCAGCCACGCTCAGCAAGCTTTTCTGGAATTGTTATCCCTCAATAAGATGAGCTGAGAGCACATAGTATGTTGGTGTAGAACAACGTGGCACATCTTCTTCAAGGAATAAAATGAATGTGATGTGAAGCCCTAAAAAACTGTGTGGCTAAATAAAGGGACAGGGTGTTCATTAATGATCCCCATTGTTTCCCACATCTAAAACATAACAGCCAAAGTGTCTACTTGTCAAAATGTCTTCATATTAAGATCCCCTCTTCTATATCTGGCTGCTGTGTCTATGGGAATAGAATCAAATCCCTTAATTACCATGTCAGTGGCATGTCAGTGCACGGTAATAAATTACTCAGTCGATGTGACTGAAAAGGCAGAGAAATGACTATAAGCACTTGGGAAGTAATGAGCTTACTTTGGGAAACACATTGTTCGTATCCAGTAGTTCTTTGACCTGAACAGATTACCTACAAACTAAAGAAAGCCATTCGCCTGGATATTTACAATCAATTTCAAATCAGCTTTTAAAATCAATACTTAATTAGAAGAGATCTAAACCCAGGGAAGTATTAAGAAAAGTGCAAATGTAGGAACATGCTTCTTTGTTTTGCTCGTTCATAGTAAAGTAGCACCATAAGTGGGTTAAAAAAGGTCTTATTTGCAAAGCTTTCTGAGTCGGCGCTCTCCCTTTTTATTGCAAGCTTTTATCTGTCATCATTGTCAGGGAAGAAAGTGGAATGGCATGAAATTATTGAGGGTCAGAGATGGTCAAACAGATGGAAGGCAGCAAGACTTCCACTTAAACTGTCTTCTTAATGCCACAGAATGTCACTCCTCCTCCGCTGTGTCTCCCTCTCTTTTTTTGTTTTTTACTTGCTGGTGACCTTGTGCTAGCCCCCTTAAAAGTTAAACAAGCTCGCTTTCAAAGTTTGATATTTGGTAACATTTAAATTTGTTCTAGGTCACATCAAAGGTTGTTCTTTGTGGAACTGGAAATAATAGGGCCGTGCAGCACAAATTGCCTCATTTACTGAGCTAGGACCAGTAACCACTTCAATTTGCATTTTTCATGGGGCAATGTGCCTGAGTCGACCTTTACTTCTTGGCTCAAGATAAGTCAAACACTCTCATTATACTGATGGGGATACTGTAGCTCTGTGGAGCATATGAAAATCTACATCTATGGTACAGTAACATGGCATAATTAGGTGTCTCTATGGTTTCTCTCTACACTTCCTATGTATAACCTTTCAATATGAATCACAGAGAAACAGCACTCACTGTTGTTCTCAAGGTTTTTCCTCAATTATCAAACACTCTTCTAACCATCTGGATGCAAAAATTATTCTCTACAACAGAAACGTTCTCAAGGTGCAGCTGTGCTTTCTAATCCATCTATCAAATACTCTGATTATTTTATATTTAAACATTTTAGCTACTGTAGCCAAAGATACTAAATTTCAGTTTTGGTGTAAAGAAGACAAGTGTGTCACGGGCTGCTCGTTAAAAAAGTCTTTGATCTGATGTTTTCCTTCAAACAGGCTGAATAAACTTCTTTTTAATTGAATGCACTACTGGCTACTCTAGTGGCTGCAAAGACTAGAGCATAACTACAAAAAATAGTCTTATCCTAAGAATCAAGCTAACCTTAAAGAACTCATTCTTGTGTTTAAAATTGTATTTAATTCTGCTCTGTTACTGATTTTTGTGCTGTTACAATGAAAACTGTTCATATTATGTGACCACATTTTCAAACAGGAGGTAGTTATTGTGACTCGAAAGGTTTTGATCTGTCCATCATCCAAAGCTACTCTAGTCTAAGAAGTAAAATCTCACAATGTAAATGACTATAATAAGTCACCTTTAAACCATTTTTATTTTTACGAAATGGTCCAGCTACTCTGAACTGGATGTGCAGTCATGATACATGGATAGGTTGCATCATCTTTAAGTGCACCCCACAATTCAGTAACTTGTGTAACCACCTTTTGCAGCAATAACTTAAACTAATTATATTCTAAGTCTCTCACATCGTTGTGAAAGAAATTTGCTTTAGTTCATTGAGGTTTGCAGGAATGCACACCTCCCTTTACTGGACCATTGCAAGACCTTGATTATTTTCTTTTCCGCCATTCTGTTGTATATTTGCTGCTTCACTTCTGTTCTTTCTTCTGTTCCTTGACCTACTTTAGGCAAAGCTTTAACTGTCAGACAGATGACCTCACATTGACTCTAGAGGGAAGTTCATGGCCACCTCAGTGACATCAAGGTACCCAGGCCCTGTTACCACAAAACAAGCCCAAATGATCACACCTTCACCACCGTGCTTTACAGTTGGTATGAGATGTAGCGCTGCATTATGCCCACACATCTCCGCTTTGTTCAGATGCAGCTTCTTTTTTGAGAGGCAAGTTTTTCTCTAGTACAATTAGAAAAAGACTGCTTGTTTAATCTTGTACTGCCACGAACCTCAACATTCAGCAAGGTAAATCGAGCCCATAGAGTCTGAGATGTAGCTGCTGGGTTTTTTGAAGCATTGTACAGTCTGACCTTGGGGTGATTTTGCTGGGAAGTCTGGAACTCTTACAAAGATTGGCAGTTGTCTTGAATGTCCCCCACTTGTGGATTCCCAAATTGATGGACAGCAAGAATTGTTTCTCAGATCATCGCTGATGTCTCCCCTCACATTTGCTAATGATCAGTTAATGAAGTCCACTTCCCTTCTTAATTCCCATGAAAACAGTCAGGGTGTGCTTAGTTTTTCCACACACTGCTTCTGCATTTTGGCTTAGATTCTGTCTAATAAATAATGGTTTGATATGTTATGAGCTCTTTATCTGAGGATATAAATTTAGTACCTGCTAAGGAAACATCATAGGCAGAATACTGGTCACATATCTCTTTAATATCTTTAATGAGTTACACACATTCCCTCAAAACATTTTTTCTGTGTTGTGTTTTTCTGTGTGAATTTTAACCATAGAATTTTTGTAACTATAAAAACTTAATGTGAGTATGACCAGTGGTTGGTGCAGTCTGTACATTACCCATGTGGCCGTGTCTTCTGTTGGCATGGCAACACTTGGTGAGCTCAGGTGAGCTGGGAGACTCACGTGTCTGACTTGGTCATATGCCAGGCTTGGAACAGTTCATGGAAATCTGAGACACAAGAAGTGCTGGGTCTATTGTTGAGTGACGTGCCTATTTTCTTCCTCCACCTTTCCCCAGGCAAATCAATTTACTTTCTACCGAATGAACGCCTTATGACTTTCATGAGAAAGTCTATCGCTGCATCTGTCCGACAGGCAGGGCTGTGCGAGTGATAAAAATCCAAATCTCACATCTGTCTGCATGGTTGGTCACTATCATGGAAATGTACAAAGAATGCTTTGATTCTGTATTCTGTGGAGAATTAAGAATCATGCACAGTGCACACACTTGAATGGCAAACAATAAGATCCTTCATAATGTAAATTTATTTCTGTCTTCAACGACTGACATGGTAGCAGATTACAAAGAAACAGCAGCACCATTAGTTACCCTCTTTCTGTTGTCAGCTGCGGTGCCAGTTTGTCTCCTCATCCAACCTACCGTGCCACTCTCCCAGTCTCTGATCACTCAGAATATCAGCAGTATCTTTCACATAGTTTATTTATATATGTGTCCTGCTGCTTTTTCACTTTGCCCCTCTGCAGGAAGGTCAGAATACAGGTCAGAGGCTCAGACTGAGCCTCAGGAAGTGACTGGGATTCAGTGTCTCGTTCAAGGACGCGTTAGTAGAAGGGATTCAGGCTGTCTCGAGAGGTTGACGTTCAGTATGCTTGATGTTTTATTTAGTTACATGCTGCTGCCTGTTATAATTTCTAACTCTGAGATTATAAATTCTTAATTTTTGGTTGTTTTGTCACAATTGCGAGTCACACAATTGCTCTCATACCCTTAAGCTGTTAATTGGAAGCGACTGGGAATTAGCTTCCACTTTATTTATTAGCTCAAGAACAGTGTGTAGAGAGCTTCATGGACTGGGTTTCCATGGCCAAGCAGCTCCATCACAACCTTATATCACCAAGCACAATGTCAAGAGTCAACGCAGTGCTGTAACGTACGCTAACACTGGACTCTAGACCAGTTGAGACGTTTTCTCTGGAGTGACAAATCATGCTTCTCTATTTCTGCAATCCGACAGATGAGTCTGGGTTTGGCGATTGCCGGGAGAACAGTACTTGTCTCACTGCATTAAATATAAGTATAAATCTGGTGGACTAAGAGGGTGGGTTTGTTTTTCAGGCTTGACCCCTTAGTTCAAGTAAAGGAACTCCTAATCCTTCAGCATACCAAGACATTTTGGACAATTTCACGCTCCCAACTTTGTGGGAACAGTTTGGGGACGGCCCCTTCCTGTTCCAATCTAACATGACATAACCAGTGCATGAAGCAAAGTCCATAAAGACATAGATGAGTGAGTTTGGTGTGGAAGAACTGGCCTGACTGGCCTGACCTCAACCTGTTATAAAACCTTTGGGATGAATTAGAGCGGAGACTGAGATCCACGCCTTCTCATCCAACATCAGTGCCTCACAAATGCACTTTGGTTAAAAAAAAAAGTAACATACATACACTCCTAAAACTTCTGGAAAAAAAGGTTTGCAAATAATAAATGCATTATGTTACCAACAGCAATAACCATTATGCTCTCTGCAAGATGAGTTTGAAACTTGTTGTGTGCTTCCCTTTTGGATTTATCGACACATGTAGAGCTACACAGCATGAGTGCTGTGGTCCAGGAGATAGACCGGTTCAGACTGGCTGGTTTTATTTCTGCCTTCTCCACTTTTCATATCCAGCTGTCCTGGAGCAAAACAAAACAAACCCCAAAGTGCATGTATCAAAAAACTCCCCCCAAAACTTTGACTGTAAAGTGCTTTGTGTGTTTAATGTGTTATAAACTGTATACATGCTGTCCCTTATACATATTTATTTATTATTGCTTTCTTTTGTGATACGGTATTGTGTCTCATTTTACCTCCCTTCATCGCTGGCTTTATTGAAAGATAATCCCTATGTTATGCTAAGAAGAAGAATATTGTCTTCATATAGAGTACCAAATGTGCTGGGTTTAATCCATGATGATAATTACACTTCATTGAACTGTCAGTCAGCGAAGAGTGGGACAGATTTTCTTTCCAACCATCTGTGCTCCTTTATAAACTTTTTGGCTTTTTTTGTCCATCTGTTGTCCTTTGGCACACTGCACTGACCTTATTAGCATTTAATTAAACAGCATTTGCAGAGATGAAGCTGTTCTTGGCACTTCATTGTAATCAACTTCATTTCCAGCAGCAGAAACAGGAGTGGCTCTTGATGTCTCTGCTTTAACCTCTAGAAGTGTGTCTTGTTCTGACCAAAGCTGGCTGTTCCATACTCAGTCACAGAGAAACCTTCTGTGTCTTTCTACTGTTTTATCTTTCCTGTATTGGGTTAATTGTTGACTGTCTAGGACTACATTCACAAATAAACATGTCGCCACTATTGTTAAGTCATTAATATGACAGTCAAAGACAGAGTGTTTCTTAATGATGTCAGTGATGGTTAGCCATGTGCTTCCATGTCTTAGATGAGTGACCTAGTATAATTTGTTATTTCAATCACAGACATGGACTCGTATGACCTGCATCATGAAGTCATGTGAAAAGTAAAGGTACCAATGAAAATTGGTAGCAGGTTTGTACCTTTTATCCTTACTTCTTGTACTTCTTGCCTTTTTAATGGCTCCATGACATCAGCTAACTCGACATTTTGACCAATCTTGCTTTAAAGATCCCCTCAGCTGCAAGTTTGATGTTTTAAGGGTGTTGTATTCTTGCATTTTAATTCCCAACAAAGCATTTCAACACAATTTTATGACCCTCCATTTATTCTTTTTGATGCTTTTCTTGGTGGATTTTCTAGTGTTCTTATAATCCTGTTGAAAGCTCCACTTCTGCTTCAGCTTCAGCTTTCAGACAGACAGCCTCATTATTTTTAAGCACGACTTGATATGACAAAATTCACAGATGAATAAATGACTGCAGGCTGTCCAGTCCCTGAGGCAAAGCAGTACCAAACCGGCCTCAAATTATATTAGTTTATTTCCTGTCACTGTGGCTAAATACTTTAAAAATCTGTCTGTCCAAAGAAGTTTTCTAAAACGTCGTGTTTTTAACATATTTTTGTTCTTTTTCTTCTAATCTTCATGTTTTGACAGCAATTATTTTTTGCCCTGGCACACCTCCCAAAGCAGTTTAGACTCATCTAGTTTCTTTCTTGTTAAACAAAAATGCACTTTGGCACCAAACATTATAAGAGTTACCTCTAGTCTTGTTAAATTTTCAGGTTCCTGCAAACTTCTTTTTCCATCAGTCTGGTCTTGGACTGATTTTGCATGATGACTGAAATCCGTATTGATTTATTTGAAATAATTTGGCGATCTTTTAAAAGTCTTTGCCAGACTCAAGTATCCTTGGAGAGCTCTTTAGATCTTGGCGTGATGGTACCACATACTTCAGAGCAAACAGAAAACCAGACCCTGGATATAAGAGAGTTTAAAAGGCAGATTTCACTTCTTGAGTCTAATCTTTGGCACCTAATCTTATTCTAACTTTATGGATATTTCCATGTGATTGATTTCTAACATTTAAAATCTGGCAAGGATGTGTTTGAGTATATAACTTTAGAAGGCAGAAGGCCTGGAAGGTATTGGCATTGACTGCTTTCAACTTTAAAAAGAACTTTATAACAATTTGAAAACGCAAAGAACAAGTTCACATCAAACCCTTACCCAAATTTAATGTTATATAAAGTATGGATAAAGGATCGGTAAATAATGGAACACTGGTTTCAAAAAGTTTCAGAAATTGTCAGATACATTTCCCCAAAAGCCAAAATCAGACAGATGTGGGTTCTGAAGCTCTTCAACCCTCCCACACACACTTCCAATAGATTTTGCTGGAACGTCATTAATTAGCACTTTTTACCTTCTTAGTAGATTTTGAAAATTCAATGTTATTTCTTTTGACACATATTTATTTATAAAATCCATACTCTAGAGATTGTATAGATTTGTGTATTTTGCTACTGGAAGAGGCTACTACTTCCAGTTTATTTGCTTTGCTAATAAACAAATGATGTGAACAAATGAGACTGTATTGATTTGCAGACTGACTTAAGCGCTGCATAAAAAAAATGCATTTATTCATTAGAATAGGATCCAGTCTGTTGACACAGCAGTGTACGAAAGCCTCTGATGAAATAATGCAGCGTCATCAGGCAAGAAGTGTAACCTGGCTAACTTTTACTGCAGCTAATTGCAATGTAGGCTGTGCAGCAATGTGCTTCCCGGTGCTTGGAGTATACCTGTGCCCATTCATACCTCCTGGAATGTTGTGTTTCTATTATTTACGTGGCAATTTTTGTGATGAACAATACAACAGGAGTCACTTTCCAGAGCTGCAAAAACCTGTTGGACTGATTACGCATTTGTATCGTACAGCTATGTAGTGATACATGATGCTACATGCTGATATTAGACATAGGCCAGACTTTCAGAAAGTTTTCACAGGACTTAAAACTGGAAAATGTTATCAGTATCTTACATGTGGAGGAATTTTTTGATGATTATGTTTCGTGAGATTTGCAGGCATTCCTTTATGCACAGCTCAGGTATATATTTGATGTTTGGATTTTGTGCCATTGTAACAGTTTGATTCTTTTCTTTTTTAGCCATTCTGTTGCCGTCCTCAGGATCATTGTCTTGTTGCAGGATCCAAATCCTGCCGAGCTTTAGCTGCCAGGCAGGTGGCCTCACACTGGCTCTAGGATACTTTGGTATACAAAGGAGTTCATGGTCAGCTCAAAGACTGCATGGTGCCCAAGTCCTGTCACTGCAAAACAAGCCCAAATCATCACCCTTCTACCACAGTGCTCAACAGATGGTATGAAATCTTTGTGCTATGCTTGGTTTTTGCCAAACATGGTGCTGCGCATTATATCCAAACTTCTCCACTCTGTCTCGTCCGTCCAAAGGAAATTGTGTCAGAGGTCTAGTGGTTTGTTTAGACGCAGCTTTGCAAACCTAAGTCATGCTGCCATCCTTTTTTGTTATAGAGAGAAGAGGCTTTTTCCTGGTAGCCCTTCCAAACAAGCTATACTTATTCAATATTTTTCTAAAGAAAAAGATCTTGAACTGTTATGAACTTTAATTTTTAATATACCAACAGAGGCCTCTAGAGTTTGAGATGTAGCTCTTGGTTCTTTTTGATGTCAAACAGAGCGGAAAAAGTAATCTCTGTCACACAGCTAAGCTCCACCCACCTTCTGTACAAACCTCCTATTTTCCTGAGGCAACCAATTAGGGGAAAATTGACTTAAAGGGAGAAGAATAAAACAAACAAACAAACAGAAAAACCCTGCTTGTTTCTGAGAGTGATTGAACTGTGCGGTTGCACCAAGATCCAGTGAAACATGGTAAAGATGATGTTGAACAAGAAAAGTTACAGCCGTAGAGTTCAAGAATAAAAATGTGGAGGTTGAACTGAGTATAACAGATCCCTTATTATGCTCATTTCAAGCTATTAAGCACATTACTTCGACTACCACACAAATCATCCTTAAGCAACAAACCATCCTTGCAGGGCTATTCAGTCTGAATCCCCTCTAACTCCTGGCGAGGAATTCAGCATAGTACCCAAAATATCAAAATTCAAAACATGTTACAGCTGGACAAAAGCATGTTATTAAAAGGCAGACAGGCCAGTCTGTCTGTAGACATTTTAGGTATTGGTTTCTGCAGTCTGGCGCTCACCCGCTGGTAGCTTTGCATTTGTTCTAATAATGTTTTAAAGTACTTAGGGGAACAACATGCAGGGTTATATCAGGTATGATAAATCAATTACAGTAAACGAAACAATCAATACACGCGAATGCTCGTTGATTACACGAACATAACTCTTAATGGGAAATCTGGGAGAAGTATTATCACATTTATCTCACACCTACACCATCAAAATGTCAGCTATGAGAGCTCTTCACTCGAAGCAGATGCACAGGCTGTAAGAGATGCTGTGGATGAAGAAATGTTTGACATTTCTACACACAGCAGCATTGTGACCGGGAGATGAAGCCATCAGCTCTGCCCAGTGCAATCAGGCCTCTTTTTTTGGGAGGAGTAAAAGCAATACATTCTCAATCACCATTTTTATTTCCTCCTGCCTGCCTCCGGAGCCTTCTTTCAACTAGCCGGGATGTTTTTCTATCGCTGATGGAGGCGAACTGCTTCCAGTTTTCTAGGTAATTGGCATGTTGCTTAGTGAGCCTGCAGATGGAAATATTCGATATGAATCATGACATTATGGCTGTTTATATGAAAAGCAATAATTCACATATTGCAAACAGATCATGTTAAGTCCGGCCTTTCAACAGCTACCATTCAGTGGACTGTGGAGTATTTGTCTTTGTAATACGCAGATGTGTAATCAATTCTTAAAATGAGGCAAGCTCATTAGAATGAAATCTTCACCTCTCCTGCAATTTCTGCTATTTCTCCCCCTTCAAATATCTTTTGGCCCATTATGAATTCTCCCAGTTAGCTCGCTCTTGCTTCCTCTTCACACTCTGTCATTTATCTCCTCCGAGCTTTTGCTGACTTGAGTGATTTATTCACATCTCAAATTTAGCCTCTTGGTGAAATGTGAATAATGTCTGTGTCCCCGGGGGCAGCTGGCTGGTCACAGCTGAATACATTCTTAGCCCACGTTCTTCCATCCCTGCCTGTCATTTATATACCTGAGAATGAATAAAAATCACCTCTACAAAGGAGAACGAGCTGGCCAGGACTTGCGCAGCAGCATCAAACTGCATGGGCAGATTTTATTGCACTTCAGCAGGTGCACAAAATATCTTTTTATTTCAACTGACTTTATCACAAATGTGTAGGTGGTGTTTGCCGCAAAGTATGGCACACTGGAGTGCCCTGAGTGCCTTACCAATGCATTAGGCGACAGATTTTATGTAAAAGTAATATACTTAACAAAGCACTCAAACAGCACTCATCTTAACAACCTAAATCACAAAGTAGGGCAGTGAAAGAGGCAAGTGTTGGAGCATCGGGTTGCAGACGTAGGTATGGATGCTGTCAGAAAGGTAGAGCAGTGAAGTATTTTATTGATTTGACTCAGTATTTTCATGGGGGGCAAAATCCAATCACCACCTCCTCGCGGTGCCTCCTGGATAACCAACCAACGGCGGTCAGGCGGTGCGACAAGTCGATCGAAGCTTCAAAGCTTCGCATCCAATCGCAATGGAACGTCAAAATTCGGGAAATTCTAGGGCGTCCCCCGCAGGCGACGCGTGCCGTTCTCGCCCGAACGACATGGGAAATCAGCGAGGGCTACCCACTCATGGACGGAGTGGGCTAAAGAGACGAGTCCATCTTCGTCTTGGAACAATAAATGTCGGAACCATGACTGGAAGAATTCGCGAACTGGCTGCTGCCCTGAAGACCCGCCGCATCGACATCGCCTGTGTCCAAGAGACAAAATGGAGCGGAGCAAAAGCCAAGGAAATTGGCGAAGGGTACAAGCTTTATTACAATGGAGAAACAAAAACCCAAAATGGTGTGGGTATCGCGATCGCTGCAAAACTCAAAGACAGCGTCGTGACCGTCAACCGATTGTGTGATCGTCTCATGTCAATTGAAATACACTCCGGAAAGACAGCTCTGTGAGTGGTCTGCTGCTACACCCCACAAGTGGGGTGCTCCGATGAGTCCAAAGATGAATTTTGGGTACAACTTGAAGATCATCTACGTTCAGTCCGGCCAGAAGAATGCTTGGTCATAGGCGGTGACCTGAATGGTCATGTGGGGGCCAGAAGAGATGGCTATGAACAACACCACGGTGGACAAGGATACGGTACGCAAAACGAAGAAGGCTGCAGAATCCTGGATTTTGCAGAAGCCCACAACCTCATTGTAGCGAGCACCTACTTCAAAAAGCGCCCGTCTCACATGATAACTTATGCCAGTGGAGGACGGTTCACACAGATTGATTACTGGCTCACTTGCCGAAGCAGTATAAACCTTATCTCAAACGCAAAGGTCATTCCATCTGACAATGTTGCCCCGCAACACTGGCTGCTAGTGCTAGATATGCACCTAGATGTTGGACAGCATCGGCGCCCTCCAACAACCGGACCAGCCCGCATCTGACGGCACCATCATAATTGACAACGAAGAGTTGAAGAAGACAGAAAGAGTTCCGCTACTTGGGCTCAGTCATCAGCTACGATGGAAATATCACCTCCGATGTCCGACCACGAATAAATGCAGCCTGGTTAAAATGGCGACAGGTCACCAGTGTCCTTTGCGACAGAAGAATGCCAGATTGACTCAAGAGAAAAATCTACAAAACGGCGGTCCGCCCAGTAGCCCTGTATGGCTCCGCATGTTGGCCCGCATTGACCACACATGAACAGGCCATAAACACCATGGAGATGCGCATGCTCCGATGGAGCCTGGGAATTACAAGACGGGACCGTGTTACGAACAAAGACATACGGAAGCGACTAGGTGTAGCCCCAATTAAGGAAAACATGCTCGAGTCCCGCCTGAGGTGGTATGGACACGTGATTCGAAGCGATGAGAACTCTGTAGCAAAAACGGCTATGATGATCGACCCAGAAGGATGCCGGCCTCAAGGCAGACCGAAGAAACGGTGGATGGACAAAATTAAGAAGGACATTAAGACCATCAACCTGAGGACGCCTTGGACAGAACCAAATGGAGAAACCTTTGCTGAAGAGCGGACCCTGCACCAGCGGGAACAACGCCAGGATGAAGAAGACTCAGTATTTTCATGTTTAATGTTTCTGCATATAAAAAAGTCCCAATAGCTGCTCCTTCAGGGTTAGATTCTAAGCTTAAAAAGCTCATGATCATAATCTGAACATGTTGATGTTCTGCAGCTAGTCTTTTTTTTGTGCCGAGCACCATCTAAGTTTAGCACATTAGCATGAAGACATTTGACGGTTGCAGTAAAACATAAAGTGCTCAGACTGATCACAATAGGATGTTTTTTATGTGTGGATCTAAACCAAGAGAGTGAGACACCGCAAATGTCTGTGCAATATTTGCTGAGATATTTCACTCTGAAGGACAAAGCACATATTTACACTGCAACCCACAGAACCAAGCCACGAGTAAACATTCATGTTTTTGTGTATTTTTCTATTATTCATGCAGCATTGTTTCTTGATATCAAGACAGTTATTGTTTCCCTGCCAGCTTCTGTAGTTTTAAAGTGCTTGAAATTCGATTTGACATGCTTTTACTGGGAAAAAAATGAAAAATATTCCATTCTGTTGAGGTTTATACAGACTCAGAACTATTTCCAAATATGGTTTGACCCAGCAGCAGCAGCCTGCACAGACTTTGCCTTTAGTTTTTACCCTGCTCCAAAGGAGCATCCTGACCTGCACATAAAGAACTGCAGGGAGCGAACCGAAGTATATGATAAGTCCCCTGTCCCTCTTTATCCTTGGAGAGCTGTCATATATTCCACCAGGCAGCAAAGGGACCTGCAAAGTGTCAGCCTGGATCTTATTTCACCTCCTGTTGGAGAGGAAAGAAAGATACAGTTCCCCGAGTCTTCTCTATCCTCATCAATAAAACGCCCGCCCCGTCAGCAGGGTACAGAACAAATCAATGTGTGCCTTTACACGAGAACATCTTTGATGAGTAGAGGTTGTCTGAACCCTGCTCAGCTGTATTTCAAGGCCCAATTTGGGCCTGATGGAGACTTAAAGGTTCTACTGACTCTTGTGTTCCTGAAATACTGATTTTTTTTTGAAAGGGTTTACTTTCTGAGCTAAAGTAAGATGAAATTCAACTTTACACATTTGTTTGTGGACAGAGGCAAAATGCCACTTTCCTACTGATTCAAACAGAACTGAACTGTGAAGTGTTTGCTGAGGTGTGAACTCTGACAAAGAAAACCTTGTTTAGATACTCACAGCACCAGATCGAAGCTTGCAGGTTGGTTCCTATTCATCCCCGCAGCTTTAAAAGTTCCTCGTTTATCATGGGCGGCAGGCTGGACTTTTTTTAAAAAAAAAAAGTTTTAAATCTGCTACATTCTGCTTCTCGCTCTTATCTTCTTGCCTCACTGGTGTCTCACTGACATATATTTTATACTTTTATTTGGTCTTAATCAAATGCTCACTGATTGCTGATGGAGGGCTACATTATTTCCTTCTTTCCTGCATACATTTATCATCCAAGCACTTTCACTTGTTGACAATTCAACCTATTAGCTGCTAACAGCTGTTTGATATTGAAATGACACATTAATGTTGTGTGTGCTCATGCAAGCGAGTTACTCTATGGCTACATTAGTGGCTCCGCGGTGCTTTGAACTAAATAATAGCATGAACCATTAACCATCTCCCAGTGATATTGGTGAAATAATACATGGATTATGTGGTGACCATGCACCAATCGGCGATAACATTAAAACCATTCATTTTGTCATATTACCCATGACGCTCTCATGTCCTTCAGCACTTCTGACCCCTTTCGGAATAGCCTGACATTGGTAGCTGATCCTCTGAGCTGGATGTGACCTCTGTAGATAGGTCTGGTAGTTCTGAGGCAAAGTCAACAACTTGGTCTCTTTTTCTTCTATTGGCTGATTTCTTTAGGGGGGTCATCACAGCAGATCCTCTGCCTTCATCCTATCACCCTATCCGTAGCATCTTCCTTCACTACATCCATGAACCACTGAAGTTTTCAAACTGTTTTTATGTAGTTTTCCCTTCCATGGGTGGTCACATCCATATGAGTGCCAGGATCCAAGGTTTCCCCACAGAACAGGTTATCGAATGACCTGTCAGTTTTAATGTTTTGCTGAAAGGTGCACATTTTCAACAGGTATATTTAAATACCTGATCTTACTTAACACTAAACATTGTTAGTTTTTGTTATGCTTTTTTAGGAAAAATTAAATATTCCTAAAATATGTTGCTCAACTTTGGCTATGTGTAAACTTTAGGACAAGCACGTAGGTGGCTAAGAGCTGTGGAGACATTTTTCCAAACAGCAGAGTTATCATGGTGGGCTGAGATGAAACGTGAAGCAGTCATCAAAGTCAGCAGGAAGGGGGTGGCTTGCCTGTCTAAAATTTCCAGTCACTCTATCCGTGCAGTATTTTCCAAAGTATTTTGGTCTAGTCTCAACAAAGTGGTATCTCGTTAAACACTGTGTTGTAGCCTACTAGCAAAACAAAAGTGGCCTAATAAAATATTTAAACGGCTCTCCATTTCTGTGCATGCCGCATGGTGTTCATTTATCCTCTGTGCTTCTGGAAGGAGTGGAGAAATCTGCCGACATTACCTGTGAAATGATCCACCAAGCAGTTTTCTGCCTTAATGATGAAATATTAAGTAAACAACGCATGTAGCTGTGTGCAGGAAGTCATATACTCATCCTAGAAGGCGATGAGCGTGTCGATCTATTAGAAAACACTGCACAGCCCTGGCTTTATTCCCCCTAAACTGAACAAATATTGGTATTTTAAGACTTAAAAATATTTTTTATACCTGCATTCATTGCTTTAAAAGGTTCAAACACTGTTGGTTTTTGTAAGCTTTGAGTCCAGCCATTCAGCTGGCACAGTCAACACCTCTTTTCATTTCAAACTGGAATTAATTAGAATTAATCTGTTTTTAATTAAGTTATTAGCATTTCTTACGGGTGAGATGTGTAGGCACCTGACATTAAAGAACCCATTTTTCTTGTTTTTTCAATTTTTATCTAACACTCTTGGGAAATTGCTCAGCTTGTTTCATACATCATATAAAATGTGATTCATCATCACATTAAATCTAAATTAAAACCTATGTTTTTGCTAATATTTTATCCTTCTTGGAACAAATAGGCACACGAGTCTCAAAATAGCTCTTGGCTGGAGCAAAGAGGAAATTTAATTACACTTGAAAGAGGGAACCCTATTGTTTCCATAAGAAGTTAAGCTTAAATATTTAGTTGGCTCCCCCCCCCCGCAGCAGCACAATACGGCACAACCACCGAGCGCTCCTTTTTGTATCGAAACATTATTTCCATGTGCTTGAAGTCTTTTTAAATGAACTCTGTTGTGTAATCTCACTGGCTGCAGATCTCTGGCTTTTTGGAATACCTCATCTGTGTACTCCAACGATAACTGCTCCAGCATTCCTCTTTTTCTTCTCTGTCACCTTTTATGTGGAAGCTATTCAGTGGAGCAGTAATTCAGCTTATGACCTGATTATTATTGAATTTATAGGTTCTTCCAATTCACGCCAGGATCAGATAGAGAAAATAATGATTAATCTAAAAGCAAAGAATGAGTCAAGGAAATGATTAACTCGCTGTGCGCTGGTCCAGCCTGGTGGGAGACGGGTCAACAAGCATGCAAGCAGAGAGAATGGGTGGGGAAGAGGCACTGTAGCTCGAAACTGCATTTAACTAATACTTGACCTTCGCCTCTTTTCACTTTTGAGCAGCTATTGGACTGAAGTCGAGCCTCGTGAGAGATTCTCTCTGATAAACATCCAAACCAGCAGAAACCTCTCAAACCCTCATGTTTGTTATATAAGAAAGAGGAGACCGGGACGGTTGTATTACTAATTAAAAATATCGACCATCGCTTCTAAAAACAAAGAGGTTTATCCACCAGAATTATTAACCTCCAGTACATTTGCTCGAAAACTTCACATATCAAATCACCTCTTCCTTTTTTCAGTGTCTTCTTCATCATATCTTTCAGCTTTCATTATTGGCTGTGGACAGTATTGGCTCTTTTTCAGGAAGTCACTGTTCTCATCGATTTTGCACAGTTTTCCTGTTGCGATGCTTGCCTCAAATAAAGCAAATAGCCCATCACAGCATTGCTCCTTAACAGCATATCCTGCTCTCTATAGAAAAAGGGAAGGATTAAGGGGAAAGGAAGATTTTTTTTTTTTTTGGAATCTCTTCATACATTTTTAAGGGAACAGGATTACCATATGCGAGGAGTCATCGTGCTTTTTAAAAGACCCTGGAATTGTAGGACATGAAGTGAGATGAAGCACAGCAGGAGAATTTAGGACTAATGCCTGAGAGGCTGTCAGACATGATTAGCTGAGGAGGTAGGGTGCCTGGAAGAGAGCTGATAACAAGACCCCAATGTTACCTGGGGCTGTTGAGGTGTTTAGTATATGATGCTTATGTCCTAAGTCTAGTCTTTAAGGATTTGTTATCTGGACCATGTGTGCCCCATCATTGTTAATGAATCTTGTTAGCCTTGTTTCCTCTTGTTTAGTAAAGAAATCGAGCTGTCTTGGCTACAAACCCTGACTTTCCAGGATTACAGGATATATGTTTTGTTTTTATCTTTTTATCTTCAGTGAAAACAGAAAACTGTTTCTCTTCCCGTTGCTATTCCAATTGCTTTGTTGACGTGAACCCTACATTTCAAATCAGTGAGAGAAAACAAGATAGGTTTTAAAGCCACGTGCCTTTATCCACATTCATCAAACACCTTGTTCCAGTCAATCCCATATGGAAAAGAGTTGGCAGGAGGCAAAAAAAATTGAGTTTTGTGATACTGGAACCTGATTGGTTTGCTGCACATTGGGGGTGTAAGAAGAGTGTTGTTTGTTTGACAGGTTTGAGTGTGGGTGAAGACAAAGCACATATGCCTCCCCCATACCAGCCCCTTTTCTTAGAGCCCATATTCTCTTGTTCATTGCTCAAATTGCACACAGAACATGCTTGCATTCCTGTGTCTGCAGGCTAAAAATGGCACGCACTGAAAAATGGACAGGATAAAAGAGAAAAATCTCTATTTCAACCCATTGTGGCTTTCCATCAGCGTCTTCTCCCTCATTATGCGCCCATATCTTCAGTCCTCTCACACCAATCTGCTCACTCCAACACCTACCATCTTCTTCCATTTACCTGTAACAGCCAGCCCTGTCACTGCTCAGTGTCAAATGTGACTGTTTCCCTTGAGTAACCAATATCCGGCTGAACCGTGGAACTGTGTGTGCAATAATCAGGCGAGCAAAAATGCCACAGAAATAAATCTGATCTGCTGAGATGTTTTCCACGACTGCGATTACTAGTTAACGCAAACACCCTGCTGTGTTTAAGCGAACATTTTTTGCTATTAATGGAAGACGATATCTGTCTCATGTCCCCTCCGAGTCTGTTTTCAGTGTTTAACTGGAGTTTACGCGAGCAGTCACAAATCAGAAATGTGATGCTTGGCATTTTTCATGGAAAGATAAGCCACAGCCTTTAAAACAAAGGGGGGGGGGGAAGAAGAAATATGCACCAAAAGTGACACATCCAGTTAATTTCGTCTTGCCGTGGTGTCACAATAAAATGTACAGAAACCTGTGTTTCTGCTGCTGTTTGTCAGAGAAATCTGTGTGGGCTACGTTGCCACGTGAAGCCGCTCTGATTAATGTGTGCTACTTCACTTCTGGCAGCTACATCAGGCAAATCCTCAGAGATACTTCCTCCAACACTAATTCAGCACCTCTGTTCAAAGCTCGCAGCGTGTTTTATTAGCACCTGGATGAGTATTGTTGAAGCTGTTACAAAGGCAGAAGATAAAAACAAATAAACCTGCCTTTTTCCTTGTAAGCTGTGAAAATAGCATGAGGAAATAGGAGGTTGCAAAATTGTACATATGTATACATATATATATATATGTATATATATATAGCTTGTAAAGTATGAGTAAAGTATGAGCAGAGAAGTGTTATTACCAAAATGAAAGTGTTCATAGTTCTGCAGAAGCATGCCATCAGTGAGTATGCAGTGTGTTTTTTTGGATTGGGGTGTTTACTTTATTTCCCAGCCTAGGAGAAAAGCTGTGAATCACAACATAAATATGGGGGAAAACTTTGAGGCAAAGGAAGCAACTCGCTTTCTCTCTGATTTCTTTCTTATCATAGACTCTATACAGTACAGCCTATTTATGTTTCTTAGTGTTGATTTTTTTCAGCGACTGGAAAAAAAACATTTATCTAGCATATTCTTTGGGCAGGCTAATCAATGTGAGCCTTTCTTTGAGATGGAAGGTTCTCTGATCAAATAGTTGTGCAAACTGTTTATTCAGACGAGAGTAATAGTTTATCTTCATAAATGCTTTCTCTCACTGCTAGTGCATACTTTATTCTGGAGCATATATTCCTTTTTACTCTGTTTTCTCTATTTGAGTATCTATTTTAGCGATGAGGCAGTTCAGCATAATTTCAGTAAACAGCATGAAAGTGAAGGGCTGCATAGTTAGTTTATAGTGTTTCCTGTTGCTCTGTGACTCTGAAAAACTGTAATATTAAAATGGCAACAGCTCTGACGTGCGTTTAGCTGACACTTTACCCCTTACTGTGAAAGATTTAATGTCTGTAATTACTTTAATTTTATTTCTATACATAATAGGCCTTTTGGGAGATTATTGATTGGTCCGACTTTTATCTAAGATATTACCATTCACCGTGTTCCCGGTGACTCTAGCTGTGTCTTTTCTTTGCATACATCGACAGAGGTGTCTACACCAGGGGCTGGTAACTTTTACTACTGAAAGAGCTACTTTTGAGTATTTTTTTTTCCCTCCATCCCCAAGATCTTTATGGAGCTTCAAAATATATTTGAGCCTTATAATGAAGTTGAAGCAGTCTATTAAGCATGTGTTTGTGTACTCGCCATGGTAGGTCAAGGAGCTTGAACTTTAGAAGTTTCTTTGATGGGAGGTGGAAATGTCTTCAAAAAACTGAAATCCAGCAGCTTCCTTTTCAAGCTCCTTAGTCTTATAAGCACATTTAGTCTTACAGAATTACTTATAGGTGACACTTATAATCTTTAATCACACATGACTACTCTGCAGTGGGTTTTATATGATTTTTTTGTACTTTAACTACGTTAATGCCACATTTCTCTTTTTTTCAAAGTCACAGGGAGCCACTGGTCATCTACTAGACTTAACTTTCCTAAGTTAAAGACTAACTTAGGAAGAAAACACAAACAAATGAAGTAAAACTACTTTCAAGTCTTTTTATGTTTTTACTTACCGCGAATAACAGATCAGCACACTCATTAAACCATTCTTTATTTTGCTTTTAAAATTTGGGGCTGTAGATCACTCTGGCGGGCTTTTGCTACTCTGTGTATTACGGTAGAAGAATGTGGCTGTGCGCACTGGTGTGAGCGGCGGTTATTACGGTAGCGCGGTTGATGATTGTTTGCTGCTCCGGGGTCCGTGAAAGCACCGAGCGCTGCGATGAACCTCCACAAAGCCTGCTCTGCTCTCCCGCTGTAACCGCAGCTAACGTCTCCTTCTCAGGCAAACTTTGGATACCGCTCCGCTCCCAGCTGTAAGTTACACACTCGTCCTCGTGTTTTGAGCACATTTTCCGTTTTTCCTCTTCCCTTTTAACGAACTACAGTTTTACTTTAAGATGCTTCACGCTTTGTTTTCGTCTCGGAGAGTTAATTGTTAACTGCGAGATAAAACAGAAGTCATTACGCGCTGCATGACTCGGAAAGCCTTTTTGTTTTCTTCCTGAAAAAGGTTTTTTAATTTTTCTTCCCACCGCGGTAGCTTTTATCCCTCCTGTTGTATGAGTAGTTTATTTCAGTTTTCTTAAAAGCTTTAATAGTATGTTACCACAGCCGGGGGGCAATGAAGTTGAAAGTGGTGAACAGCTCTGTCAAACCCCACCTCAGTAAGTTTAACGCTATTCCTAGCGTAGCGTTGTAGCTATAGGGATAAAAGGCTGTGTTAGTATTTAATTTTTAGCTATACATTAGCTTCATAACTATCTGTGTGAACGTCTGAGCTGCTGCACCCCACCCAGTACATGTTTGGGAGCAGCTAATAATTGTTTGGTTATTCGGCTTTAAAGCATTTTACTGTCGTTATTCAACACGACACAGTCTATATTGTATTTTCTTTCTTTTTTGGCTTGGTTTTAAATAACAATCTTCCAAGTTTAAGGATTTCGTTATACATTTATTATTATTTTTAAACAAGTTAAGGCATTGGCTCAATGACAGAGGTGGAAACTCATTTTAATCAGAGTGGTTGGGCATTGAAAGCCATAACAAACTAATATCTTCTTATACTGACAGATTATAATGACATCTTAATGTGTTTTCTTGAGAAATGCCTCAGAAGCAGCTGTGTTTATTATAAAGAGAAGAGAGGACACATGCATGCATACCTCAGTGTGCTGCAGTGTTTGTAATATAAAAATGAAAGGAATTTCTGCAAGTGTACACTGTCCACATTTATGCTTTCTCTTGAAATTGTAATTAAGATGAATTAAGATGAAGCATGGCTACTGATTTGATGTGTGTTTAAAGAACTGCCCCTCATTGTAGGAAATTAAAAATCCCTCAGTGTGTGGGAGCCTGCTTAACGCCTGCAGGTCACATTAGTGATTGGTGTGTCAAGACTTGTCCCAAGCGGAGTTCAGCAATCCCTCAGTAGACGCTGAATAAACAGTCATGCTGTGAGTGTTTAGTTGTCTGAGGGGAAAGTCTCGCTTCTTTTTCTCCTGAGAGTTGCTGATTGAAATGTAAACTAAAAGTGCGTTTTCCACTTTCTGCCTGGTAGATGGTGAAGAGTTGTCTGTGGGTTTTTTTTTTTTTTTTTTTCCCCCTCCTTCCTTCCCCTACCTCAGAGTGATACCACTACTCGGTACATGCGTGCTCATTGACACGCCCTTGTTTGCAAGGCAACAAGCGATTGAACACCTAACTCATGATGCTGGTGTGAGTCAGACAAAAAGCAGCATGACGAAAGTGCCTCAGAAGCGTTTGCAAAAAATCTAATATTTCAAAATGTCACACGAGGAGACAAATGAGGGCTTTTCCTCTCAGCTTGAAGCCTTTAAAATTGCATCGCTGGATTGCTGTTCTCATGAATGAAGCTTTTTTTCCCCCTATCCCTTTTTCCATGCATTTGAGTCGCACTGTTTTCCCCCTAATCATCTTGCACTTGGACATCTCATCCAGGCTCTCTGTGTGAGCAGTGGTTTCTTATTGGTCAAGGAAATGGTAAACTGCGCTTCGATCATTATTCTTCGTGCTCATGGCGACAAAGTTCCCAGCTTTGTGAAATATGAAAAAAACAAAACAAAAAACCTGATGTTGAGTGGGCAGCACTGGATGCCTTTTGGTGATACTGTGGCTGTACTGATGTAGACATGTTTTCCAGCTGAGGTACTTGCTCAGAATTAGCCAATCTTTTAAGCTAAGTGAGGATAATCTAACCATCAGGTATTTTTACTGTTAACATAGTAGCACTCTGAATGAAGTAGTGGCTCCAGTAAAGAGGTCAGATGTGGCTCGATGTTGACCTTTTGGGCAATTTGCCTTTCCTGTGAACGCTTCTGCCTGCAGGATACCGTCACCTTAGCTAACCCTCAAAGACTCTTTCAGCTTTTGTTGCAAGCCCTTCTCACTAATGGCTCTCATGTAGAACAATATCACGGTTCACTGTGTCACACAGAAGTGGCACACACTGTCATGCAACTGTGCTTAATATCTGTCTGACCAATGAAATCCTGAGAGGGGTGCCTGCAGTGCAGAACTGCAGGTTTTGAGTGTGTCCCCGTGCACTCCACCAGGCTGGATAGGGAGTTGGGCTGGTCTCAGTGGAGTTGGGCTGCGAGGCCAACATCACCCTGTGAGAGTTCAGCAGAAGCATATGTAGATGTGTTTATGTGTCTCTGAGTAGTCTTATATCAAAGTGCACTGAGACAAGCAGTAGCACAGAGTACAGCTTTGGGCAGTCCCACAGGCACATAAACATTCTTGTTTTGCTGCATGATGGGTAAGGAAAGCAGATGGTAACATTTTTTTGTATTAACCTCTCAGTAATTTTAAAAACATTTCAGTTCACAACACTGTGCACCAGCACGGACCCAAACTAGCTATTCCATTTTTAACACAGAGAACATTTGTTTCTATTGCATTATCCTTTACAAATCAAAATGTAGCACACGTTGTTGCTGTAGGGGAAAAAAATCAGAGTTTTGCCTCAAGCCTTGTTTTTAAATGTTATGTAAATGGTTAGAGTAAGAATTTTGTTCAAACCACATCCCTGAATGAGGGCATCTTCTACTGCGCTCCTTTCATAATCGTCTCTTTAGATGTAGGCTATCCTCAGAATAGCAACAAATATGATTTACTTGAGCGAAACTGTGGTAAGCTATATTTAGTTTAATCTTTTTCTACTGACTTCTGGTCTGTCTCCAGGGCTTACTGTGCACCAGCAATATTGTCATGCCAGTGAAGATGGCTTTCTTCCTGGTGTCTTTGCTTTTAATTTCCTTCTGTCTGCTGTGACTCTGGGTTAGCTATAAGCTTTAATAAGGACCTTTCAGCAGATGAGTCCCGGTTTATTCCTAGTGGACAAGATTAGAGAAGCTAAGACTCCATGTTGCTTTTCAGATTTTGTCGTTTTATGGAGGTTGTAGACTTATTGATCTAGGAAAGGCAGAAAGTGGCTCTGTGGTTGAATGTTGGCAAAAGACTTTGGACAATTTTAGTGAATATTTGGCAAGTCCTTTCATTTCGAGAATTCCAGACAAACTCTACAAAATCTCATCCTGGGTCCATTTCCATGATGAGCACTGTAATTCCTTCTGCAATATTACTGTTATCTTTTGTCAGACTCACTTGCATCCTTATGCTCAAGGTGTGACCACAGCCAATAGTATTTATAATCAGGAAGTAGAGTAAAGCTTCCGACATACAGGCTACTTTTTTTTTTGTTTGTTTGTTTTTTCCCTCAAACGGCGATGCCATTCATTATCAGTTTAATTGTCGACAACTCCTGTCTCATTTTTGCTGCTAACCAGCTCTCCTCTGCCATTTGATTATCCTGTTATCCCTACCGAGTGGCTCACTGGACAGTTTGGGTCAAACACCTCCAGTATCCTTCAGGTGTTTTAAGAGAGGATCTCATCTATTATCTTGGACTGCAGCTGGTGATGGTAGTCCTTGTTCTGCTCGGAGCTCCACAGGGAGCTAGAAGGCCACTCTAATCAGAACTGGCAGCAGGTGGAGAGCTGGTTTGTGTGCTGCTATGCCAAGCTTAGCAAGGCTGCTGAGCAGAACAAAGACCGCCATCGGCAGCTGCAGTCAAAGACGGTGGAGATTGAATTCATCAGCAAGATTAGAGGCTTACAGAAGAGACACTTGATTATATTGCTCTGTTGTTGTTTTTTTAAGCTTTAAACTGTATTAAGCCTGTTTGATTACAGCAAAAAGCATAAACACAACTATTTTGGTCAGTCATCTTGATTATTCATGAACTTAAAAGTTTTGCACTTACTGAAGATTAAAACTTTACTATTTATGGGGGATTTCCTTATACTTTAAATATAATTCGTATGTGGAAAAAACCTCAGGAAAAAAACAAACATATGTGGGCTCCAGGGGACACAGGGTTGTCTGACTGGGACTTCTGACTCTAAAGCCCCTTCGCCCCAACCAGTGGTGCCTGTCGGTCCACAGCCTCCACTGCGGGATCCCTAGGGTACAAATATGGTTATAAAGGGCCCCCTGCAGCAGCAGACTGACTTGCATAGCAGCGCAGGGGTGAGCGACAGAGTACAGAAAGCAGACCATGTGAGAGACCCTGAGCGATCTGGGGACAACGGTTAATAATGGAAACCTTGTGAGTTTTACTTCCTTTAGAAATAGCTTGTTGACTGAGATTTCTCTTTTAGTCATCTTGGTTGAAGCTGTGATAAGCAGTGAGCGAGTGTACATGTGCAAGCATGCACAGCTGTAATAGAACAGTATGCACACATGGGTGTGCATATGCTCATAGAATAAATAACCAATAGAATCTAAATCTGTGTTAAGCACTACAGCTGGTTTGTTGCACTCCTGTACAATAGCACAGGAGTGAAAGAAGTCAGCAGTGAAATGAAATAGAAATGGGTATGTCTGGTAAAAGACCTGCTGTCTTCCAAAATAAGAAATAATTCATGCTGTGCTGGTTAGCTGCTCACAGAGCTATGCTGTGGAGTCGGGTTAATTGAGTCTGTATGTATTCGTGCTCTCAGTGGAACATTGTGATTGTTTTGGCTGCTTGTATGTGCTCCTGCATTGAGAGATTTCCCCCCCCCCCATGGTTTCACCTTTCCCCTTTGCCATTTGAACAAAGTCTCCATTCATTTATCCTCAGGAGCACACAGACATTACGACTGACGTTTTCAACACCCTCGTATGTCTGGTTAGCTGACTTCCTGGCACCCTTTTACTGGGAGGATTCAAACCTACAGTGTGATGAGAGAAAACAAAGGATCTCCTCTGCTAAATGTTGAGAATTGAGGCAGCAGCTTCACCTCCCTGTGGGTTCACAGTGTCACATCCATGCCACCCCTGTGGAGGTTCAATAAGCCCTATGGTATAGTTTGGTTTCTTTATTCACTCACAGATTCTACTTAAGCATAAGGTCCTCATCAGAAGTTCACCACTGAACATTTGGATTCTGCTAAACTCACAACTGTTACTCTTTTACTGCATTATGCATTACGTTCAAGTTCCAGGTCTTTTCACTGAAGCAGGTCTTCTAACAAAGTCACTAGATTTCTATTCCAATAGCAAACTTGGATGATTAATTTAAGTATTGTTGAGCAACATTTAAGATAAAGTTTTCATTAATCAATTGATTCTTTTCTTGTTTACTTGATTTTTCTGGACAATAGCCAAAAAGTAAAACATGTCTTTACACCTTTTTTCAAAGTTGTTATATACAACTAATTAAGCAGTTGTTAATTAAAAGGGACAAAGTAAGCCTAAAAAGTAAGCCTAAAAGGCTGGAATTATTGCTTATAAAAAATGTTTATCATCCAGTTTTCCTAAGCTGCCTATTACATTTAGACAAACACATCTGGTAGCGACTGTGTTTGTCAGCAGAAAAGATGTCCCTGGTCCAAGTTGGCCAACCTCTGTTCAGCAGTGAGTGACTTTTCCTGCTGTGATGGTTCAGATAAGGATGGGAGTCTCATTTCCTATGACGCGATTCACAAACTTTGAGTTTGCAAGTTGGTGTAATCACACAGATTCTTTCAAACGCAAATTGTGTGTTTATATAACTGGCCAGACTATGCACCAGTGCTCTCTTGACCAGTCTAAGTACATTTATTAGTTACTTGATTATTAATTCTGCCTTAAACTTTAAAGCGTGTAATGAGCTAGCATATCATATTTAGATTATTGTTATTTTTTATTAATTACATCAGAGCAGAAGCATAAAGACAAGGATCAAGTGAGCGTTGACCACTTTGTTTTTCAACTGTATAATGGACACGCAGCTCATATCACACTGATCACAGCAGATCACTATATAAATTGGTTAAAGACGAAGGCTCATCTTCTTCTTCTTTAGCCATTTGTGCCTGTGGGATTCGACGCCATCAACAAGAGGCCTCCAGAATCTTCTGTCTTGTGCCTTTGCCTCTAGCTGGCTCCATTTTCTTGGTGTCTGCCAAAGGTGTCTTTACCACGTGCTTCTTGGCTGGCCGGCCCCGCTCATGGCTTGGGGGTGTTCCATGTCAGGGCATGCATGGCTAGTTTTAGTACCATGTTCCTAATTCATCCTTACCACCTTGTTCCAGTTTCTTTTTCTACCGGCACTTGTTGTGTCTTGCTCCTCAGATTGACATTGCTGATTTGGTCTGGCCAATGGCTCTATGGAGAATTCTTCTCAGACGACTGCTGATAAAATGTCTACGTGGCATGCTGAGGGTAGTCTTTGTCATAATGCATATAAATGCTCAGGCTTGTCACCCTGCTTGTTGATGTCATTCCCCTATTTTGTCTAAAACGAGCAAATAACTCCATTCTGTTAGGGTCTGAGTGTGACAGTTCAGACAATGACTGTGCTGTGATTTTGGCTGTATTTACTTGTAAATTGCTTGTGATTGCTCAGAGAGAAAGTTAGAAGACCTTTCATTTCTTTTCCCTCTGAATCCTCATCCAATAAACACAGTAGAGGAAGAAGGAGAGCAAGACACCATTGCAAAGCGGTAGGACACCAGAGATTTACATTTAAACCATCTCAGAGTTGGTCTGTGATGGTCAATCTAATATGTGTTATATTTCTATACAAGAAAACTATCCAAAACTGAATATCGGAATATTCAAAACAGCTGGGTACAGCCCAAAGAACCACACGTGCAGTTTTCTTTTCACTTGTTCTCAAATATTTTTGAGTTCATGTTGATTTTCATTTAGATATCATCCATTGTTTTGATAGCAGCCATTAAAACCCTGATGTGTGCACAAAGTTGCATAAAATCACCCAATTCAAAGTGCTTACTTTGAATAGCATTTCATAAGTTTGTTTAGAGGTGAAATCACCAGGAATAATTCTTCTGTATGTTAAAGTAAAAAGTAGAAACACAGTTGAAAATGAGAATCCAAATTGAGTGAGGAGATACAGCTCTACAGGTTGGTTATTGGTTGATTACATTACAAATTATGTAATCAGTGCAGCGTGACATGATGTGACGGGGAAGAGTCTTTTTTTTTGGTGATTGTATGGGCCATCACATATTTCTTTTGTATTGCCAAAATGTACATTCATCATTATTTAATTCCTTTCACTATTTGACCTGCTGTGATTAAATCTAAAGGGTATCATAAACATTTCTTAATCATGTTGTCCAGCTATAATGGTGTTACACTTCTATCTGCACTACACCCGACGCGGTTTGCTGACATTGGTGAGGCAAAATGACAAGACTCTTCTTTCTATTGAAAGGTTTAATTTTCTTCTAAATGGTTTAAGGCAGTGCAGTCACAACTAGACTTTTGCCAGGGGAATAATTGAAGTAAGGACTAGGAGATAAATGCAACCTTCTTAATGATTAGATGTCTACCTGATTGTGCTTGGACATCAACCATCTTATGCAAGCATTGATTTGCCACTGGCTAAGGTTGATTCCCTCATTTGTTTCTGTGTAAACTCAGCTGAGCCCACATGGTCTTTGTGGTGCTCAGTAAAAACCTGATTAGCGAGCTGCTCAGATGTGCTTACATTTATTAGGAAGTGGCTTTGGTGTGTACAAAGATTACAATGTAGCGATAGGAATGGGGACAAAAAACTCTGGAAAACTGTATAAATGGCTTACTATACAGAAATTAGATCAGAAGTTTTATGTGTAGGAATTTACTGACATAGAGAAGAAAGTTAAAATGTAACATTTTAGGCCTAACGGAATACAGACTGAAATATTAGGACGGTTGCTAGGTAGCCTACTAATGTTACTACAAGTTATAACGTTGCATTACATTAGCTTAAGCATTTATAATACATTAGCATTATATAAATTCTCATGGAGCGTAATTGATATCACACTGAAAAGAAAGGAATAACAACAGAAAGTACTTTTATGTTCTACTTACTGCCTTCTTTATCAGTGAATCGGAGTGGCAGTTGCACTACTTGCTATCTCTGTGTGTAGTATTTCCTCTGGTTGTGGTTGTCCATCTTCAGCATGTAAAGAAACAAACAGTTCTCTGGGAAAGTGGACCTTAAGTTACAGTGTGGGCTATGGCAAGGGGTGTAGAGCCACTTGTTGCTTCCACATGTGCTAAACATTTGGCTGCATAGTTTTGCCATTAAGTGCCAACATCATATACCTGAGGATAGACGGTGACAGCGTTCTTCATTGCCCATTGGTTTTACTGTTTATATCCCCCCCCCCAACCTGAAAGTAAAAATCAATTTAATTAGCTGTTGATCTACACAGATTACTGCTACTGGTGAAGTTTATTGAACACGATTTAAGTAAGTGGCTGTGCTTTTTCTGGCACTTTAATAAGGCTTAAAAGTATCTGAGGTAAAAGGGTGATATCCACACATCAAAGGCCTCACACACACACTGAGTTTGGGGACATTCTGAAGACTTAGAGCAAAGCTTCAGTCAGATGAAACCAGTAGCCTTTGAGAAAAAAGTTAATTCCTGTTAGTGCCATTTGTAAAATGGGCAGTGTATAGTCGTTTTGACTGTAGGCCACTTTAGATTTCTCAAAATTATAATCTCTGGTCTGTCATCTCATAATGATGTCCAATTTATTGCAGTCTGCTAACAAAGTTTATTTATATAGTTGTCTGTGCAATTAAGAAGTTTGAGTAATATTCGCCTTATCACTGCATTTGTAAAGACTGGTTTGTATTTTCTGCATAGAATTGAGAGGAAAGTTAAAGGCCGTTTGTAAAATGCATTGTTCCAAGTATTGATTTTCTGCCACAGAGAACCTTTATCATTTGCACTCAGTCTGCTGTGTGGGAGCAAGACAGGCAAACCAATCGCAGAGTCTGAATATTAACAAGAATGGTGTGTGAGTCTGTTGGCATGGACTGCTTACGTGTATTGCTCTATCATTGGAAGGTGACTTTCTTACTGATAGTGGAAATTGATTCAAGTGTTTCTGACAATGAGTCAGAGCTTGGTTATGTAGAACCATTCAGAATTTGATGAAATGTTTAAATTATTATTATTGTTGTTGTTATTAATGCGGTGAGGTGTGGTTGGTGGCTCGGCTGCAGGGGAGGGGAGGAGCAACGGTCAGGGGAGGCTGGTCATCACAGCTGGAAAACATTACTAATCATGCCTTCCCTGTTTTAGTAGCCGCCAGGGCCGGAGAGGAGCTGTGAGCAGGAACAGTAAGAGAAAGGAGCTGAAAAGCTGCTTGTGAAAGCACAAGAGTACTGAAAAGCACACTGTAAGTAAAGAAAGAAACATCTGTGTAATAGTGAAATTTGGGTTCGGAAAAATTTTCATTATCAGCGTGAAAACAGGCATTTCTGTCAGGTTTATCAAGCAGGTTTATTTAAAACTAATTTATTCATATAGCGTGTATAAAAACAACAGTAATATACATTAGCCATACTCGTGGGACAAGCAGTTTCAGCAGTGAGGAATTTAAGCAAACGTATATAAAATTATCACATAATGAACAGAATTTAGTCTATTTACTTCATCAAAATTGTGCTAAGGGTCATATGTGTTGCTTTATGGGCACTTTTTCCCCCTTTTTCAGAAGAATCACTCCTCCTCTTAGAATAATGGTCAGATTTGAGTGAAAGTTGCACACAGTGATTACCTCAGGGGATTCATCCAAATTGCGTTAATTCAAGGTCATGCTTGTTACTTAATGGGAAGGAACTTGTGACATGTGTTGGATTGTGAGGTGGATGAACCACTGCATCACTGACATTCTGGTTGTTTATATCGGTGTATTTTAATAATCAGGGTGTAGGCCTCTTTCTGTGCTCATTAAAACCTGTTTTAATGAGCATTGTTACGGTCACTGGCCTTACTGTAGATTAAACAGCAGTGTATTTAAAATTAACCTTAAAGATTTTTATCAGCAACATTAATCTTTATAAAACTGCCATGGATCACTTTTCTGCAGGACGTACTTTTACTTTTGACATTTTAGGTTTGCTAATAATACACAGTGGTTTATAGTGTGAAATGATTACTTTTGATGATCACTGTAGAAGTAATAATCATAGCAGTTCTTCAGACTAAAGAAGGCTGCAGAAGATTGTCAGCATACATAAAAGAATAAGACAGGCAGCTCAAAATAATGAAATGGTTTGTTACAGCCGTGACCATTGTTGTCCACATGCGCTTAACTTGATTTAGTTAAGCGCATGTGGGCATGCTGTATAGTCCCTCATCTGTGACAATAGTGCCAGTCACTCTGCTTTCTGGTTGCACTTGCTGAGATTGGCAAGGATCCCAGTCCATCCCACCAATTAGTGGACCTACCTGGTTGATGTGCCCTTTAAGCCCAGTATATGACGTTAGAACCAGGATTAACAAAAGATGTGAACGTGAGAAAGGGAGCAGTGTGTGACGCTGCTCTCCCATATGGAACAAAATGGTAGTCAGCTTTTCAGTTTCAGGGTTGTTTCTCTGTGTTCTGAACCCTTATGTCTCTAAAGACTGCAGACCATTTCACTTGTTTTGTTTGACATTTTCTTCATTGCTTGTTTAGTGTGAGCCCCAGAACATGGCGATTGTCATGCTGCCAGTTAATAATGGTAACGTCAACATCTTGTGCTTAAAAAGACTGCTTCCCAGTTTGTGGCACAACAAGGAAGTTGTGCTTGGTTTCACTCACCTATACATACTTGAATGTGTTGCAGGGTAGTACTTAGAGATGGAACAAAATATTGATATGGCAATATATTTGACTTCCTCTTTCAGTATGACTGTCTATAAACTGAATAGATATTTCGCAGCCACTTGGCTTAGAGCTGCCTCTTTATGGCACCCTGCGTCACTCATGCATGTCAGGTAAATGAGGCTAAACTAGGTATCCACTAGGTATCTGGAAAGGTATCCACCTTGTTGTTGTGAAGAAGAAACTCTTATCAAACTGTTATCAAAATGGAATAACAATGATGCACGAATGTAATGCACATACAATGCAGTGCTTGTTGCCTTTTCTAGGCCTATGTTTCTTTAGTCACTTTACAGATATCGTGAGGTATCACTGATAATTGCCTTGCAGTGTATTAAGTGTGACAGAATCACTATCATCATAACAAAATTATCATGGGAACCTTAATAGCTTGGTAAATCCTGATTTAGCTTTATAGCCGATAAAAGTGGACACATTTCTGTGGAAACCAGCATATGTGTGTTTACAGCCATTACTACAACTACTGCTTTCGCTCAGGACGCTAAATGAGACCACAGAACACACATAAATGCACACCTTTGATGTGCTAAGATACATATTAATAGATGTTGAAATAACACCAACGTGTTGGGTACTTAAAGAATTTCTATTTTTATCTTTATTGAGCCATTAATTCCATGTGGACACGGTTTTAGTGACGCAAGTTGAAGCCTCAAATGAGTACACTTCGTCATCTGGCAGTGCTGCTTAGCAACCAGGTAACGCTTCAGAAAGCAAGACGTGCTGAGAAAGCAAGGATCAAGTCGAAGTCTTGAAATAGTAGTACTGTGCCAGCTGAGGGATCTGTCCTCAGAACAATTGATTAACTGTAAAATACTTTAAAACTAAGACTTTTGACATAGTTTATTTATCAGTGGTCAGTACAAAAGGTAATCGTAAGGTTTTAAATGTTTAGAAGTTTTAATCGGCTTAAACTCTTCGTCTATAGAAATCAACCTCTTAGTTTACTCTGCGTCTGATTGGTTAGTATTTGCTCGTTGTTTGTTGAACTTGAGGATGACGGAGAAAAGGAGAATACCAAAATGTGATAGAGATTTTTGTGCATTGTACTTTAAACCTTGAATATTCATTTTGTTAACATTTACCAGCCAGTGTGGCACATTTACATACCAAATGAAAATTCTACCTACATTTGCCATTTACCAGGTGTTGATTTTGGACCTTGTTCTCATTTAGACAAAGTAAATGTTCTCAACCCTGTGGTTTTTCCTGTGAGGGCGGTAACATCTGCTTCACTTTTAGAAACTGCAGATTATCATACTCCATTTTTGGCTTCTCTGCACAAAAGCAACATCAAAGAAACACAGAAAAATGTCAACAGGAAAGCAGGAATTTTTTTTTTAAGATTACATTTTTAGACAGCCTCTGTGGGTTTTCCTTAGGTTTCCTAAATATGCTGTGCAAGTATAATATTGGAGTATCAATGTAGATCATACATTGTTCCAAATCAAACTACTAAAATATCCACTGTGTCCCCTGGACTTTTGTGGTTTGTTTTCTTTAGTTTCTTTCTCTCAGTGGTGGAGAATAAAATGAAAGAACTTCCAGTTTACTTACTGCTTATATGTTTCACTGGTAACACAAAGTTTCATTAAAGGAGTTCAAGTATCCCAGGATCTTTTTCTCAAGTGATGCAAGATGGAGCTAGAGATTGGCCATCTGATTGGTGCTTCCTTTAACTCTGTGGAGACGAGAGAACTGAGCCAGAAGGCGATGTTTCTGCTTAACCAGTCAACCTACTCTCCACCACTTACCACTTGGAGGTCATGACCTCTGAGTAGTGGCTAAAAGAAGGGGCTGAAATATGCAGTTGTGCCATAGGGACACCAATGTAGGACACAGCATTGAATGCAGCCAGCTGAGCTGGTTCAGGTATTTGACCCTTTGGCAGTTTCCTGCCACACCCAGCTCACAGGAGACCCAGTGGATGACCCAGAACTCACTGTAGAGATTAGATATCTTGTCTGGCCTGGGAGTGTTTTAAAATCCTCCAGGAGGAACTATAACATGTTGTTTGGGGGAAAAGGAAGTCTTTAATACCCTATGTAGCCTGCTCCCTCCCCAAGCTGTCTGCAAACAAATGAAAAAAAGTAAAGGGTACAGGATTGTAGTAAGTAAAGTGTTATCATTATGGATGAAGTGATTTAACTCTTACTTTAATGCTTTAATGCTGAATCATTTGGAGTTTCCCATGAAATAGTCCAAATTCTCCCGTAATGTGGCAGTAGTCTCTTGGGGAAAATTGGGCATGCAGAGTTTTAGCCACTAATAACCATTTGTTGTGCGTCATTAAAGCTTGCCTCATTAGATCATTTAATTATGGTTGGCTAACAGTTACCCTGGACAACAAGCATTTGACATCTGGTATTTCAAGCTACCTGTGGCTCCGCTACACCACCAGGGCCTTCAGTTCTCCTGAGTAAAGTCTCCAGACTTCAGAGTTGCCTGTTTATTTGGTACGCCTGTTTAAAACTAATGTAGTACAGTCCAAAAATCATAGTGTCAGTGTAATAATATGCTGCTGCTGCACAGATGAGCAAATTAAACAGCAAAAATAATAATTATGTGTAAGTAGTAATAATTACTGGTTGGTGTCTTACAGCAGAGATGGCGTCATAGAGCATTGTGTTATTTTTGTCGTGTGTACATTTAAAGGCGGGAGCTCATTCATTTCATCCTTTCTCCATGTGTGCTGAACCCCCCCACTGATCTCCGATGGTTTTGTTACTGGGAGGAGATCATTCATCTCCCAGGTGTGTGTGTACGCCAAGTGTTGGCACTCTATTCTGCAGCTTCTGCGATAGCTTCACAGTTAGCCTGCTGTGTAAAGAATAATTCCAGAGATAGAAAGCCCAACAATGCCGGCAGCCCTCTGTGGCTTCATATTAGAAGAGTCTCTCCCTCTCAATTCCATCCCCCACATTGCCCCAGTGTAATAGATGGTAAAAATAAGCCACCTACCTTACTTGCACACCACTGTGTTGCACATGATTTGATAAATAACAAAGCTTTGTCACTTGTACTTCTGTCCCTCACTGTTCTTTTTTTTGTGGCATGCAACTAGCAAAGTGGGCTGATTAGATGAAAATATCTGGCAGAAATAATTTTGAAAAAAGAGGGGGTGTGTAATATTCAACTGTGATACATTCATATGTTATGCATCTATCTATTTATGCATATGGATGTTGCAAAAGCAAACTACAGCAACTCTGTGCATGAATGTAAACACAGATTCATGTGCGTCATAAGACAGAGAGAAAAGGAAGAATAGCTTCATGGCATTGTTCATGGTAGTGTTACTTTGGTTAACTGTGTTTACCTGTGTCCCTGTCTAAGGGGGGGGGGTAAATAGAATACATAATATGATAAATGTATCTATTTTACTCATAATGCATATGTTACAGATTGATGAGTCTGCTTGGCTCTGAGTGATGTGAATCCTCCGTGATGTCTGCATTTATTGGTCATACATGGAGAGAGAACATTATAGTACACAAGCTATGCATGAACCCTTTAGGTGGACTTCAATCAAACTTCAAAGAAGTATGGACTGAAGGTGTCTCTAAGTATAAGCTCCACTTCATGCTAAGGCTGTAGGCGCTGAGCTGCTTCATCAACCTTAAGTGTAGAATAGTGCATTCTCAGTTGGATTTTATTTGTTAAAAAAGTTTTTAACTATGGAACATTGCAACTTGTTTGAGTAAAAGAGGTAGAGGTTACTCTAAGTCACTACAGAAAATATTAACTGAGCAATGTGTTATTCTAATTAGAGAATCAAATTAGAGAAGAAGTTTAAAAATTAACAGTGCACGCTGACGGTAATGGTTCTTAGAAAATCATGGTGAAAGTTGCAGGTTAGTCTGAATTATAAAAAAAAAACACAAATTGCACTCAGTGCATCTCCTATCTTTTGAGAACAGGCATTAATTTGGTACTGGTTCCAGACTGTTCAGTACTGGAGTATAAATAAGGGCCTTGACAAATGGTGCTGCAATTAGAATTAATGCAAAGTAAATTTATTCTAACATAGCTGATGTTCTTCTCCCAGTAATGAAGCTGCTGGTGTTGAGAGATCACATTTGACATTGCTTTGTGTTTACAGCCTGTGCTCTCAAGTCAGGGCTGATGAGGCAGAATGTTCAAAATTGATTGCTAAATTTAATAAATAATATGCATATCTGCCTTATACATGGGCATGAGCCAGAGGTGGGGAGAGTAGCAGCAAGACCAATTGAATCAAACAGCAAATGTATCAACAGATGTTATTGGTTTAAATCAGGTATTCATTAACGTTATTTAAGTGTAAAACATATTTTTATAGGGGATTTTCTTTAACTTTAAAGATGATCTGAATGAAATGCAAATACATACATTTGGGGGTTTAAAAAAATTAGGCTTTGGCTAAGGGGTGTTTCTTAACATATAACCAACCTATCAAGGCCAAATTCAGTCCCTGCCTTCACTGCGGGATATCCACGGATGCAGATGGGAGCGAAGAGAGCCTCGGGCACCATCAGACCTGTTTACTTCAGGAGACCTGAACAGTAGCCACATAAGAGACAAAGATCACAACCGACTGTTTCGTGCCACCAAAAATGGACTGAGAGATTGAATGCTCCAGAGACAAAGGCAGCTACAGGGAACTCTTAATGAACTTGCTAAAGGTTCATTGTTAAAATGTTTAGTTTTATTTCCTTAAGATGGATCTTCTTGACCAGAGGCTTTTTTTTTTATGACCGGGGGGGTTATATTAGCTCAAACTGAAAACAGAGAGAGAGTTTGAACAATAATTCTTTTTGTCCCAAATATTTTGGTTTCATAACCACTGGAAGCCAAAATTTATTGATGCACTCTTTGATATCTTGATATCTATTAATATGTGAGACCAGGTTTTACAACAGATTTATACAGTTTAAAAAAAGATTTTGTGGTAACATCTTACAGTAACAATGATGGCTGGGACAATAAGCTTCCCTTATGTAATTGGGATGGAGTAGGTCATCCTACAAAAGAATATACTCCCCCTCCGCTAGGTTATGTAATAACTGAATATTGGACAGGGAAACTCCAAATCCCAGAAATCATTAGGGCAAGTTCATTCCACGGTAACTGTCCTCAGATGATCTGACAGTAATCATCTGTTTGAGTCAGCACAATAATCCATTGATAGTAACCGAGGAGCTTTTCTGTTCTCAGACCAACTGTGTACAGATCTTGTCTGTGCTGTAAAGAGTAAAGTATCCAGGGCTTGTGTTGGTGGTCTGTTTTGACTCAAGACAGGAATTTGTGGCCTTCTCGATTGTCCTTTGTGTATCACCAGCTATCAGTTTTGTTGCTTCCTTGCCCATCTTCTTCTCTCTGCCCTTTTGCCACACAACTGAATCTCATTTGCAATTTCATCTACATCAGAGCCAGCATCGGTCAATAAAGGGAAGAATTACTTTGAAGAAGTCTGAGTTTTAATGTACTTGGATGTTGAAAATTTTCTTCATACCTTTGTCATTATAGATTCTGGTTACTGGTTTGTGTGTTTGGGGGGTTTTGGGGAGTAGTCCCTCAAAGGTTTCTGGTTTAACTCAACTGTGCGAACACATTGTAGGGAAAAGAGGAGAAAGGCCCGTGTGTGTGTGTGTGTGTGTGTGTGTCAGGTGTGCAGTGGCTCCACTCCCGTGAGTTTGACGTCATTGTTTAGCAGTGCTTAACTGTCAGGAAAACATGCCAGCACGGATTCAAGGAATTGGGCAATTTGGTGGCGGCTCTTAACTGGAACTGGTCCTTATTTTCCAACCCTTACCACTGGATATTATAGACATAGATAGTTGGGATCCACGCCCTCCACTTATCAACCTAAGAGTTTATTTAGCTCTTTTAAGGTCAAATTCAAGTAAATTTGTGAGGCCATTGGAAAAGTACAGATACAATTTCATGTTCATGTCTCTGTAGTTAACTTGACCATGATTGACATGAAATGTTAGTTTGACCCCTCCTCTCTACCATAATACAAAAATATTAATTTTGACATGATATAAAAGTGTCATATCACATTATTAGTGCTATGGCAATAAAATCCCAGCATGCCCATCAGTGAGGCAAGCCCAGACATGTCTGATAATAAGCCTGTTTGTAGTATTAAAAATTGGAGAAAATTGATTAATACTTATCGGGTAGTGTCATCAGTGATGATAGCTCATTGGAGGGGGGGGTAGAAAATTCCCTTATTTTCTTTGAACTTATAAATGCTTTTGGTTGCAAGCCTCAATGAAACGGTGAGTCTGTAGTTTTTTTCCTCAGTATCAACAGAAATATTGTAATCGCAAATTTTCTTGAAATATCTTGATATAAATTTGAGGCTATATCACTTAGCTCTACCACTGATGATGGACTCATTAGTGTGCTGTAATTAATTGTAGTCAGGTATAGTTTTATTGAGCAGTTAAAAATGCTAATTGAGCTAGCTATAAAACTGAGTACAATACAATACAAACTTTATTTATAGAGCACATTTAAAAACCAGCGGTATACCAAAGTGCTTAACATAAAAGACAAAAAAGTAACATGAGTATTTATAAGGCCTCAGCAAAGTATCAAATATACTCACAGGTCATTGCCACTAATACACAGGGGTAGTATAAAATGCATATCAAGTAAAAAGATAGTAAAAGCACAAGCCATAAAAAATATGTATAAAGAAAAATGGAGTAAGCCTAAAAGTCAGGTACGAGCATTAACAAGCAGGAAAAGTGAGATTAAACAAATAGGTTTTTAACCGTGATTTAAAGATTGGATAGAATCGGACGCCCGGATCGCAATCGGAAGGTTATTCCACAACTCTGGTGCAGCCAGGGCAAACGCCCGATCACCTCTAGACTTCAGCCGAGATCTAGGCTGCACCAAGAGTAACTGAGTAGATGATCTTAATGCTCTGGCAGGAACATACGATTTAAGGAGTTCGCTAAGGTAGCTCGGTGCTGTGTTGTTGGTAATTTTAAACGTAAGCAGCAGTATTTTAAATTGGATGCGGTATTTAATGGGTAGCCAATGCAGGTCAGCTAGAACAGGGGTGATACAGGCAAAGTTTGCAGAGTGACAGCTAACAGGAAGCTACCATCCTAAGAAAATGGATACAGGTAAGAGTATTTATAATGTATAAATAGTAGTAGTAGTACTAGTAAATCCAAGTAGATCCATTTGAGTTCTGAATGTGTCAGGATTGTGTTGATTTATCAACAAAATTAAATGGACTGTTTTTAAAGCAGTTAAAACTCAGAATTACTGAGTTTTTCACCACTTTTTTTTTTTTTTTTTAATCACAGAAAGCCAGCTTAGTACTTAAAAGTCAGCGTATTATATTCCTTAGTGCTTTTTCCCCCCCAAATAAATCTTTACAAGGGAGAAATTGACTAAATAGCTTCTCTGATAGAGATCGCTAAAATGGGAGCAGATCAGAAAACAGTAAGGCTTTTATCTGCTTTATATGAATAGTTGGAACCAAACTGCAGGCGTATACTGAACCCTGGATTAATGTACTCTGAAGGCAGTTTGCAGTTCAGCTATGGGTTATGTCAAAACACAAAAACCAATAGAGCTAGTCTCCCTGGAATAAACCTTGAATATCCAACTCGTAGTCAAACCACAAGTAGATCTGTCCACAGATCTTGTGAATGTTTCTGGGAATTTGCTGGAGTGAATTATCTCATTACCATTAAATAACTATCTGAGAGTGTTTGGGAAATACTGAACACTTAAAGAGGACAGACTGGACTGCCTAGACTGGACTAGTCTGCATGAAGGAAAACATTTTGCCCTTTGTCTTCCCCAGAAATTGGATGTGGTCACACATAATCAGAGATACCATGATGCGGTAATGCAGTTACAAATTGTTGTCAGAATAATTTTCCACTTACTGTGTCCTTCAACAAGCAAATCAGCACAATTTTAATGTGTCTTTTTAGTCAGTAAGAGGTGATAATGCATGTTAATAGTAAGACATGAAATGATGTCATTTTGATGTAAACTATTTGAGCAATGAGTGGGCAAGATGAAGAGTGAGGCTCTGTGAGGTTATAATGCTCATTGTAAAATATAAAAAATGTAAGAAGAAAGGAGCCACTATACTCTGACAGAAATGAGGGTCAGATAGTGGAATAGCTTTGAATCCCTCAGGGCCATCTGTGTGATGTACACAAGTGAGAAGAGAGAGGCTTTCTTTGATTCCTGACATAGTCTATCTCTTCTTATGCAAGTAATATAAATGGATTCTGAATCTGTCTGAAAATATGAGTTAGTCCCATATTCAAGCATATTGTGTGTTGCCTGTGGCTTTTAAGTCGTCCTTTTGAGTCTTTTTTGCAAGGAAGTAGAATAAACAAAACTAGGACTCTGGATCAGTTTCCAAAGTTTAAAAACATTAACGTCTGAACAAATGTCAGTGAATGACAAGTCAGTAGGGCATACCTGATACCTGAATTTGTATAAAGTTTTGTAATGGTGCCGATTACATGACAACTTTGACCTGCCGATGCTACCAGGGAAAGTCAGTGCCGTTATTTTCAGTGTGAGAACCGACTGATAAAATGGTCAGTGCTATAGTAAAAGGTCTAGTGAGCGAGCGGGAGTTATGTCTTCTGCTTCCTAATGTCACTCCTAGCCTAAACTGGAGGATTTCCACCTGTTACAAAGTATGTAAAACAAACTATGCCTTGTTCTGGATCTAATTCTCCATAAATGGTCTGGAGTTCATTTGCAAAAATGTCTCAGAAAAAATTAACACGCTCCAGGTTTGAATATCTCTGACAAATTATCTGCCAGTTCATTCAGGAGTCATCATAATATTTCACTAACAAAAGAAAAATAGCACAATAAAGTTGTGACTGTGACATTATTAGTCTGGAAAAAAATTCTGAATACCTGTTATTCATCTTCTGGTAACTAATAGCAGCCATCCTACAGTGTGAACCATGCTACTGACATACACAGATTAGGGCTGAAGCAGTATCCTACTTTGAAATCTTTGCTTTCCACTGTTACAACCCCCACTTCTGATTGTAGTCACCACTTTGCAGCTCCAAATTCAAAAAAAGACAAGCAACTCTAGGCTTAGAAGATTTGAAGTCCAATAAGGGTCTAGGAAGCTTTATCTTAGTTGGTGAGGAAAAGACTGTCCTTACCTTTGTGGAAGCTGCAGTTTTCATCAGAGCAATGAGAAATCCATGCAGTAATGTTTATGAAGATCAGTAAATGATTATTGGTGGTTATAAGAGATGGACATTTCATTGAGGAAAAACTACTCACTCTTGTTTCTAGAGTCTGTTTAGTGGAGGCTTTAATTTGTGTGCTGTCTGCTGTTGGCACTATATGGTGCTGTCGATATTCAAAATGTGGTGGTGAGGGGATTTGGAGGCTACTGAGCAACTGTGTCTTCTGTTATTTATGGAAAAAGAGAAGAAGAGCAGGCTGTAAGATCTGCTTTCTTATTTTGAGTAGCACATTTGTTCACAGTTGCTCCTTCACACCCACACGTTGCTTTGTTCCTGTGATACAATTATATTTTACAGAGCATCTTTTTAGTTGCTAACCAGAGATTTGTCCGGAGTTCACACCTTTTCTACAATATCTTCCTCCGTGTGTTTAGCAGCTTTTCGTTTCTACGGCACATGTTCTGTCACAAAGCCTGCAAATGAACTGAGAGGGTTTTGTTTGTTTCTCATATTGCTAGTACCAGACTATGGGAGATTGGGTTCATTCTTGACTTCTGGTAGACTAATCTGGTCTTTCTCCTGACACACACCTGTTGTGTATTAGATTCACATGCCTGTAAGTATTGTAAAATATAATATCACAGTTTTATGAGCTCTTCTTGTGTTTGGGTCCATTTCATCTTGATAAATCTGTGAATGTTGAAGTTGTTTCACTGTTAGGTGCCAAAATAATAAACTTTTATCTGTTTTCTTTATTTGTGCTTCCCAGCTTGCTTAATAATTGATTATTTTTACATGACTCATCCTTCGTCTTTACTTTTCATACTTCTCTTATCTTGGTGTCCTGCTGAGTAACTGAGATTACATGTGAACTGTTAGATATTATATTTAATTTTAGCTATTACAAAGTACCTCATTTTTCAGTCTTGTTTCAACTTTTGAGATTTAAAGAGCAAGTTGTTCCACTTTAAGGTTTTTGGTCGTCACAAGAAGCCACTCATCAGGACAACATGCCTCCACTGCAGTTAATGGGATTCGGATCAAAGTCTCTCTAAAAATTCCTAAAATGTCACTTCCTACATCAAGGAGAATGACGGCAGAGACGTTGTCATCAAAGGTGTCTTCAGTCATGAAAGGTGCTTTCAATAATGAAGAAGCAATTGGTCCATTGGCAGTTGCTAAGCAACTGCATCGGCATTAGTCTTGTAAGTCAAGGAGCGCCTGTAGGGAGATCCAAAGGGAGAGACATGCAGGGACATTATTGCATGTGGAAGAAATGTGGGATTTACTAATGTATGCAGTGAAATGCGCTTCATTTACTGCTTTATTACAGATATTGATGGGGTCACGATAGTGGAGCAAATCAACAGTCGAGGGGCTTTAGAGCCATTGCTTGGGTTTTGCATCATTTACAGGGACATGATGCAAGGTCTGCTTTCTCTTTGTGGCTCAGTCGAGTCCGCGTGAAAGTGGAGCAAATGATTCGCCCGGTTACTTTTTCTGTGAGTGAGAAGTACACAATAGAAGTGGTTGCATTTCTGTACTGAATGAGAATAGGGCATAAGGGTAGAATAGACTGAACAATATATTTACTAAACTATAATTTAACAACTTGTGCAGTAATCTGGTAATCATGTTATAGTAGCTGCACTGTAATTTGGCACACTGGGACCACCGTCATACACCAACAGTTTAACTTTGCTGCTTGGAAAGTAGAAAAGTTGTTTTGTTTTGTTTTTTCGGGAGGGGGGGAAAGTAATCTAATTGTGTATTTCCCCAGAAAATATAATTAAGCCTGAGGCAAATGTCTCACTGCAATCATTCTGAGTGGGCACCAGTTCCTTTAAACACCAGTTCCTTTAAGCATAAAAAGCAAATGTGTGAAAGCACTAATGGATTTTTGCATCAGACTTTACAACTGGCAAAAAGGAAAGATGTTACTGAGGGAAAAAATATTCCTCTGTTCTCGTGAAGCGTTGTGATTATCGGTGTGTGGAGCGGCTGGAATTAAAGCCTGCATACTTCTTTTGCTTCAAGTTCCAGCCATTGTATACAGGGTTTGGGGAGGCCCTTTTATCAGAAAGATTACCTCTCTCCATTGTGAAAATAGATTTACCTGCACTGATTACTTTCCATTCCCCGTTCTTTCTTTCTTGTGCCTCCTCCTGTTGATTGTTACAGAAAAAGGGGAAAGTCTTGTACTTCGCTCACTGTGTGGGGGACAAAATGGACAACAGAAGCCTGTAAACGTGCTGTGTAACCTTTACTGACCTTTGCAATCCTATTCTGTGTGTGCATACCAATACAAGGGATTGCTGTCATGCCCTACTACACATATCTGACACAGGAATGCACTTAGACCAACACCTTAGCATATAACTGTTCTGGGTATGCCACACAAAAGTAAACAATATCAGAATTATATGTATTGATAAAATACAAAGGAATGCGAATGGCATGTAATGAATCAAGACATGTTAAAGTGATTACATGTGTGATGTGCTGTGTTGCTTTTTTTTTTTTTTTTTTTAATTTCATTTTTTAGATGATGGAAAGAAAAGTAAAACTAAATAAAAAGTAGTATTTTTAAGATGACAATTTAGGAAGCGGAACAAAAATTTCTCATGGTAGAAATGTGGAAAAATTGATTCTTTTAATACCTTTAGTCACACACTGCAGCTCCTGGTAAATTAAAGTTTTCTCCTTTGCCTAAAATATATATATTAGATACATTTGTTACTATTATGTGTCTGTCTAAGAGATGTGCTTCTATGAGGATGGTGCCATTTTCAGGGAAGGCTTTGCTTCCTTTTTTTTATTAAGACAGCTGCAGACCACTTTCTGCACATTTGCAAAATGATGGCTCTGTAGTTCCAATTTGTGTTTTTAAGTTGATGCATCATAGAAACATGTCCCATTTTCAAAATTAGCATAGATTTCTCATATTTTTATATCATCATGCCATCATGCAGTATTTCTGTTTTATCATTTGATATGTTGTCATAGTGTCATTTTATTTTAAAGAAGTTTAGATCTGCAGAAACATGGTAACTACACACAAAGCTGAAACATGCAAATGCTAAGAAGATATAAAAAGTAAAAATGCAATAATTGGAGTGGAGGAAAAAAATTTTCAGCTTTTTCTCAAATGAAAGTAATAAAGGACTAAAATGTGACTCATAGCTACTTTTGTCAGCAGTAGTATTAAGTATTCAGAGATCTGTCTCTCTCATCTGATAGCATAAAATCAGCAAATAATCAGAGTACCAAATGAGAAAATTTCCACAAGCTCATTGACTACACTGATTTATATGTGGGAGAGTTGTGATTAACCTGTTCAACAAGTTGTTTACAAAACTACAAAGCTTCATAAATTAAAAGGTTGGTATGCTTCCTGATTTGTGTCATACAGTTGCTCCATATTTTATTGCTGAGGTGTGTTGAAGTGCTTTGGCATGTGTGAGTGTTAACAATGTGTTTGTGCATTGTAAGTGGTTCTGTGCAGCTTAGCTTGCCAGTGTGACCTTGGAAAAAACCAACTGTAGTAGTTTTATAACTCAGATTTTACCTTGTCAGCTTAACTGTGATGATATACTTCCCAGTGGGTGGAAAGCTGAATACTTTGAGCTGTCTCCTGTTGGTACAAATTGTTTTCCTTTCCTGTGGACAAGGCTCTCTGTTAAAGATTGTGTCTTTGTAATTGCTCTCGTCGGACTTCTTCGGAGAGCTGCCCTGTAGAGAAGCCATCAATTTTCGGACGGGCTGTTCCATCGTGTACATGTGTGCATGTTTGTGCATATCTCTTTGCTTCCAGTTTAATCACTGTGGAGGTTACATTATTGAGTCTGTGATGATGACTTTTGATTAGAGATGGCATGATACCACTTTTTTATGTCCGATACCGATATCATAAATTTGGATATCTGCCGATACTGATATGAATCCGATATAGTGTGTTTTTTAATCAATAAAACTGTTTTTTTTAATATCTTGCTGCATTTTGTATAAGTTCATACTCAAGTTTAAATAAACAACAACACTAAAGCTATTCTGTTATACCTGTATGTAAAAAATACACTGTGACCAAAATATTTCATAGTTCAGCAACACTGATCAATCTAATAAACTTAAACCTACTCCATCCTCCCTATTCTGGTATTTTAAAGAGTACTTAGCAGAAATATTAAGCAACCTAACTAATAGGGTTGCAAACTCCCAGCAAAAAAAAATTAGGGAACCACCCCCCACCCTCCACCTCATGATGCTTAATCGATGTAATCAACTTTAATTTGATGCAGCGTGGAAAAAAAAAAAAAAAATGCACAGAAATAAATTATTTTTCAAGAATAATTAAATAGATTCAACATCTTTCTTCAACAGAATTGCAGAATTCACAGATGGTACTTTCCCAAAGGAAAAAGTACTAGCTTGCTAGGGTACATTAGACTTAACAGTTACTATATACAGTAATGGACTTCTATACATTTTACATCAGATTAAAACTTTGGGTGTAAGATTCAGATAATTATTTATTAAAAGCTAGACATTTTAAATGAGAATAAGAAAGAAAAGTATGTCTTTGTGCCCCCTTTTCCCTGTTCATGCCCTATCGGCCCCCCTGGCTAAACTTTGCTAGATCCGCCCCTGCACAGTTACCAGCCGTCAGCTACGTAGAAAAAGATCCTGGTGTAGAAAGTAATATTAAATAAATTCTAACAACAGCTTATCAAGCTTAAAGGTGCTGCTGTTGTTCCGCCGCTGGTTTCCTCTTTCTGGTGCAAAGTGGGCCAAAAACAAAGAAGAGAGACTGACTCGACAGAAAAGCCGATCAGCTGATCATTGATCAGTTTCAGGATTGAAGTAGCAGCAGGAAGGTGAGGGAGAGAGAGAGGCAGTCGCTCCATATATCGGTTGTTAAGCTTAACATGGGAACGCTTTACAAACATTCAGAGATTAACTTACACACTTGCTTTACTTCTCTCTGGGATAACTTGGAGATGAAATGCTGGTTTGGTAGCGAGGCTACAAATACACACAGCCGCTCTATCACGTGAGCACACTGCTCCGACGTGCTACGGTTATGAGCCGAGTTACGCCGTTTTGTGAGGTGCTTTTCTGATATTTAATGGATGGGATTACATTTTTTATTTCTCGCCGATATCCGATCCAGTAATTTAGGTCAGTATCGGACCGATACCGATACCTAATATCGGATCGGTCCATCTCTACTTTTGATTTGCGTACTGGTTGCCCATCGAGTCTGCAGCCACTTCTCATTAATGCTGATCAATAGGACTGCTACAGTGTAACCTCCTGTCACAGTCCATAGCCAGCAAGGGCAAGAAGCTCCAAAATGAATTACATGTTTGTTTGTTTTCTGCCACTGGCAGAAACATCCACTCCTGTGGACAGTAAGTGACGTCTTCAAGATTATTAACACATGTATGTGTGCAGGGGCATTGTGGGGCGGGAAGTGGTGACTTAAACTACCAAGGGTTAATTTCAGCTGAAGGGGAACTTGCAATGAAGAGTTTGCTTGTGTTTGATGTTTTGTTGTTGTTGTTATTTCTACATAATTAGTAATAACTAAATTGCCTGAATAAATTGAGTCCAAAAAAGCTTTCATTCCACTTTCACCTGTTACAAATTACAGATTGACCCCTACTCGACTCTCCTTTACGCCATAACTAATTTATTCCATCTAGGTGACTGCTAATGCACACCGTGTCCAAATGGAAGCTAAAGAGAGGAGACGGGAAGAAAGATGTTAACAAATTAGTTAAAAAAAAAAAAAAAAAGAAGAAAAAAAAAAGCACTTGTTAAACATTGCGCCACTGCCCTATGTAACAATATTGCTATCAAAATGGACCAGCACAACTTAATACCATAATTTTATGTAATACTTAATCATCTAGTATCTGCAAGAATATCAGACCGACATATATGACATCTTTTGTGTTTTATGAGCTCAAAGGAACACTAACAAGAGATGTCCATTTTATATCCTATTATAAAACTAATTGAATCCAGTGCTTTTTAAAATACTGTTATTCTGCCTACTCAACCAAGATACCGAAATTTTACTGTTTATAGCTTCATAAACATATATGTTTGAAGATTTAATTGAACTTTGACCTATAATTAATAAATCTCAATCGCCTTGACCTGTGACCTGTGGCCTGTGACACGCTTTAGTGCCAAAAACATTGAAAACGATATTGGGCTATAAAGCAGGTTACTATATTAACCTGTATCAATCCTGTATGCTTTGCTCTGTGATGAAGCATGCATGCAGTGACGATGTGATAAAGACTACAGTATATCCAGATATTAAGGTTGAATTCTAAGGACACATCATAGGTTTTTATTAAATGTGGTATATGAACAGTTCATTGGTGGCTACCCTAATGACCCTACAGATTACTGCATACAGTGGTTGGCTTAATTAATTTTTTTTTTTTTTTTTTTTTTTTTTTTTAAATAAAGGAGAAAGAAAGGGGGTTCACATAAGGGAGGTCTGTGCTACGCCCCTGTGTGCGCGTGTGTGAGTCTATATGTGTGTCACTATTAGATGCTGTGATTCTCTAAGCAGCCACCTGCGTCTGTTGGGCTCTCAGCAGATACAGGGGACAGCTGGCTCCTGCTTCCAGTCTGACTTAAGAGGAAGATTTTATGGCTTGCCTGTATTTGTTACACCCGGATTACGTAATTGTGTTGCATAAGTCACATCCTCAAGGGAATTATTTGTAGATTGGTTGATACCTATTCCTGCCCCATGTGATAGCGATGTCTTCTTCAGACAGAGGCGTAAAATGATGATGGGAGGAGTCCTCCCATCATCATCCACTGATGTTTATTATATAAATGGTCTAGGGAAAAACAAAATTAAATCCATCCTCCTTCATTCCTTTTTCTGTCTTACTTATTAAGTAATAATTCATATTATTTTATCTCCTCTAACAACACCATCCTTGTGTCTCCTATTTTTGTGTCAGGTATGCACCATGGCGTCTAAACCTCCTGCTCCTCTAATGAAGAAGCACAGTCAGACGGACTTGATAAGCCGTCTGAAGAGCCGGAAGATCCTTGGAGTCGGTGGCGAGGACGACGATGGCGAAGTGCACCGCTCAAAGGTCAGATTACTTCATATAAACACATTCCAGCGAGTTTTACTCAATCTAAGCGCTAATGTACAGTCAAATGGCTTGTGCATTAGTGCAACAAGCAGCTTGGTTAGAAATGAGTGCATTTGTTAACTATCACCAGTTAAACTACTGGAAAAGCATAATGACTCTTCACCACAAATGTGTTTACTAGCCCTGAGAAGAGCTATGGATTCTTTTTAAAAGCCACAGTGGGCTGCTAATTGGCTCATCACTCTCTTCGTGTCCCATTGTCTGCATTTGCTCTTTATGGATCAGTAAATCTAGATCACGTAATCCACCAAGCTCTGGCAGCTCCACTGAGATGTGGTTTGGTCCCTTGAGAGACTTCCTGCCTCTTGCATCTCATATGTATTCTCTTTCTGCCTCACATGCATTAGCACATCAGTATGGACGGTGCATACCAAAACACAATAGCACACATGCAGGTATATGTTAGGAGACAGAGTATCATATTTGAATATCAAGTTCCACAGTTGCACACTGACAATAATTTATTCCATTTCACTGAGCTCAGATTTCAAGATTTCAGATAATTATTATACATTTTTTTTGTCATTATCAGACTGCATTACAGTGAGCATAGGCATAGCAGATTGTTCCTCACTGAAATATTCATTAACATGTAAGTGTGAAAAAGGAACAGAACAGAAGGGAGCAGGCATACGGTGGTGGCTGATAGTTCGTGATGTGATGTCAGCCCCCTTTTTCTCAGCTCTCCTGAGTGTTTGTTTTCTCTCTCAATGTTTTAGCACGGAGCCTAACCCTGACATCTGCCACTCAGAAACCTTTCCAGGAGGGTATGATAAAGACAGAAACGAATGTGGCAGTTGCTCTGCTCTCTTGAGTCTTGGGTTGCATATTCACTGTAATGGCTGAACCAACAACAGGGTATACAAACCACAGTAAAACAACAGTTTGGTTAATGGGCTCTACTGTACGTGCTGTTTTGAAAAATGGGTTTCCCTGTTTAACTTCGACATTGAACTAAATTAGAATTTAATTGTTACTGTGACAATATAATTGTTCACTTATTCAACTCCATTGTGCTTACTCTTGTCGTTCCATTTATCCTTGCCATACATAGTTTTGGGGTTTTTTTGTTTTTTTTAATAGAGGAAACAGTTGACTCCATCCCTGTGGTTTCAGTAAACAATGGAAGGAAGTGCTCCTGCACTCTGTTCACCGTGCCTTCCTGCTTCTTCTACTACTTAGAGATAAGAATACTCTTCCTATTTAGGGGACAGAAAGACAGTAGTGCATTACTGCGATGCTTTATCTAGGTGCTACTGTGCAAAAAGATAATGCCTCTCTTGGCTGCACCATTACTGACAGCTTGTTTAATTCAGTGATACCGTATTTAAGTGGTATTTAAGTGGTAATGGGATGTTGCAACTGACAGATACTGATATTCCAGAGTTACTGCTACTGTAGTTGGTGTCAGCTGAATATTTTTCATCCTCTATGGCTGAAAAGCTGCTCATTGTTTACTAAATAGCTGAAGGAGTGATTGATGACAACTCAAGGCCGCAACAGCTGCGCTATAGCTTCTCTCTGCACAAACAACATTGTGTATTTCTTTTCCTGTTTCTCCCTCTTTCCACTCAACCGCCTTCCGCAATATTCTGCCCCAAGCCACCCTGGTGCCATCAATTGATGCTCAGTTTTCAGAGTATGAACATTTCTCATGCCAGTCATGAATATTTATGTGTTCTTGTCAAAAACAGCCCCTAAAACCACAGGCACAGGAAGGGTGATTCACCTGGTCATGTGACCACAGCTGGCACAGATGGATTTGTGTACGGGTGCTTCAGCACTGCAATGAGGGATGTACATGTCTACCCCTAAATTAAAGACTGCAGCGGACATTGTGAATTTAAGAATCTTAAAAAATCCCCCTTCCCCCATCTTACTTCAAGCACATGAAGTCTTTCCATGTTTTCCTTTCTGCTGTTTTTGACCTCATATAATACGGGTTCTCTAAAGTTACTTAACAAGTTCAGGGCCATCAGTCCTTCTGTTTGTGTATACATCAAAGATTGGTGCAAATGCACACATATGAATCACTACCCTTTTATATTTTGTTTAAACATGGTGTCTTTTATCTGCATCTGAAGTCATTGCCATGATGAGGTTAATTTTATATGTCAAATTACTGTGCATTACAATAAATGTCTGGTTGCAAATTACATATTTAACTTAGGAAACTCTTCAAACAAACACAACAGTTGTAGTTTTTTTGACAGAAGTGCTCAAAATGGCGACATTTGAAATTCACGTCATGATGTGAATTTCACAGAAAGTCAGCAGACACGAGTATAGTCGCATCTCGGCCCCGAGGGCAAAAAGGAAAAGTCATGTTTAATGATATCCTGGAAAAAGCTCTCTCCAGCTGCAGTGAAATTAGGTCTTGCTGATATTGTTATATTACATAATGTATGATGTAATGCATCAACTCTTTGAAATACACTTTCTTTTGAAAATGGTCCAGATATTGCACTTATTACCATGCACCTTGTGGGAAATGGAAGGTAAAGAAGGAAGGTAAAAGCCAGTGAAAACCCATGTTTTGATATAACATCGATCATTGTTTCATTCACATTAAGTTTTCACAAGCTTATCAAACAGAAAACTACTTTCTACTTTGTTCCGAGTTCCCTGTAAACACTCGTAGCCAGAAAATGATTCATCCTCTCTTCTTTAGAGCTCTTTTGCTTCTGTGTATTTTTAGTTTTGTGTGATGCTATGTCTGACTCCAGCACTGGAACCCTTTGAGGGAAGAGAATGTTTTATGATGAAGGGAAATCATTCATGTTTAGGATATGATGGAACCTGAAGGGTTTTGGATGAAGGAATTCAACTTCACAGCCAGCCAACAATTGTAATTTCTCTGTGGGTTCCTGTCTGCTCAGGCAGAAAACTTGGTTTATTTATTTATTTTCACTCTCTGTGGTTATCTGGGACAGTTTGTTTTCCTTCCTGCTCATGAGCCTGACCCTGAATCTGTTAACAACATTTCTGGGGTTTTTTTCTCCTGTTTATTCTTACAGGGGAAAAAAAATTACTACGAATGCACATTCTGTAAACACATAAGACTAATGTAGTGCATTGAAAAGCAATTACCTTGTGTTGTACAAGCACAAATTACTTGTTTTTAACCAACAGTCTGAACAATACAGTATAGAATTACAATGAATCCTGAAAGAAATACATGTTTTCACTTTTTCTTTGATTAAATTTGAACTATTATCTTCCTTTCATATTTTTCATATAGTTACTGTTCCAAAGGTGGATGCTAATATTAAATGTGGTCAGACCTTCAGATAATAAGGTCAGCATATGTGCAAGTAATCCCTCTGAGCCATGAGATCAGGCTTCAGCCTGCTGCAAATGCCTTCAGATGTGTTTTTTCTGCTCCAAGATTTTTGTGATCTCTTTATGATAAAATGATCTTGTGAGGCACATATGAGCGGAAGCACATACAACGCCCCATCAGAAGAAGGGGTGAGTGAACTGAGATGTTGCAGGATAAATAGGCCTTCGTAAAACAGCACTACAGGAATAAAAAAAAAAAATGAAGTCGGAAATGAGCATAATGGGTCCCTTTTAAGTGATTAATTGATTGTCAGATGTGTGTAGCATGCTAATGAATTACTTTTAAATTCCAACAACCCTTGGGTCCTTTGAGTTTGAAAATATAGTTGCTGCTTATTAGGATTCCAGGGTCTGCGCTCATCTGTAATAAGAGATGCTTATCCTATCAGATATTGTGTGTCTTCTGAATATTGCTGTGTGATATGATTCATTTTGCATGGCATTTCATGAAATATTTACTGCTATCTGTCCTTGTAGTCAGCTTGAATGAACACTTGGTCATTAAGAAATGGCACGTCACACTTAGTTTTCAGTTTGTCAGACATTTTTCCCACTAACGATTTCAGGCTTCCAGGATTATAAATTGATTATTATGTGCTGCTACTGTTGCCAGCAGTCATTTGTTGCAGATGATGCTTTTCTTGTGGCATTGACATGGTAGTCAGTTATTCATCTAGAATTCTCTAAGAGATATTATGACATACAGTGAGTCTTAAGGAGGCGATTAAAAAGGCGAGAACATTTACAGTCTCTAATTAACATTAAGAGATGCTTCTCTGACACTCAGCTGCTCTGTTCCTTTCTCTTGAACACTCTGTTTTGTGTGCTTGTCTCCATTAGCTGCTTTAAATACACCTCCAGAGTACTCTTTCTTCCTGGTTATGTGGTGTTTTGCTGAAGGTTGTCATAACATGTATTTGTTATGATGACATGATTGTGATTGCATTTACCTTCTCATAACTCATTTCCTGTTTCTTTTGTCTTGCCTCGTTTGCTGATAGATCAGTCAGATGCTCGGAAATGAGATGAAGTTTGCAGTGCGAGAGCCTGTCGGGCTGAGGTGAGATTTCAACTGCTCAGTTACTCAACATCACAACAGTCACAGTTAACACAGCAGACTGTGTAAGGTCATCCGTGCATCATTGGCAGTCTTGCAAAGTGGCAACGCCAGTCTACAATCTGTATTTTTCACAGGATGGGTGTAGCAATTCATATATCTCTCTTTTCAGGGTGTGGATACTCCTCTCTGCAGTGGGTTTCACAGCTATGGCTGTGATGGTAAGATGTTTTACACTGATAAATTTCAAAGTCTTTTCATTTTCAAAATGTAAAGCAGAAAGAAATGTATCTTTTTAGAAGTGTGAAAGCCACGTTATGCAAACGCAGCGCTGAGTTACTGTAAGTTCTGTTCCAAGATATCAGTGAGGGACATCTGGGGAAACAGCTCCGCCTTTGTTAACCTCACCATCTACATTCACATTATCCTCCAGGGCATTCACTGTGATACTAGCTCAAAAATAGGGAGACTTTGGGAAGCGCACAGTGCTGTTTTGCGGATATGACAAAGCTATGTTGTGCTTTTTCCTTTTTTTTACCCTACACAGGCCCTGGTGTTTCCCAACCAACTATATGAGGTTGTTTTTGAGGAGGAGCTCTCCACTACTAACATCTCTGTTCGCCTTTACGGAGGAGCATTACTGAGTAAGTCCAAAGTTTTATGAAAGATGTGCAGCTAATTCATTCATAAAGGTATTTATGATACTGCGCGTGAATATACTTGCATGAACAAGTGCATTCACCGTGCAGCACCGATGCAGACATGATGCTTTAATATTTATTTATTTACATGCTAAAAATATACACTGCCTCACTGCACGTGGCCTCTTGTGTTTACAGCTTCTAATGCATTCATTTTGAGTCAAACATTTCAAGCACTCATTCAGATACTGTAGAAAGGGCTCTTTTCTTGCATTCAGATACTGTATAAAGGGATCTCTTCTTCCTCCAAAATCCTTACTTCAGGCTGCAAATGGTGGCTCAATAATTCAAGTTCTGTTTCTCTATGAGGTAAAAGACCATTTCTCCAGAACGGCCACAGTCACCTCCTTTTTGCAGCTGTATATATAAGATTTGGATCTAGTTGGTACACGGTGGCAGAACAGTAAGTTTGTGTGCGAATGAGGTGCCCTGGAACTAAAAGAGGAGGCAGTGTATTACTCTACATTCATATTTTGCAGTTTTCTCTTTTGCAGTGGCATAAAAATGTTTGTTTTTTTATGTCACTTCATCGACGAGACATAAAGTGCCATTTTTGCTCAGCTCCCACCTCACGCATAGCATACAACGTGTCTGAGATGCAAGCAATTATTTTAATGGGTTTTGACTTGAGACAGAGCCGTCAGTCAGGTGATCGCAGGGTTTGTAATGGCTCTGTGAAGAGAGACATTATGTGACAGAGGGGCTGCTGTCACACAGGTTGCCATTTGATGGGAGAATATGCAAGGGAAAGACAAAGAGCGAGTGAGAAGGCTTAATGTTCAAGTACAATTTGTGAGGTTGTCATTTTAATTTAGTTTACTAAATCGGGTTACAATGTGTCAAAATGCTAGCACCTAAACTTCATATACGCATTCAATAACATGAATACCAAGGGAAAGACTTAATACTGTGTTTTATGCATATCTTGATAAATCAAAAATGTAAAATCTGACCAAATCCAAGCTAAACCACCACAAGAACACATGAGTGAACCAGCTTGACCTTGAAAAAACTGGCTTCTTCATTATAAATGTCATTCACACTGTGGGGATTAGCAAGGAGGGTGATGGCCTATCAGACTAGGTGCAGTAAGGGGGCGGAGGATGGGGTCTCATCTGCTGCACAGATGGAACCAGGCAGGGAGAGGATACAGTCCATCAGCCCTCCCACCTTTCAGCCTACCCCTTCTTGTTTCCATAGCCTCACTGTTCTCTGCGGGTGGGAGTGAAATTCAGGAAAATGAACAGGAAGAAGAGCAGGCAGTGAAATGATTGCACGCAAGCCCGTCATCACAGACAGAGAGTCAGAGCTGAATCAACAGGCCCAGTTAGCAACATGTGCACATGGTGTCAAGATTCTTGTAGTTTTGTTAGTGGAAATTCTCTCGGACATGTAGGAGTCTTCCTTCCCGAGCTTGCTCTTATTTTTTGTTTTCATTCCCATGCCCCTGAACCTATAAATTCCCTATTTTTGCGTTCTTTTCCAGGCCTGTCCCTCATCATGTGGAACGGACTCTACACAGCAGAAAAGGTCATCATCCAGTGGACTCTGCTCAGTGAGGCTTGCTACTTTGCTGTTCAGTTTCTAGGTGAGTTTTCCAACACAGGTTACCAGTTATCTTCATCTTGTTTTGCTTCATCCTTTTCTGCCTCATGTAGAAAAAGGATGGCTACTTTTGTCCATGTGGGAGCGTTTGCAGGAAGAAACATGTGCAGATAGTGCCCTCTTGTGTTCAGTGTGAGGTGTCACATCCTTCTATTTCAAATTTAGACACATTTTCATTTATATCTTAAAACGGTACATTTAAGCTCTTATGTACAATGAAGCATTCTGTATATGGGTATAAATGGTGCTGTTATTTCATAATTGGCATAAGTGTCAGTTTTCATAGCTGCTCAGGTAATTAATACTTTATGAAAAACAAGCAGGGAGTTTGTATATACGCACTGTCTTTATCAAAAATATACTGATAATTGTGCTGATTCATGCTTTTTTCAGAGGCTACTGTTTGTTATTATTTAATATCTAATTTAAAAAATTTTCTATTTGTGGTTTCAGTGACGTCCATCACTTTAGTGGAGATCGGCATCCTTCCCAACGCCGCCATGCTGCTTCTCCTCAGTCGAGTACTCTTCTTGCTGGTCACCATGGCTTACTACTACCACCTGGGCCGTAAGCCAAAGAAGATCTGAGCTGACTGTGTGATAACTTCCAGGGTGGGGACAGTTAAGCACAGATCACAAATGCGGGGCCAGAAGGTTTGGATTATGATTTGATTGGGGCTCGGAGCATTACTTTGCCAGTCAATGCCCCCTGCCCCCTTCCACAGGACCTAGCCTAATGTCACCCCCAGTATTTAACAGATGGGCACAGTCTCATATTCCAGACTCTGCAACAAGAACAAGAAACCTCATAGTGAAAGTGAACTACTTTCACTGGGGCTGTGAGGTCCAACCCTATATTCCTCCTATGTGCAGTTATTATTAAGACAGAGTTATTTGATTTGATTTGTAATATTAATTAACATTACAGAGTAGTTTTAAACACCCGAATCTATTGTTCATGTACAGCTCATGATTTCCCGACTCAGTATTTTTGTGTTTGATAAGAAGTTGCATCGACGCCGTTTCTGAATCACACTCAAGGACCAAAAGTTTGTGCTGTCATTTGTTTGTTGTTTTGATGCTGTTGACGTTAAATCACACTATGTACTCTAATAACTGAGCTTGTGCATGCTTTCTGACAGCTTTCCACCGAACACTCAAAATACACAATCCAAGGTTTAAGGTTCGGAAAAGCCAAATGAGTGACGATGAAATCTGTTCTAAACTGATAGCTTTCACACTGAAATAAACTGTTAAAGTTCAGTGTTTACTCTCAGTCATGGCCATTAATAATATTCAGATCTAAATACTTTTCAGGGACTTAAAAAAAATATTATTATTCCTTGAGTGGACTATTTTGGACCATATTTTCACTACTGACATTAATACATGTAATGTTGATGAACACGTGAAGTTACTCATACGAGAGGAGCAGAGTAGTTCTCTTTGTGCTGTGTGTGCACTACAAGATGGGACTCTTTATCCCAAGTAACATTCAGACTACCGTAAAGCTAGTGTTACAAGATGACCACGTCAGTGTGCAGGTAAACAAATCTGAGCTGGCTGTACTTTAGTGATGTAGCACAGTTTTGTTTTTTTATATACACCATATCGTTAGTCTTGCCTTAAAACTACTTAAAAGAACAGTCATCTACACTGCATCCTGCTTCCTGTACATATGTAAATAAAAGTATTTACTATTCTGTGCTGTTCTTGTGAACCAAACAGGGAACTTGTTTAGTATTGGGTAAAATGATTTTCAATTCTAATCCTCCACCTAATTATTGCGTGTCTTATTTTCCACCTATTTAAGTGACTTTTGTGTTTTGACATCATGCATGCGATGTAATCCACCCAAAGATCTGTAATCCATAAAACTTTGTAGCAAGTTGCCACAAACGGAAGACAGCAAAGCTAACGATTAAAGGTAGTAAATGGCTTAATTAACCAAAAACGGCAAAAAACCCTAAAAATGAAAAGCTGATTGATAAGACAGTTATACTGTATGTGCTTTAAAACAAATATATCATATATTTGACAGTTTTCACCTGTTGCTGAGTACATTTCTACCTCCAAATCCTCAGCATGCCCTCAGGTACACCATATCTCAGCTTGGTTTTAGAGCGGTGCCAGCAATCCAGTTTGTTGACTCATCAGCACCTAACACCTGATAGAGAGAGACACTCCCAAACACAGGCGACTCATTTGTAAGCTCAAATTTAAAAAAAAAAGGAACATACTGTAGGTCTTCAAAGGTGGTCCGTATTGTAACAAAAGACCACACTGAGTCCTGCCCTAGAAGGGAGTGACCCGTGATTGTGGGTTTGCAGTCCGGTGCTGAAGGCAGATGTGCTCGTTGGGGCGAACTTTCAGTTCAGATGGGGAACGTGAAACATGGGTGAGGTCTCCTGTACCCCTGAAAAGTAGTAATTATCCTTTTTGCCAGGGTTTAATTAGATGTAGCCCTCCCGCGTGACGTTCTGTTCCTCAACCTGAACTGCTGTGTCCTGGCTAGCACGATAATTACGGCATGTAAGAGAAATGCCATTCCATTTCCCTCAATACTCCGAGGCCTCAAATCATCAGCCTTACGAAAATGTTCAAAGCTCTACAAAGCAGGTTATTTTTGAAGTGATGGGCAGGCAGGAGGAGGACGGCAAAGACATGGTTCTTTCATCTTCTGGTTCTCTGACATAAATTAGCCAAAACATTCACAAGCAGCCAGTGTTCTTTGAGTTTGAAGACATGGCAAGTTGAGCTATTTATTCCCTCCCTCATCCATCATGCGTTACACTGTTGTGAATAGCCTTCCTTGTCTCTGTTTCAAGTTGTAGCATTGTTTTATATGTATTTATGTGGTATATTGTACCTCAGAAATGCATTGCTATTGATTTTACATTACAAGGTTTGAAATAAAGAACACCATTGTTTATTTTGAAGACTTGACAATGTATCCAGTTTCCTTATTGTCCTTTGCAATAAATGTATAGGGCTGTAAATATACCGTCATGTCTTAAATCACAAAGGTAAAGGATTTTTTTTCTTAACAATGGACTATTGCAGTTATTTAACAAAAAAATATCCTCACATTTCCTCATATTAAATCAATTGGCAGATCAGCTTCAAGTATACCTGCCTACCTAACGCCCAGCAGATAGGGAGCGACTAATGCGCACAGGTAATGCTAGGGTGCAGTCTCTACAGATCCCTTTCACTTGTCTGACACCGCCTTAAACGTTTTAGACCCTTCAGCAAAACATCCCGTTCAACTTGGCCACCAAATCACCCACCAAAAGACGAGCTCCACGCGTTTGTTTTAACGTGTTTAACCAAGAAACTTAAGAGGAGCTGTGCAAGCCCGTGCTTTGTTTGGTGTTTTCTGTTTCTGTTCAGCGTGTCACAACACGATCATCTGCACAAATATAATTCGGTGAATTCCAGCTCGACTACATACTATTCCAGGTCTCACCTCTTCGTACCTCTTTACACACACGCACAGCGTGCAAAGGGTGAAAAGAGGGATTGTGTGGCTGTGGAAATGTGCGTGTAGATACGGTTGTTTATAGGCAAAAGGCTCCCATGTGCCCCGGTGTGTATGCATTTTCCCCACATTTTCCCATTTAATGTATTGAGCCCTGGTTTAGTTCTTGGGGGTGACATACAATGACTCATTTAGAAGCTGTGTGAAATGTTTCGTCAAGTTTAACAATCAGCACGTGTGCCAAATGGTCGTTTGCTGGTACAATCTGCATTACTTTACAGGCAAATACTCTAAACGACAAAATATCTAGACCGATATTTTCTGTTGGGCTTAAGTCTTGTTTTCTCATGAGAGTTTAAAAGAAGTTGTACGATGTCTGCAAAACGCACGGTCTTGACGCGATCAGGGTAATAAGATTGATGATAATCTATCAGAAGACGATGCTTCGTCTAATACTCGGCCCCACATTTGGCATCCGCTGCAAATGAAACTGCAGCTGCAACCGCAGAAAAAGCCACGAAAATCCTTTACTGATTTCTAAGGTGCTACAGGTGCTCGTTTTCAAAGATGCCGTTGCAAACTGCGCAAATGCAATGTCTGCCAGGAAGTTGAATTCTGTTTGTTTTTTGTTTTCTCCTGATGAAGAAAGGGAAACCATGTGCCCGTTGTGTAAATGAGACACCCACAAAAGAAAAAAAAAACTCTCACTAGGTTGAGGTTGTGAAATTGTAATAAAAGAACTAGAAAAAACACCTGTAGCCTGCAGTTGTCGCACCAGGAAGGACAGGGGAGGGTTAAATGTGGGTGTAACGAATTTGCCCCCTCACGCACATAAACCACACACAAACCAGTCAGACAGACACCGTCATTTGTTTCTCTCACACTCTGAGATCAGACTCTGTTTCAACGGTAGACTCCTGTCAGCTCTGAGCACCTCCGGAGACGCAAAGTAAGTGTTTGCGATGTTTTTGTGTATCTAGCTAGTAATAACCGCAGAATTGCCCGCGCTAGCTTGTGAAAACACGCCGTTGGAATGCGCCTTTTTTTCTTTCTTTTTTTTTACTTTGTTTGGAGACCTTTTGTTTAGTTTACAGCGGTCTTTATGGGCTGTTTATTTTCTGTTAAAGTTGCTGGAACGTTGTTAATAGAGTGAGTAGTTAATTTTGTCGGGGAAATTTGAGGAGCTGGTCGGTGGACGGTCAGCTAGCCGTGAAAGACACGAGATGCTGTGTTCAGTGTCAGGCAGAGGCAGAGTTTCAGTCCCAGGAGTCATTCAGATGTAAAAATACTTTTTCAGCCAGATTCAAGTCCTCGCTTTTTGTCGTTTGTGCACGTTCAATGCTGGTGTATTGACTTTAACATGTTGTGTGGGGATGTTTTGTGTGTGTGAGCTGTACGTGTTTGTAGGGCAAACGTTATAACAGATGTTCAAGGTTCGGCTTTCGACATGGTGCAATTACATTATTTCAGCCTTCCTGGCCACTGAAAAAATGGCTGCGTGTGGATAATTATTGTTATTGGTATTTTTAGCCTTTAAACTTGAGTAAGTTTAAAAAATAAATAAATAAAACGACTCCCATTTTTTTTTTTTAATGAGGAAACTTAATGCAAACATAGTTTCAACTGTTTAAGAGCAGTGGCGTACCTATGAAATCTGGGGCCCAACGTATGTAGTTTCACATGCCAGATCGGTATAATAAGTGTAAGCATGTGATTTAAGGCTATAATAGTTCATTCAAATATATTTTCACATCTAGTTTTAGTTAACTGAAATATAACAAAAGCAAAAATTAACTAAAATAAAATTGCAGAGAAAATATTCTTAGTTTTGTTTTGTTTTTTTATTTAAATTTGGCAAAGACATTGATGGATGTGTTTATTGAGGCTCAACTGCATTTAAAAAGTTATGTTTGTGTTGCAAATGATACGTGGTTCTTAGATCGTGCTTTTCTACTCTAGTTTAACATTCGAAGGAGCTTTACGCAACATGGCCACATTTAACCATTTGTTCAAGTACTGTTTTCCCCCCTGTACTTTCTAATATTCACATACTGTCAGATTCCGATGGATGCGTTGGAGATCAGCTTTGGGTTAGTATCTTGCCTAAGGATATTTGGAGTGCAGACTGGAGCAGCCAGAGATCGAACCACCAGCCTTCCAATTAGTAGATGACCTGCTCTACATTCTGAACTACAGCCACCCCTAAATATTAATAGATCAGTAGTGTCTAAATCCTGCCTCTGACATTTTCCATTAATACAGTTTAAAAATTGAGTAAAGGTAATACTGAAACGAAAAGTAAAAAGTTTCCAAAGACAAGAATTAAACTGAAACTAAACTGAATTGAAGGCAAAGTGCACATAAAATAAATACTAATAAGAAAATTATAATAACTGATGTGAAGTGGTTATTAGGGTTATAAAGATTCAGTATCAAAGTCTTTTTAAATATGAAATTTCAGCATAGTTCATCCCCTTAATGCAGTAATTACAGTGTGAAGCTTCAGTGTAAGAGTTCAAAGTTTTCACGTCTTTGTTATACTGTGAGCACAAAACATACAGGTGGAAGCCTTCTACATCTGGCACATACACAGAAAGATTACAGAAAATAAATCCGTAAATAAAATAAATTGTAATTAAAGTAAATTAGTTTCCAACAATTCCTATCAAAATCTTCTCCCATGTTGATCTTAATAAATCCCAATAAACTTGTGGTCTGAATATTCAAAGTAAAAAAAACAAAACAGGTGACGCACAGACACTAAAACGTATTATTTACATAGTAGCCAGTATTCTTGGTGGATGTAAAATAACTTTTAATTACCCGCTTATTGGGTCTGTGTCTGATATTGTTTGTAATCTGAGAAGATGGGGCTGTTTTTCAAACTTTATACATCGCTCTTCATTAATCCTTCGTTAAGTGCTCTGATCCTCATCTATGGAACAAGAAGAACCAGAAGAACCAGAAACAGTTTTGGCCGTTCTCCAGCAGGAGTGGCCTTTTGCACTTTTCACCGTGGAGGCTCTGTGGGAGCACTGGGGGAAAAAAAAAAACCATCCAAAAAATGGTGCTGTAATTCCAGGGTTTGGGTGGTCCTTCCACATGTTAGGGGCCTAGTAACTATTTTATTTCTCTCAGTGCAACAGCCCTAATTGTAAGCTGAGATAGTTTGAGGGGAAGCAATGAGTAAGCTACTGAAATTCTAGGTAACATCCAGTTAATACAGTCTTGCAGCATTTGTGGTAGGCCTTTAAGCAATTTTGTGGTGTACAAGTAGAAGTTCACATCTGAGTAGGCAAATGAATTCTCAGTGACTGCCTGGGCTCAAACGCCTCTCTCTAGAGTTTAATGTGGAGTAGAGAGAGGGACTTTTTGATTGTTCAGTTATTCTGTAAAACTGTATTTCAGGGTTTGGAGAACAGTAGTAGATTGATGTAGTCGAGTTACTTGGTGGTTTGTTGGACCTATAGAGCCTGAGGCCTATACAGAATAAAATCTCATTTTGGAAGCACCATAACAGCTATTGATGACTCACTGTATAGGTCATCAGCAACTAAGAATTTATGCAAACTAAAAATGACGTATTAGAAAACAGAACTTCCTGGCAAAATACCTTCCAGACAAAAGTCTCTCTAAAAAAACAAAGCAAAAAAACCCCTCTCCCACAGCTGTTGCACCACAAATCATTGTTAATAGATTAGTAATTACAGTTTTGTTCTTTTTTACTCTTTCTGGTCTAAGGATGTCAAAAATATTTCTGCTGTCATTAAACTTTGATATTCTGTTAAAATTAGATTCTGTCATTCTTTTTCGTCCTGCTGTTGTTATGTATCATTAAATTTAGAGTTTGGTGGGGGTTTTTTGCTACTCTTTTTAAAAACAACATTTTTTTTATTATACACAAAATGATTGTCTCGTTGCCATAAATGCCTCATCTTTTCTATAGTGGGGGATTTTTGCTGGTTTCTGACAGTTTAAATGTCACATAAGTGGAAATTTGAAAATCTGTCATCTCACAAAATTCCATTCACCCATCCATTTTCTATGACCTGTAAGGGTCCGTGTCATGAGGACAGCAGTGTAAATGTAGCTCTTCCTGTCCATCCTCACTGTCTTCAGCTCTTCTTGGTGTTCCCAAGCCAGCTGAGAGACGACATCTCTGCTGAATGTCCTGTATCTGCCCCAGAAAATCTCTCAAACACCCCACCTAGGATGGGACAAGGAGGCACCCTAGTCAGATGTCCGAACCCCCTCATTTCGTCTTTTCTGATGTAGAGGAACAGTGGTTATACTCTGTCCTCTCCCGAGTGACTGGAGTCCTCACCCTATTTCTAACGGGGAGCTCAGACACTTTTCAAGTCCTTTCTACTGCTTGTATCTATGATTTTGTTCTTTTTCTCATAGCTCACAGCCCGTAGATTGTAGGAATCTTGACCAGTATATCGACATTTATTTGACAATGCCGGACTCCACTGTTTCACCACTTGTTTAAAAAAAAAAAAAAAAAAAAGTCTCTGAAATACTTAAAAGTTGCTGCCTCAAGTAGCGGAGTTTATTTTCAGACTGGAGCAGGGATTTGACCGCTTTTCCGGCCGAAAACCATGACATCACAATTAGAGGTGCACACCTCGCCCACACCACTTCACGCTTAGCTTTGAACAGAAAACCAGAAACGGTAGAAAACCCCCCCCAGAAAACAAAGACGTAATTCTGTGATCACACACTTGATAACCTGAACCCCTTGGCTGTTCTTAGAAACCGAGAAACGGGAACAAATCTGTCTGACTTATTGGCAATGATGTGAATGGATATGGTTGGATGGGTGGATTTAAAAAATTGTCAATTACATGATATAGTGACTGTAGACCAAATCTGTGTTTAGTCTTGTTGCCACAGATGTGTCATCATTTTCATTTACGTGGGTAGGTACCAGGCACCCAACCACAGATGGGGAGTTTACTGATTTTTTTTGCCATACAGCTTGTCATTACATAGATGCAAATTGGGAAATCCCCTCCATCCCTGAAAACCCACTGAGGTTTATCAACTAATAAAGCAACTGAACTGATAAAACATCGTCTATAAAACCGACACCCCATGACCCAGGCGAATTAAAAACTTTCATAGACATAAAAATGACATGTTGACGAAAGCTATCAATACTAGCAGCCCTGATTCTCTCACCAGCAGACCGCAGCAATACTCAAAGGCGGATTTTACTTCAGGGGCTGTTTCTAGGAATCCATGCATTGTGAAGATGATTTCTTTTGTTTGTTTACTGCTGCATTTCAGTGACAACCTACAACCTGCTCATGCATGGTGATCAACAGTTTTTCAAATGTTGAAGCAGGATTTTGGCACGATATTAAGAGCTTTAGTAGTACCAGGATGGTGTCTGGTGCATTCGTTCCAACACCGTGGCCTCGCAGATGTGTAAGTGGGTCATATTAAATATGTTAGGAGGAGGTAGTAGAGGGAGCTTGGCACACTGCCTGACGTTTGTGTTCAACACGACCATAGCTGATCAATGCTGGGTCCATTTCAGACACAGTTGCTGCCATCTGCCATTCGTGCTGTCTCGTCTATGTAACCCATGCTTTTGTGAACTGACCGTTTGTACAAACACTTATTTCAGCGTAATGCTTGTAACCTTTTATTGCACCCAAAATACTGTTAGTAGGTGTTCGCACCTTACGCCAAGCCACAGGGAGGGAGATGGAGGGTGTAAAGGGAGGGAAAAAATGTGTGAGATCGCGGGGCCGGAAAGTTCAGGTGATTCTGTCGTGGTTTTATTCAGGGGAATCTTTTTTTTCTCTTCTGCACATTGTTTTTACACCAAGCTGAGCCTTCACTTATTTTTCATCTCTCCAATTTGAACTAACCTTTCAAGTAAACTGCCTTTTGACTTCAGCAGCAGTATATATATTTTCTACTTGTAATAAATGGTTAAAATGCCACTCTTGGGTGGCTGTTTAGCGCCACTTTAAATTTCCATTCCACTGCCGAGCCTTTATTTTCACAGGCTTCCAGGAAGTTAACTGTGATTGGCTTTGACTTTGTAAGCTAAGCAAAAAGAATTCTCTAAATGCACTTTCAACTTGATCTTGTCAGTGCGAGCTTCTATGAAAGTTGTACTCCCAAAAGAGTATAACCTCAGTTACTGCCTCGTAATAAATTGGGCTAGCACGTTAGCCTATTTATGTTTGTTGGTTCAGAAATATAATAAGTAGCATTGAGGCATTGTTGGGAACGGTTTTCAGATGGACTCGGGGCTCAGTCAGCAAACAATGGTTGTCATAACTAAGCCTTTTTTAATCCCCGCTGCTGCTCACCATCTAGACATAAAGACCAACAATCTCCTTTAAGGATTATCTACTTTGCAAGGGTATCTGCTGTGTGGTTTGGGCTTTGCATTGTGTGTAGCTTTGTAAATATGAAATTGTGTTGGTATTTCTTTTAGTATTTTTATGCTACATTTAATAAGTAATAATACTGAAAGGCTTTTCATAGAGCTGCTCTACAGACTGTGTATCTGACAAACAACTTAAAACCACGAAAGTATGTTGAACCTGAAAGTATTCTTCAGAAAGCAATCTGAAGTATTTGTTTGTCTGTGTTTATGTTTGTGTAGTCTAAGTAACTCACACTCATGTGATAGTTACCAGCAGTTCAATTGATATTTCATGGTAAAACCAGTTTGAAGTAAACTGAACAGCATGGAAGCTTTGGGTTTTTTTGCTGAGTTTTTTTTTTTTGTGTGTGTGTGTCTGTTTTGTAGCTTTTGGCTGTATTTGTACAGTGAAGGAGATAGACAGGAAATGGGGGAGGAGGAGAGAGTGAGGCAGTGACACGTATCATAGATCTGACCCGGCTAAGTTTAACTAACAACAAGTATTGTTGAGCAGAAGCTATTTTTCATATTATCTTTAGGCTGTAATTAATTTTCATGTTCTCTTCTTTGACATACACACTGTCTGAAAAACATGGCAGCTTCCTTTATGCATAATCTGTAGACAGACTTCTTATCAAGTGAAGAGGAAACGAGATGTGATTAAGAGATGTCAGCAAAGTAAATAGACTTTAGTTGCAAGTCATTTGAGTGGATTTCCAAGATACCTATTGTTAATTTGAACTGTTGGTTAACATAGGCAAAAGAAAAAAAGAACTAAATACATAATTACCTGTTACAGATACTGGAAAGAAGGTTTAGATGTAAGTGACGCAGGAAGAGAGAGCTTGTCATGAGATATACAAGTGCCTCCATGTTGTATTTCAGACTCCTCGAATAACCACAATAGCTGGTTATATTTTCAGTTTTTCCTGAGTAGGAGAAAGTTGTGGTGAATATTGTCGTTGGACTGGTTGTGCTCAGGCTGAATCATGTTACCAGGGAGGCTTCATGAAGTGTACTGAGTGTGTGGTGCTGGCCTGGCCTACTTTTTTTCTTTTCTTTCTTTCTTTTTCTTTCTGTTTTTTTTTTTTTTTTTTTTTTAAGGGAAAAGTTACTTGGAGAAAAGTCACCAAGTGCACTCTGTGTATGTATGAAACCCAAACAGACTGTATGTGAGCATGAGGTAAACTACTGTAAAACAGTGCAGCTGATGATGTTCCATTCTAAAAACCAAGAATATCAGACAGTGAAAGTCTTTCCTCAACAGCAGTGTTGTGTCGTGTGTTTATTGGTTGTAGTTTTATACCGTATAGGCTCCTTTCAAGTTGGTTCATAAAATTCACTGCAAAAAACCAGTTGCTAACCAAACTTGTTGTTGCCATGTTGTGTTATATCACTTGGTAGATTGGTCTAGTTTCTCTCAATTTGAGATAGTAGTACATGTAACCACACGAGCCGTCATCCTCTCCACATAGCCGTCGTGACTTCACCACTTATCACTTTGTGGTGGTCCTCCTGCCGCTCTTTCCAACCAGGGTGGTTCTTCTTGTTTGTCAAGAATGCAACTGCATTCATTAACAAGTGTTACTGCAAAAACAGAATATTTTCCAACAACAGGGCAGCAGTTGTCGCACAAAAGAGGGAACTAGTTGGTCGGTCGAGCTATTTAAGCCTGGAGAAATGTGACTGTTTAAAAATGAACTAGGCCAACGCTGCTTTGAAGATTTGAAGCTGTGTTTAATCAGGAATCCAGCTGTGCAGATTTCTCGACGTCCTTGACTCAAAGCTAACTTTCCTTGTTGTGTCTTTTCTTCATCTTGAGTCAGTTTGTGATCTCTCTCTTTTTTTTTTATCTCTTGCCCACGCTGTACTGTGATATAACTCTCTGATGTTAATAACCAATAAATTCTCTTTTGTCTCCCAGAAACACAGCCATGGGGAAAGGATGCGTTGCAGTCACCAAATACTTTCTATTTCTCTTCAACCTCCTCTTCTTTGTAAGTATCTGCACATGCATTGCACAGACTATTAGAGTAACGCAATTTTCACCTTGTCAGCAGTTTTGTTTAGCTAAGCTAGACAGATGAGTATGCTGCATCCTACACTTATGACGCACTGAGAGTTGCCTGATGTCTTTCAGGGTTATATTTGAATAACTGTCAGATGGTGCCAGGGGATGGTAGAGATACACAGGGAAATGTCGCTGTGACTCGCTCTGTGATAGGAGATATGAAGTTTGGTCAGGTCTAAATTAGAACAGATGGTTTCTGTTTGTTTCCTAGTCGCTTGGGCTGGTCACAACATAAAGTCCAGAGGTTCATACAACCCCAGACTCCTAAAACTGACTGTGACGAGGATGTCCAGACCTTTTTTTTAGTGGGTCTGTGGCTGTAAACCTGATGCAGACCTTTTGATGTGAATGCACCACTGGTGTCTAATAGGAAGCTTGTGTGTCTGTGTCAGTGTTTGTCCATGTGGACAGATTAGTCTAGGCGAGGTTAGGGGAAGCCAGGAAGTGGTGGGCTAATGATGGCAGCCGGGAGCACAAGAGTCTCTCTAAATGAACGGCTCTTAACGAAGGCTCTAATTACTGCTGGGAGGTTGGGGAGGGGCAACGATACAAGTGGATAGCTGGGGAATCAACAGGCCTCTTATTTGAGAATTTGCCCCCTCTACAGTGCCCCACAATTTCCAAACAAGGGCCCGCTTAATTACATTGATAGTCTCAGCTTCATAGCCTCATTACAAGGGTATATAAAGTAAATCTGATCATTTTTGGAGGCTTTAAGAAACCAGTTACACTATGTTCCAGTTTCCAGGTCTGTTATGAATACTGGATGTTAATTGTGAGAAAAGCCTGTGAAATGACTGTCTCCATATCCTGATCCTGTTTCTTTCCAAATGTTGTTATGAGAGAGAGAGAAAGAGAAAGGCAGACAGAAACTCAAGGGACAAGATGCAATCAGATTTATCCACATGTGCCAGACCAAGAAACAAAAAAGAAAAAACAGACCAACTACAAACAGTGTGTAAGACATTAGAACACATATTGTACCTGATTTTTCTCTGTCACCTCCATAGGTCTTTGGAGCCCTTATCCTGGGCTTTGGACTGTGGGTTCTGCTTGATAACAAGAGCTTCATTGCTGTTCTACGTAAGTACCTCCTCTACAACTAATGCAGATTTTATCCCATGAGACTCATTCCTAAAGAGTCACGAGGGCCTGTTCACACCTTACTAAAAATGTGACTCGCATATGAAAGTTGATGACTTTCTGTGCGGTGCGAAAGCTCCCCTGTAGAGATAGACACACACTGACAGGCACATCTGTGAGAAGTGGGTTACTCAAGGAAGGTGATGGGCTCTTGATTACTAAGGCATCTTAAGAGTTTTCATCTTAGGGTGGAAAATGGCAGTTGTATCCCCCTCCTCCACTTTCCACACTTTGAACCGTTTTCTTAGTCCTACAGATGGCAGAGGTGGTAGATAAAATTTCCCACTTGTACAGATGTACTCACAGATCTACTTGTAGACATTGCATAGTAAGAAATGCATTATTATTGTTATTATCAGCTTTCTTAAAGATAGAAATGTCTCCAACTACTGTGAAGAAGACTGGAGAAAGCATAATGAAGCCCATGTCCAGATTTGCCTGAAAAAACAGAGAACCACGGATGGAAACTCTTAGTTGCCATAAATCTCTTTTATAAATGCTTTCAGTGTATTCATCCCAAGTGGAGCATTTCCAAGAGCAGCAGTCAAGTTTTTTTCTCAGTTTGTAAAGAGAAATTCCTTCTTTTTATTGTCTGGCAACTTGGTACATGTTGGAAGTCAGATACAGCACTTTCTTCTACGTGACTCTGGTACCTCTTTCGTATAGGAGATCTGCATATGCTGTGTTTGCCAAAGCAGGGTTTTAATGTTCCATTTAACTCAACCTCAGATGAGTGGTTGTGACCTGATTCACTGTGCCAGGCTAGAAGGGCTGTGAGCTTTACTGCTCTAAGACAGACTCAGTTTGAATCAGTCAAATAATAATTACTGTTTTGTTAATTGTTTCGGCGCCTTGCATTGTTTGGTTTTACGGCATCGGTTGAACTTTCCAGTGATTTTTAACAAGTACGATTAATGGACTAAATAGAAGTCTGAATGATCAAAAATAAAAGTTGAGTTCTTTGATAATGAGTTAAGAAAATTGTAGGTCAAGTAGAGCAGAAGTCATCTATATTTTGGTTGGAAGTTTGGGGTTATGTTTCCATTTTTTGCTATCTTGATCGATTGTTTGTGAAAAGACTAGAGTTTGATCAAAACAACCTCTAGAATTGACCTTTATTGTCCTAAAACTTAGTAAGTCCAAGGTTGTTGTTCAGCTGAGTTTGGTTATCTCAAATTAGGCCTTCAGAAAATAAAGGCAGTAGAGTGTGCATCATCCTTTTCAGCCTCAGGCCTATTGTTGTGATAATCCAGCTGTTCCCCAAGAGATGGCATGATTCATTCATACCTTTAGGATATTCGTGCTAGGAGGAGTCTAATGACCTTCCCCCCTACTTGTATTTATGTTCCCTATACAAAGGACTGGTCAAACTCTGCTCAGCCTTGGATGTCTAACCTCACAGAAAATATCTTATCACTCTGCAGAAGAACAAAAGCTCCAGCCAGCTCTATTTATTGACTCTTGTGCATTCCCCTTAGAAGCTTGGCCTGCCTATAAACAGGATCTTTGTGTTTTTAGTTTCCATTCTTTATGAGTTATATTAGCAAAGGCCTTTGCAGCTGTCCCAGTGACTTCAGGCAGGGAAACTATGAGGATGTTGTGGTTTCAGGCGCCCCTACCCCCCCTTTTTTAAGTTAAAAAGGACATCTTCCCCTCACTATATACTCGTCTATATCAGAGCACTGATGTTAATAGTTTACTGTAACATGATGCCTTGAGTTTATCTTGCTGGCGTTTGCTAAAATACAGCTTGCATATTATTTAAACAAGTCAGCCTGGGAGTCAGGGAGAAGAGGTATGTGAGACGAAGAGCGCGCCAAAGCACAGTTTGGAAATGTGCTTCATATTAATTCAGAAACCTTTACAGAGGCACAGGGAGAGAAAAAGAGAACATGCTGGAAAATGATTTTCTTTGGACTCTTTCAACTCAGAATTCAGCAGAGTAAAGGAAAAAAAAAAACTTGATCTTCCTGTTTAATTTTTAAATCTGTACATATAGTCAAGTATGACTTTTCGCCATCTGTATGGAAGCTCAGTGTGTGGCTTCGGTCATGTTTACAGAAGGACCTGCAGCACCAAACAATCCTAACTCCTACTCTCCCTCGCCAGCCGTCTTGAAGGGCACCATGAGTTTTCCTTCTTTAAATGGAAAGTTCCATGGAAACCACCGAAGTAACTATTTTAGAATATCTAACAGAGACCTACATGGAAACTTGCCAGAGTAGACGACAGAATAGCACAGTAACCAGGCTAATACATGCTGAGTGCAGGAGGATGGTATGTTTTTGGTGTTACTCCAGAAGCACACAGATGCAGGAAGCTTGTAAAGAACAGTTTCTGTTCTGCTGCTGCAATCTTTGAGACACCTGCAACTGGTCTTAGGAGTACAAGGAAACTGTTCTTTTGTTTTTTTATTTAAAAAAGCTTCCTTTTTCTGAATGTGTGATGGAAAGATGGAAAGAAGAACTGAGCAGACTCAGTACCCCCGATTGTGTTTTTCTGTTAGGTGCTGCCAAGGTTTTTGTAGTGAGTTATGTTAACAATCTAAAACTAAGTGTGTTGAAACATTTCAGTTAACTGAAATAAAAAAAAACAAACACTTTAAGGGAACAAGAAAACTAGTTGAAATAATATTTTATACTATGCAGGCTAATTCAAATCAAATATACAGCTTTAATTCTGTTTGGTGACATTTTTCATACAGAGGCTGGGATGTCTACATGACTGTATAATTCTGTTTGTGAACTAAAATGTTGCCCCTTACAAATACCCATGGTATTGCATTAGAGCTGCACTGCAGTTCCTCAAATTTCTGGGTGTATGTTTTTAGTTCACGTAAACACCGGGCTGCATGAAAACCACACACAACATCTAATTCAAACTCTGTAGTTAATAATCATAGCACACTGGCTTATCATCTACATGTAAAATACATGTTTGCGGTCCACTGTAGCTGCATACTCTTCAAGCGAACCTCTACTTCAGTGTGTTGAAATACACTAATAAATGTAATGATGACGATATAGGAAGCAAAACGTCGGCACATATCTTGCTGTGTCATGTAACTTTTTCTTTGCTTTTCTCTCTCGTCTGACTATGTAAATGTTGATTTGTTGCACCTCTAACTAGAGCCTTAGAAATCTCTTACATGCATTAATATATTTAGTGTTGCTAAATGTTCTCACTCTGGCTCCTAACTGTACCTACTGTATACTTTTATGCATGTCCCCTAAATCCCTCAGGTTAATTACTGAAACCCGTGGACATCTGTTGCTTTTACAGCTACTAGTAATTTGCGTGTGTGTGAGTGGAGGAGTGGGCGTGCGGTTATGAGAAAGACAGAAATAACATGCCTCAGCTGAGTACCGGATATAGAACATACAACATGGTTGTCTGCCTCCCTTTAAATGTTACCTCATAAACACTCGATACATGGTGACTTCATCACTTTCAGAAATTATTCTTAAACCATCGCAGCATGCGCTGTTGTGGTAGCCCATGTCGAATCAGCAGTGTACATGCATTCAGTCACATCTTGTCCATAGTTTTAGCAAGTTTATATTACGTATTTAAAGGTGTTAAAGGTGTTTCAGTACTAACAAGAAAATACTGTGTGTACTAAATGCAGTAAAGGCTGCCATTTAGTGTCCTGACAAGTTGCGTGAGCTATAAAATAAGAAAATGGTGATAAAATATTATGTATAGTTGAGACAGGATATGAAAATGTGCTGCAGCCATACAGATTTTCTATTTATCTTTGTTTAATGATGCATCCTGTTCCGATAAGTGCAAATGATAAATTGCATCATGGAGGTTTTCAAAGTAACTTGGTGCTAGTTCAAGGAGAGCTAATGTTCCTTCTTTGCAGTCATAAAGTAGAGTAATAAAGTTCAGCTTGATTTTAACACTCTGTAGAGATATTACTATTGACTGCGCATCTGACAGAGCACATATAAAGAAAAGCAACAGAAATATATTCACAGATAGAAGAGGTGAGGTGTCGGAGCCTTTCTGTCTGTCAGCTCTTTAACCAAACTGTTGCGAGTGAGTTATCTGATTTGCTGTTTTGTTTGCTTGGCCCAGGAATCCTTGATAAGATGGAGCCATTTGACAGAGCTCAAAATCTAGCCTCATCCGTGGATTGAGCTTGGACTCTTTGGAGCTCTTCCAAAGCAGATAACACACAGAGTCACATAATGGCTCCAATTTATCTCCAACCTTCCCAGTGCCGGCCCCCTCCTCCTGCAGAATCCCTCCCACTCTACATACCAGAAAGGGAAATCAATTTATCTCGCCACACACTGACTTGTCTCAGTCAACTCTGTTAGAAAAACCTTTTGTGTGAGAAAAGAATGTGTTCTCACACAAAAGCTTGCATGATTTCAACAAAGAAATTTTGCTCGGTGAAGGAGGTTTGGTTAACCGTAACCTGTGTGTCTAAAAATGGGTTTGCAGAAGTAAAAAGGCCCCCACATATGTGGTGCAAAAGTAGGTCTCGTTTGGCCTGCTAGACACAGTTGCATTTGTATTACAGTTAGTGCAGAAAAAGAAGTCAGGGGCCTGTCACCATAAAAATCATGTTTGTGCCACCCTTTTAGATTTCAGTGAATCTATATGTTGATCTCTTTCTGTGTTCCCCTGCCTGTTTTCATCTTCTCCAGAGGAATCATCAGATACTGTGAAAGTGGCCTCATACATCCTCATCGGAGTGGGTTCCCTGACGATGGCCATGGGCTTCTTCGGCTGCATTGGATCCATCTACGAAGTCCGTTGTCTTCTGGGTCTGGTGAGAAGCTACACTGACTTTGAGCTCAAATGCTGCAGCCTGGTTTCCTCTAAGAGGCAGACATAGTGTCGCCCTCATCTGAATGTGTGAAAGCCAAGCCACAGTGAACTCAGACCATAGTTCAGTCATAACGTTCGCTTGTAATCCCTTTTGCCTCTATCTGCAATCCAGTGCATAATTAAAACAGTAAATACTGTTCGAGGTATTGTTTCCTACTTATTTATATTTATTGTCTTATCATTTTAAACACACAGAAGCTTAATTTTATTTAATGAAACATTCACCTAATTTACCTACTTGAGCTCTCAAGGCTAAGAACGTGATATATTCCTGCTGACATTAAAACCCTTCAGCATTTCTGCTAAATGTGTGCTGCCAGGCTATCACAGCATGTGTGGATTTACAGGTGGTGGGGTGGGGGAGATGGGGATAAAGCTAGTAAAATGTAGGGGATACAACAAGAGTGGGGATGGGTGCGTGACCTACAGCGTTAAACCTGCAAGGGGTTAACTGAATAACTGCTGTGACCTACTTCTTCCAGTGACAGTGACCAGCTGGCAGTAGAGCCTCTATCTCTGTCTCTCTCACACACACACACACACACACACACACACACACACACACACACACACACACACACACACACACACTAAGGGAAGACTGGAAAAGCTGGATGTGTCTGCCCAAAAAGTGTTTTTCTCTTATTCTGTTTTGTTTCTATTTGTTACATGTGAATAATTTTCCATTTATTAGAGTTGATAATTTGTTTACTTTCTATCTATTCAGTACATTAACTGCGTGAGGGTGAGATGCAATAAAAAAGTTAAGAGAACAGGTCCACATTAAAGGCTTTACCTTATTTGAATTTGGCTGATCTTACAATCGTCTCCTGTTTTCAGCACGACTGCTATCTTAGTCGAAGTCCTGTTATGACTCATTGCATTTAGGCCTCTGCAATATTCTCCTCCTGTGTCGTAACGGTGGACCTGCAACTTGATTTTCATTTTCGTAAAAAGGATGAAAATGCAGGGAAGCAAAACTGGTGAGCGGTCCAGAAACTCCTGCGTTTTCAGTGTGCTCTGAGCTGACAGGAGATGGCTGGCTGACATGGACCATAATTCACATCACTTCTGCTGAATGTTTTTCTTCAGAAGCCCCAGAAAGTTCGAATAGAGCTCCACGTTGACAGTTTCACCGCAGGGAATGAATTCACTGTGCACCATGTTGGAAACTAAAGTGACTAGTATGCCCCCGGTCTCGCACCTCTCCCCACACACTTGCCTTAGGGCTTGGAAACTGGAGTTTGACACAAACTTCAGGTTGATTTGAAAAGACAAGTTAAAGTTTGACCTCTGTGCAAGTTTGGGGTCTGTGGTTAAATCACAGAGCACAGAATAAGAGTGATCTAAAAACAGCATTTATGCTGGAACTTGTCTGGACCAAAGCAGACATGTCTGAGAAGATAAGCTTTAATGTGAGATTGGCCACTTTAAATTCTTCTGAATCTGTTTTTAGAGGGGTTTTTTTTCATTCAGAAAAAGTGTCAACACTTGTTTTGGTGTTTTGGCTGCCCAAAAATAACCGGACTTAATAATCTATTTTCTCTCTATCAGCTATGTGTGGCCGGATATTTTAGTGTTTGTTGAAAGTCTTCCTGCTGCTACTAAATAAAAAACCTAAAACAAACCAGCAGCCTATAATTACCTGAAACTTGCTGTGAAGCTGTGCAAAGCTGATGGGAACTACAGATATATGTTCACCAATACAAGCTTTCTTACTTCATTCGCTCCTGTTAAAACAATAATTATTTTATCTGCTTTAAGATTTGCTTCAGTGTTTTTCATCTCTATCAGTGGTTATGTAAAACTGACATACGTCTGTGTCCCCTCACAGTACTTCACCTGCCTCCTCCTCATCCTCGTTGCCCAGATCACTGCTGGAGTTCTCATTTACTTCCAGAGAGATCGGGTAAGAAGCTAGTTTAGTTTATCGCCTGCTTTACTCTCTTCCCTTATATTTTTAATTTCACATCTTCTTTCTTTTTTGTGTTATATTTTTTTCCTTTTTTCTTTTTACCATATTTCCTAATTTAACCTGTTGCCCCCGCTTCTCGTGCATTCTACCACCCACCACTGCTCCACCCACTAGTACAGTTTGGACCCACTGGGTACTTGTTTCCCTTTCACAGCTTTCGCTGGCTGTGTGTACCTTAACCTGTAAGGAATCCAAAGTTCAACAAATGGAAAGTTTCAGTATGAGAGTTTGTGTCATGTGATTGGATTGTAAAAAGTGAGATAAAGAAAGAGGACAGGAGATATCTGATAACAGTACCGGAAGTAGTTTGTAGGTTGCTGTAATCGAAGGCTTTCGTCATCATAGTAGTGAGGTGGGGGGGGTTAAAGAGCGAGTGTGCTGGAGAATCACATAAAATGATGTTTTTAAAGCTTTAATCATATGAAATAAGTCTGTCTTCATCTTCTATATTTTAGTACTTTTCACCCCAGAGGCAGAAATTGTCATCTTATTAAGTGTCATGTCACCCATTTCTGCTCCTTTTTTTTTTTTTTTTTTTTTTTTTAAACAACAACAACCAAACTGTGACAAAGTTTAATCCTTTGATAGATGCTATTAGCTCAGCAGGGGGGCTTGAATTAGAAAACAAGCTGGCTAAAATAAAAACCATGACAAACAACACCAAAAAAAAACAGCTTAAGATTTTCAAAAAATGTATTGGATTAAATTTTAAAAAGCTGTTGCGTAGCTGTAAATGTGTTTTTCTGAACTCCTGATGTTTTGATGTTTTTCCCCCCTTAAAACCTTTCTTATACAGGTCAAACCAGTAATAGCACCACCTTTGTGTTGTTCTAAAGGGAGTGTTAAGTTGGAGCACATAAACATCTAAAACAGGTTTTGTTCTCTAAACATGGCCTTTCTTTTCCAAGACATAAAAAGCCTTTCCCTTGATAAACCTCACCACTGCGTTCAGGATAGGTGGTGGCTGTTTCAGCCCTCCAGCATTTATATGCATGTATGTGTACGTACATGTGTATCTGCGTATCTGCAGCCCAAGACACCCTCCCTGTGTTTAAGGCTCACCACAGGGCAGGGTGGTGCCCATTCCCAGAATAGGGTGAGGCTCTCGCTGTAGAGCCTCAGAAGCTGCATCTCTGCCACCGCTCTGTGGTCTTACACACATAAACACGGAGTCGTTCTCTTGCTAAGCTGTATTTGAACAATGTTTGAGCCCAGCAAGAGATGTCACATAGAAGAACCGACTGTGGCGGTGCTCGAAGAAACATAAATTTAAAATTTGAAAAAGAATGATCATCTGTGGGATTTCTGGGGGGGGTTGTTGCTTGTTTATTTGTTTTCTGTCCTCACTACTGTTTCACTTCCTCTCTCTGGCTGGTGTTCAACCTTTGTTTTAATGCCTAAAATGAACACACTTTTATTTATGTACAGCCATGGTGTGTTTCTTATTCTTAGACACTGATAATAATATACTCGTATTCAATTCCAGTTGGCATATGAGATGGACAGCATTATTAAGACTGTGATCATCACCTACCCCAATAACAGGACCACAGAGCACCCTTTGGACTACATTCAGAGGACGGTGAGTTGACGCTTCAGTGTGTTTCCATGCCTTGTCGACCCCTCCCCCCCCCCCCCCCTAAAAAACCCATCTGTTTTTCCACAGTGGAAGTTATTTCTAATCACACAAAGTAAACGTAATCAGCCATTTGTTTAGATTTCAGTTTGGATTGTTTTGGTGGCAGGCGTGATCACTCTAAATAATTCTTCAAGAATCACATTACAATACATTATAAGCAGCTTTTCTATCCCTTTTAATGCGTAACTCAGTCAATCAACAATTATCATGCAAGCAGCTAACAGTGTGATTGCAGCTTTCCATACATCAGGAGACACTAATCATGCTGAATAGTTGTAGGTCTGTAACCTGCAGCCTTCGTCTAACTTAACTTTCATCCAATACGGTGGGCTCCCTAAATACCATCACATCCACCGTTTTCTGTAGACAGGCTTTTCAGAACTATGCAAATAAAAGTGATCTCAGGGATACGTGAAAATATACGTATGCTTTGCACTTTGGATGAACTAACTCATTAAACTAATCAGCCTGTACCCAATTTCTTCCCTCTCTTCTTCCACCTTTCCCTCTTTCTTGCCAAGCCTCTTTCCTCCTGGTCTTTCTGAAAGCAGCAGCCAAGAATACATTGTTCTCAAATATCACAATACAAGTACTCACTCACAGAGCCAAGGGATTTGCTCATTTTGGATCCAGTTTCATTTCCAATTCATTTTTGTCTCTTTTAAAGAAATTAAATTCAGCAAAACTTTGTCAATCCATCCTCTGTGGGGTTTTTTGTGTTTCTAACTTGTCTCACATCCTTGCTTTCTCCCATATTACCAGATGAAATGCTGTGGTTTTACTGGGCCGGGCAACTGGTCTGAGAACCCTGTGATCAAGAACAGCACCAAGGTGCAGTATTCCTGCTCCTGTCGTAATACTTCCTTGCCTGGGGAAGTGGAGCTAGCAGGCCTGTGTACAACCTTGTCCCCAGATCCACCTGTTTATGAAACGGTAAATAACACAATGTAAAGTCTGCAGCCTCCTGTCTGTGCGCTAAGAGTTGAAAATTAGGCAAGACTGAAATTGTGTTTTATTTCCATACCATGATATCGCTGCTTATACAAATTATTATCATTATTATTATTATTATTATTATTATTGTTATTATTATTATTTTTGGTATTTTCTTTAATGTTTTCTCCAGGCAGTGGGACAGCCCCAAAATATTGTAGTAAAATTAATAATATCACAGTATTAAAAAAAAAAAAAAAAAAAAAAAAAAAAGCAACTGATGATCTGCATGTTTGATTTGGCCTTTCTACGTTAGAGAGGCAGGGCTGAGATGGTTTGGACATGTGCAGAGGAGGGTCAGTGGATACACTGGACAAAGGAAAAGAGGAAGGCCACAAAGAAGATTCATAGATGTAGTGAAGGTTGGACGTGTAGACGGTTGCTGTGACATAGGCGAATGTTGGGGATGGGATGAAATGGAGGCAGATGATCTGCTGTCATCTGAGTATTATTACAGTTATTGTCACTGCATTTAAAAAGTATCTTACTTACTGATTGGATGTGTTCTACAAGAAGTATAGACTTATTTGAAGTACTTTGCAGCTGCACTTAAGCATAGGAATGATTTTTAATTTATGATTCTTTGTAAAACTGTTTTAAGGAATTTAACAGTTTTTAACATTTAATGTTTGTTGCTGACAAGGCCCAATCAGCATTAAGGTAAAGCAGATGTCGGAGTTGAATTTTCCAGTAGTCCTAGCAAACAGGTTGCTGAAGCTTTCAAACTAAGACTGGGTGGAGATCTTAAAACACAACTCTGTTTTAAGGGTCCTAAAACTGTGGAGCAGAATGGACAGCAGACATAAACATAACAAAAGTTACACGTTTCAAAATGAAAACCCACCAGTTTGGATTTTTGTTTTGTTTTTAAGTCCAGGCCATGGTTAGGGAGATGACACAGACGTCACACCTTTAATCTTTACATAACTGTTTGACTAAGACTGGCAGCTCAGTGTGCGACTGTGGTTAAACTCAATCAGCGCCGTGATCGGTGGCAGCTGAGGCGAATTGTTCATACTGTTCTGATTTATCCAAACAGCAGTACAGCTCCACCGTTCTGTTGTTTGGTCTGCGTGTTTGAGAAACTTTACACTCCCCAGTCGCTCCCTTCCTCGGCTAAGCTAAACCCTGTTATTCTTCCCCTCACAGGCTCAATCCAGAGCTAACAGTTGTGCTTTCAAAAGGCTCAGTTCATGTCCGGCTGTGATCCTGTAATCATTCATCTCTCTGCATGTCCCCCCCCCTCTCTTGTTCTCTCCTGTAGGGCTGTAAAACCACCATAGAAACATGGCTAAAGGATAACTTGGGAGTTATTCTGGGGATCTGTGCTGCCGTGGCAGTCGTGGAGGTACAGTATCCGCCTCTTCCTGTTCTGATTTTTATCAAGAGTGCCTTAAGGCTGCCAGTATATTTGTTTTTAACTGTACCTTGTCTGCATTTGCTTGGATCGTAGCTGGTATACAGTTTCAAGTTAGGGCAGGCAGACACAAGATAAATACATTTATTAAATTATGTTCGTTCATCACAATGATGGCAGAAAGCAAACATATGTGTTTAGATTATCCTAGTAGATAGACTTTGTAATCCTCCATATATACTGCTATAAGCTACTTTTAACTCATCCCTCATTCACAAAAGGTCACCAAAGTGGGTTTGAGTTGTGCTCGAAGACTTTTGTGGCATAACTCCAAAAAGATCCGTGCTTTCTCCCGGGATCTTTCCTTCATGGATCTTTTGCTTGTTTTGTTAGGTGAATGTGTAACTACACCGACAACAGCAGCTTAATCCTACACCCAGGTGCCACATGTACTGTTCCTTTAAAAGGTTTGGTCTTCATTACCATACCTCTGGCTTCAGCCAGTTAGCTTAGCTGGAAGCAGAGTGAAACAGCTGGCCTGCATCTGTACATAACTCTTGTAGGCAGAATCTAGTTTGGTTAAAAAGAAAAGCTTCTCGTTCCTCTTTAACTGAATGTCAAAGGCACTAAAAAGAAAGTGAAGAAGCCTTTAGAAAACAAAACCTCCAAAGTTTTAGGAAAACCAAGTTAAACAAATGAAGTAAAACCGTATTTATATAGCTTACCTTTTTTGAATAATATATAAATGGAGGTGGAGGAGAGTGTGTGAACCTTTAGAATTTGCAGTAAAGTTGAAGGTGAAATTAGAATCGGGCACTTTGTTAAAAAAACTGGGAGGTATCGAAGTCCAATCCCGACATCTCTGAGATTGTGAATCATGGCTCAAAAGCGAGAAGCCTGAGGTCTTCAGAACAGAAGGCAAGCAGTGGTTATTTATGTAGTATCTTTCACTGCTTTTCTATATAATAACTTTTCCAGTAGTCTCAGTTTCTGTCGTTTTCAAACTAAGACTGGATATGTAGTGTTTCCAAAAAGTCACAGACAGGAATTACAAAGTGTTGACACAATGCACAATTTTAAAATAAAGCGAACAGCAGACTAAAAAGTGTAAAATTAAAAGACAGTGTTAAATATTTCCAAAAAATACCCTTTTTTTGAAGCTAAGTTGAGGGTTAAGGGCACATTACATTAAAGCAGAATTTGGGGAAACACGTTACTCATGCCAGCGTAAATAGACATGTGCGGTTGAAGCTCTGCAGTGGACATAACTAAAGTATGTGAATATTGTTTCAAGACAGACTTCGAGAGAAAACAAAGCCTGTGGTTCAGTAATTGTAGCCTGTTGTAAATACGCAGAAATTCTTTGGTTTTATCACCTGCATGTTTGAGTGCACACTCTGCTCATCAGTTTCAAATGCAATATCTAAGCCGACAACTCCGCTTTCCTCCAGCTCCTCGGGATGATCCTCTCCATGTGTCTCTGCAAGAACGTTGGCCAGGAAGATTACAGCAAAGTGCCGAAGTACTGAGCTGATGCTGGAGCCAGCTTCACATCACACACACAGACGGACGGACTCTCCCTCTCTCTCTCCTCTCAGCCCAGTCTTAAACACACACACACACACACACATGACAGCTGTCTCCACCATTTGAGTTTCTCATGTCTTCACAGCTGTGCAGATTTCTCACGCCCACATGTACACAAACACACACACACACATGCGCGCACACACACACACACACACACACACACACACACACACTTCTCAAGTGTGATATATCTGTGGACTATAAGTTGACAAGTTACTTTATTTTCTCATTTTATTTGTTTTTATTTTTGATGGAAGCTTCTGGCGTTTGATACTATGCAAGTGTTCCTTTATATGTCGTCTTCTTTTTTTTTTAATTCTTTTTTTTGTCCCCTTGGCTGACCTCAGTGATGCGCTTAACCCTGTAAATTCATAAGAAAACTGCCAGAAAATTCTTCATTTATTGTGTCTTAATTGAACCTTCAAACAATTTTAAAAAAAAGAAAAGGAAGTGTTAATTTGCGTATATGCATTTAAATTGGTATCATATTTGCTACAGCCATTTTTATGTTTAAAAATGTTCTATTGCTTTAAAAAAAAGTGCAATTTATTTCAGTTTTTTGGTGGAAAAATCACACTGATGATGTAGAAGTCTCAAATGTACACCTGGCGCTACGGGGTTAACTGGTGAGAGAAAGAGAGCACTTTAGTGATATTGAGTTAGCTGAGAGCCAGTTATTCTGACTTCAAGGCACGGAGATGAGAGGAAAATGGGAGGACGCATGCTACCCTCTCAAGGTATTTTTGGTGCAGTGGGTGGAGGATGGATGCAGGGCATGGCTGCTGCGGTGGAGGTTTTGGCTTCTGTCGTCAACTCCTCGTACCCAGTAGCCCTCTGTTGACACCCACCACCGGCTCCACCTCATGCCTACCCATCCTCTCTAAACCATGTCTGTCTTCCTTTCAGGTACGCATGATTCGTAACAAGCGGCTCTTCGAAATGAACTTTTCTGTTTGAAGTACGTATGCGTATGACGTGTTGAGTGAATATTTTATTTCTTTATGTTCTTTTTTAGTATTTTCATGTTATCTGTTCTTTTTTGTTGTTTTTTTAAACAGCTGTATATATGACTTTAGATAGTGATCGTGGCATGTTAAGTGCTTGGTCAGCGTTTTATATGGGAAAGCTTTCACCCACATGTTCCTGTTTTAAGACGTCCTGTTGTTCTTCGGTTCCCTCTGTTCTTGATGAAGAGCAGAGCACGGCTGCCCGTCAGCACTACTTTGGTCTGAATCGGAGAAATTGGATCCCTTGGTAAATTGTCATCAGTCTTAAAGCTATATTTTCATTTCCTTAACATGGCATGGTTGTTTTTGAACTTGCACACAGCTCTTGGCTTTTATTTTGAAAAGTCATTTTTTTCCGTGTGTCTTATAGCAGCTGTATGACCACAGTGGATTTCTCTGTCATAGCATGACTGTTTTCCAAGAAGTTAGTTTATAGTATCAGTTGTGAGAAAAATGAAAGACAAAAAAAGTTGTAAGTTATTACATATTCATAAAGGTGACCAGAAACTGACTCTTCTCCCGCTTATACTTTCTACTCTAAAAATACTTTTTACAAAATATTTTCTCTTCCTCATTTATGTTTTGTTTTTAGCTGTCGCCTCCATAAAATCCTGTCGTTTCACTTCAATACACTATTATAGCTCAATTTATGGTTAATTTAGTGGGTAGATCGCACTTTCATGAGCCTTCGAAAGCGTGTTCAACACGCTGTAATTACAGAGGATTAAAAACTGTTACAGTCAGCTTCTACTGTACGAGCTGCCAAATTGAAAACATTAATTTAAGTTGAAGAAAAATGAAGGTTTCCTTAATGTTTAGAATATTTTGTACACTTTTACCTTTGTGGAACTTTTAAGCCATGTTAGTAATTAATTGTTTCTTTTTATTACTGAGAATTATTAATAAACATGAACCCACTAGAAACTGTTGACTGCTGATTTCATTTTATTTAAAACTCCAGTTAGAAGTTGGTACGACTTCACGCACAGACTGGAGTCGATCTTTGTCAGGCAGCTTGTTATTTGTGTGGTCAGATGTCAGGTTTGTTTGTTTTGTGTTTTACTCAAAGCAACCAGAAGATGGCAGTGTACACCTAACATTTGCACTTGGCTGAAATGAGTAAATTTCCCTGTTATGGCCTTTTGTGTAAAATGAAAGACTTCTCATCACTGGATTAATTATGCTCTAAAACCCTGATTTATAAAAGCTGCAGGTTTAATTAATGGGATTCATCCAGATTCTTATGAAATTGGTTATTTCACTACCTTTCCAGTTTTGCACCTCTAAGCTAATTAATTTCTTTTTTTTTATTATCGTTTCTTTTCTTAGGTTTTTTTAATGTTAATTTAGTCTGACTGCCCCGTGGCTCAATACAACAAAAAGCTCCACACGCAGAAATTTCGCTGCTTCAACAGGATTTTTCCCCAGCAAGATTGTCTCATGAGATCTAAATGCAGTGACTTATCAAGGAAAGCGAGCCCCATGATGTAATGTCATACCACAAGCTAATACCTCACCACTGCCTTTGCTGCTTTTAAAGGAAACAAGACAATTACAGCACAGACCTTGCCGCTCTAATCCACTATTGTCTAAGGCACTTAACCTCGGTGTAATGAGTACAGCTTAGTGTCCTCTCAGGAGGCTTCTTTTACATCTCATCAGTGAGCTTCAAGAGGCAAACATCAACTTATCATTTAAAGCACAACACTGAACTTAAACAACTGTGGCTGCTGAGAGGGCAGTCCAAAAGGAGCGAGAATTGAAACTTCCAAAACTTGTCTAAGATTTTCACACTGGCACTCACACTCAACCTAGTTTGTTAGGTACGCCTGTTCAGCTGCAAATATCTAATCAGCCAATGCCATGGCAACAACTCCATGCATTTAGACATAAAGACATGCACAAGATGACCTGCTAAAGTGCAAACTGAGCATCAGAACTGAGAAGAAAAGGGACTTCGAATGTGGCATGGTTGGTCTGAGTATTCCAGAAACTGCTGATCACAGCGGGCGCCACTCCTGTCAGCTGATAACAGGAATCTGAGACCACAATTCAAACGGAAGACTAGAAAAATGTTGCCGGTCTGTCGAGTCTCGATTTCTGCCTCAGCATCCCAATGGTAGGATCTGAGATTGAGGTAAGCAAGCATGAAAGCATGGATCCATCCTGCCTTCTATTAATCCTTCATGCTGCTGGTGGTGGTATAATACCATAATTAGGTATAATTAGGCTTGATGAAACCCCACAGCCATGTCCATCCATTTCTGACCATCACTGTACCCATCTTCTGATTGCTGCTTCCAGCAGGATATCACATCATGTTACAAAGCTCAAATAATTTCAAACTGCTTTCTTAAACATGTACTCAACGCTATTCACTGTACTCAAATGGCATCCACAGTCACCAGATCTCAATCCAGTAAAGATCCTTTGTGATGTGGCGGATGTTTCCAGCTCCGTGTTGAAGCTGTGCTATGAAGAATTACAGCAGTTCTGAAGGCAAAAAAGGAGTTTAAGCAAGGTGTAACCGTTGAAGGGGTTAATCGGTGTAGGTGTAAAACTGATTACATCATTTGGGCAACACTATTAAATCAAGGTAAAAAAAACATACATAATATGAGCCCATCAGGTGTGTTCACATATGAATGTAGCTACAAGAAAGGCAGAGAAATCACAAAGGAGCAAAACGATAACCATGCTGACAATTAGTCACACCGACGGAGTCGTTCAGCTCGAAACAAAAGACATTTTTTTTGCTTGAAAGTCATATAATTACATTTGTCCTAACATTAACAGTTTTGCATCACAGAAGATCATAAATCAGAAAGCAATCTATCCAGCACATTTATCAATTATTTAAATGTTTGCAGCTTTCAGAGGCTGAGGAATTTCATCATTTTGCTGTTTTATGTCTGCATAAAATGATAAAAGTTATGAAGAATTGGATTTACCTAGCAGACTGGATCGCTGGTACAATCTGACGAGATGATGATCCCAATCTTCTTAAATCGTTTTTGTGTTGATTATAGGGCTGTGACAAATATTTGGTAACTATTTCGTAATTATTTCAAGAGTCATTTAAACTCTACCATGAAGGTGCTTTTCACCGTTATCTAACATTTCATACACCAAATAACAAACTGATTATTCCAGGCACATCTATTCCCACATGACGCTATAAAGTAAACAACTACTGACAGAGGCCTACATGTTATTTACACGTACAGTTACATACATTTCATTTTCTCTGCATGGAGGCTGTGAAAAACAGGTCTACAGACCTCTGTAAAGCAGGGTGGTGCGCTGCTGCTGCTGCTGTTGCTGCTGGTTCATCAGATCACACACCCACACTCACATTGTTCTGGTCAAACACAACGAGGAAGGAAACGTTCCTGTTTTTTTCCACATAGCTGTCAATCAGCGAGTGGAGGTCAGAGGAAGTAGGAAAGATGATGATCCCGCTGAGACTGCATGAAATGAAAGAATGATTGATGAAGAGACTGATGAAGGACTTTAAATCCATCTCTTTGTTGAGAATGTTTGATTAGGAGGCATTTTAGTGAATACTCACTTTTGTAAAATCTGGAAACTTCATTTATCCCACAGGATGTTAAATATATTTACACATATAAAAAATGATTGAATATGTTTGTCATATCAAATGTGTGTTCTCTGCAGTCAACACACACAAGGTCTGAAAAGGGAACACAGTCAATTGCTGGGGTCTCTCTGCAGCTGCCCCTCTGCCTGTTTCCCCCTCATCCTGTTCTGACTGGGTCAGGGACATGCTCAGGCAAAAATCCCTAATCGCCCCTTAGTCACCCGTCCCCGGACCCCACCTCCACCTGCACACTGACCCCCCTCGCCAACTCCCTTCCTCCTGCACAGGCCGTGACTGTCTTTCCTGTTTTTAATCTCTCCAAGCGATCATACGTAAACAAACTGTGTGCACTCAGTCTGTTGCACACGTCCGCCTGAAAGATATGTTTAATAAAATAACTAGCTGGGTCCATCCCCTGTCTGGTGCAGAGCACTTGAAGCCCGAGGAGCTCTAATCAGAAATGAGGAGCATGAGTCACGGTGCCCCCTGTATGAGATCGAAAGAGGTTCGGCCCGGTTCCATTAGCTGTTTAAATTGTTTCTGTGATAGGCTGATAGGCGGCAAGTGGCGGCAGGTCAGCGGGTGTCCTCTGCCTCATTTCCTGCCCAGCAGCTTGGCAGAAACCAGAAGAATGATACTCTGACTCACACTCTGAGCCACCTTCCTTCCTCTCTCCTCAGCTCTTTATACCTCTGTCTCTCCCCCACCTCTGCGGGCAAATCCAGCACGATAAGGGCAAGCTCTCCTCTTCATGTGGCCTCTTTGGCCTGTGGAGAGTTAAGACTGCTGAAATCACTCTGGCACTCTGCTAACCATCGGGAGCCTGTGAAAACTTATTAAAGTCCAGTGAGATAGAGGAAAGGGAAACTGGCATGGAGGGAAAAATCTTGGCACCAAGTGTGGAGGAAGAGAGAGAAATAAGAAACTACAGCTGGACTCCGTGGTCAGCTGGCCTGTCTAATATTTTCCAGAAAAGCACCACATAAACTTCACTTCCGGTGGTGAAATTTTTGAAAAAGTACATCTCTTAAGCAGTTATTTTTACCTGACACTTTATATTTTAAAGCACTACATTTGAGGGGATTACCAGCTGACACAGGGTGAGATAGAGGGTGTACAGCAGACAGGTTGCCAGCCCATCACAGGGCAAACAACCAGAGACAGATAACAGCACACTCTCACAACCGCTGAGCCTAACAAGCATTTCTTTGGATGCTGGAGGGGGAAAAATCCCCCATGCAGAAACAGACAGATATGAAAACCACAGAGAAAGGCCTCAGCTGACCAGAAGGCTCGAACCCAGAAATGTTTAGCTGTGAAGCAGCAGCCTGTCCATAAGTACTTTAAAAAAATCGTATTTTCTACATTTCATGTTGATGTGAACAAAACAGAGGTTAAAGTTAAATGGAAACCTGAATTAAGCCCAATTATAGCAGATGAAAAATGGGAGGAAACATTTAAAGGTGGATGTAACTTACCAAATAGCCCAAGATGGAAAATCAAAATCAAAATGAAACCTTCAAAATATAATAACTCATCTGAACTTTGTTGGAGAGGTTGTGGCTAGATCAGAAATTTGCAATTAGCTTCATTTACTGATAAGATGTTCAAAAAGAGATTAAACAGATGTTGGGAGTTGATGCTATGTTAGATCTGTTACTTTATATATTGGGCATATGCCTGGATAATATAATAAATGAGTTCATATATATCTATTAGGAATGATGCTACTGTGAATGCATCTTGTTTTTGTCCCCACTTTTTGAAAAATGATCAGTTCACAACAACAAAATCCTGCAAGAAAGTCCTCACAGGCTGGGTTATTCTGCCTCTGACAGTCTAAAAAATGGACTTTAGGTTAAGAGGTGATTCTTAATTGGCAGTAGTCTCTCCATGTTAGCCCTATGATAGACTAGCAACTTGTCCAGGGAGTTTTTTGTGAGAGCTGGAAAAGGCTTCATATCCACCGGGTGCAGCATTTTGTCTTGATGACTTTTGAGATTTTGTCATTTAAATCAAAACTAACTTGCTGGTGAGATCACATGCTGAAGTGACCTCACCCAAAACTTAAATCTTACCTAAAAGTGTGAAACATTAAATAAACCTTGTGATTCAGTAAACTGCAGAACCATGTGTATCAGAAATAACTTGGAGTAATTGTTTTCTGTATGATTTTATCAGTCTTTCACATCACTGTGGAGGAATTTTAGCCCACTCTTCACCACAGCACATCTGTGGGGTTGAGGTCTGGAATTTGGACCATTGCAACACTTTATTTTCACTCTGATGTAGATTTGATGCTGTGCTTGGGATCATTGTTCTTTTGCATGACCTAATTTGGGCCAAGCATTAGCAGTCACTCACATTTGACTCAAGGCTACTTTGGTATACAGAGTCACTGAGTCATCGACTCAATGACCGCAAGGTACCCAGGTCCTGTGGCCCTCAATCATTGTGTTTCACAGCTGGTATGAGGTGTTTTTACTCATATGCTGTGTTTAGTTTTCTCTACATGTGGTTGATGATTGCACGGTCTGATCTTGAGTCAGTTTGCTGGGACGTCCACTCCTGGGAAGATTGGTAACTCTCTTGAAAGTGTTTCACCTGTGAATAATCCTTCTCACCGTAGAAAGATGGTTTTCAAATTGTTTGGAAATGTCTTCAAACCCCTTTCCAGACTGATGGGAAGATCAGTGCTGATGCCTTTCATCTTCATTAACCCACATCTGAATGTTTCAGACCAGAAAACTGCAAAACTACTTTTAAAGTTCTCCCACTCGCCAGTGCTGATGTGTTTGACCAGCAGCTGCTGGTTCCTTGTTATCCTCTTTCTTCCTATAGAAGCAGTAACATTGTACTTAGTTTTTCTGTACACTTCCTCTGCATTTTTTCTTAGTTTTGTTAAAAAAAAAAAAAATAATTACACGGTGTATTCAGTCATGTGTTGTTGTTAATCTGAGGTTGTATTTGCCTGATTTTAAGGCCTTTTAAAGACTGTGTTATATTTATTACACATGATACATGTACAATAAATACAAACTTTGGAACTGATAGAGGGTTCATTTTCTTTTTTACCATGGCCACAGCTTCAGATGGAGGCACTGGATTCATAAATACGGTATTTTATACATTTCTTTTTCAATATGGAGGTTTAAAAAAAAGTCTGCTGTTGAGATCAGTTTGAAAAATCTGTTCTCATCCAACTTGAGTCAGCAATAATTTTGAATCAGACGGTGACTTATTTTCATCTGAGACCACACCAACACAGTCCTTATTAATCAGGTTTCATGCTAAGCTTTGACTGCTTTGAATCACAATTTTGTAGGGTTGTAGAGAAATAATCAAGAATTAAGGATAGCTTGCATCTTCCTATTTGAAAGTTAGTATAAATGTGCTAACCGCGCACATGTGGTTGACAGCAGGCTTTATATAAAAGCTAGATGTAGCCACAGTAACATTGTGAAATCTTGCGTTTGGTTTTGGAAACCAGATGTCACAGAGGAGGTGTTCCCTTGTCTCTCCCCAGGTGGCCATGCCCTGAAACTTACTCAGGATTACTGTTTGTGCAGCCAAAACTTACCGGTCTTCATCGTCAGAAAGAACACAGGTTTAAGACATGTCACTTGTTGGTTTCCCTTTTCAGACCTGGAAGCAACAACCATCTTTTACATACTGTTTATGTATTTTCACTCGGAGTGCCATGTCTCATGCAACATCAGCTCTGGCGCTTAGGATTAGAAAGTATGGTGGTGCAGTGGTTAACACTGTCATCTCCCAGCAGAAGGTACAAATCCTCAGCGAGAGTTTAAATCCTCAGGCCTTTCTGTCCAGTTTCTCTCTGGGCACCTTGGCTTCCTCCGACAGTCCAGAGACAAGCATGTTAGGTTAAATGGTGATTCTAAATAGACTGCATAGTTGTCTGTGCGATACCCTGGAGGGCCAGTGCAAAAACTGAAACAGAATATTACACTACATTAATGCAGTTGCTCTAACTCATAATCAAAATTTGATTGTGCAAGAAAATGTAACTGGAGGATCTGAATATTGACTCTATCATCTACAAAGAAACTGCAGACCGCAGTAGCACCTGTAGGTAACACATCTTCATGATCACACCTGACAGTTGTGCTTGAGGTACTAATTATTGTTCATTGTGTCCATAAATACCTCATAATAACACTGCAATCTTCTGCATCAGATTGCATTCTTCATCACTGTTTCCCTCCAGCTGTAATGAGATAACTCTGAATTGAATGTTTGAGGGTGTTTGTGTACGTGCCTGATGTGTTGGTATACTTTAAACATCTATGTATTTGTGATTGTGTGTCTGTGTGCGTGAGTATTTGGTGCTTGAGCGGGAGTTCACGTCTGATCTGATTGATGGAGGCTGCAGTTGAGGCAGCACTCCCCCTGATTGCAGCTACAGGCAGCACTAGACTTCTCATTAACCTATGATAATGCACCTGTCACCCTGATACGAAAGCCTTGCAGCACATTTGCTGCGGATGACTGTTCTCGCTTCTTCTTCTTCACCTCCCCCTTTTTTTGTTTCTTTGCCCGATTCCCCCCCTGCTTCATCCATCTCCTTCTGCCTCTCCTTTCTTTCTCACTTTCTTCTACACTCATGTTAACACACACACACAAAGTAAGCTCTGCCTTTGGAGAGCCTTGTTGACTCCTTACCAAAATTGACCACAGCAGATGGAGGTTAGCACCCTCCCCTTCTCTACTGAATAGAGCAGCAGCTAGAGTATTTAATAGGATCTGTGCTCACTAACCTATCGGGACAGGGGCTGATACGAGATCAACCGTTCCAGCTTTCGAGACTGCGCTTGTGTATGGACTACAAATGTGGCAGCAAGTATGTGCAGCAGTATGTGCTTTCACACAACATAAGCCATCCGAGTTGACTTATTTTCTGGCTGGTAGAGACGTGATCTCTCCTTCTGGTGAATTTGAACTCTGAACGAGACAACTTTTCTTTCAATTCAAACACATTAGGTTATGCCAGCTACGTACATTTTAATCCAAATTCGTATCTAAAGTCTAAAAATAAGTGGTAAGTTTCGAGTAACAAATAACTACAGTTCTGACTACAAAGGCAAGAAACTAGAAGTCTCCGTACCTAATTTATTGTGTCATGATAGGGTTAGGGTTGAGCTTGAGATATACTTTTTCATTTCAAAAATAAATAATTATAATAATTTATTTAACACAATTCAATGATCTATGTACTGAGCTTGGAGGATAGAATCAAACTATCAGTCCTATAGTGCTATATCAAGCTGATACCAATACCAGGATTGCTATCGATACTATCGATACTATTGATTGATCCACACATCTCTAATTTCTAAAATATTTTTGTTTTCTAGTTTTTATGACAGGTGATTTAATAACTGTGTCAAGCACTGTATATATAACTAACTTATTTACATTTTATTAAGGTTTAAAATCAGGCGTTTTAGAATAGGTAGGTCCCAGCTAGGCTGCTAGCTGCCCTAGCTAGGCTCCTCCTCAGCTAATTCAGGTCACTGAACTGGACCTATCAAGTGCATCTGTGGTGTTGGGATCTATTTAAGCATTTCTGATGCAATTACCTGCCAAATAAAAGTAGCTTAAGGTGCAGTGGTCAACACATTCAGCTTACACACAAAAATACCCTGAGACACAAATCTAGCATAACAGGGTCACAAGCTAATGTACTCATAGTGCTGGCCCTAAATCAAAAGAGTTGGTATTTATAATAAGTCTTTTTCAAAAACATATCAATGTTAAGAATCACTGTATTTGTGATGTTCATGCAAAGTTTTGTTCAGATTGGCCCACCTGTTAAGGAGGAGATAGGGTACACAGAGACATATGGAAACATATGTAGCAATCTACATGAACTCAACACAGGCCTGCAAAAGTTGCTCCTTTAAGGGGTCAGAAAACATCAGAATTCTTGTACAACTTTCTAAAAATTCATAAAAATGCCAAAATGTGTGTGTTTTACAGTTAGCAACGTCAGAGTGCTTTTAGCATAACGTTTTGTAATTTGTGGTGTGAAAGTCTCCCCAGTTTGCCTCAGGGTTAAACATATACAGTTTTATGTTGGGTCAGATCTGCTTACCATGTATTATCACTTTCACGCACAAGTTAGCTATGTGCACCTGACACCTCTACCCACGATGCGGCTTGTGTTAATTTTGTGATGTGTAAATATTGATTTAATTAGCACTTCCATTACATCTGAACTGAAGGCGAGCTGGCACAATCATCTCCAGTAGTCAGTGTCTTATAATAATGTGTCTCTATAAGTCATTTTCTCCTCAGCAGACAGGCTCCAGTTCCTCCTCCAGATGTCTTCTTTATTCCCTGTAGCCCGTTCCACTCGGTTTCTCTGCTCTCCAGAGGGCCTGTGTGTGATTTATTTATCATATCTGCACATTTAGTTAGAGCCAGGAACACGCCCAGAGAGCTCGCAGGGCTGCGTGAACACACTCTCTCGAGCTGCTGGGGAGTGTCGAGAAAGGGAGGACTTCAGAGGACAGGCTGTAAATCAGTAAAGACGTGTGTCAGAACCGTTGCGTGTTGAGTCGCGGCTGTTTCACAAGGACATAAATGGAGATTCTCAGTCTATGAATTTGTTGAGGATGTTTAGGTTTGGGTCTTTTCGGCAAAGAGACGCTTCAGCAGCTCCCATAAGCTAGAGAAACAGAGGAGGCTGCACTGGTGCCTTTTGATGCAGAGCATCCTTTGGAATTCAGATTTCCCAATATTGGCAGGACTTGATCATGATTAAAGAATGAGCATGTGTGGTGCTGGGAATGTCTCTGGCATGACTCTTTGCTTCCAACCTCTAATCTCCTCTGTTTCATCTTATGCCATGCTCATTTCTCCAAGGACAGTCAAACATTGCTTGAACTGTTAATGTCTCTGGACAATAGCCTGAGTTTGTTTGCGTTGGATACCAGCTGCGCTCATTAAGGAAAAGCACAGGGATAATAAAAAAAGAGGAACACCCCTGCTTTGACTCGGACCTTCCTGTCTAACAGCCATTCAGCTTCCTGTTGGGGCCTCTGTCTTGGTTTTTTTTTTTGTTCTTTTTGTCCTTTGACTCCCTGCGGTTAAACTGGCATAAATATCCTGCCGTCCTTTTGCTTTTCATGTATAAGCGGATCATCGAGATGTAACAGAACCCACAATCACTTACAAATGAATTCACACGTTTCAAATTGTCAGCAGTGACGCGAGTACCTTTTTGAAGTCATTTGGCTGTTTTTGCCCAGCAAGCTGTCATTTGGAAAATACACATTTTCAGCACAAGTGCTCATTTATTTCCACTGCTTACCGAGTGGAGCAAAAAGTACTGGAAAGCAAGCCTCTCTCAATGTGACGAGGGCAAAGTGGATATCTTTAACACGGCAGCCCGCTGTGTTTAACATGTAAAAAAGAGGGAGCCCACGCTGGACATAATTGAAGCTGAGAACAGACGCCACTTTCTCGAGGAGTTTAAATTAGAACCCTTTATTTTTTTTTTAAAAAAAGAAGAAAAAGCTAATGGTAAATTTATGCATCAGAGTAATCAAAATGAGAGGAAGGAGGTGGGGAGCAGAGCGGATGGCCTTCAGTGGAATATTCTTGGCTGCTGATTAGAGAAGCCCTGTTAATGAGATTCACTGACAGACTAATACGGAGAACAGCATGCCCCCTGCTGCGGCTGTCTGTGTCGTCCCTTTCTCTCAGTCCCCATCTTCGGCTCGTATTTTGCTCTTTTTCTCAGTTTCTTCCTCTTCGCTTGTCACGTCCTCACAGAGGGAATCGTGTTTTCACTGGACTGGGACAGCAGGGGATCCGTCTGTTTACCACCAAGTTCTTTAATGATCCCAGTTGAGGAGTTCTACCTTTAACAGCACACGATTCTCACAGTCCTGTCTTCTTCAGGAAGGAGAGACAGGAGGACTGTTCTTAGCAGCCCACCACACACACACGGACACTTACGCACAAAGCACCTTGGGATTTGGGTACGGGTGGAGCCATATGAAAGGCAGAAAGAAGGCAGCTGGGGCACATTAGTAGGAGTAATGACAAACGGGCGATTGCTGTTGGCTTTCTCATATATAAGCAGTAAACTGCAGCTCTCAGGTACTGTCACTCAAAGGAGTAACACAGTATGTGTCCTTTAGGTGTGTGTGGTGGTGTGCACTTCATATGCAGCCATATGCTAAGAGGTCCATCTCAGGGCTCAGTGGAAAACTGTGCAGAGGAGGGGGGAGAGCCAGCTGTTTTAGCTCAGTAAGCTGAAAGATGAGTTCATGGGGAGAACATCTGAGGCTTTCAGCTCTGTTGACCCCCGAAGAAAGTCTTAATCCAGACATTTTGTGCGCATATGTGTACAGTGAACACTGAAGATGAAACTATTGTTCAGGTGCTTTGGTTCCAATAAACTGTGATCTAATTGCCATTTTGCCATAACGATACTTCAAAACAAAAATAATAAGCCAGATGTGGAAACAGACACAAACGCGTTGGTAATGCCTGTGGCTGTGTGAGAGAGTCCGATAGAGAGGGTGAAACGGGGTCTAAAGGAAATAGTTGAGAGTGTGATTGTGCCAGACAAAAGTGTTTCCTATTAAGCAGAAGCGTGTCTGTGTGCGTAGGCTAACAGCTTTCACTACAAAAAAAGTCAAGCTGGAGTTAATGGCCTTCCTTGCATCGCACGATTCCCCTTTTCTGTTGGCTCAGCAGCTGCAGCCTCAGTGTTGTGACAAAGAGGGAGAGAATTTAGCAGAGGTCAGATGGAGGGATGGCTCGCAGGGTGCGAGTGCCCTCTGGTCGCATCGCTTGCCTTCCCCCAGCTGAGGAAAAACAAATTCTCTAAACCACAAGCAAACACCCAAAGACCCCACCCCCCCCACCCCCCACCCCCACCACACACACACACACACACACACACACACACACACACACACACACACACACACACACACACACACAGGACTTCTGTCCAGACTGTACTGCTGCAGAGTCTGTGGTCAACCTCAACGCCTGTATATAAAAGATGGACACAGTCACAGTGACTATGGTCTCTGAGTTTTGACCCCTCAGCATCAGCATTTTTGGCCCCTGTTATGTTGTCTTTTTTTTTTTTTTTTAGGAGCCAAAAACGACCATATTTACACAAGAGGCTGTAAGTTTTATTCATCAAATCTGGAGCACAAACCTGACTGAGCTGCACCAAACAACAGGCCATAACAGTTTCTGATATGACAGCAAAATCCATCAACAAGTCTTAGCATGCTTTTTAAATGAAGTTAAGTTAGGCACTCTAACGTGGAACTTCATGGGAACTGACTTGCTTCTTGAGTCTGCCTCACTGGCATGACAGGAACTGCAGTTTTTGAGACACTGTTCAGCTCTGGGGGGTGGGTGGGGGGTTGCTTGGTCATACACAGCTGATTCACTTTGATCTCTCCAGAGTTCTCCTCAATTCACCTTTTCTCAGCAAACCACACATAGACTATCATCAGAATAGTCTATGTGTGTTTTGTAAGTTATGATCGGTTTTATTGTGCCCAGTGACTGATGTCTATTTAGATATGCCTGTTTTGCTGTCCTGTAAGCTAAATATCCCACTTTGGTCAGTTGTGTCTACTTTACAGTTTTTCCTTGACCAAAGTGGGAATGCAAGAGAAAGGGAAAAAACATACAAACACCAAGGAAAATATGCTCCAAATATAAAAACTGCAAGAATACCAAAAACCTAGCAAAAAGGGAAAACTAAACGCTAATGGAAAATGCTACAAAAAGACTTGGCTGCAGTTTGATTGAGTATGACTGGCTCTTTTGCAACTTTCTTGTGGCATTACAATTTTTTGAGACTGTGAACAATATTTTTTTCTTTGATCTCTGATGACCAGGAAGGAGGACAGGATGAGCTCATCTGTGAGGCTTCAAAAACCAACAAATCACACCCCTTGTTTTTAAGGATTCAGCCAATCACTGCACCAGTGGACAGGGGGGTCATGTGAGACCAGTTAACTCTTTTACGAGACCCTACCAGACAGGCGGGGGGAATGGGATGGAGAAACGCTGTCTTTTAAGGGCTACTGGGGGATAGTGCGCTTCCATCTCAAGGTTATTAAAGAGCTCGGCATGCGCACTCTCTCACAACCTGCGGATGAAGCCTGCTGCATCTGGGCTCAGCTAGAGAAAGAAGCTTAACCCCTTGTCTCCTTGCTCTGGTTGTCCTGATCCTTCATGTTTCCATTTCAGCCCTTATAGATTGTTTTCCCAGTTTGCAACTGTATCAGAAGCAGTTCTCCATCTCAGTCATAACTAAGTCTAAACTGAACATAGAGACATAAGAAACAAGTCTTTATACTTATATCTAACACCTTTGTGCGAAGTATTTGCTCAGAAATCAGAGACAAGACTCATAGCTTCACATGCATTTCTCAGAATTATTGTAATTCAGAGATTACATTCACAAGTACACTGCAAATAGAAACTACTAAAGGTATGTTTATATCAATTTAGTAAAGGATATTCAAAAAAGTAAAAACAAAAAAAAAAGATTTATAGGGCATAACTATTGGCTGGACATCATCAATATACTTTCTTTTTGCACTTTCTATTCACACAGTCATGTTCTTAAGAAATAGGAAGCAATCCAGCAAAGGCCTGACACAGGACCTAAGAGATTCATCTGACCCTTCAGTTGGCCCATCGACTGTTCACTGAAGCCTCATCAGAAATGGGCTCATTGGAAGGGTGGCTGTCAAGAAGCCATATTTACAAAGGGAAACGGTAGAAAAGGCTGAGGTATGCCACATTACACAAGAACTGCACTGAAAATCTGTGTCAGTGGGTCTTGTGGAGTGATGAATCCTAATTTGAAATTTTTGGTTCTATATATGGAGTTGGTTAAGAGAGAGATACAATGGTGCGTGTCTGCAGCCATCTCTAAAACATGATGGAGGCTTAGTCCTGACTTGGGGCTGCATTTCAGTCAGTGGTGTTGGGGATCTTTGTAAAACTGATGGAATTATGAATGCAGGAAAGCACCATCTGATTTTCATACATCATGCAACACCATCTGGAAAGCGTCTGATTGGCAACAGCATCTCAATGATCTCAAACACAGTGCCACTGAGGAAATAGCATACCTGGTGGGAAAAAAATACACACAGTGGAAAACAATGTGTTTTAAACTCTGGGATTTCCCCCCTCAGAGCATGAACCTTAACGTATCTGAAGTAACCTGAGAAAACACCAGTAACTATGTGGTGTATCTGAAGCGAGACACAATCAGTTCATCTTGTCAGATGACCTATGGACCACGTGCATAGTTTTATTTTGTTGTTTTTTTCTAGTTGCAGCACAAACAGTAAAATTGAGAAATAGCTCTGCATAGAGCATGCTGTGTACGCTTGAGGTACTCATTAGATTTAACTCTTCAGGCATCTGCAGCGATAAACGAACACACTCGAGTTTTAGAGATCTTCCTCGTCTCTGTTTCTTGGTCTTTACGACACACGTGTGCCCTCACATAAAGTGAAAGGACTGGGAAGAAGACTAGTCTAGTAAACCAGGATTTGATTAACTCCTCCACAGGGAATTGGTGGGGTGGGGGGGTAATATAGACGGTACATCTAACTGAATTTCACTTTTTAAATTTCCCTAGCTTGTACTCCTGTATCCGGTCTTCCAGAGAGCTGAGCAGTTTACAGCCAGCAAGAGAGAATTTGTCGCCAGATTGGCTTTGTCATTTTGATTCATGTGGGGCTCACTGCCGAGTGTGTTATTGTGCAATCCTGAGCCTATTCTCCTGGCTCACCACGCTCTCGTCTGGTTTTATTAACTTAGCATCTTAGATGTGTTCTGTAAGAGACGAGTAGTCACGGGAAGACTTGGAAAATGATAAATTGATAGAGAAATTTTTCTTTTTTCTATTCCCTGAAACTTGCTGCTGATTGAAGCCTTGAAGTCTTTACATATTGTACCCCCTGCTGTGAGCTGAAGGTAGGTGGATGACAAGAGAAACACAAGGGGAAGAAGAAAGAGTGTGGAGGAGAAGGTACAGGAGACAAAACAGTTAGCAGTGCATGATGTAACAGCCTCTTTTTTTTTTTTACCTTTCCCTTTTTCTGCAGGCACAAGATTTCTGTCACCCACATGGGAAACCGACACAAACTGTTCACAAAGATCCGATGAATAATTCTTGATTCTGTTGGATTACCAGTGGTATTTTTTCACTTGACAGAACCACTGGCATCCCATGACAGCCTTCTGAGCCTGTTTCATGTGCAGGTTGCTTTGACATTGTGGTAAAATGAGTTTATTTGCTTTCTTTTTAGGAATTATTAGTGTTGTCCCTGCAACATAAGCACTTTGATCCTGGACCATCATTGCAACTGGCCAGTCATGCTGGTTGTGATTCCATAGTTCTAACTCAAAGAAAAGAGGCTGGAGGTGGCCATAGAAATTCTATAAAAGATGGATGTAGCCACTGTGGCATCACTCACTGGTTTTGATCTTCACAATTTGAAGTTTCAGTGTTCAGCATCTTGGCTTGCCACCATTTTTAGACCTGAGGTTGACGTGTTATCAAGCCTTGATACAAAGCAACATTCATAAAATGTATGGGTGCAGGGCAGAAGCACAAATACTCACTATTCAGTGCTCAGTAAGAGACTGTTAACAACACTAGAATTATACTCACCAAAAGTGAAGCAGTGGGCTCTATTACATTTGACATAATAGTTCAGATAATTCCATGAAAAGGCTCCAACATGGTAAAAAGGTCCAGGTCAGTGTCACCAATTAGCGGAGGTGAAGCCTAGGAGACAGCTACTGGCTACAGCGGCTAGTGTCGAGACATCTGTTAATCAAAGCTGCCAAGTCCCTTCATGTCACAGTATCCAAATGAACTTCTAAAAATTGTCACGCATATTATGTTATAAAAGGAGAACCATCCATCCAAACAAAAGTGTTTATGTACCAAAAGAAACATGTTTTCACGGCTGAAATTGGGTATTTTAATCGAGGTTTTTCATGTGACATCATGTGCACATTGCTCAGTAGTGGTCTGTCATACTGGCTGTGGTACAGTCACCAGTTGGTTGGAAAAAATGTTTATTCACTGGCTGGTTGGCAGTGGTTCCTGGAGGTTGCTGGGCAAAATTGGTTGAAAGAAAGTGCTGCAGCAAAAATCTCCCAGCAGTTGTTTTGGTTGCAAGTAGATTGCCACGGTAGTTTTTACCCCTCGGCCGTAAAAGGGTCATGGCGTATTGTTGTCCAGGTCATCCACCCACTCACCCACCAGGTGGGCAGGTGGGTGGGGTGAACGTCCAAATTTGTGTATGCAATAACTTGAGAACAAGGTGACAAAGACACCATAGAAATAGACACCATAGATCTACTAGGAGTCTTGGGGGCAGCATTGGCAGCCATCAGTTTGTCTTTAAACACTTGCAAACTAGTGGCCAACCAGTGAAAAAATGTGATACAAACTGGAAATGGAGAAGGTTCACCTTTAAGTAAAAGTTGTGTCTCAGCACTGCAGGCAACATGTTTCAAAAGGCGCCACTTTTAATTCAACAGCAAACAGTCTCCATTTCTGGCTTGTTTCACGCTTTCCACAGTTTCACTACAGCTTGGAGAGTGGCTGGACAGTGTTTGTAGACAGCTCTACCACCTTCATTCAGTCTGCAACTACAGCAATATGCTAGCAAGCAAAGCAATCACAAGTCTTTGCCAACAGGTTGGGGAATACAGAATTTTCCCAAGTGACCAGTTGTTACCAGGGGGGCACTGAACCCGTCTGTAGTCTTGCCTGCATGACTGAGGCTTTAGCATCATTTTTCCTGCAACTGCCATCAAGCTCCAGCAACCGTTCACCAACTGGTCGAGGAATACTAATTTTTTCCCTTATGACTAGTTCTCAGAAGGTGATAGATCAGTCTCTATGCCTGTGTGACTGTCTCTATGCCTGTGTGACTGTCGCCTCATTCAATCGATCAGCTCCAAGTAACCATTAGGGAAACTGCAGTTTTTGCCAATTCCAGATTGGCTTATTTTCTTAGCCCCAAGGTTGCCACTTCTCTTTAAGGTTGTGATGGATAAAAGGATCAAAAGCAGGGCTTTGTCTGAAACCAAAAGTAAATGTGGCCCTACTTAAAGCAGTTTTTATGTAATCACTTTTCAGTCGCACATTGGTTAGGTGTAACAGAAAAAAACTCAGTTATCTTGAGGAAAAGATAATGGTTTCAATTAAAATGGATGCTTCACAACATTAACTATCTATTTAAAAAGTCTCAGTGCTTGCTTGTTGAGAGTGCACTGAAGGCCTTCTGGTGTAGTCTTTTTTCCCTGACTTTTGTAATGTTGTCACATTACAAAAATGTGATTGGCCAGTTCCAGACATGGTCTTTGAAGTTTTGGCACTTTTGCTTTTCTATAGTTTAAATAACAACATATAGTGTGTTACTTAAAGAGGCTTATATGTACTGGGTTAATACTGGTTCAGGTCTGTGTGCTGAATCATGCTAATCAGCTGCTGGTGATTCATATTTACCATACGACACAAGAGTAGAATCAGTCTTTCTGACACGCACAGGAAAGTGGAAAAGCAAAACTATTTTTGTAAGTCAGATAAATGCCATATAAAAATTCATGCAAGTTATTCATTCAATTCTCTGTCCCTGTGCCAGGAGTCCAGTTGGTTTCTTCCTTCCTCCTCTGCTTTGCTGCAGTCTGGACTTGTGCGCCATGTGCTTTGTGGTCTGTGGATATAAGAGTGGAAGTGACAGGGTGGGACAGCAATGTCCCCAGAGGGACCTGACGTCCTTCTGCCTCAGCAGTGAGCAAGACTCAGCGAGTCCTAAATGAAATGCTCAGCCCAAACTCATCATGACAGAGAGGACGGAGCCTCAGCTCAACCCTGAAGGTGACTGGACTCTCACTGTGGTCAGAGGCCACACGTTTACATGCAACACTGCACCCATATGATCTGAAAAAAAATACCTTTGGGATCTGAAATATGTTGGAAATCCATCCATAAAAAGAGAGAATCGTGTAAAACGGCTTTGACAGCACAGTCGCCTCAACAGGTGCTACGAGACTGGCTCAAAGCCACAGCCCAATCGTCTGTGATGGCGAGACAGACGATGGCAGCAGCAAAGCCGTCCAAGTGTCATTATAAATCACTTATAGATGAGTTTTACTGGCTCGTCTGGTTTTGTGCATATGTAGTCGTGCTGGTAAACCCCAGAAGTCTGCTTTGTGATTGGAGAGAGAAATGATGGGCCTCTTGGTTAATGGCGAAAGCAACTGGCGGTGGAAGCCTGTGTTTTTCTAGCTCATCTGGCTTAGATTAGAGCACGCCTGCACTCCACTGTCATAGTGAGAGTGGAAAGGAGATAGAGGCATTAAGAGATGAAGAGAGCACAGAGTGAGGAGGGAGGGGACTAAGGGACACGTCTGGGCGGTGGGAGGGAGTGAAAACAATAATATAGAGAGCAGGGAGGAAGGAGGGGTGAAAAAAAAAGCATTTGCAGAGGTTTTTAGGATTTGTGATGAGCAGTGTCACCCAAAGTGCTTAACTCAAGTCAGAGGCATAAACCCTTTAGATAGGCCTTGTGAAACAATGAAGGAGGGGGAAAGCTTTTAAGACGAGGCCGTGAATGAAAACTGAGAGGCAGGGAACACAGCCAAACACGACTGGTTGCCCCTGGCATGTCCTTGCCCGCTAACTAAAGAGCGCACGCCCATTACGGGAGGGCAACTTTCACCCTCTTCACCTTCAGAACATCCTTCTGCCTCCACATCCGCCCCCCGCCTCCTTTGCTAATACTCTCACTTAGCTGACAGTCGCTCCCTGCACTCCAGAAGAAAAAAGAAAAGCACAGGAACAAAAAAAAATAGTAGGCAGGGTATCCATATCACTCAGTGCAGGTTAGAGTCGGCTACATGGTTCACCAGCTTTGTGTTGTTGTTGTTGTGCACCTGCAGAGTCTCTGAAACAAGTTATAGACATGCTGGAACTAATTATTTCTTCTGCTGACAACAGCACAGTTTCACAATGCCTTAATTACGTGGCTAAATCAGCTCCACCCATATCTGTTTCTTGTCTTGCAGTAGGTGCATCTGCAAATCTGCTTTGTGGCTCAAGAGATTTATTTTAAGTTAACTGGCATTTTCTGTCTGTATGGATTTTGTGTCGTAAATGCTTGTACTCTTTTTTCTTTCTTGTTAGTTAATCCAGTCTCCTAGACAGCGAGCTGAGTGGAGGGATTTTGAGTGTTTTGAGCCCGTCAGTCTGTCTCAGCTTGTTGTGCACCCTGCGTGCAGACAGGCTTTCTGGGTCATGCCTAATTGACAACCTGTATTAATAACAGTGAGCAGCATGTGCATGCGTGTGTGTGTGTGTGTGTGTGTGTGTGTGTGTGTGTGTGTGTGTGTGCGTTTATGTGTGCATTACTGTCCTGGTTTTTGCTGTCTCACTGTCCTCAGGCACAGTCTAGAGCTCTACCCATACAAAGATACAGCCCATCACAGAAGACCACCCTCTTATCCTCCACCCTTTCTTGTTCCCTGGGGTTCCTGCTAATTTTTGGGCTACCAGGGATGACACAGAGGGTTGGTGTGTGTGTGTGTGTGTGTGTGTGTGTGTGTGGTGGTGGTGGGGGGGTATCACGCTGTCACTCCAGACTGGCCAGCCTTCGTTCACACTCTTGCTTATTTTGTCTCTACATGGGGTCGGTTTCCCTCCCGAGCTGGCGTGGGGGATGTTGGGAGGGGTTGCAGTCTGAACAAATAGCATCTCCTCTAATGAGCAGACAGTACAAAGCAGTGTTCTAACAAGAACCAGGGAAATGCGAATACACTGGCTGTTGTTGTGTAGGTGCAGTCATTATTTCTACTAGCTGTTAGTTTTACGTTCACCACAAGCCTGTCCTAAAGGTGAGGGAAATATAACAAGGTCACTGCTTTGATGCCAAGACATTTGCAATAAATCTTGATTTCTCCCATCCATGTGAAACAGATGCAGGTGCAAGGATTTTAATCTCAAATGCTTCATTGGCCACCTTATCATACTGCTGTGATCATGTGTAGAGACTGAAGAGTGAATATGAGCAGGACATTGCTACAATACAAACGTCTCCTTGAATAAATTGAGGGAATTTTTAAAAAAAAGGGTGGGTGGGGTTACTCAGTCAGACAGTTTTTAAGCAAGCCAAAAGTTACGCCCAATTATCTAAAACTAAAACAAGAGTTCTCAAACTTTTAACGACTCAAAGCCAACTTAGTAAGTGAGCATATAATTGAGCCCGGCGCTGAAGAAATGCACACATCAAACAGTTTTACTGCCGGTAATGTGTCTGGCGTGTGCTATAATCAAAATGTCAGGGCTCCTTTATGTGTATACATTTTTTTAAACCCCATTGGCAGAAGTATACTTGTCAGTAATAGGAAGGTTTACTCTTTTATGTTGCTGCAGTTGAAACTAAAGAGACAAATGACCATTTCTTTCTCAAATCGCTCGACATTCTTTCTTCACTGTGCTTTCATTTAGCATCAAATGTTACCAATCTGCACCAAAGGGCTGCCAAGTTGAGAACCCTAAACCATTATATCTAAACTATTTTATTTGGAGGTCAGTGTTGGATCTGATATGCTCCACATTAATGTGTAACCAGGGGTTTAAGTGGGCTGGAACAATCTGGAACAGCATTCGGGCACCTTCAATAAATGAGCAATTGAATCTTGTATGAAGGCTAATACATAATAGAGTTAGAGAGTTAATTTTTCCTGGTGTTGTTTCCAGCTGACGGCATGGAGATACTTGCTCAGTAATAAAATAATGACATCCCACCATCCGCTTACACCTTCAGCTCATCACTTTTTCCTTCTCGTCCCTGTGATGGGTTCATGGTGCAGATGTCAAAGTTATGTTTGTGGCGCTTCAGCATCTAGTTAGCACAACCGAAGACGAGTGAGCATAAAAGGGACAGCTTTATGAAGCGGGGGGTTTTCAGCAAATAAAAACACATTAATGTTTGATACTGTCACTCATGGGCAAAAATGAAAACGAAACAAGGGGGAGAGGAAAAGGAATGATCTTTTCAAAGATAGCCCCTCTGCAAGTGACATTTAACAAATCAGAAATTTTGCTCACTCGTAGTTCCTTATTGTAGTTACTCTTAGTTAAAGACTATCAGATTTCGTCTCTGTACATAATGTGTTGCTAAATTTTGTTCTTTTGAATTTCTTGCAAAACAAACTTAAGTGTGCTCTTCTTGTGTTATCCAAATTTTGCACAAGTATACTGTACTAACCACTTTGGTAGTCTGCAGCTCTGTAGTGAAGTTTACAATAATAATTACAACAACACTGGTACAGAATAGGTTGTAGTGTTCATGGTAAATGCTAGGCTACATCAGCTATTTAGAATTAAAATAATGATGTTGGTTAGATTCATTCACCTGATTTTACCTTTTGTACTCGCGTCATATTGTCTAAGGGTGGGAATCCAAGACGATAAAAGCAGAAGCAGGTCACATGATGACAGCCTGTACACAGAATGAAATCTACTTTATAATCTATGTGACTTATATCTAAGTGATTCTTTGCCCCATGCTGCACCTGATCATAGGATTTACCTACCTGCCAAATCTCACATTAAACCCTTTGTGTAACAAGTTGGTAGCAACTGTGTTGTTACTTGCATCATTTCTTTGATTATCTGCAGGATAAGCAAAGAGAGAGAGAGAGAGAGAGAGCCCTTTTCCTGGAATCATCTGACCAATTCCTGTGCAGGAAGAAAAAATAGCAGTTGTCTTTATTTGTTTAGCACAGCACTTTTTTTTTCTTTTTCTTATGTTTTGCACAAGGACAAGAGTGGCAGACTAAAGCACAAAATGTGTCCACTGTTTGCAAATACAGCATGCTAACACAAAGCTACTAGAGTAGAACCTGAGAGTCAGAATGATGTTAAAGCTGTGTGTATGTGGATCTAAGCCGAGCAGCCTGAGCTCGATATTCAGCAGGTAAGAAAAGTAACAATAAGCAGCCAGGCTTGTAGCAGCATTAATGTATACACACCAACATGTATATTTATATTTCTGGTAATTAGGTGGGAATATATGCTGTGGAATTGTACAACAGCAATGTAACATGTAAAAAGGAAGGAAGTAGATAAGCAATTTTCCAGAGTAATGCGGAATGCATTACTTTTTTCAGTAAAAACTAGAACATGAATGAAACCCTTGTGAACAGTTTATATGGGAGCCAACCCATAGCTGTAGCACGATGTCAGTGTATGAGTTGTGACAAAGATTTACAGGGTGTGAGACGATGTTACTGTTCACATTTTTCCATATTTACAAATCATTTCAGACTGCTAACGTTTGTTTTCCAGTCTGACCGTTTTAAGTGAAGTCATCACGTCCCACCATTATGGTAGCTAATCTGTTCGGTGCAATCTTGCTATAATCGATAAAACTAAATCAGTGGTTGTGGTGAACTCCTAGAGGATTATAAAGTTGAGCTGCGATATTTAAAAGTGTACATTAGCAGATAGAGACCATTTATGCCAACAAAACTTACATGATGTGTCCACTGACCCCTTCCATAGTTTTTTTTTGGCAAAGACAAAGATAGCTCATTCTTATTTATTGTCCTTTGAGGTCTTTGGCTGACACACTGAGTTATGACAATAGTGAGATCGCTCTTTTCTTTATATTTTGTTTCCAAGGAGCCAGACTATCTACATTTTTTTTTCAATCCAGTCATTGTACCGGATCATCTTCAGAGGAATGTTTTTCTTCTTTGTTTGTTAAAAAGCGTAACACCTACTTATGAATCACTCTGGTATATAAAGCAAAGAATGAATTTTAATTATGTCTTTTAGCAGCTTGTTGCTGAAACACATCATTTGTTACTTTTTCTTCAGAGCAGTGTATAAAAAATGCCAAAGATAAAACAGTTTAACCGACATAAAAGAGTATTTTTATGTCAACAAGGCGATTCCCAAGGAGCTATTAACAGAAAACCTGGTATATCTCAGCACAGTCTGCAGTGTATCCCTAAAAAATTTGAGGGAACTGCACAAGTGGAGGACAAATGAAGAAGTGGCAGGCCTAAAAAATTATTTACTGCAGATGAACAGTATCTGAAGGTCATGTCTTTAATAAATAGAAAAAGAAATCTAGCACAATCTGAACCTGAAATATGCACCTTTAATTTTAGATGATCCATCTACTGTTGATTGAAGCCTCATCAGAAATAGTCCCTGTGGAAGGGTGGCTGTCGAGAAGCCTTGTTAAAGGAAGGAAAACAGGGTAAAAAAGGCTGAAGTTTGTCAAATTACACAAGAACTGGACTGAAAATCAATGCTAACAGGTCTAATGGATTGATGAACCCTAATGTGAACATTTTGGTGGGGGTCAGGAGTGAGGCGCAACAGTGAGTGTGAGGCTCTGTCATGGTTTGGGACTGAATTTCAACCAATGATGTTGGGAATCTTCTCAAAATTGATGGAAATGAATTCAGAAAAACACAGTGAAAATTCCTAACATACATTAACCCAAATATTAATCTTTTCCTAAACCTGACCCATGTGTCCTTGGTGTATGAATCTATACAAGCATAACAAGCATTTGACTATAAACGACTACTACTAAACACATAGACTACCTTCTGCTGACTTAAAAATGTTGGTACTGGCTCTAAAAAGATTGACAAGCCCTGCTCTAAATTTTTACAGTTATTTATTAAGTGTTGCTACTGATTTATACGTGTCTTTATAAATCTGCTCAATTAGATACTTGACCCCATGTATTTGCATGTCATTTACTGTCTCCTGGAAGTATCCAGCTATTCAACTTCAAGTTTGAAGCCGGAAAAAAAGTGGCTGTTATGCAACATCATCGGTAATGGTGCTAAACAAAGAATAAACTTGATTCAATTGGGCTTCTCTCTCAGGGTCAGATCTTTGAGTACAGCCAGAGCCAGACAGTTAAGAAACACAACTTTTCTTCTGATGAAAGACATGTCTTTTCTTCACACAATGAGCAAACTTTCTTGTTAATCTTGCAAGAGGCACTTTGAGCTGATGCGTGCGTGTTTGCTGAGTCTGGAAGTGAAAGCCGTGTTACCTTGAAAGTCTGTACGCTCTACTCTCTGGGGCAAAGCGCTCCTGCTGCTCGGCCTTCTAATCTCTCGTGGAGTGTGCTGTGTTCAACGCGCACTCTAATAACCCTCTGCTGCTGTTTTTCTCACGCGCGCCTCAGCTTCATTGGTGCTTCCTGTCTTTCATTTGTGTCTCATCCACTGGCTAGACCTGGAAAGAATCCAGCTTTGTTCTCCTTCACCTCACATCCCAGTAATGTTGTTGTTCCCAGGACAGATATCAGTGCAAAGAGAAACGGTGTCCACGTTCACAAAACTTCAACACTGACATGATAAAAGTCCAAGACAACAGCAACAACATGTATATGTGTGTGGGAGAGAGCAAAAGTGAAGCAGTGGGGAAATTATTTGTTTGTTAATGTGACCGAGTGCGTTCATATGTGCAGTCTGATGTGACTACTTTAAATCCCCCCAATCGACCCTTCTGACTGCAGGAGGACAATAAATCTTTGTCTCCTTCCTAAGATAATGCTTTGGACTCGGACTCTGGCGCACTATGGTCTGTGGAATTTAAATGTGAGAGCTTGTAATTTCTCACATCTGCTTTTCTCATGAGTATCCACGTCTTTATATGGTCAAACTATTCTGTGTGGCTCCTGCTATTCAGTAACAACATCTAGAAATGGCCTGAGATCATCTAATCACGTCCATATCCACGTGCTGACAGAGCGGTGCAGCCTATTTAGAGGCAGCACTGAAGCGTGCTGTTCAAACTCTGCTTCTGAGATGAACGTCTTCAGTTTAAATAGCTTCAAGTGAACATTAACATGCATTTTGTCGCCGGAGCACACTTAACGCGCACATTGTTTCACCTCTCCATGACAGTCGTGCTGCTTCTGTGTGAGCAGACTGACGGGGCCACGTCCTGCTCGGCTCGCAACACTGAACTCTGTTGTCATGGCGACGGAGACGTCGTGGCAGTTGGAGTGCATCTCCTCTGAAAATAAGACCAGCACACAGCATTATGCATCTACGCGTACTGCCTCTTTACTATTAATGGACATAAATATTTATACGGTTTGGAAGATATTTTCACGGTGGAGGAGAGCCAGTGGCCTGTGGCGAGCAAAGACATGAGCTGATGAGGTGGTCCGTGTCAAACATTTGTGTCGGTGTGCTCGTGTGTGGAGGCGCAAGTGCATTGCTCAGCACCATACTGTATAAGAATAATGATGCTGGGTTTTATAACATGCAAATTAAGCACTCATTGTGCTTAACATACATTTGAATATCTTCAGTCGTGCTCCGTATTTGAACAGTTCATCTCTGCTGCAGAGACGTGGTAATGAAGCGTTCACAGTATTCTTTGACTGCATTGAGCAAAGAAAAAAAACAGCAGTTAGTTAATTGATTTGGCAATTTATGCAATCAAAATACTGACAAGTTACAGAATCCAGACTCTCGGTTGTTTCTTCTGTTTTATATCAGGCTAAGCGATGGGCTGGGCAGGTGGTGTGATCAGTGTGGGACATAATAAAGATGGTGTTGAACTTTAACTAACTAATAATAATCTCAGGCAGGTGTAGGTTTATCTGTTTGGATTAACCTACACCAGGGGTGTGAAACATAAGGTCCGAGAGACTGAATCAACCCAGCAAAGACTCCAATCCAGCCCACCAGAATATATGAACTCACAAACACACTTTGCCATCTTAATTCATGTTCCACCTGCATCCTTACATGCAGTGAATGGGTCATTTGAGCAGCACCTCCCCAAGAGACCCCTCACAAAATCAAGAAACAGAAGCTGTTTCACTTTGTTATATAAAATGAATTCATACAAGAAAAAAATGTTGCTGATTTATCACCACAGTCTACCTGCACATTAGCCACTGTATTGAGCAAATGCTTAGCTAACCCAGATAGATTCGCAAAGCATGAATTATGCATCCCAAATGTAACAAGTAAGCCTAATTTCTCTACTTCTAAATAGATTCACACAGACGGGCGCTGTCTGCACCAAGCAGTGCTAGGGTTTGGGTCACTTACATTCACAACTTACTTATATCCTTGATGCTCTCTGGAGGAACTGAAAAACATACAGATGACAATGAATAACAGCTGGTTAACCACAATGCACACTGGGTGAGAGTAAACATCCCTAGGGATTAATAAAGTATGCTGATTCTGATAGTCCTCCCTACTGTCTACACGTAAATACAAACCAAGAGTTTTTATTAATATAAACTGAGAAAAACGTGCATGAAAAAATATTAAATATTTTAATAAATACTGAATATCTTTAAGCAGGTTTTTAGGGTTTATTAAAGTAAGATAAATAAAGCATTTGAAAATTTAGTTGTATGCTTCTGTTGTCAGACCTCCACAACTTTCCACGTGCATTGGTTGAAAGCGGCAGTCATGGAGACACACAGCAACACCTCCTGTGCTAAACAGCGGGCATATGTGACAACAGACAGGGCACTGGTTGGAGCTGGGGTTGAGGTGGCTTGCAAATGTGGAGCAATTGATGCTTGTATTTGCCAATCCATCTGGCAGTTGGATGCATGTATGGGTTTCAGATGGGTAGTTAGCCAATGTGGGTTGGCCATGGGATTGGTTAATCTGCTAGGACTGTGACCAAGCTTTCTCTCATATTTTTGAGCAACAATGCAACATGTAAAGAAAAGGTTGGACCCACTCTAATGTCCAGTGAACATGAATCTAGAGCCTCAAGGTGGTTAGCCTAGCTTAGCATTAGGACTGCAGATACAGCTAGCCTGACGTCAAAAGTCTCTGAAGTCTCGTGGTGTAAATCATCATGTTGCTCTTAAACTTCAAATAAACAAAATGTGATGTGTTGTACTTTTAGAGGCATTCATTGGCAGATGTATTTGACAGGACCAGGCAAACTTTTTTTACACTGCTTTGAGAATTTATGCTAAGCTAAGCAAACTGGTTGCTGGAACTTGTTTAAGGTGCAGACTATTGTCAGTCTTCTCATTGACTGACTTTCAGCAAAAATAGGTAAGTCAATAAAAGAACAACAATCCCCAGTTGCTTTTCTTGTTTTTTTTAACACTTAAAACTGATAAATTTTGCTCACACTACTCTTAAATTCAAAATATAGATTTTGTTCTCTGGCCATGTGCCAACAGAGCTGAAAATCAGGAAGAGTAAAAAATAGAATAGAATAGAATAGAATAATCCTTTAATTGTCCCACAAGGGGAAATTTGGTTGTAACAGCAGCCAGAAAGACACATATACAGACAAACAGTACACAGGACACAGAACAGAAACATACACAAACATATACAATTTTTCTTACATATTTTTCTTACATATTTACATTAAGGACAATGGTTACTATAAACAGAGGTTACTATAAAAGACTTACTTTAAATGAATACAGTCCAATCTTACTGTATTTGCCTTTTCATTCTGTGTTGATAAATGGCATTCCCTGGCTACAAGGTCACCCTGTCACTTCAATGTGCATAAGATCTATATTTTATTGGCTTCTGTGCCGCCTGGATTTCACACTCGGCGCCCCGCTTCCCCATTTCTCTCTCTCTCCAGCTTTGTTCTCTAATGCGCCCATCCTCTTTTGTCTTTGCACTTTCTCTTGAAGTTCTCTTGAATCTGTAACATTATTTCTGGTAAAAGTGCAGCATAGAGGCTCCCACAGTGGGCTCAGATTTATAGCAGATTAAATTATAAGTAGAGCCCTTGGAATCTAAAGGGAGGGAAGAAAAATGATCCTTTTTATATTTCATTTGCATGCTTTCCCCATCTTTCCTCCAGGCCTTTTGGTTAACGTGACCAACCTCCCATGGCTGTCTCACAATCCATCCTCTCCATAATGACTAATTTAAAAGGCTTTGATAATCCGTTAGTACAATGAATTAAACAGCCATTAGAAGAGGGTTCACAGGGAATGATGTGAATAGAGGATGGTCCAATCCTCCTCCCTATCTCACCTCTCACTCTGCAGAAAAGTCTTTTTTTTATTATTTAAAACATTCAATTTCTCTTATCATTCAAAGCTGGTCTTTGGATGTCTTTAGTTTTTAAATATCTTAACAAAACTAAGTTTATTACTCTTTAGAGCAGCTGTAGCTATAGGTTTGTCTTTTAAAAGTATTTTTTTAGTATTATAATTGTTTTTCTTAGCAATATGTGGAAATTATATCTCTCTAACATTTTTAGATATTTACCAGTTAAAGAGAATATTGAATGAAACTGATTATTTTGAATATTTTCCATATTTGTTGTAAAAATATAACCTCTGAACATATTTTAATGTTTTGTCAATACACAAACTGACCTGGAAGACTTTTTACATATTGCCTCAAACTCTTATGTTCAGGTTTCAGTCCAAGTCTTTGCATGAACACGTACTAATAGCTTTTCGGTTATATTCCATTTGTACTGTTGTATTGTTTATGAATATAAGACTTCACACAGATCATTAACCCCAATGTCGGTAAACATTTGGAGAATTTTCCTCCTGCAGCTTTTTGTTTCCAAAGCTTTCTCCTCAGCTTTTGTCTCTTAAAATCACTCCTTCTTTGAATCCAGTTATTACTACAAGGAGACATTTTTGGTTTCTGTCTTTTCTCCAGCCTTCCCTCAAGTTAATGTCCCTCAACACTTCCGTTGTGTTTTCAAAGATTTCTTTTTTTTTGTATTTGTGGCGTTTACTTACGTTGTTGTGTGTTTGAACTCTCAGGGCCATTGTAGAAAAGAAGTGAGTGAAGAAGAAACATTCAGTGCGCCATGGGAAGCCCCAGTAACATCTAAGTCTACAACACAATAACTAAGGGAGGGTTCAGAGTCACCTGATTCAGCCCTAAGTCTAAAATTTAATGTGTTACACATCTGTCTGACATCCTTCCTAGTATCTGAGTTTTGAATGTCTCAGGCTAAAAGTAACAATAATAAAGTTGTTGGAACTCAGCATATTCCCAAAAATGTAAACAGTTCCTTTAATAAAAGTCTGTTCAGTATCTGTCGGGCTTCTTGACCTTTGACCACAGCCTGTTTATAAAAGATGTACATCATTAAGACGATGATACTCACTGTTTTCTGCACTCTGCACTGTGAAGTGCCAACATTAGCATTTAAGTTAATGCTACGTCATTGTTTTTCAGCCAGGCGTGGGGATATAGTCAATCCGCTATGTTGCTTTTTTAGCATAATTATAAATACTGTACTGTACCAGGGTGTAAACATACTCATTTATTAACTGACGTAGCACATTTTTAACATGGGAGTCTATGTGTATTGACTCACTTTTTGAGATAGCCTCAAGTGGCCATTAGAGGAACTGCAGTTTGTGCTTGGCTTCAGTTTTCGACTTTAGAGTCTGCTGCTTGCTTTCTGTCTCATGTGGTGAGGCTACCACAATGCACACTGGTTCTGGAGCTTAGAAAAGACATGAAATTACTTCTGTCAAATAGCCGGTCAATTATAATCAAGACTCCTTTTTTAAGCTGATCTCTAAAACCACTCGCCTGCATTATAGGACAGACATTATTACCAGCTACATGTGAAAAAGAGAGCACATGCTCTTTCAATTCTAAGGTTTTATATATGAGGACATAAAAAAACAAAAACCCCTGGTCCTTAATATGTCTTACAATTAGGTAAATACAACCTCATATGAACAAGAACACACGACATATTAGTCATTATTTATTTAATAAAAACGAAGCCAAAATACAGAAGCATTGTGAAAAAACTAAGTATAGCCTAACTGCTTCTATAGGAAATAACAGGGTAAATAATAGAGTTGATAATCAAATGCACGTGGTTAACTGATCATCAGCACATGTGAGGACCTCTGTAAAAGCAGAGGTTTTTCCGGTTTGCCAGTCTGGAGCAGTCAGGTATTTGTTAACACAGTGCCAAGCAGGAAAGACATGAGTAATGATCTCAGAGAAACAGCTGTTGCTGCCCTTCAGTCTGGGAGGGGTTATAAGGCTTTTTGCAAACAATTTAAAGTCCATCATTCTACAGGGAGAAAATTTATTCACAAGACAGTTGCCAATCTTCCCAGGAGTGGATGTCCCAGCAAATTCACCCTCAAGGTCAGACCATGCGAGAACTGCAAAAAAGCCAACAGCTACATCTCAAACTCTACAGGTCTCAGTTAGCATGCTAAATATTAAAGTTCATGACAGGACAATTAGAAGACTGAATATGTAAGGCTTGTTTGGAAAGGCTGCCAAGAGAAAGAAACTCCTCTGCATACCAAAACAATTTTAGAGTCAAATATTAGGCCATCTCTCTGACAGCTAAAGCTTAACACAAACCGGGTAATGCAACAGGACAACGATCCCAAGCACAGCAGCAGATCTGAAACAGAACGGCTGAAAAAGAAGAAAAAAATCAAAGTGTTGCAATGGCACAGTCAAAGTCCAGACCTCAACCAGATTGAAATGTTGTGGCCTGGACCTTAAGAGAGCTGTGCATAAATGAATATCCAAAACCCTCAATGAACTGAAACAACACTGTAAAGAAGAGTGGGCCAAGATTCCCCCACAGTGATGTGAGAGACTAATAAAGTCACACAGAAAACGATTACTACGGTGGTTCTACAAGCTACTGAATCATGGGATGTACTTAGTTTACCCCACTTCTGCATTTGGCTTAGTTGTTGTTAATGATAATAATTAATGACAGGGTGTAATATATCATGTGTTGCTGTTCATTTACCAAATCTTATAACCTGCTAAGGACAAAATGATTTTTTAATTATTATTTATAATTATTATTATATCCTGATACATAAAACCTTAGATCTGACAGAGGGTGTAATTTTTTTCTCACATGACTGTGCCAGCATTGTTCCGCTCAAAGACAATGCAGCTCCTAGTTTGTTTTTTTCTCTTTATGTGCAGTCTAAGCCTCTGTAAATAGCAGACAAAAGGCACAAAGAAAGATACAGTGGAGTCTGCATATTAATGAGGCCAATGACGCACCTAATGCCAAGAGAAGACAACAACAACAACACTCTAAAAGATCAACACACTATACAGCAGACTATACAATGCAAGCACCTAAAACCATGGCCATGTGATGTGACAATCAATAAATACAAGTAAAAGGTTTAAAAAAAAGGAAATCTTTCTTCAGTCTTGAGTTTGACACGTGGACGGTGTATTTTAAGCAGCGGTGTCCTAAAAGAATTCAGTCATTTGTTCCAATTTACCAGTATTGTGCAGTTTATCACACCCCGCTTCCAGGAGAGGAAAATGCATTCATTATTAAACACGTCCCTGCGGCAATCAAACGTCACTATTGTTAGCAGTAATTAACAAGGCAGCTACCTTTAGGACAACAGTTTAATAAAGAAGCAGAAAGCAGTCGAGTTTGAAGCACGCTCTGAGCGCCGGGAAGTCTTCCTGTAAAGCTCCAACAAGATAAACTGATCCAGTATGTATATATATAGATATATATATATATATATATAGTTGCATGTTACTGTCAGTTTCAGAATCGGAGCAAATTGAACATTCATCCCGGGGGGAATATAAATATCACATCAAAGAATCAGATCCTTTTTATTAAGAATATGTACACTGCCAGCTGACAAAGGCATCAATTCTCCCCTGATAGACCCGAGCCGGGGTGGATTTTTGATTCAAAAATGTGATTTTATATGAAACTCAGCAGTCAGGTGTTTCCTCTGAAACCACCTGCTGAGTTTTGACAGGATGAGGAAAATGAGAACTAACCTGTGCTTTGTTGTTTTTCCCTTCTTTTCTTTTTCACCTTCCCTGTTATTTTCCTTTTTCGTTAACCTTTCGGTTTTATACATGTTTTATTCTTGGAGCAGCTGCTACATTGGATCTTGAAGCTGGACTTTGATAAAGCAATAGTTCAGCTTTGCAGTATGTAAGCATAGCCTGAGCTTTGAATCACCGCCATTAATGTTATTTCAAGGTTAAACTTTATATCAGCCCCCACCGCCCCCTCAACCTCGTCCTTTGTACCATGGACTCTCAGTTTGTCACGATAGACTGTTCTAATCAATCACCCGGATTGTCTCTGCGACACCTAAGACATCTTCAAATAATGAGATGGGGATTCATCGGTAAATGAAAGTGTCACATCATTGTGACAAAATGGGTATCATCTTTGTCTTTTATCGGTGAACAAATAAATGTCTATTTCTTGTTCGCCCTTTCACGTTCTTTGACAGACTTGATGGTGTCGTGACTGTCCCAGCAAGAACAAGTGAACAAGCTGTAATTGCTGTCTTCATTGCAGCTACTTAATTACAGTCCATCAATGTTTATAGCTGTCCATAATTTCTAATCTTTTGATCATTATGAGATTCAACAGCTGAGAATGTTTGAGGGTTTTTTAAAAAAATTCACATCAGCACAAAGGTGTTTAAGATGGAAAATTAGATCTATCCATGTGTTTTCTTAACCACTGGGGGTGAGGGCAGGTGTGTCATAGTACAAAAAGGTGGAGTCCAACCTGGACAGTCCTAACAGGGCTAGTCAGGGGCTGTGAAACAAGAGACAGACAAACATTCACTAATTAACCCAACAAGCATATCTTTGGACTGGGGTAGGAAGAGTTCCTCCAACCCCAACCTAGAAGCCATGCAGCCATAGGCACATGCACACTTTACTCCACCAGCCCAGAACCTGCTTGCTGCTGTTACTTACATATCCATCTCTCCCTTGCAGAGAAAGTACAAAAGAGGATGTCCTTATCATGACAGCTGCCACGAGCCAAGTAATTAGATGATCTACAGGTAAACAGTATGTCGTCTAAGTGTGCGTTTTACTCCACCCAGTGCTTGAATTGCAGCAATGTTAGAACAATTCAGCGATGCAGTGGAGCATTAAGACTTTCTTTAACTAACCAGGCAGTGTATCTACCAACCCTTGTTTGTTCCTTTCAAGTCTGAGCAAACTAAGAAATATATTCAGATTTATACTCATCATAGGTCGATGATGAACGAATACCTGGGACTACCAAGGTTTAGTCCTAAACTATTCAGGACTTTATTTAAGAAGCTAAAGATACAATTTTTGATTTTCTGCAAAACAAAAAAATTTGTAGATGCCAATTTTTGTGATAGATGTTTATGATTGCTTGTACCCTTTAATAATTATCACCTGGTCCCTATAATTATACTGATATTGAACAAGGTAGCTTGTGAATCCGACAGCAATTTTTTTTCTGGATCTGAGTGAGGCAATAATGACTAAAAGCACAGATGGGAGGTGTGGAGTACAAATTAATAGCTTTGCTTAAAAGGTTATTCTGCGTCTACATGTTATGTCTAAATAATTATTCCTAACACTACTACTAATAAAAATTAAAATTAAAAAAGAACACGACGTTATTTATAAGTGCAGTGCATTTGTCGAGATAGCTTTTTATCTCCAAATTTCATTAACTCTGACTCATCAACACTGAGCGGTAGCCCTAAACCTTAAATTAAAACTAAAGAAAACTAAAGAATCTTTCTTTTTTTGTATTTATTTATTTATTATTATTACTATTTTTTTATATACACATATATGTCATATACACACGTTGTATATATGACATTTTTGTGAGTAAAAACTGGATTCAACACATATTAATGCAGCCATACTTGAGCTAACTTTTAACATCTAATCAGACGCAAGTTCCTTTTACTTTATATGTATCATTAGTACTGTATGCCCTCATAAAGCCCTGCATAACTGAGTTTTTGGGCTCTTGGAGGAAGCTGAAAACCTAGCAGTCTGGTTGTAAGCACAACACAGACATATTATTATCTTTCAAATCGAGTCATTGTAGTTTAAAGTAACACAACAGGGCTTAACTCGGTTTGCCATGTTGCTGATGAATAAAAAAAGGGGGTTTTAATAGCGTCTGATTTTAGTGAGATCCTCGTGTGAAGCAGCAGACAGTTCAACAACTTAGAAGCAGCTACTTGTCAGTGGTTTTATCTGGACCTCGTGACAGCCGGGAGCATCTGGTCAGCAGACCTCACTGATTTCATGAGAGTGTGCAAAGTAACAAGATCACAGAGTTTAGGAGGTGCTTACTAATTTAATGGGTGAAAAAAACAAATCAATTCAAAATCTTAAGCTTGCTTGGAGCCAAAAAGTGAGCATAGACTAATCGTAATAATAAGCTTTAAACAATAAACTACACAATCTAGACAGTTTTTCAGTTAACTGTATATCTTTGGAGATTCTGCAGATTTCATTTGAAGACTATACGGCTCCACAATATTGAACTCTAATTATAAATGCATTGTTGTGGCAGTGGAAAGCCTGTGCTGTTGACCTTGCACGACCATTAGGAGCTGCCCACGCACAATAAGTTCTGTGGGTGGAAGGAGAGGAATCAATAAAGAGGAATACAGTGTTTATATTGCTTTCTCCTCCAATGACATTATAGGTTTCTGTGACATTTTTCCTTTTGCAGCTACTTGGTTTAACAAGCATCGCAACTTGTCTGGCGATGCCAGCTGTAAAGCATGAAATGTCAAGATGTCTCATTAAAAAAAAATTACATTACGTCTCTCTACCCTGGGGTTTTTTATCTATCATTAGAATTAGGCCCAAAATAGAGGTCCATCCAGTATGGTACATTTTGTTTTGCAGAGTGGATTTAGAGTACCCGCCCACCCTGCAGTTGCAGTGCATGTACAAACAGGGTCACAGGAGAAGCCTGTGATTTGTGTTTTGGGAGCTCAACAAAAATCACGCATGCAAGTTCTGGCACTTTGAACATGTCTGAGCAATTTCTCTTCTGTTGACATCATATCTGATGACATCTGGAGTGTGATGAGGAAGAAATCCTTCATTTGTGTGCTCAGATTTCTGTTCAGGGTATTGAACAGGTGGTTTTTTTTTCCAAGGAGCCGGCCTGTTCTCCTTATTGGCCACACTGTGCACACAAACGCGCAAGTCTCTGATGGTTTCCCTCAGGCCTGCTGAATCTCACATAGAGCAGACAGTAATGAGAAAAAGGATAACTGTGTTCCATCAACAGCTGAGCCCTGCAGCTCCTGTCAGCATTAAATGCACATATATAGCCTCTGGCCATGCAGTTGCTAAGGAAGTGCTGGTATCCAAGCAGAAGTTGGCAGGGAAACATCCCCAAAGTTGATTCAAGAGATTGGATGCCGCTGGAGATGATTTCAAGCTACATCCATATTTCATTTATGTATACGAGTTCTCTGAAGCCAAAGGAGGAAAATTACCTGGACATCTGTAGGAAGGCTGCAATGTAAAGTGTATCAGATCCAAAAGAAACTCTGTGAACGTCATTATTGGCTCACAGGACATTAAAACAACAACCAGAGTGGTTGGATATGACAGTCGTTAGACTTATGGCCCCGGTTTCAAATGTTATAAACAGGTTTTCACATCAAACTTGGTCAACGAGGTCCCAAACTGGCCGAAGAGAGAGAAGATGCAAAGCAAAACAACCAGCGACCACCGTGATGTTGTTTCCACACCTGACTGCCGCTCTCCACTCAAAACCAGACAAGCAGGCTACAGCTGACAAGCCACCAAAGTACACTGTAAAACATCAGAGAGCAATTTAAAGCAGTTCTTCATTGTAAATGTATCACAGCAGATCCACAGATCTTCTACAGCAAGTGATTGTATCCCAGACGTTAAATTACAATTTAATCAAGGAATTGAGAGGCGCAGTAGAAGCAGAAAAGCGACTGATGGGTGCAAAATGCTGCCACGGTAAGAGGGTCATGCATTTTCTCAAAAACTTGCTGCCTATCTTGGCCCAATATGTGACATAAAAGCAGCAAAGACATTCAAATTCACACTCACAGACTTTCTGTTAAGTCCATGAGGGCCAAGGGCTTTCAAATTGTCAAGTGCATGAGGGCTCTCTGGCAGGTATCTTGTATCTCTTTGCACTTTCCGTGGAGTGAATTTGGACTTTTTGAGAAAGGGCAAAAGGAAAATGAAAGCTGAAAGAGCATTATTACAAATCAGAATCCAGCACAATAATAGTTTTTATTTTGTTTAGCTTTTTTTAATTATGGGGATATTAGGTGTAATTAGGTGTAAAGGTGTAATCAGAATTAAAATTGGAGCAATTTTATGGTATAATTGTTTATAGAACTGCCAAAGACTTTAAAATTTCTGCTGGCTCTACCCCAATATGTACGTTTTAAGAAGCTTTTTTCCCCCACATTATATTATTACAGCTTTATTAACAGCTTAACGTTCACCTACATCTTTACTCCAATAGCAAGTGGATATAATTCCCACCAGATATTAGCTGAACTGTTGTATAGCTCTACTGTGCACGCGCATCAGTGCAACAGTTTGATTGGCTCATTTCTCTTTCGGATGATTGGCTCTTTGAGGGCAGGGGTAGCATATCTTTGGAGACTTCTTACAGGATCCTTTTAGTCTCTTACTTGTAATGTCTCTACTTTAATGTTGGTTCAAATGAACTCATTTGAATATGAGCGATGGTACTGATGTAGTGATGCTTGAGTCTGACTGTCTTATGCACAAACTGAATGTGTTTGGGGTGGAGGGGGGTAACATAAGATTGTAAAGGTTAGGGCTAACTGTTCTACTTTTGTACAGGCCACAACGCCTCAGTCCACAAATCATCATTAATTTTTAAAACCATTCTATGTCCCACAGTTCCATTTTCCAAGACTCCCAGACCAGAAAATGTGTCTGGCTCGACCAGTAACCACAGAGCTCCATACTTCTGCAAAGCACGTTGGGGCTCTGACTGGCTTCAGCGGCTTCATTGTAAACCTGTTTGAATTAAGTATGTCAAAACATACGCAGACTGTGTGGCACACGCACAGGACCACAGAGTAGAAAGTGCATGTTGTATCTGAGCTAGAACAAACAGCCCATGTCAAACGAAGAAGGAGAGAAATTCAGTGTGACAGACAAATGGATCTTTCCCTGCCAGTGAATCAGATTTCTGGAGGAGGGGATGCAGCGGTGGCTTGCCTGGCCTACTTTCCTCCATTCATCAGCCAGTTCATCCTCCTGGGAAGACCGGAGGTACGGTATATGAAGGGAGTTCAGCCACGCTTGGCCTGCCACCACAAGACAGCAAAGAAATGGCTGCACTCATCAAGCAAGAGGGGATGGGTGGAGAGTCAGCATGCAAAGGTAAAAAATGGACCACTCGCTCCTCTTTTCCATCTTTACACTCTCCATTTGCACTCACCCCGTGGCCCTATAAGCCTCGTGTGTGGCTTCTTTTTTTTCCCTTTCCGCTTGGTTAAGTTCAGGCCCTCCAGATGTTTCTGCTGTGTGCATTCCTGAATGAAGAGGTGTATAAAGTATCTGGTTAGACTGGCATATAACTCTACGGTATTCCCCCTCACACTCTCTCATATCCTCGGGCTCCTGTCACAGACTGAGATACAGCAGGTAGACATCCATAATTATTAAGGTGGAGGAAGGCATCGCGCTAGATTGCCTACAGGTGTTTGTTAATGTTAAGGAATGCACACGAAGAGGGAGAAACACAATCCAGAGCGGTCTCAATACAGTGAGCCTTAAAGATACTTTCAAAGCTTTCTAATTCCAGATTTAGCCTGCTAATGCTCTGATTTCCTTCTTTATTCCTCTTCCCACGGATTTGTCCAATTACTCCTCTAAACAGCGCTGGGGGCTTGTTGCTAGGTTACCACCAGGTAACACACACACAGTCACCACAGAGTTGTTAAGATGAAGGTGTTTCCAAATAAAGATGATTCCTTAGCTTCTGGCTTAGGAGTGAAACAGACACGTCTACTGTCACCTTCCTCTAACCCTTCTCCATCAGCTTGGTGAACGTGACAGATGCAGACAGGCTCACTAAGCCAGATGGAGCCGCATGAATTCACACATGATTTCATGTGAAAGCACACTGATTTTAAATGGTGTCGCAGACAAAGTCATAGAGGGGAAATTTGTTTGCCACTCTCTTCACAAGTACTGCTTCAGCTTAAATCCCATATATTTCACATATATATCATCATTTTTTCCCCAAAAGTTTCCTCTCTGGACAAATGCATGCTTAAATTCAATCTGGAAAACCAAATTATGACTCAAACAATACAATGGAAAATTAAAGACAGCAAGCTCATTCAGTGCAGTGGCATTGCAAGTTGAATGTGTGTTACACAGCCCTCATCCAAAAGATGAGTCTACTCTCTGCCTCACAGCTTGAGCCCCGTCCTGGAGTCTTAGAGGGGGCAGAAAAGCTGGGACACATGCCACGTCCCCCCTGGGCATTGGCTGATGCCCCCTGACAGATTGAGGCTGCAAAGATGTGTTCACATTTGTGTACTGTGTGCGCTTAAGGGTCTTACATTAATCAGAATTGACAAACTGCGCAGTTTGGGACAAGTAAAGCTCTGTTTGTTCAAGTAAATAACATGTAAAAAAAATTGATCTGTCATAAAAATCTATGGCTGGCCTGCTCTGTTTACAGTAATGTGCAAGAGTCACCCTTGATTTTATTATATTTTGCAAGGGAAATGAAAAATAGGTGCAGTGATTTACTGAAACGTGTGCTATCTAGGTATCCTTTTACTGCATTGGCAGTGTGTTTGGCATCACTGTCATGTTGAAAAATGAAGCTGTTGGCAGTCAGATGCTTTCCAGATGGTATTAGCTGATGGATCAAAATCTCATTATAGTTTTCTGTGTTCATAATTCCATCAATTTTGACAAGATCCCCGACATCACTGTTAGAAATGCAGTCCCGAACCATGACAGAGCCTCGACCGTGTTTTACAGATGGGTCTAGACACTCACTGTTGTACCTCTCTGCTGACCACCTCGATACAATTTCACATTCTACCCATAAGATCTGTTGCCACTGAAAGTCCAGTTCTTGCATAATTTGGTACACCTTTGGCATAGATATTTATACAATCTTAACTGTTTTTGCACCTAGAGGCGTCACCTCTTGCTAGCCAAAAAACAATGCAGGTTTAAAGATTCTTTAGGGTTGCCTTTACTTTTCAGACCTGTGTCCCTCTTTTATACAATTTAATTCTGCTTCATTTAATTTGCACTGCAAGAAAGTCAATCCTGTGTGTTTCAGGGCCCAAAGGAGCACAGATATAAGATATGAGGCAACACTGAAAGAATCGGACAGTTATCAGCATATCTAACTGTGGAGCAAGCATTATGTCACTAATAAGGTAAACATCCAAATATCACTTTTAGCTCACTGAAAAGTGTTACACTGCAATGTAAAATACTCTAAAAGCTATAAGTAACGCTAATTATGTTTGCTAATTCAGGGCTAAATAGTACCTTGCTAACACATAACTGATGTTAGCTTTCTTACAACTAAGTAGACACAGATCTCTAACACTTCAGCTGACAGACGCATATAATGGGGCTAAATGCTTTCTGCTCCAGTGGGTGTGGCCAGGCTCCTCTGTGTGTTAAATATAAACTTACAGTGTTAGCGTGAACGCTCCATGAGCGTTGGTAGTAGTTTTTAGCTAGCTGTTTCCATCTGCTTTCAGTCTTTAAGATAAGTTGGATAGATTTGTTTATTTCAAACATACAGAATATATTAAGCATATATGCATCTGCATATAAGTAACTCCTAAAAGGAGCAGGAAGAAGTACAAACCTGTGTGATCCTACCCCTCCAAGTTATTGGCCCCCTGGCTCTAGCTACATATTTAGCCAACCTCTAGAACACAAACAATTACCCTATTGATTAGCTGATCGATAGAAAACAAATTGTCACTCTCTATGTATTGATTAATGGCTGAAATGATTGTTCAAGCAGAAACATTCACAGATTTTCCAGCTTTAAAATGTGCTGCTGATGTGTAGGAGCATTATTTTCTCCCTCCAGTGGCTACACAATGGTGATATTTCATCCTTTGCTCATAAGGACTTGATATTTGCATGCTGCAAAACATTTAAAGAGAAAACAATACAGCATTGCATTAACACAAAATGCGGTAAATTAAATTACTCCTATGCTGTTGCTGGGGAAATTCCTTCAGACTCCATCCCCTGTGTGTGCTTATGCATGTCTCTGTGTGTACATAACAATGAGCCCCACTTTGTGTGAGCTTGTGAAGCATGGCCATGGCCTGTTTAATGAGATAGCATGTGTTATGATGCTATGTGTGTGAAATTGAAGTGCCGGCAGTGTAAATTGAATTAAATGGGTATGTGTGCGATAAGGATGTGCATGTGAGGAGCTGCCTATAGGCTGAGATAGTTCTGCCTGCGAGTGTCAGCATGTGTATCTTATGTGATTAACATGGACACAAAAGTAAATTTTACTGGCAGCTGCATGGATGGAGGAGAAACAGAGTAATGAAGTCTGCTTTCAATCCAAATTCTAAACAGTTTAACATGCACATGACTTAGCTGGAAACTCTCAGCAGTAATAAACAAATAAATGGTTAATTGCACCAGTTTCCATCTGAAGCACCTTAAATATGGCTTGGAGTTTCGAGAACAAATAACTTTCTGGATTTTCTTTTGTATTGGGGGATAAAATGTCACTCTAAGCCACTACAATACGACTTAGGCTATCAAATAAAGGTCAAAACCCAAGACTGTAATCCAATTTTGTGGCTGTGTATTGACTGTGACTGACACGCTGCATCATGTGGACAACAGATCAGTACATTTGTTGATCAATCACTGATTAGCTAAGAAAAGAACAAATAATCACTCAACTGAACCGTGTCAGAGCTTAAAGAGTGCACATCTCCCATCGCCAGTGAACCATGTGAGCGCTCAGATGGGAGTGGGGCTGTTTAGTCAGTGATTCACTTCAGCTTTTCTTTACTCAGAGCCCTCTGAAAATACCCAAGGAGCCAAAAGGAAAATACCTCACAGCTGTTCTCTCTGCAGCCAAATCATTCCAGATATGTATAACGGTGTATGTATAACTTGTACATATCTTTCTTGTGTAAATGTAAATTTGTCATTGTGTAAATACTTACGCTATTGTGTACTTCACACACATGGAGAGATGCCAAACTGCCTTTCACTGTTCTTGTAACAGTGACAATAAAAAGCTATTCTATTCTATTCTATTCTATTCTATATACCTCTCTTTACTCGCCCTACGCCTGAACCCCGACGAGCTTTTGAGTCCAGCCTTTCCATAAGCTAATCTTTGCCCTCCTCCAAACTTCCCATTAAGTCACTGGATGTCTTTTCTTTTCTTTTTTGTTGCTGTTGTTGTTTTTAACATTAGAAATACACTTAAAATAATAGACGTGCCCTGAGAGCCAATGAGCAAAGAGTCAGGAGACTGGGGGTTGGAGGTATCACATATGCCAGTGGGAATGTCAGTGTCATGACCTTAGAGGAGTGGGCAAAAAAGATCAGTCTCCGGAGCGCTTATCTTGCTCTCCATCTGTAGTAGATTTGGTGACACGAGGAGCACAGAGGGGTAGAAAACACTTCAAGCTCACCCCCCACGCCCCCAAACCTGGAACAAAAGCACTCGTCTTGTTTTCTGGCTGGTGAGAGAGTCACACAGCATGAATAATTAACAAGGGACAAACAATAACTATCAGCTGCCTATCTGTAAGTTGTTGCTTATCTGTGACTGTCATCAACAGTGCTTTCCAAGAAACCCATACTCAGTCTCATAAAGATAATATTTCTGTATGCCTCGGGGTACTCACTAGAAGCAGTACATTGTTCTGTGCTGTGGAATTTTGTTAGTTTCCCCAAAAGTGTTGACGGCATTCAATTCAGTTTTATTTATATAGCACAAGATCACAACAGCGGCAATCTCAAGACGCTATATAGTGTAAGATAAAAACCCTGTAATGTTAGTTAGGGAACCACAGAGTCCCTCATCTGTGCAAACAAGACACTGAGCGGATGGTTTTCCTTTACAAGAGATGATCGCAAACATTATGATCATTTTATCCAGCAACCCGGCAACTTTATAAGCCATGCCTAGTGCTGCAACTTATTTTCATTACAGATAAGTGTGTAAATTATCTTTCCCACACCCAGTTTGCATTTATATTTTATTTATTTTTAAACTATAAAACACAGAGAAGATTCCTTGCATGTTTCCCCTCCTATTTAAAGACTTAAACAATTAATTACCCATTAAAAATTATGATTTTCTTTAGATTGACTAGGCCTAATCACTTAATTAATCACAGCAGCTCCAATTCTGAGTTCCATAAAGGCTGAATACAAATGAACAACACCTAAGAATTTTGCTCAAATGTAGGTTTCTGTTCAATAATTACTTTAAAAGAGATCCAGAGTTCCCCAAAGTTTGGAAACCAGTTAGAAACAACAAAATCTAATCAGGTGGTCGGGGTCTGGGGGCGTTATTGCAGTTGATTACACTTGTGTTTGGTGGTATTTGGATGAATGTGCGACTAATGAACTTTTAAAGAACTGATTGATCGGTACTAGCTTAATTATTATTAAATATTAATTATTATTATTGTTAAAATACTTAGGGGGGGGGGGGGGGGCATATTTCGCGATATGTATTACACCACCCACCTGTTCTTACACCTAATTTTGACAGATTGATGCTTTCCATTAAGCTGGTAAACGCATGTTTCTGCTGCGTTTTGCCACACACGCACAAACAACACAGTGAGCGTAAACTGGAGGCGTGTATGTGGTCCGGAGTCTCCGCCCTCCGGAGCAGAGCAGGCAGCTGTATGAGCCGCTCAGCTTTCACTGAGTTCAGAAAACTGTTTGCATACCAATCTTCCCCCAAACACTGCGTGCGGGTCTAAATTGGGATCGCCGATCTCGTAGTGGTGGATCTTTTTTCACAGTTGGACGCCGTTGGGCACGTTTCACTCCAGTGGACATCCCAGCTGATTCCCCCTTTCCTTTTTTTCTTTTCTTTTCTTTTTGGTTTTGTTTCACCTGAACACGTAGGTTGCAATCAGTAGTAGCAGCTCTCACAAATAGGCTGTGAGTAACAGGGAAAACAGCGTGTCACAGCCAGAGGTTTCGGCACTGAGGTAAGAAACTGCTCTTCAGAAGTGTCTCCAACTCAAATGTTACGCACCGAGGCAAAAGATTTAAAAGAGAATTTCGTGACTGCCTCGTTGAACTGAGTCATTATTTTCAACAGCGTGTCTAATTGTCTAATGGATGGTGGTGTGAGGGGTGTTGTTGTGTGCGCACTGTTTGATTTCTGCAGAAGCTACTTTGTTGCGGAGAGTTTAATTTTCACATCAAACAAGGAGCAGAAGCGAAATGCCTCGAAAGAAGTGACACGAGCAGGAGCGCACTTGTTAATTGTTTAAGTCGTTTATTGGGTTGTTAAAACCTCCTTATCCACTGGTCAGATCTCTCTTTCCTCTTTTAGAGATGCAAAAAAAAAAAAAAATGCATCGATGCATATCTACATTCTTTGAAAGTAGTTTAATCTGCAGGCTTTTTTCATTTAATTGTGGGTTATAGTGTGAGAAACCTGACAGCAGGGGCAGTCCAGAGCGACGTCTGTCAGTCTCCAAGCTGGCCTTCTTCCCACGGGGGTCCAGCTAAAAACCAGGCAGGCTGTCTGCAGAGACGTATGGAGCCACCAAATGGATGTCTCTGATGGCGCTACCTTCGCTGTAGGGCAGGAGTTCACTGTCAGTTTGCGTTAATCAGAGGGATGCACCATCCAAAACCACCTCCTCCATGTCTCTGTCTGTCAGAGCTCCTCTGGACCAAACATGAAATACTCAGAGACTGAAAGGGCAAAGCCAGCACTCTTAGGAAAGTCCCGTGCTTGTGGCTTTTCCTAGTAAACTTGGGCTGTTTTTGTTTTTAAACTGATAAGTTGGATGGAGCGAAAAGTTGACGTTCTAACTCACTCAGTAAGCAGGTGAGAAACTCAAAACATCTGTCACTGAGTGTAACAGCTGGGAATCGGGTTATAATCAGATTTTGCCCAAGGAGATTGGCTCCAGGGGACCCATTAACACGCTCACCGGTGTGTCCAGGTGAGCGTGGTCTGCTGGGCTGTCTCGCCTCAAGTTAAAGTCACTGCCGGGCCCACGTCTCCCCGAGGCTGGTACAGCGTGTCAGGAGAAAGCAGAATCATATCACGCCCCAGCAGCTTGGACAGACTGACAAATCAGCTTCTGTCTTGATAAATGAGCTGAGCTCCACTATACCGCTACCTCATGTGAAGATTTCTCTCTCTCCGTCTCTCTTTCTGCTGCCTGCTCTTTGTTACACCTTATTTATTTTCTTTGTTATCATTTTCTCCCCCCTACAAATCAGATGAATGTGAGCTGGTGGATGGAGAAGAAGCACAGAAACTGGGAACAGAGGCGTGTTTGTTCACCATGTTGCGGATGAACATTTGCCTTGTCAAAAAAAAAAAGACAGAAAGAAAGGAGGAGGAGGAGGAAGGGGGGAAAAGAAACAGTAGTATTGATGCTTTTGGAGCAGCAGCCAACACGGATGACTAAACTCCGCCTGAAGCCTTTCTCTCCTCAGCTTGATTCACATGAGTGTTGGAAAATAGAAATTGTTTTTTGCTCAGCGATGTTTCCAATACAAGTACAAATGCCAGCAACGGGCTTTGTAAACCTACAGTGTAATTTATACGGGGAATAAAGGTTAGCAGCAACAATGCAGACTCCGGAGGACAGCAATTAAATGGGAACATGTTTGAGTAGACTCAAGTCTCCGGCGTGCCCGGCTGATATTTATTCCACCTACAGACAGAGAACACCTGGTGTGAGACTTGCCACCGGTGATCAGTGCGCTCGTTTTAATAGTGCCTCTGATAATGTGTTGCTCTTAATCACACGTTTATGCGCCGGCGCTGAAGTGAACAGCAAAAACGCATTAATAGGAGAGAGAAGGCGAGATGGAGAGAGGGAGAGGAAGTGTGGTGAGTTCACTGCTCCTGTGTCATTCAGTCCTTGGCAGAGATGGGGAAGTGTGAATTGTAGTGTATGGCAGCTCCCACTGTGAAGACGGGGTGACTGACTTGATGCCGCCTGGCCTGGCAGTGCATCGCTCATTAAAGGCCTGAAATTAATCAGTCTGCGGTTCCACATGGTTGGGTGCCTCTGATTTCTCTCCAACCCCTCCTTTTTATTCCTTCTCCATTTCACAGTTTCACTCTTTCTCTCTTTCTTTAATATCAGCTGATGTGCATGCAAATGAGGAGGGGGGGGGGTTGATCACTGTCCCTGAGTTTACATTCCTGATTCACTATGCCTCACCATAACCTCCTTCCATCTTCTCTTTTTCTCTCCGTCTGTTGCATCTAATCTATTTTTCCTTCTTCATCTCGTTCCCATCCTTTCTCATCTTACCTTTCTTCGTTCTGCCCTTATACAGTTTGCAGTACACGTCTGTATATTGATGAGTTCAGAGCAGCGGAGGCACAGGGAAAATGAGGCTGGGTCATCACTCTACACTCGCTTTCCCCTGTATCAGCTTCACTACAGCAGCAGTGGTCCGTAGAGATCCCGGAACTAAATGGAGTATCTATTGGCTCAATGAGAAAATTGCTTTTTTCGATTGCTAGAGGACCCTTCATTTAATGTGTGTGATGCAGAGGCCCCGGCCTGTAATGGGTTCAGCATCTTTGTTGTCGAGAGACAGGAGAAAATGAAATTTGCTTTTCAGCTGGCAGAAATAATTTACTTTCTGAAAGGTGTATTTTTCATCGGCTGTTTAAAAGCAGCGAAGGTGCGTGTTGGTGTACGGGCCACGTCTGCGCTGAATGTCCAAACCGGCGTGTTTTGATGTTGTCTGCTGAGGGCAGTTTTTCCGCTAGAAGTTTGATCATAACACAGCTCTGCTAAAATATAAAGCCGAGGTGGAAAACTTTGCTCCTCCGTGAAAGCAAAACGCAGCAAAGCTCGGTAGAAAAATGAGCGTACGAGGTCAGTGAAGCCCACTACTTCCTCTCGCTGAGGACGCCTGAAACTGTGGCAGGCCAAAACAAGTGTGTTGAGATCACAAGTGTCTGATTAGACACTGTGGAGAGTGAAGAATTTATGAAGCAAGCACAAACAACAGCTCTTATCTTGTCCGGCGGTGCTGAGCGATAAATGGTACTTTCATCCACACTCTAGTATGAATTTACACCATAACCTCCTCGGATGAGGCCGCCCTTAATTAGAGTGAATAGGAAAAATGTTATTCTCTATAAATGTTCCAGGCACAGCAACATTTAACCTTGTTCTTACTAGGTTATTTACATTCTTGATTGAACTATACTTAGCTTTTATAAGGAAGTGAACAGCTAATACGCACCATCTTTAAAAAGCCAAATCTTTATTGCAGTATTGACCAGCGGTATTGCACATTCTTGGGTTTTCTAGGGTTTAGCTACTTTCCCCATCATCTTCAACCTTCATCCGTTCACGCTTCCATTTTCTGTCGTGTTCTTGGGTATTAGTCGCTGGGGAAGCAGACTAAGGCATATCCCTTTTAAATCATTTTTCAATGTGCAAGATTCTCCAGTAGGATTGACTCAGTCCCTAAACCTCTGGAGTAGATGCTTTGAGACTAACTCAAATTTGCTGTGCTGCTGTCGTCGCTTGGAGAGAAGCTTGTTGCAAATCAGAGAAGTTTCTCTGGTGAAGTGTGTCATAATTGGGTGTTTTAACCTGAACCGTGATCCTGACCAAACAACTAGAGGAAGAAGGGAAAAGGAAAGTGTAAAAATAATCATCTTGGCATTCAAACTCTTTGATTAACAACATCCATCTGGATTGAGGAAAGAGTTCACATCAGGTATCAACAAATTTTGGTCAGGAGTGAGAAAGTGTTGTGTCAAAGCTGTAGCAGCAACTAGACACAGTAAATTGTTTATAGTGTAAATGTTGCCATAGCTTAAAAGAGACATGGAAATTGTTAAGCATTAGTATGGTTAAGCAAGTATTTTAAACACTTACATATCCTTCTAAGGGGACTTTATAATTTTATATTTGATTGTATGTGTTTATATGCTAATTCTGGATACCTCACGAGTGCAGTTGCTTGTTAGTACAAAGGTGTGTTGGAAATGCAACACACCTAAAAGGTTTTTCTATTATAGTGCATATAAACTGTTTATTTGAGATGCATATAATTATAAATAGTACCAATCAAAGTGAATCTAAATTCAGTCTTAGCTTGCTGTCGATTCGTGTTTCTGCATGAACACACAATCGCACACTCCTGTGTCCCCGGTGTGTCTCCATGTGCACCAGGAAGCAGAGAGTGACCTAAACATGGGGCAGTTGGCAGCTCCACACTTCGCTCAGAGCAGGAAGTTGAAGGGGCCTCTTCCGTTTTTATCAGGAGGAAGCAGGACGTCTGTTTGTGCTCAGCCCAAGAAGTCTTTGTGCTTATCTAGCGTTCACCCTATTTCCCTCAATAATGGCTGTGCAGAGCAGGTAATGAGGTAAAAGGTATGTATGTGGCAAGCTGGCCTCAGCAGATAGCAGGCTCTCCAATAGGCTTATGGCTTGATAGGCTCTTAGTTGAGGGCACTCTCAGCCACGTTTCAGATTGTTCAAATATCTCAAAGTCTCCCCCCCTGCTTCCCCTCACCAACCCCACCCTCAAGCCATCTTTCCTTCTGCATAATGTTTTTCAGAATTAATAAACCATTTCACTCAGGTGGCCATTAAAGGCTACTGGTGAGGAACCGCGAGTTATTACACAGAGCGAGCATACTTGCTAAATCCCCTGTGCTTTAGCCGGGAGGTTTCTTCATCACCTTGTGGTCTTTTCATCCCCCCCACCCCCAGATGTAGTTAAAGCTGAGAGAGGGGCTTAGGCAGGCCAGGAGTCTAGGTATGTGACACAGTGAGATTATCTGCCTGGCTTCAGAGAGTGGAGCAACTTGGTTGTACTGAATGATGTTTAAGTTTAAGCGCGTCGCTGATGCGGAAAGCATTGTAGCAAAGGTATAGCAGAGTGCCTCACGAGTTTTCTTTGCTTTGGGTGTGTAAAAGGGAGGCATTTGTTTTGTGTTTGCGGCTGGGCTCGCTCACATTGGGTTCAGTGCCGGTTCACTGGGCTGATAATCAAATAGTACCAGAGAGGAAGAGTTCATTTTACGGATGTGATTGTTCTCCGCGCTCGCTGCCTAACACTGGCTCTTTCTCACTATAGACGACTTTTGGCCTCCCTTTTTAAACTGCTTCTTGTCTTCTCTTGCAGAAACGACTCGCTCGCTGTTGTACATTGTGCTAAAGCCCCTGTGCTCACATGATTCATTAGGCAACTCAAATGTGGGGGGGATTATACACTGCTTACGAATCAATGAGGAAGGAAAGAAGTGTGTTACAGGAAGAATAACCCATTTTCTACAACAATGTGAAAAGACTCCATTGTAAGACTCCACCGTGTTTCTCTGTTTGCACAATGTGCAAAGGCGTCACTGTGATTGTCCACTTCAGCTCCAGTGTTGTGTTTCAAGCATTCTTCACTGTGTGTTTGACTCTCAGCGGTGACGTGAGAATTGGAAATTGTGCAATTATAGAGCTGAAGTGAGTCATCAATGCCAGTCATCAGTCAGTTATTCAGTAAGTTTTTCTGATCGACTGTTTGTGTTTTTTAGGGCTGTCACAGATGTCTAAATGCCATGTTTTGCCATTTGAGCTTCAACGGTAATCAATAGCAAAAAATAATAATAAGTATCTGCTGGTGTACACAAGTTAAGATCACATCTGCAATTTCACCATGCATGTAGATTGTTCACTCAAACACACAGAAGAAGAAGAATATATTTCATACTTATTTTTAAATTCTTCTCTGACTCGGTGCACCAGTGTTCTCTGCCATTAGCTGCTCACCAACCCAGAGAGAAGGCAAGGAAAACATTGCTGTGCCAGGAGAGCAAGACTTGCTTGCAAAATGCATTTCTGGTCATCCATTTTTTGTGAGGCTTTTAAAGCCGTTAAATCGGATACAAAGTCACTACATCTGCATCCAAGCAACAAGGCAAACTGCAGAATGAGCATCACTGCTGTGAGTAGAAAGGATATCAGACGGAGCAGCTAAAGTTATATTTGCTCATCTGTAGGTAGCAACAAAAAATTGAACAAAAAAACAATACTTTCCCAACCAATATATATGTGTCTTATTGTTTTATTTTGAGTCAAATAAAACCTCCTGACAACTCTTACCAACCAGTGTACCAGCAGTTTTATTTCTAATTGCACATAAAATTGCAAAGTTTAGAAAGTTCCTGCAGTCCCTTATGCATTTAATTGAGCATCCTTGAAGTACATTAGCAGTCTGTGGCTAGCATGAGCGCATTATCTGAGTAGATGTACCGATAAGGAGACACCACTGGACATGAAACCCCATTGCACTTCATTTAAGGCCACTGTTGTACTCTTCTCTGGCTGCTTTTTGAGGATGGTACTGGGAGCTGCACTCAGTTCAGATCTGTTTTCACAGCCTCTCCCTGTGACTCACTGGGCCTAATGGTTCTCTGCTCCTGACTCAGGCATTTTTTTTCTGATGAAATGGGACTCTCTCCCAGCTTCTGGTCTTTTTTTTCCTCCTCTTTTTTTCTGTTGCTTCAACCACAACTGCGTCCCAAATCTCCTCTTTCTGTAGGTTCTTTTCCTCGAGTGCTCGCACTCTGTGCATCCAAGTTTTTAGATAAAAAGGCCATAGCATTACAAAAGTGCCCCTATTAGTCATCGCAGGCTTTTAAAATGTGCCCTATTTTATTCCATATTCAGCACGGTGCTTTTTATTTCCTCTGCCTACAGGGGATCTGAGCGCCTGTAAATATCCCTGTTTATTTTTAATCACTGACGACGGGCTACACAGTATAATGTGATATGATAATTGTTACTTGCAAATACAAACACACTTGCTCTTGTCAGAAATTGATTTGGCAATTTAGAGCGTACAAATTATCGTAGGGATGGACAGCAGGTTGTTAATGATGACCCAGATAATTAGGTCATTATCACTGTAAACAAATTAAAGGCATGTTGGTGCTGGATGATACCTCATTAACTCACTTTTTCAAACATTTACATTCTGATTGGAAGTCGGGGAAACGAAGCGGCGAGGGTGGAGTCGCATCAGGTTTAATGATACAGAGCGGACGCTTGGTTGGTGTGTGACGTCGTCTTGTTTGCTGTCTGTTGCTTTTCCAAAGTGGCTGAATTATAGAGTGCTTCTTAGAGATTTATATTCAGCGTGATATGGGTTTGCATCCCGGTCTGTTAATAACACTTTGCCGTTCCAGTCAGTGATACCCATACAAACCTCAAATACACAACCACAAATGCACATGAAGCTCTCCCACACACACACACACACACACACACACACACACACACACACACACACACACACACACACACACACACACACACACACACACACACACACCCACCCCTGCAGCCTGGATGCTGCTGCTACAACTCTAGTGGAAAATGGGGTTGCTTCATATTTACTGCATATGTCTTTCATATCTGCTTGAATCTAGGTGAAATGTTTTGAATTGCACAGGGGAAAAAAAACCTTAGCTAAGCAGAGATTTCTTTATTTTAACCTGGAAGAAAACATTGTAAACTTCAAGAGACGTAAGTAGGCTAATGTGATTCTTTCACTGCAAACTGATTATGTGCGTTTGTATTCACGTATCAGTCCCTTTTCCTGTCAGCTGGCTGGCTTTGCTGTCTTTAAAGCCCACACACCTCGTCCACAGTGCTGCTCCCCCCTGTAGCTCCTGTGGAATAACAGCAATGTTACAGGCCCTCCCACAGGGTCAGACTTGCCACAGGTCTATTAGACATGTGGGCTCCCTGTTAGCTTCCAGGGCATCAAGGCCATAGATCAGTTTTTTCTAATTAAAGAAAAAAAGAAGAAGCTGGCAGCAGGTTAGAAGTTGTACCTAGGGAAACTTGTTGGGGGGCTGGGGGGCAAATAACGGTCTCTCTCCCACCAGGATCACAAGCCTCTGAGATAGACGACTGCATTTACCTCGAGCTTGTTAACAGGAAAGTGAAAATCTTTAAAAGTCGTGGCAGTTTATGTGGCGGGCGTCTGCCTCCGCTGTTTTCTGTTTACATTTTGTAGGCTTGCTTGTGATTCGCTTTACTTGTGCAATAAGGTTTTGTCGCCTGAGGTTATGGGGCGTCTTACGAGTGTGACACAGGTGTGCTCGTTGCCGGATTTAGCTTCCCTTCAGCACCGTCCTTGTTTATTGCACACAGTCGCACTGCACTGTTGGACTACATGGGGTTGAAAACTGAAGCTGAACTGTTGCTTGCAGTGTAGCCCTCAAAGCCAGCTGAGGTTGTCCAAGTGAACCAGCATCCTCCAGCAATCCAGAGTAGGCCTGTGTGAGGATCGCACTGATGGTCCTTGGACAACCTCCCTGCGTGCTTCTGCCAATGAAATTACTAGACTGAACGTCTGCCCCCTTCATGTCTGACTGAATAATTGCCTTTTAACAGCAGATCAGATGTACACGGTGTAGACTGTTATTTTTACTCCTCAAAGGCGAAAACAATTAGACGGCAAAGACGGTACGCACTGCTGCCTCATGACTTTTTCATGGCGCTTTATGAAATTTTTAACCTGCTGCCTCTTTAAAAGTGCGGTGTGCTCGAGACAGCATTCATGGGTCAGTGCACTAAAACCCGGCCTCTGTCCTTTGGGCAAACAGAACGTCAACGCCAGCTGATGTGTTGCAGCCACAAGCAAACCACGCCATTAGTATGAAGGAAATGTGCTGCATTTAATATTCTCTGTGGCTTTGCAACTTCCAAGAGGAATTCTTAAGAAGTCATGCGTTTTCTAAGAAGAAAATAGATCTTTTTTTTCTTTTGTAGTTCTTCATGGTAAAATAGTTTTTATTCACTAATAGTTATTAGGGTAAACACAGGCAAACCGTGAAGCATAATTCCCTTTTCCTTAATCCGTAACTCTCTGTTGCTTCTTTGCTTTGAAGCTTGAGAAGAGAGTCTGTGGAATTGAGAAAGCTGGCCACTGTTTAATCATTTAAAGTAATATTAAAGCGTTTGATATTTTCATGAAAATGAAAATGTGTTTGATTCCAACATTTCTGACACCAGCATCCAGGGATCACCTTCACATGTGTTTGTCAAAGATAGCACAGGCAGGACAGGTGTCTCCAGTATGTGAAATCAAATTGGCTGCAGTGTTCATCGATTTAAATGTTCAAAAAGCGAAAGGGAAAAAAACCCCCCAGATCAAACACACTTGGAGATTTTTTTTTTTTTCCCCTCAGTGGAACATCAGGTGAGCTTGGCTGGCTTCCCGCTCGTTTTGTCACTCGTCTCACGTCAGGATGACAGGCCGCTCGCACAGTGGTCCAATGTACTCTTGACCACCTGGTTGTGACGCTCACAAGTGTGAAGTGTTTGAGGACAAAACAGACAGCTCAGGCAATTCTCCAAGAGTTTGCACCCCGGAGCATCGCTTGCCAGATCGTCTTTCCCGATAACGCTTGGCAGGAGGCAGATCCCATATGAAATATCTCAGCACCGACGATGAAGCCAAAGTAATTTTGTGGGTGTCTGTGAAAACCCCTGGACGTGTAAAGGTTCTTTTTGGCTTTATCTGTCAAACCAAAAAAAAAAAAAAAAATGGTGGTTCTGCTGCTGGCGCTAGACTGCTGCTTTAATTGGACAGATGACAAAACAGGATTTAACAAAGATAAAACAGCTTTTAGATGAATTCCTTTTAATGCTTAAAATTTGGTCTCACAAAAGAAACAATGAGGCAGAGGAAAGCCAATATAGCGAGCAGTTATCAAAACCACTTTTGCTTATCTTTGCAGGCACTTTGGAAATGGACAAGCTCCTTTTCTTTTTTTTTTTTTTAATAAGGAACAGATGTCTACCCTTTCCTCACTCAAAACATCTCAGAGTGAGCCATTTGCCATATCGGGTGCGGCCGTGGAGTCTATACACTTTGAGCTTTCAAAACACCCCCCTTCAAATATTTGGCCAGCTCCGTGTGTCTATATATTTATCCCGTTGCTTTTGGCTTGAACCAAATGTGTGTTGTGCTTCCAAGAAGCTTAAGACTTTGCAGACAGCAACTTTTAAAAAAAAAGGAAAGAAAAGAAAGCGTTCTATATCTCCTCCTGCATCACCACAGCTCATTATACTGGATATCATCTGTAATCTCCCTCTGCTTTGCTCATCTCTTCACCATTTGGTGGCTCACATAAACACAAGTCCCATGCCGTGAAAAGTAATGAGTTGCATCTTATATTTGTTCTCTAGGCTTAAATGTTGTTTGCAACTGTTTGTAGATATATTTTTGCTGTTGTTAAGACTATATAACAGACCCCTTGAATACCTTTGATCTGCAGTACTTCTCTGCTTCAGCTCGCAGGATTACTGAATGTGCATCACCGTCCTTTTTTTTTTTTTCCATTTTAAAATCAGTCAGATGTTTAAATAAACACACAATCTGTAATGTGTTTCGCCATAAATATCCCAGCTGTGGTCACTCCTGTGGTCCTGTTTCAGGACTGTGGGAGCACTAAGTGGACTGTTTATTTATAACTGTTAGCCTGTGCTACCCCACAAAAGCTGCAGTGCACGCTTGAGCGCATTACTCACAATTTCGTCACCACCCCAATTAATACTCAAGACAGCATCAGCAGCATCTGCATCAGTCCCTCTGCTTGAGTTCAGTTGAGTTGAGAGAATTGAAAGTATATCAGCAGCGGTGTGATTGCTATTCTGAACTTGTTATCGGCGTGTGCAACCATGAGCAGGTTCGCAGAGAAGAGTCTGCATTCCAATTATGTCTGTTTTCATAGTTTAGTGTTTTGGGTTGTTTTGTTTTTGTTTTTGTTTTTTAAGTTTTAAATCAAAACCAATAATTTCAGATGGGTTTGACCTCACCGTGTTGCCCCTGCTTCTCCGACCACAGTCCTCCCCGTACGATTGTCTCAGATCCATCATGTTCTGTGGTGTAAATCTATTGACTTGTGTTTCTTCTGGGACTTAATCTTGGAGCCTCTCCAAGCAGCTCAGTTTCCATCCTCTCCCCATCTTTCCTCCCTCTCCCATAAATCAATGTGATGTAATTGCATAAACTCCCTTTCCCACATCTCAGGACTGGAGGCAGATCATTCTCAGGGAGAAAGTGTTTCAGTGTGGCCTGTTAACCTTAACCCTCAGATTCCCACATTTGTGATGTCTGTGTCTTGTGAAAGTTTCATGTTGACCTTTAATAAAATTTAAAAAAAAGTTTATTTCATTGGTGATATTTGATGTTTTGTTTTTCCAAGCAGCAGGGCTGCGGAAGTGAACTTTCTCACAAATGGCACTGGCTGTTTACATCTGGCTAATTTACTCTAAGCTCAGCAGATTAAATCTCATTTCTCTGAGTGCTTTTTGTGTTGAGCCAAGCATGATTTCTCCTGACGTCTCCTCACCGTCAGGAGTCTCACTAGGCTCCCTTGGCCTATTGAAGGAATGTTTCTCAAAGCACTTCTGCATTTTCATGAGATTGGACCATGGCAATAGTCCAGCTTCCATTCCCCCTCTTTTTCCACATTTCATTGCCTTCCTGGCTTCCTCTTTCATTCAGATATCTCTCAGCTTTGTCCGAGGAGAATCGAGCGTAGAGTGAACCGGTGTGGAAAGGTTTTGCAGTGAGCAGGAGTCTTACTCACACACTTATACTTTATCCAGGTTTCATCATTCGTCCGCTGCTCCAGTAATCCTCCCGCCATGAATCGCACCCTGCTCTCATGGTGATAAAATCATTTTTTTCCGGCTCACGCAGAGAAACACTTCCAGGGTATTTGGCTATTAGCGCAGGCATATTTGACAGTGTGAGAGACAAAACGCATGTGTCGCTCTCAGTTGTGAGTTTGTCACAGCTTGTTACCTGCTGCTTGTTACCGCAGCTGCCACATACAGGCTGACATGGATGAGGAATTCTGAGGGATACAGGGTTCTTTGGCATATGTGCAGCTTTATGAGGAGCTCCCAGTGTGGAGCCTGTGTGCCGAGGAAATGATCCAGATGCAAAGCTTCTGGCTCTCATAACCCAGTGGGACACCTGCCTTGCTGCTCCTGTGCAGCCCTCTGCAAAGTCCACAAAAACAGAGGCTACCATCTTTCCTTGGAAGGAGGAGGAGTCATAACGTGCTCCTGCATATCAGGCATGTGGAGTATTTGTGTTGCTTGTATTGCATGTCTCTGGTTTAGGAGTTTCAATTTAAAGTCACTGTAGAATTCACCTAAATGAAAACTCTTTAACAGATTAAATGTTCAACCGGTTTTGCCGGGTGGGATTATTTTGTAACTCAGATTTATAACAAAAGCCATGTTTAATTTTCCCAACATGTGTCTGATAGATGGAAAAAGCTGCTGGACAACCCGAATAAATGCCTCAGTGTTTGTCAGCCCCAGAAAACTGCCAAACCAAGCTGTGATTAACTAGCTTATGCTGAAATGGCTAATGTTTTTCTTTATTTCTCAATAAATTGGGCTCAAAAGGTTTTGACATTCACATAATTTACTGCAAGATGAAACCAACATGTCACAGTCTTAATTGCAGGCAAATGTAAAAAATATTATAAACTTGAAGCATATTTCTTTTTTAAAAATAAATATAGTAAACATGGTGTTTTTGCTGTGTTTACAAACTTAAAGGAGAGCCAAAAATGTATGTATATTTATGTTATCTGGATTATTTTTGTTCACATTAAGCATCTCTTTGAGTTATGAAATCAAAATGACATCAGATCCTGGATATATATCGGGCAGATGTCCTGCAGTCTTTCTCTGTGTGTGTTTGTACTTTTTCTTTAGTAATGCGACCCACATGTCTGCACGCTAATAAGCCCAACATGTGTTGTTATAGCCCAGCCTTTACAGCATTGTTCCCCTTGTTTGAACACAACAACAGCTTGCAAACAGCGGTTTTATAACTTAAAATATGCCGACAAAATAGTTTTGTCAGTCGGTGCATCATCATCTTATTTCTGAAGTAGGAAGCTTCACTGGGGTGTGTTCACCAAGGTATGTAGTGAAAACCATTAAGAATTGGAACCAGATCTGATGCTGTAAGTACCAGGCAGTGATCCAGACATTGCTCCTTTTTGGGATTTATACTTTAGTTGTGCCAAAAGTTTTTGTTTTCACTCATGCGCCAGTGTGATGTACAAACTGTTACAAAGTGGCCATGGAGCAAATTTAGATTAACAAAAGCAAAACATCACTGGCTTGGCACAGTCTGTCAAGCGTATGGACGTTTCAGAGGAGGAAGGAGTCCAAGTCACTCCTCCTCCTCCTCCTGGTTTTAATCATGAAAATAAGTTTCATCTGGTCCTGTTGCACACATATTCTTGCTTCCACTTCTTGTGTATCTTTTGCATTTTGATGTTTACCGCTCGTGACCCACTAAATAGAGTCATGAGCTTCAGTTGACATAAAGGTCAAGGTGAGAAAGATCATATCCCATGACAGCTAATCTCAAAGGTACAGGATGTTTCTCTCTGCCATTTCTACATGTATGAGAAGACATTTAGAGCATCAGATCTTCACAGCTATACAAAAAGTGAAGCCTAGAAATGGTTACCAGATGTTTGTTTAAGCAGCTTGTTGGGTGTATAGGACAACAGTGGGCCAATATTTCTACAGCGTGCTTGGGGGGAGTCAGGATATCATATGCTGTTGTACAAAATGTAGCTGATTCATAATATATTTCAGTCTCTGAGGTGCAGCAGATATCTGTACTTGTTCTATACATGCATAATACATCATTTTGTAAACTGGTCTTCTGCCTGATCTGTATGTGCAGGCTGACTGACAAGCTGTCATTGCTATAGCTGTAAGTGACCAACAAAAAATGGGCTGTCAGTTATTCAGGAAATGCTGCCAAAGTTCCATATTTTAAATTGTTAGTAAATGGTGTTTATTTTATGTTTCCAGAAGCTTTGGATTTTGTTACAAAGATTCAAAGTATCAATGTGCAGACACTGCATTGAGCTTTAGGACCTTTAACTAGGATTGATAAATAAAACAACAATTAGTGATGGGAACCAGCTGAGAATGGTTTCCAAATGGTCTAATCTATCAGAATCGTTTGCCTCCGAGCTAATCAATTCCTTTCATCAGTACTGGCATGCTGTTGTAAGACTTACACGCAGCAAAACAATGATATGAAACTTTTACAAACCTCAAACAAGCACTTTTTGTATGCTGTATATAGACTTGGAGATCACACAGATCAAAAAGGGAAGGTAATCAAGAACTAACAAGTAAGCAGAATCAATAATGGGATTGGTATCAGTTGTGTCAGTATACATCCCATGTTTTAGCTCTGCTCATGAAAAAAATGTCTACAATAGTCTGATCTAATAGTTTGAACTGAGTGCAGATCTGGCGTTGTTTCTTTTTGTGTGCATGAAACACTTTGTGAAAACTTCCTCTCTGTGCGTGCAGCTTGGATTTTCTTCCAAATTCCTCTTAGATTTGAAGCTCCCTGAGCTCACTTCTGCACAGTTCTCAAGACTTACTGACTGAGGGATTTCTGCGGGTTGGAAAATGATTATCCTGTGGCTGTTCGACAGCTCGCACCTCCGGCGAGTGGAGGAGCCGGTGAACAAACTGGATTTAGCAGCCTCAGCCCCCTCCCCCTTTGTGTATCTAGTAATGAACTCTTACCTTGGAAGGGTGCACTGCTGCTATCCTTTCTGTGTTTTTGTAACCCTCACTAAAAAAAACCTTCCTCTTAATTGTGTCCCATGGGTCCCGAGCTCTCAGTATTCACAGCCTTTCCTGTCCCTCTTACTGATCCTCCTCCTCTCCCAACCTTAGCCCCATCATCCCAATTCGACAGGTTTCCTCTTTAATCGCTTGACTTCAAAGCGGTATTTTGATGCCCCCTCCCCAGGCCCCTGGCTCCTCGGAGAGAAGGAGAGGGCTAGACTTGGGGGCCTGGGAAGTAGGGTGAAAGTGTGGTGGTGCACAGGGCAGCTGGTTAAGTTAGACAGGCATGGGTTAAAGAAAATAACAAGTAGTTCAGCTGCTTTTTTTCATCACTTTGTCACAAGAGAGAAGTTGCTGTTGGGTTTTTAGAGAAGCAAGTCGCACACCTGAAAGGCTCTGTGTAAGACACGTCTCGCTGTTCTTCGCAGAGGTGAGAGGTACAAGCTCCTGCCAGAAAAAACCTGGTGAACAGAGACGAGCCCTGGCTAATGTTTGCCACAGAGGTTGGACACAGTGTCATCTTTCATACACATCAAAATAGCACCCTCCAAACACACTTCCAAGAGCTGCATTCTCATCAGGTTCCCATTTAGCTCAAAGCGATTAACACTGAGAAAACACAAGGCTGGCTTAATGAGTTCAGTCTGTATCTTTTAGCTGGAAAAATAGTGCACCCCAAATGCATGAATACACTCTTGCCCCACGTGTAACCTCCCCGGAGCACCTACTGTAGCGCGAGGAACAAAGAAGAATTGGGTTTGCTGTGGCCAGAGAGGAAAGGGTGAGTGATTAGCTGTTGGATGCCCTCTGATCAGTGCGGGGATTGTTTCTCCATCGTGCTGGTTTATCTTTGTCTCTGGTGGTTGACTCGCACTGTTAGATCAATAAATCCAGATGGAGTAAGGCGATAATTCTGCCTCAGCATTGCCCTAATTAAAGAGGACGCTCAGGAGATATATAGCTGCCGGCAAGTGGCCTCCTTCTCATTTCTGTAATATTAGAGCTTGATGTATATGGCGAAAGATCACCAGGGAGGAATGACATCCAGAGCTGTAGATTTTTCCTTTGATTAAGTGTCTTCATGAAAGTTGGATGTAAGCCGTAAACCGCCCCTTAGGTTATTATCTCCAAATTTGGAGTTCCTTGTAAAGCTCAGGGGTTTGCTTTTTGTCATCACTAGTGAGAAGTTGAGGTCAAACCCAATTATAATGTGTAGATGGAAATACTGTCTATTCCTGTTCTGTTGTCCTTTCCGCTTCCTTTCCACAGAGGAAGTGCCACAGCTCAAACTGGGTGCTGTGCTCTGACTTCTGACATGTCACAAAAGGTTTCCTGCCTAACATGCAAATTGGCCTATGCTTAAAAAAATGTTATTAAATCAACGTGTTATCCACCTGAAGACAAACTGTACAGGTGTATCGCACACATGCCAGATTCCTGCTCGTTAGCAACTTACAAATATAGCAGTAGAGTTTCGCTCATTTAAAACTGGAGCACAAACTTCTTGGATGAGCACAGAAAGTCATGCGTGTAATATTAGATTATTAAAAATCAATGTGGTCGATTGTGTTCAGTGACTCAGCTGTGGTGAAGCCTAGCAGGCAGCTAGCAGCTACAGCTGTCAGTGCCACTCAAAGCTGACAGGCCCTAATAACTCAAACTTTTAGCATTAGTAAAGTTTGAATGGAATCGAAAAAACTTTATTGTTGTTATACAAGTATACTGATGTTTAGAGTGCCATCTATCCTATGTTCACCAGGAAAAATTAACATAAATAGATTATTATTCAAGATGGAGTGGTTATATATGGGGTGCAAAGATAGTCCTGAAAGTTGTTGTCAGTGCAAGTTGTTCTAGTGTATGGGGGGGTTGGGTGGGGGTGATGGAGGCCATAGCTTGGGGGAAGCTCAGCTGTGTGGGACTGTATTAATCTGTTTGTCTATCTGCTTGCCTGATGGCAAAAGTTCAAATCGAGGCTGACCGGAGAGGAAAGTGTCTGAATTGAGGCTGTTGGCCTTCTTCAGACGATTGGTGTAGACATCTCTGTGGTGTGATAGCTCCAACCCTACCACATGCTAGGCAGTCTTCACCAGTAGTGTAGGTCCTTCCGCTCAGCAGCTGTGCAGCTGTGATGCTGTTTGTGAGGATGCTTTCAGAGAGAGTTTCATTCAGCAGCAGCAGTTTCTGGGGGAGCTGTGCTTCATCTTGATGAGTTATTGAAAAGATGAACTCACCCTACAGTTTTTATGAAGGTGGGTTTTAATTATAGAGACCTAAAGCTTCTTTGTACAAAGCTATAAACGTGTCTTTTTCTTCTATAAAGTGATGCATTTTAACAGCGGACTCCATCTGGTTTGACTCACTTTTGAAATTGGCCTCAAGTGCCGATTAGAGGAACTGCAGATTTTGGCACTTTGTGGTGGGTTCATTGCTCAGTTCTTGAGGTTGCAGCATGTTTAAAAAAAAATCAATCTGGCATCACAGATGATGCAAGAGACAAAGAAGCCGACAAATGGCAGTAACATACAGAGGGTTTTGAGCATTTTTATTGAAGGCATTTGTTCTTATGCACACAAAAATCATCAATTTTGTTTTAAAAAAGCAAAACAAAAAAACAAGGGAATAGAAGCTTGATATCCGTAGTCCATAAGTACTCACTAAGTACTGGTGCTTGAACCAAAATGAATTTGTTCTAATTCCCTTTCAGCCCTTATCTGTGTAAGCACTGACACTCAGAATGGCTTTGGATATTAGACTGTATTATTCACGAATAAGAAATGCCTGCATTGGAAAGGTGAGGGCAGTGTTTATATAAGGAATATATTCTTACTGCATTATGATACTACAGTTCCCCTGCTATCTCTTTTGTGAGTGGTATTGAAGCACGTGATTTATCATGTGCTGATGGCTTGCACACAAGATAGATGTTGATGATGCAATAATATTGTCAGAGCCTGAAATAACAGCACAGACTAATCAATTAGTGGCTGCCTTGATGTTTAAACTGCCCACAGTGCTTCGGTGCTTAAATGTCAGTGACAAATTGGCAAGGGAGATTTCCTTTAAAAGGAAAGTCATCGAGCGGATGTAGATGAAACCTTTTCTCTAGTGTTGACTCGTTCTCTTTGTTGGACCCTCACTGGCCTGGCCTTTCTAGTCCTCCCCTTGAGGTTTCGTCCTATTGTTGTGCTTTGTCAGCCGTCTGCGCTGATCTCTCTTCGCACCCCCCCCCATAAGCGATTCATTGAGGCTCTGCGATCCTATTGGTGCTCCACTTTCCCATGGAAGGGTTTCCATGGAAACCAAAAAATAATGCAGACCCTCAACACTGTTGCTCTTCACCGGCTAATAGCTCTCTAAACAGGGGTTCAAAAGAGACTGCCACTGCAACAGGCTTCATGGTAAAAACTGACCATTCTGTATCTGATTACAAACCGTAATGACGAGAGTTACTTACATATATGCTGCTGTTTGTGATAGACTGCTGCAAAACTGAAAAGGATTGCAGTGTTGCATTACCTGGGGATCTCTGAGCTAAACCATATGGTGAATATTTTCTATAAGACTCACTGAACAAGGCTGCCCATGCATGCGTATCCACTGTAAGGATGTTAATGATTTCCCGAGCACGTGTACCTTGTATTGTCTGAGTTCAGGGTGCTTAGATAAGGGAGTGTATCATTCCAGTGCATCTCCCCACTTCTCAGATTTGTCCACTCTCCTCAGTCAGCCTTTGATTGCCTTTTCCAGATGTAATCAGCGCCTTCTATTCTATATGGGGCTGGCAACGTCAGTTGGGTTTTGTGTCCTGGTGAATCTGATGTCTGCTGGCAATATGGTGTGTCTGCGGGATGATGTGGCTGGCTCTATCAGCCAGAATACTCTTGGGATATTCTCCATCCCCGAGCCTCTGTCAGAATGAGAATACCCTGCCTGTATTTCACCATCTAATGTGGCAAGAGCCGCTTGCTGTTCATGTCTTCGTAGGCAGCTCTCTCCATATTTGATGCGGTAGTTGTCAGTGCCAGTGCTTTGAAACTGGCTCCAAAGTATTGTCAGTCAAAACTGTGCTGCTGACTATTTTTGCACATGGAGGCTGAAATACCAGCAATTTAATTGGCTCTCATTGTGATATCGTTATTTTCAGCTGGGAGACAGTTGTGGCAAAGCAGTTTAGAAACAGGAAAAAGTTTAAAGCATTTATGCTCATTAGACACACTCGGCTGGAGACGTATCTTACACTGACAGTTAAAGCCAGCAACGTGCGGTAAGAAAGCAAGGTATTCTACTTCCAGTGAATAATGCACGAGTTCAGATGCTCATCAAGGTCAAGTCACAAACTGCATGAGGAGATTGTGGTGTGTTGGGTTTTCTAATAAAGGATAGTTAATTAGTGAGAAGATACACTGTTTCTAATACCTCGAGGCAGATATTAAAATTTTACCTGCCCAGAACTTTGGTCTGGGTTGCTGCGACTAAAGGCAGTGCATTTTCCTGTTCTGTCCCTGTTTAATTTTGCCTTCCAGCAGAGAAGTGGAAAAATTCACACAGAGAAAACACTGTTACAGTCCTAGATTGGAGCACTGCGGGGAGCGAGCGCTTCATACATAATAAATGCAAACTCGGTCATTTTAAGTGTCCTAGAATTTTATTTTCTGTGAGGGGTTTTTTCTGTTTTTTTTTTTTTCCAAGCTCTCGCTCTTACTCTGCTCAGAAGACTTACGTGCACCAAGACAAATGTACCACTTTTCTTTCTCTTCGCCGCAGCTTCACTGTTCATTCATCTCATTACCTCAGTCTTGACCTGTGCTCCTTCTGCTGTGCTTCTCTCCAACAGCCCATGAAAACAGGAGAGGAGAGAAAAGCGAGAGAAGTCATCAGCTTCACCTGAACGAAGACGAGGAACAAGCAGATACACATGGTACGGTAGTGTTTTATCTGCTAAAGCGGCGCACACAGTTTTTCATTTTCACCTTATATTTATGTGTTAAACACATCTCCTTTACATTTTCCTCAGCATATGTCTGGAACTTGGGGGTGTTTCCATGAATAATTTCTAGCAAATCCAACAATAATTCCACTTCAGCACACTTAAAATTGTTTGAGAGGCGCTGCATAAAGAGGTTGTTGACAGACTCTTTTCAGTAAGATGCTGACAGCACAGGCGCAAAACCATTGTTATCGCCGACAGGAGGCACAGTGCTAGAGCAAGAACCAGTGTGTGTGTGTGAAGCCGGTCCTGCAAAGAGGCAGACGTGCTTTTGTCCCTTTGCTATCATAGCAGTCTTGCACTGGTCTTTGTTAGTCCTTGATTTGCATTGGCATTTGTAGCATTAGTATTCCAGACACAGCAGAGAAGCAGACACGTATGGATTGAAAGGTTAAAGGGGATGTTAGACCCAGACACATCAGCTGCAGTCAGTCATACATGGAAGCATAAAAAGCATCCAGTGAAGCAAATAATATGTGCTACATGTGCAAGTGACATGTAAGATTATGCGCAAAGTCGAGCTGTTTTCAGTTACATAAGTATTGATTTTAAACTTTTCATTTTAGTTTAATGCAACATGTGTGTTAATGCTTAAGCAGTCACTTGTTGGGTGCCCTTCAGGCGCCTTAAGGTCAAGCCACACTGTGCATGAATCTAATAAACTTAGCAATGACATCAGGTTTGTTGGATGTAGACTGTGCAGTGATAATGGCTGCTGAACTGGAGGCTATGACACGCACAGTTGCAACTCGTGCTCTTTCTTTCTTTCCGTGCTATGACCATCTTGGAATTTTCCCAAGCTATCTTTGGTCGCAAGATCATTACCAACTTTGAACTTCTCTATGGCTATGATCGGACTGCAAATCTAACGGTCCTTTTATGGTTTTCATATTATTGCCCTTGCGGATGGCGGCATGTGCCAAAAGTGGCACCATAGCTGTTTGATCTTTTTTTGTGAGCTGATGTGCAGCCGGCAGGGTTGGGTTGAAGATGGAAGGGTATGATTGTATTGGTCTTTACCGCCATGCAGCAGCTTGAAAAGATCAAACATTTGGGAGAAAAAGTTGAAGAAAACTGATCGCTTTGCTTCCTGTTTCCACTTCTTCTGCTGTTATACCAACACTGATACAGAGGTTTTTTGTAAGTGGCAAGGATGTGTTATTCATGAGATGACTACAGCAAATCTGGTACTTTTTAACTAATAGTATAACATGGTTTGAGTGATAGTGGCTCTGTAGTGTAGTGGTTAACGCATTCACTTAACACAAGCAAAAGTTTAGGTTTGATTCCAGCCAAATCTGGACAGTACGAATAACAGATTTCACTCTAAACTGACCTGTATGTGCAGCAAAACCTATTAAAATGTTTTTTCATAGACGTAAACAAGAGGACCATTCAAACCAGCAGTAATGGTTTCATTTGTAAGTCTTCTGTGCCGTGGGTGCCAGAAAATGTGTTCTCTAATTTGATTTTCGTGAGGAAGAGGATTTTAATATCGGCTTTTTTGTGGCACAGTAGCTGCTACGTGTATACAGAGCTTTGTGTGGATATGGAGTTGCAGCAAACAGGGGTGGGATGGTGAATCTGCTTCATGGAAATAATGTTATGTAAAATTGAGCATATAAAGGACCGCTTTAGCCCACGAGGTGCTCTGCTGCACTCTGCTCTGGTGAGACATGTGAATTCTGATTCGACTGTTAGAGCTGAGGTTCATGTGCAAACATTTAAGACCTTGATTTGATTTAGAATCATATATGAAGAGTTCAGCTTTTATATATATGAACAGTCACACCTTGATGCATGCTCAGTTATTCAGCTAAGGAAATTCAGGAAAGTTGATTTTGTTCATCTGGACGTTGTTTTCAGTGGGAGTAACGTTTTGTCACTCATTCAAGTCACTTCCTTATAGTGGAGGAACTGCTGGTTTGAGTGATCTAAGAAACAAACATTCACATTAATAAATAAACTTAAAAAAGGAAAAAATATTAGCCAGGATATAAGGTTTAAACATCCAGTGTAGACTGGCTTCCTGGTTTCACTTATAAACATGTCCTCCTGTGCAATCAGCGATTTCTTTTATTTATTTTTGTTATTTCAACATTGTTGGGTGGGGTCACTTTCAGTTTTACTTTGAACCAGCTTTGTATTTGGAGTTTCTTTTCTTTTCAGTTTTTTTTAAACTTTAGTTTTACTTTTACCGCAGGACAGCAATTGAATGAGACAAATCCAGGGCAAGGACATAGAAGACTCAGAAGAAATAGGAAAACAGTGAATGAAACAGGGGGATTGTGGGGATATAAAAATGAGTGTAGTGCAAATTGTGCAAAGATCTGCTGTGTGAGTGGGTTCAAACATATTCCCCCAGTGATCAAATAAAAGATGGGACAAAATAAATGCTAATAGTAACAATAATTTCAGCAATAACAACAATCCTTATTTTCCTGTATGCTGTAAAGTATGCATGTATAAACCAATATACCAACCCATGCACATACAGTTAAGCTGATTTATCTAAGTTTAAACTCAGTTTCCTTAGTAAGTTTGCTCATCTCAGTCTTAAGATTTAATAACTGCAGAAGAGGTTTTACAACACAAACACTTTACATGTGAAAGCAGCTGACTCATAGGCATGTAGACACCCTGGACCTAAACTAGTACATCATAATTATTGTCTTAACAAATCTGATCAAACTGACGACGACTGAAGACATTTAATGTATAAACCTTTATTTCGTTTTAGATCATTTTGCATGTATCCATCATTAGTCTTCTTCTGCTTCTGTATTATTTCTGAGTTTCTTTGCCTGAAGTCTGGTTTTTATCTTTCAGTTAGTTTAATTAAAATGTTAGGTGTGTTCAAAGCTAGTTTAATTTTCTAGTTGAGTTTCTGCTTCCAATAATCTCTCTGTGATGTTTGCTTGATGCTTATAGTTATTATCTGATGCCATCTGAGGTCTGATTTGAGCTTTCACTTGAGGATTTTATTTTATTTTTTTAAATAAGGAAATGTGGTGGAATTAAAAGCTCATTTTCAACAATCTCACCACAAACATTAATCTAGTTCTTATCCACCCTGGAATGAAAGGTGAGCTTTCGCTCCTCCTTTACAGTTCAGTATTTAAAGACAAAAACTGCGATCCACCGAGATCCAGACAAACTGGAATAATCTTTTAAATTCTCTGATACATTAAGTATCACTAACACTCTTTTGGTTTACTTACATCAACTTGTTTTGCAGTGGGGCCTCAAATATACAGTATGCCATTATCTCTTTTATCTGCGGCTTCCACAAAAACACAAACATTCACATGCTTTATCCTCAAGGCTTTGTTTTGATCTTTGCATTGCACTGAAACCCCCGACTGTAACACAAAGTAGGTTACACTGTTGTTTTTTGGTTTGGGGTTTTTTTTGTTGCTATTTTTCTTTTTCATTTTGTTGAACTTTCGCCAAGTGCGTGATATGTGTGTGTGCAAGCCACACACAAGAATCATCGGTAAGTGATAAAACAGCTTTTAGGCTTTCCACACGGGGGAACTAGCTGTATTCAAACTAGCATATGGCCTTGCAACAGGGTGTGAGTGATTGCTCATTAGACAAATGGCTGGCCAAGCTGTCCCCCCGTTGTAAAGTGCTCTGCTCTGCTCCCCTTTGTTTTCGAACAGGAACTCGAGCTAAGTGGAGATGCCAAACAGTCCTCTGCAGACAAAGGCCACTCTCACCCCATATCCGGGTTGCCGTAGAGACCAGAGTCTTTTTTTGGAAATATTCCAGCACGTGATTTAGGAAATCCTTCTGTTTTGAAAGATGTGTATCGTTTGCTTAAGAAATAAGATTTTTAATTTTTCATGGTTTTGTTTTTTGGGGGGTTTCGGCCTAGATTTAGTGATGTTTGGTGACTTGTGTGTATTTTGTGTTCCTTTGTCTTTTTTTTCCCTAGTGTCCTGTTCTTGTTTAGTGCCCTGAGGCTAAAAGTGTTGTCTTTCCTGAAATAGTCCATTGTTTATTTCTGCAAAGGCCATCTGTGATGATATGGAGATCCGACAGAGACGACAACCTCGTATTCAGCAGCGTTTAAAACAATTTTCAGTGTTAAGAAAAGACTCATTTTAATTGTTTCTTGCCTGAGGGTCAAATGGTGGTCAGGGGAGTGCTGGTGAAATTATTGACTGGATTTTTCCAAGTTTTTGTTAAGTGCGCAACTGATATCGATTGTTCTCCCTGTGACTCTGATATATAAGAAGAAGCCTGAGAAACTTGTGGAATAACCCACAGAAGTAGACAGTGCAGTGATATAATTCCCTCGGTTGTTCGCCCAGTAATTTTAGACCATTTAGTTTTGAATTGAGTTATAACTCATTTTTGTGGAAAGCCCCAAAGGCAATGTGTCATTCTCTAAAAACGTGGGAAAAGCCTTAGCCGAGTCCTAACAGCCGGCAGCGCCGAAGTGTTTATGTGTTCATTGTGTGCTGTTACCACATGCCCTCACTACCAGACAACCAGTGGACTAAGCATTGGAGCTCTAGGGGATCAATGCATCATTGACCATGTGCCCGGGCCTGGTATTGATCCGTCCTCACGCAGCCAGTTTGTATCTTCGCTCAGCCAGATAGAGGTGCCGAGACGATTAAGTGAAAGCCTCTGCTATGATCGAAGGAGGATCTCACACACAGCAGGGTTCAATAGAAGTCAAAATCTGCTCATCACTCCATCACATGTCCTCTGCTTAAGATAACTATCGAGAAGTTGTTAGCGCTCTTCCCCCTCCCCCGTCCAGAAATTCTAATCTAAGGAGCTGGAGAGTCGATTTCTCTGTAGGACTCGGAGCAACTGTTACTACTGAACTAACGGCTGGATGTGTGCCCAGTTGGGATGTCAGGAATGTAGCCTGCAGCAGTGCTGACAACACATGGTCAGTCTGTTTCTTAGTGTTCATTCTGGGAGTCTTCGTCTTGTTAATCAGCCTGGTTTTCAGGAGTGTGTCAGCTGCCTGGTCAGAGGACTGCTTCCATCTGGGGTTCACATAGTGTCATTTCAAACTGAGTAGGCTAGGAACTGAAATCTGAACTGGAAAAATAGAAGAATTTGACTTTAGATGAAAATTAACTGATTGAAATGTATATCGTGTGTGTATGTAGTCTTTTAGGTCATTGCCTTAATGATGATTTTGTACCTATTCTGAACTTTTATACCTCTGAGTGGCTGTGGCTCAGGAGGTAGAGCAGGTCACCTACTAATTGAAAGATTGGCGGTTCAATCCTTGGCTGCTACAGCCTGCATGCCAAATTATCCTTGGGCAAGATGGTGAACTCAGAGTTGCTCTCTGATGCGTTAATCGGAGTTTGAGTGTACGTGAATGTTAGATGGGGGGGGGAAAGGGGGCTTGTTTAAATATGGGTGAATGAGGCATGTTGTAAAAAATATTTTGAGTAGGTTTTTTGTGTTTTTGTTTGGTTTTTTTTTTTTTTTTGCATAAAAACTAAACCAAAATGAGAGAAACCTACTCTGGAAACGTAATGGAATTAAACTGAACTGAAGACCAAAAACAAAAAAATGAATAAAGAAAACCATGAAAAATACAAAAGTAGCCTGTCTGCACCAGTTACAGTGCTGGAGTATAACTCCTTTGTAGTCCCAGCACGAATTGAATGAAATTATAAAGGGTTTTGCACGACTGAACCAATTCATCATAAACTGTCCACTTTTGGAGGGAGTAAACTAGCATTCCCTGTAATGTGCAGAAGCTGATGATATTCTGTGTGTACTCTGAAAACTCATTAAGCTAAACTTGCCTGAGGAAAGACAAGTTAAAATATCTACCTGAGCATCTAACCAGCATTAGGACCTTTGCTTTAGCTTGCCCGGCTCAGTTTCTGCACTCCTCTCTGTGTGAGAGCTACACCCACACACGCACACACTGCGAGCTGCCTTTGAGCTACTTTTGTACACTTTCTCCATGTGCTTGTTCGCTGTTGTCTGAAAACTGTATGCCCTCTAAAGTATACAGTGCTATTGCTGTTTAGCATTCAGTGCACTTCAAAGCTCCTCCGTGTGACAGCAGAGCCCAGGGCTCATTCTCTCCTAATTGGAGGTTCATTAAGGACTTGGTGCGCCTCACGGGAACCCATTTCATTGCCAGAGGAGCCTGTCTTTATTCGGATTTGGGGGTGTTTACTTGCTGTGGCTGATCTAGGAAGTCATGGAGAAATATGAAAATGGGTTTTTAATTGAGATAAAGGCTGATGTGGCATGTGTGTGGTCCCCTAGTGTCATTGTCAGAGGGTATTAGCGCATGCACGGAGAGCTTAGACTGGCATGCAGTTGATGACAAAACACACCTGCTCCAGCTGCATCGGGGAGCCTGGGAACGAATGTGTCCTCCCCAGGGTTCAATTACAGGTGATCACTTAGAGGGTCAATGATATTTAAAGGGGTCAAGCTACAACCCATAAAATCTCGAGAGGATTTCAGTATTAATGATTGTTTGTAATGCAGGATCATGCTCAAGATGAAGTGAACTTGCTGGTTATGTGAGGGTGGAGGATGGCGACAGTTTGGCGAGGAGCAGACACAGAGTGTCCTTGTAATTCTGATCCTTTTGTCCAGGGCAGCGGCTGGGGGAGCAAGGGAATATGGACTGGTTTCATTAATCCTGCTGAAAGTGACATCTTCAAGGAGAATCACCCACGGGTGTGCTATTTATATGTGGAGTACTTTCAATCTAGTCTGTGTCTTCCTTATCTTTTAATTACAGCGGGTTGACACCACCATAATGGTTGATCGTGTAGGTGCCGACTGAACAGACTTCTGGTTTTATGAGTTAGGAATGGAAAAAAAGAAAAAAAGAAAAGGTCTATTCCTCACGCTTCCATTGAGACGAATATAGGTCGGATCAGTTTGTCCTCATTAGAGAGCTCTGGCTTCTTTTGATAGTGTGAAGTTGATGTTTTTAGGATCAGTTCACATCAATTCACCATCAAACTCATCTGTGCCGATTTCCACAGCCTAAGCTGACTGTGGATCAGTTTTCACCAGGAGTAAACAATGGGTTCTTAGCGCCGCATGACATTTTATGATGTCAGTTACAGGAGATGGAGACAGATTTGGCATTTGCTGGATACCTCGGGGCGAAAACTGTCGCTTAGCTTGTCAGATTGAGGACATACAGTATTTCCTGCATGTTTAAAGAAAAATCCAGCACATTGTGTACAGTTGTAGCGGTGCAGTACTGCTCACTGTTTTTGTGTGTGCATGTGTGGCATGTTTATTTATAATAGATTTTAGCCAGCACAGTGTGTTATCTTAACACATCGCTAGCATTGCTCAGCAGCACACCTGAGGAGGACCAGCCTTTAACCTAGTAGCAATTTTTCAAAAGTGATATAAGCCTGCAGCTCCTGGGGTGTGAACCATGTTTTTCCTTGTCTACATCATATACACTGCAGAATATTCAGAGAAAGCCTTAGTGGTCTGATCTCTGCGACTGGCCAGTGATCGATGAGGACCTGCGATCCCACAGGAGTCATGGGAAAGACCGGTTTGTTTACTCTGCACTTTCTCCGGGGTCTCAGTGGCACTTTGATTTATACCATGCTGCTTTTCAACCATAGGCTTGTTATTTGGAGCCTGTCTGGGCCCTTACACTATAACCCATTTTATTCTTAAATATTCAATGCATTTTAATGCACAGAAGAAAATTGGCTCCAGATCTGACAGTCGGCTTGACCCTGAAATGGGAGCAAAGAGCAAAAGGGTGAAGCTGGAAAAGAAATCGGACATTTTGTTTAGAGAATAAGAAGTGAGCTGTGCCCTGAGAGTTTTTCCAGCCGGCCCCTTCCTCCTCCTCCTCCTCCTCCTCCTCCTCCCCTCCCCTCCTCCTCATTCCACCTCTTCATCCTCTGCCTCAATAAATACAGTTTGCACCCTTCATAAGGGCCCAGAATTGACAGGCTAGAGCTGGAGGGATAGGAATGGACCTTTTCTGATGCTTTTCTATGAGACTGTAATGTATGCAAATCTCAGTTAAGACCTCCTGTGCCCTCATTAGACCTTTCTGCGGCTTAGGAAAGGGAGGGGTTAATTAAAACCCATCTCAGACAATGAATCTGTTGGTTGCTCTCAGAGTACCACTAGATGGGTAATCAATACCTAAGCATATTATTATGATTTACAGAAAGTGTTTAACCATAGGTCTAAATCAATTTCCTGGGTCCAAAGAAGAAAGCGGTAAAGGGGAAAAACAGAAGCATAAGCCCTCTGGCTGGTGAGGAGAGGAAAAGTTCTCTTTATAGGGTAGCTTCTTCTCACAGCAGACAAAGAATGCCGTCATATCTTTAGTACTGTTTAATTTTATTGTCACGGCAACTTATGCGAGTTAACAATGCAATGGGGGGAAGAAAAAAAAAAGCTTTTCATGAGGCTCGCAGAATGAAAAACAAACCAGTTTTAGCGCGCTGTAATAATAGAAAAACAGATTAGAAAAAGATATCAGTTCTGCCTTAATTATTCACACGCTTCCTTTTCTTCTGTGGGAAATAATTGCTCCAGCAGCTCAAAACTGCTTGTGCCTAGGCAGGGCTTTGTGCTGGGCTATGGTTTATTATACCTGAAAGCCAACATTCGTGAGTCTGCTGTGTGCAGCACAGGGATGAAAGGGTCAAGGCGGAATGAGATTTGAGCGACAGCAGAGGTTCTTCAAAGATGGACAGGAATCAAGCCTGGTGTTGATCACAACAGAGCTTTCACTCCTGCCTCGGAGAAGCAGAGAGAGATCACCCAGAGGAGTCCTTTGACATCACATCAAGCAAAGGAAAGCCTGCCTACACGTTATGAAATTACAGCTGATGGATGTGCTGCAAGTACGGATAAAAGAAGTGCGAAGAAGGCATTTAAACATTTTCTTTTTTTCAATTTGCAGGTGCAGTGTGTAGCTGTGTAAACCTATTTACAATTCCTCTGAGAAATCGTTTTTTAATCCGCTTGTTAGCCAGCCTCAATCCCGGCTATCACTATGGGAGAGCAAATTAATAATCAGAAAGTACAAAGCAAAGAGTGCCGATTCATTTCTGCCAAATAATTAATTTTCTTCCTTCACTGAGACTGCAATTACAGCTGCCCCACAGATTGTTTTCATTTCAGTTTGTGCAGAATATGTAGATATGAATCCTTACGCAGTCCGTGGCTCACAAAGGCTGAGGGAGAAATCTTTTCATCTGCAGCTTGAAAGGTTAAACATTTGCTTCAGCGAGGGCACGCTGCGTTTTTAGGCGTTCTGGGTCATGGATTCTTAGACACCCCACCCCGCACACACACAACGCCACCCAGTGTTGTCTGCTAATGCAGGAGAGGTGTTCTTCATTAACCAGGAGTGCTTCTAGGATGGGTCTTCATCAAGCAAAGTGTGTTTGTGTCAGATGGAGGGGTGGCTGATGGGAGCGCAAGGCCTCTCATTACATTAAGAAGAAGAAGAAGTTCCATAGCAAAGGCCATCCCATGTCGGTTAATGAACATGGAGCCCCAGTCAGGACTCATTTCCTTAAAATGCTTCAGAGATGGACGTCCCCTCCAGTCGCACTAACATAGGGTTGCCATTTTTCCGGAGACAGGAGGAGCTGACAGGCGGCTAAGTTTGAGAGCACGCTAAAATAAGATGTGTCAGATAGGTTGACATTGTGCTGCCTAATCTCGTAGTTGCTTAGGGATTTCCAGGACTATAGCTGGGGACAATGCACCTAAAGGGATAATATGAGGATTTTCATCTGAAATTGGACCAAATCAGCTGACAGGCGTGCGTGTGTGTGTGCTGTGTGTTTGACTGACAGAACTCATTAAGAATGTGAGCAGGTTTTGGCAGAGCATCCTTTTCTTGGCAGTTTCAGCGTAATGCTTATCCAGGGTGCAGGAAAGTGGGGAATACTGTGAGCATTTGGCAGGAGTCATTAAGTGGCGCGTTTTATGTTGTTTAATGTTTTTTCTTTCAGGGGCAGGGAGAGGCTTCAGCACGGGGGACGACCATGGAGGGGGACTGTCTCAGCTGCATCAAGTACCTCATGTTTGTCTTCAATTTCCTCATCTTTGTGAGTATTTTTTTCATCTCTTTCTCAAAGACACTTAATCTGGCCGTCTCTGAAGTTTGCGTCAATCTAATGATTTAAGATGGGCTTCTGCGTGCTCCCCGCCTGACTGACTAATGGAGCCACATTTGCATTTCATTAGATGAGGCAATCTTGATTCTATCAAATTCTCTTTTGATTAAATTTTAGTGTGCTGACACACATCTGAGGCACATTGTGCCATGTGGAGTTTGTGACTGGCACCTGAGTTTATCGGTCTTGATCAGACAATCAAGAGTAATCCTGTTAGTCTGAAGCCGTAAAGCGGGGGAGGGTCAGAGTAAGAAGGTTTGTCTCTTTTCCTGCTTTATTAAGCACAACCAAACCATTTAGAGTCTCTGTTTAGATGAGGTTGCTCAAGGCTGGGGTAATAATGCAACCAGCAGAGCAAAGAATGAACTTGACTGTCGGCATCACTGTAACAACTACTTTTCACAGCTTTTTTTTTTTTTCTTTTTTTTTTAAGTGTGTCTATCTAAGGCCGTTTCACACTCGTGTAACTCGGCAGCATTTCTTTTAAAGCCCAGTGCCTTGAAAATGGCTGCTGCTTCTCCTCATACCACGGAGTGGCTATCATTTGTGCGCAAGCCCCAGGTGACAGGAAGAAGGGGATTGGGGTTAAAATGTTGGAAGCTCAGATCTATTCCCCCTGACTCAATATCTTCTTTTCTTAATCACATGAGTCACCCCACAGTGGCTGCAGAGAGGATTTTATTAAAGGGAGGATGGGAAAGGATGGAAGCTCATTGCATTTCTTTAGCTGGTGGGGAGGCTGGGAGGAGTAGTTCAAGGGGGTAGATTTATCCACCCATACCCCCACTGAGGTACTGTGGCTCTGCAGATACCCAGCCTTTTATTTTAGCTTTACCTCCAACCTCTCTGGTATTTGCATAGCTAACAGTGGAGGAAAAAAAGTCACTGTATGACCACTGGTTGAATGTTTTGAGTTGCTGGGGATACAAAGCTACTATATCTTCTGAATTGTCGATTTCTATTTTGTCTAAGTAATGTACTTTTTCCGTCGTTATCAGCTGGGGGGCTCTTTCCTCCTCGGAGTGGGAGTGTGGGTACTGGTGGACCCCACAGGGTTCAGGGAAATCGTAGCAACCAACCCCCTGCTATTCACCGGTGTCTACATCATCCTTGGTATGGGAGGCATGCTCTTTCTCCTCGGCTTCCTGGGCTGCTGTGGAGCCATCCGTGAAAACAAGTGTCTGCTCCTCTTTGTGAGTTGGCTGACAAAGTCGAAACATAGCTGTGTTACCGCTCGTGTGTGTGTGTGCGGGTGTGTGTGTGTGTGTGTGTGTGTGTGTGTGTGTTGATTATTCTCTCTGTCAGTCTTGAAACAGAAAGCCAAAAGAGCAAAATGCCTTTGTATGTTGTCTTTGTGCTTTGGTCATCATCAATAGTTAATGCTGAGTGAAGTGAGCAACACCAAAATGTGATTTTTTCCTTTTCCTTTTCTTTCTTTTTCTTTTTTAAACACATGAACATGCACTTTTTTTGTCTTCACTCTCATCTACCTTGTCATACTCTTTCTCACCCTTTCCTTTTTCCTTTTGTCTTACTGCAGTTCTTCATGCTCATCCTCCTGATCTTCTTAGCAGAGCTGGCTGCTGCCATCCTAGCCTTCATATTCCGGGAGCATGTAAGTTTCTTAAAAAGTTCACCCCACCTTTGATCACAAGTCTGCAGTTGGGCTGAGTGTCAAAACGCAAGGACTCAGATTCTTACTTTTTGTATTTCCGGACCTGACAGTTGCTAATTTAAATCGTGATTCCGAAAATTTCTTTTGACTGCATTCAGGTATTGTACAACTGTTTGTATTTATAGCATTGCATTCCTATAATAATGTTGTGCTTGTGATGCACAGTTAAAAATTGGGATCAAATTCTGTTCAGCAACCAGAGATGCAATCTAATTCTTCATGTCAAAACCTGTTTGGTACATTACTCATTATGCGTGTGACCACAAAGATTTCGCCTAATCTAGCCTCGAGTCTGTAGCCCCAAACACATATGAGGAGCAGATTGCTGGTGAGCTCATTTCTTTGTAACTGCACACCACTAGATTTTGCCGTAGCACCACCAGATTTCCCTGAGAAGACTTTAATGTCTTAAGTTAGCGCAGTTCCCTAATATAAATGACACTCAGCCCAACCCAGAATTCGGTGAAATCATCTGAAGTAACCGATGTTATCTGTGTGACACTAACCTGTGTGCTGTCGCTTTAGCTGACCAGAGAGTACTTCACCAAAGAGCTGAAGAAACATTATCAGGGCTACAATAACAGTGACGTCTTCACCTCCACATGGAACGCCATCATGACTACAGTAAGACCACCGCACACATGGCAGAGAGCTGACGTAATGCAGCTTTTACTGACTCACCCTTTCCACCAAACAGTGTGTGGAAACGTTAAGGTTAACAGCCAGGGCTGTATTTTATAGTTAAATCAGAGACATTTAGGTCAATATTCATGCTGAATTGCCACACGCACACAGTGGACCACAGGCCAGTGCGCAAACGGGCGCTTAACAATAAGGGCTTCTTCTTCTTCTTCTCCTTCCTCTCAGTTTGACTGCTGTGGGGTGAACAGCCCAGAGGATTTTAAGGAAAGCATGTTCAGGATGATGAACCAAAATCATGTGGTGCCAGAAGCCTGCTGCCAGCGTGCCGGTCAGACTGCCGAGTCAGCCTATACCAGCCAGGAGCAGTGCTTATCGGGCAATATGATGTTCCGTAATAATAAGGTAACTTTTCACATCTACCATGTCAAGACCTCTCTCTCTCACTCTCACTCTCGCTCTCGCTCTCTCGCGCTCTCGCTCTCGCTCTCTCTCTCTCTCTTGCTCTCTCTCTCTCTCTCTCTCTCTCTCTCTCTCTCTCTCTCTCTCTCTCTCTCTCTCTCTCTCTCTCTCTCTCTCTCTCTCTCTCCCCCTTCTTCTAAACCTCCTCAAGGCTTAATTAGAGCTGAAGACGGTTGAGGGGTGACATCCAGGGACTAGCTGACTCCTCCATGGCTGATTAGTGCTTTTCTGTGTTTTGGGTGTCACAGAAGACCATCTTACTGTGCAGTAGAGCACAGAGACAACAGCGCTATGTATGTGTCTGGATGTGTGTATGTGTGTGTGTTTTGTGTGAGATATACACACACACACGTGCATGCCCACATCCCTGCTCACATGGCTTCCATGTGCACAAAGGAAGCCTTGAGTGTAATTACAGTGAAAGCTGATAGGAAGAGCTTTTTTACTGCAGTCTCCACCTGTTGTTTTTCGGCCCATTAGAACAATGAGAGATATCCACCGTGTGCCTCGCTCTGTTCATTCACACAAAGAGCTCTCATTAAAAGCCAGTGAGGCTGGAGGCCCTTCTTCCCACTCATTCAGCCAGGCCTTTGTTCAGACTCTCACTCAGTTGAAGCTGTGATGTTACTTTAATTGTCTCTGTAATTCTGCAAATTTATAGCCTATTGATTCTCTGCTGAGTGTCACGTCTTTGTGTCCACAGGGTTGTTACTCTGCAGTAGTTGACTACTTCGAATTGTACATCTATGTGGCTGGAGCCCTGGCCATTGTGGTGCTAACCATTGAGGTACGAGCGAGTTTTCAAATATGCAACTTTTTTTTTTTTTTTTTTTTGCCTCCAGTGTATTCTGAATATTCATTTTAGAAAATTTGCAAGGCTGCTTTAACCCAAGGCTATTTACCTGAATACGCCAGTGTTATGCTTTTTGAATAGCAACATCGCCACCTTGTGCTAAAATTCAGTATCACAGAACATAGTGGTTTTTTAAAATGAGGTGAATATTGGACAGTACAGTGTATTTATTTCTATTAACAATTTGGGACGGGGGATTTTGAACAGTCTCTTTCTGTATGTGTGATTATTATTTCTTTTTCTTTCCCTCTTTCCTCAGCTTTTTGCCATGGTTTTTGCAATGTGTCTCTTCAGGGGAATCCAGTAGAGCTGCTCCATCCACGAACTACTTTTTTTTTTCTCTAAAAAAGAAAAAGGGAATTCAGGAGAAAAGAAGAAAAAAATGGACATTTGTAAATTTTGTGGATCTCTTTTTCTATTGGCTAATTGGTAGAAAAACAAACTCTTGTACTTCACAGCTGGACTTTTGAGGTACTGGGTGATTAAAAAAATATATAAACACACACACAGACATAGAGACACACACACTGCATTGAGACTAGACTAGAGAGAAAACTGATGTTTAAAAAAAAAAAAAAAAAAAGATTTGTGTGCAAAGTGGAAACGGTAATTTGTGGACCAGGTCTTGAGCAGATTGGGTGTAAAGTGGACCAGGTGAAGCCTGAGCAGAAGGCACTGCACTGACTTTTGGATGAAGAATATTTATATTAAGTAAAGTTGGCTTGACTGTAAAAATGAAAAATGTGTTTCTTGTAAACTCTGGCTGTTATCCTTTCCCCTTTCATACTGTATAATGTAATAACCTCCCTTCCTCCACATGCCTTTTTTACAGCCACACTTCTTCAATGCTGTATTATATAAGCTCTGTTTATTTGTGTGTGTGTGTGTGTGTGTGTGTGTGTGTGTGTGTGTGTGTGTGTGTGTGTGTGTGTGTGTGTGTGTGTGTGTGTGTGCGCGTGTGCGTGTGTGTGTCTGTATGTACTGGATGCTCTTTATGAATGTGTATGAGCCTATTTGTATGCATGTGAGCTCGTGGCTCTCCGTGATCTCTCCCAAGCTTCAAAGCCAACTACTCTAATTCTTTTTTCCTGTTTGTATGGTGATGTTTTATTGCATTAGTGGTTATATGTGGTTCTTGGTGGTGAAATGTGTATGCCTTTGTATTAGATTCTTGAAAAGTAAGTTACATAAATGGCATTTTACCTGACCCTTCCCGTGTGTTTTCTCAAGCTGGTTGCACAATTTCACACCATTTTCGTTTTCTTTTTTTAAATGAAAGAGTTGACCCCGTTTATAAAGACACTGGTAAGTAATGATATTGCATCACAGGATAATTAAAAATAAGTGTTTGTTAAAAGATTATTGCTTATCAAGTCTAGCTCACTAACTAGCTTAACTTTTAAGAGCTTATGTCACCTTCATGATCATTTTTAGGATACATGTGACTGTTACACATTTCCCACATGAAAATATTCTTCTGTGCTACTGAAGTCTGGAAACAAAGAAGGGGTTTTATTTGCTGAACAGCCAAACCATAAGAAAATGCCATTAGCCTTTAGTGTCCATATATATTTATATGACTCCGGGTGTAGCTTTTGTAATGAAATCAATCTCAACCATATTGCTGGAGTGCATTGATTTTATTTACAAAAAAAAGTAAAGTTATTGATTAGAAATGCATGTGGACATTGATGTATTGCAACAGCCTCAAAAATGGCAGAAGAATACATCAAAGGAAAAAAAAGGGAGGCACGGGGAACATGTAATGCAGCACAACAGCATGGTAGGGATGAAAATGAAACGCATCATTTGTGGAATTTGCATTAGTATCGCTTTCAGAGCAAAGAAACCGATGGAAATTGAAAAGACAAAACTGTTTAACACAGGTAAAAATGAAAGTTGGTTCCTACATACATGAATTTTCACTTGTTTTTCCATTCTAATTTTTTTAATGTGGTCCTTTTTTTACTGCATACCTTTTTGCATACTCCCTCCAAACAGCGTGCATGACAAAGCCTACTAAAAACCCAAGTATGGCTTTGTTTGACATTTGGTGAGCAGGCAGCCTGTTCCAGTAACAAATCCACATTTTCAGCAAAATGTGGCCATTTGGAGGGGAAAACACAAGATCATAGCAACTGGTAAGTGATATCCAAAGAGAAGCTAAAATGCTTATTCTGTAACATAAATATTGTTTTTAGAGTAGTGCTTGCAACCTCAGTCCTGCTGTGTATTGCTTGTTAGCTTGCTATAGTGTTTGAGGGTTGTGCCACTAACAGTTAATCTTTCTATTTGCATATGCAAGCAAACAGATTGTGCAAAGTACATAGGCTGTATTTTGTGGCTTGTAAATGCCGGTTCCCACAGACTTTGTGTGGAAGACAGATGGTGCTCAGAGAATCCTGAATTTATGGAAGAATTCTGTAACAGCAATTTAATGTTGAAGTCAACTTGAAAGGGTTCACATTGTAGAACATTTCTGAGAGGTGGACATAACTTAATGGTCTGAAAAGCGAGGTAAATACAGAAGCCTGCTAAGTCTTCAGTCTCTCTTACAGCCAGCAGAGGGCGACGCCTCTGGTTACAACAAGAAATCTCTGGGAAAACAGCCCTTTGGCTCCTTTGATGATCTCAGTAAACGCATTCCTGATGAGTTTATGGTTAGCTTCATGTTTTATTGAGTACAGCAGAATGTTTAGTTTATGAATTAGCCCCCACCCCTCCCCTAGAGTTTAAAAGGTCAAAAAGCAGGTTTTGTTTTCAGGCAGCCTTTATCTCCTAACAAGCTGCTGTAGCATGAATGTACAGTGTCTCTCAGATTCACCCCTTGCTCTTTACCTCCACTGTCAAAACACCAAGTTGAAAAAAACGTAAAGCGTTCTTTGCATGTTTAAATCAGTCTGACTGTCTTCTTAAATGCCCACACTGAATCTGTCTTTTGTCTGGCAAGTAGTCGAATTTCAAGCTTCAGCTCAACAGTTGCACAAACCTTTGTGGTTCTTGGCTCTGTTGATGTTACTTAGAATTCTTCTCCATCTAAAATAAAAAATTAACCAGGCTTCAACTCCTCGGCTCTCATGATGACAGCAGAAAACTGTTTACTGAAACCAAACAAAGAACAAAATAAGGAGGTACAAAGAAATGACACCCTCTGTCAGTTCTCAGGTTTTACATATCAGGAGATAATAGAGAGTACACAGCGTGTGGTAGCATTAGAGCTAACTATCTTAGGAAGAAGGCTTTTTTAAAAACCCTTTAAACCCCCACTCATACGCTATAATAACTTGAACTGATAACATTCTGATGATCATAGGAGAGATGCCAGTCTAAAATTCGTTGCACTTAAAAAAATAAAGACTGTTCTATTCTATTTGCAGATAATGAAAAAGTATCTAGTCGATAACAGGGTCTGATAATTAGGTAAATACAACTTGAGATGAAACACATGACACATCACATCGTGTCATATAGTTATTTAAACATACACAGAAATATTTATTTAAACATAACTCTGGTGTTTTGAAGCCATTCTGCTGTAGATTTTCTGATGTGGTTGGGATCGTTAGCCCATTCTTTGGTTCACAGAGGAGTTCAGAGACCGCAAAACAAGCACAAATCAAGCACCCTGCACCATCGTGCTTGACAGTTGGCACAAAGTGTTTGTGCCGATTTGCTTTTGATCAAACGTGCAACTGTGCATCTTGGTCAAACATCTCCACTTTGGTCTCGTCTGTCCAAGGTGACCCTGGTCTGGCTGAATTTAGTGGGTTATCCACTCCTGTGAATACTGGTATTTGCCATGAATATTTTTCACTTGTGCTTGTAAATGGCCTTACAACCCTTCCCATATTGACAGTCAGCAACAACTAAGATATGATTTATTTCCTTCTTGGGATTTTATTACCACCACACCTAAATGCTGCAGATCAGCAAATGGCCCAAATTTCAGCTTTTACAGAGATGTTCATACTTCCTGGTGATGATGCATACAATTAGCAGAACCCAGCTGCTACTCACCCTCTTAATTCCTTTAGAAGCAGTAAGTATTACATACTGCTTTTGAATGCCGGTGTAGTTTTTGCTAAATAAATCATGACAGTATAATATGTCATATGTTGTTGTTTAACTGAGACTGATTTACTTAATAAAAGATTGGATTTGCCAAACATGAATAAAATCAGTATTTGTTTCACTTTACAAGATTGGATTAACCTCAACATAAGACAGCTGCCTACAGTCATCTACCGCAGGCATCCTACACTATATATGTGATAATATAGCATACTTTATAACTGGATTTAGCAACTGAAACAAAATGAACTGATGCAGGTTATATCACACTAATCTGTGCTTGGGATTCCCCAGGGCAACACGGGAATGCCACACACAGACTGTATATCCAGTGTGATTACGATTATCTGGGTGATGTGAGGTTTTTGTTTTTGCTTTTTATTTTTAAAAAAAATGGATGACCGACATTAGGTTTGTCATTCATCTTTGTCATTTGGCAAGTTTTACAGCAAAAATGAATATATAGTACTTCATAATATTATAGTCGTGTTAATGGTACAGTGGGTTACTGCAGCACTCACTTACTTCAGTTCTAAATGAGGCATCGTATCATTTTTACAAACCAATCAGAGCATCTTGAACATTACTCTGATTTTTTTTTTAACCTGGTTTGTTATTCAATCTTATTATATAATCAATCATTTGTAATTGTATGTATAATTTGTGTTCATCCTCTCGTTATAAACCATTTACACTGTTCAGAGTCTCTCAAAAACTCAACCCAACATGTGATCACAATTTTCCTAACGACCCCATTAAGAGTGCACTTTTACACATGCATGAATAATTGTTAAGCTCAAGGTGTACCAAACAATGACCAGCTGACTTCTTTTAGTTTCGCTGCCTCATTACCATATACTGGAGCTCATTACTGCCACCTCAAATAAAAGAAGAATGTGCAGCTTCATTTCTTGTTCCAGAAATGCCAAAGGCATTCAAAAATGGCCCCAAACAGTAACCATCGGTGTTAAGTGAGTTGTTGCCAAACTGAATCAGTCCAAGTTCAATTATTAGAGCTCACCGGGATGTTATTTTGGAGGTTTTTGAAACCGCAGTATTATTATTCACTCTGCAGTATTTAAGGAATTTAATGTGTATCATCTGTTCTATGAGGACAAGAAGAGTCTTAATTGTCTTATTTCAAAATTTAAAGTTTTTTAATACAGAGTGTAATCATCCCCCTACTATACCATACATTTCTCAATATGTTGCTTTCAATAAGCCAGACTTTCTTGTCATTTTGAAAGTAGTCCTGATCAATAGTTCTGAGCTTTCTGAAAGTTTCTTAGGGCACTGGCTGCTTTTTCACTCATTTTCAGTCCCTTACCTCATGTTTATCCAGTACCTGAACATTATCAGAGAAATGACTGATGAATTATTCAAGCAAAAGGGAACAAACAAAAGAACTAAAGGAATAGATACTTTTAAAAAAAATTAACAAAGAACCAATTTTAATTTGCATCCTGGGGCACTTTTTTTACTTACCACTTGTTACAAAAATGCCAAATTTATTTAGCTGAAAGGTTGATTACCTCACAAATATCAGCATGTTGTGCTGAGAGAAGAAGAGCTTTTAATTAATAATTGTTCCAACTCCATTTGTGTCTTATGTCCATTTATTTTTGCACATGTTCCAATAAATTCACTTTCACACATCACTGTAGATGTTAAATTAGTTGTGAAAACGCCAATTTATTTTAAATTGTGGTTATTTTAAGGCAGCAGTGACTTAATTCACCACATGAGGGCAGTAGCATTCCTACTCCTACTCCATTCACTTCTCTTGGCTAAATTTTCTTCTTTAAGCATGAACAAGAAGGGTCTTTTTTGTAGCGACTGTTTTAGCCTCGATCCCAGAGTGTAAATCTGTCATCTTTAATGTCTATAGATTAGGTTGTTTTGTATTTTAAAATTACATCTTTGAAGTAAATTTGCATTTAATGGCATAGAGGATCGCCACAAAACGCAGCATCGCCAGTGCATGTGTTAAAGTGTAGCATTTCATCAGATCTGTAAACAGTGAAAAACCTCTCAAGAGGCCTGATTGTTTTAATCCTGCAAACATGACATGACTGTGAAGCAAATTTAAACAATGTGGTGCTTTAAGCACGTTTTGCATTTGACCTTCTGTTAATGAATTAAGCACCAGTAGCAGTTTGTGTATACTTGTGCCCCCTCCACTCCCTTTGCTGTCATTTGAAATGTTCGGATCTGCTCAGGATCTCAGCCGTGAAGCCTTACAGGTGTTCAGCACAGCGCTTCACCATCATGGGTGTTTACTCTGTGCAGCACGCTCGGGTCACATCGTTATATGTTATTGAGGCTCCAAAAAGCACTGCACAAAGTCGCGGGAGACAGTGCACTGTGACGTTTATTGTGTTATCCTTCTGCTGTTCTGCCTCTAGGATATCATAGCTCGACACACATTTGGACCCATGAAATCAAACTAAAACCAGCTGAAATTCAAAATCTGGCATCTTCGATCTCCATTTAAGAGTTCTTTCATACAAGGGAAGAACACCAAAAGAAACATTTTTGCTTTGAGTTAGTGAAATGAATTGACAGTTTGTGGTTTTAAGAAAAAACTGCTTTCAGTGTGTGATTATTTTCCATATTAATTACTGCTGCCAGAACTTTTGGATTTTCTAGTAGAAGAACAAAACCCTGTAAGGCATAAATGAGAATACTCCTTTGTTCTCCAGTTATGAGTTACTGGGGTTGGATTTGAAGTTCATTCACTACTGATTAAGGACCTAGAAGGTCTTAAAATATTGTTAGAGTTATTTATTATTATTTGTTTATTTATTTATTCGGTTTGTTATAGTAAAGGGTCATCTTGAAGGATTGATGTCGTAGCAGTTGCCTCTTTGCTCGAGTGTATGTTTGCACCGCCGCATATCTTCTTTCCTCATAAAAATTCCTACCAGGAAGGAGAGCGAAGGAGTGAAGGATGGGGGCGAGGTAGGGCCGAGGGGTTCCATGTTCAGTTTGTTTTAGCCCTCTGTTTGGAGAGGAAACTTTCATTGCTTGGTGATTTATGGGTGGTTAGCATCCCAGGGGAATCAGAGAGTCGTTTTCCTGCATGTAATAACCCACTCTTTAACATAAAACTTGGGTTTCTCTTTTGTGTTTTGCTGATTCAGTGTGAAAGGTGTTACATCCGGTGTGGAGCTGAAGTGCTCAACAAGAAGCCCTTGAGGACAGTTTAGCAGAAACTATACCACGGGAGATGATTCACATCTATCCACAAAAACCCTCATAGAAATGTAAGGATCTAGGAAATACATATGACACCATAATAGTTTCGGTAATGCTCTAGGTCCCTGTGCAGTGTTGTGGTATAGCACATCAGAACTGTCCCACAGAAACAGCAGTTTTGGACTTGACCAGGCCGCACTGGTGACGCACAATGCGGTGCCTACGGCCCAACATGAAACAGGAAGTAAGCGAGAACGGCCGGGAAATTAGTCTACGGGGATGAGTTGCTTCTCAGGCCAAGCATCACCACTGGCTTGAGAGATCTGTGACTCACTTGTGGAGCATGTGTTTTCAGTCCGCGGGACAGATGACTACAAATAGATGGCCCCAGCAAACCCATGTGAGAGGACCGCAAAGTGTTCTATGGTTACAAATGAGAAAAATAAAGTTTAGTGGCCGGCCATGAATCTGGTGATAGTGAGTGCTGGAGCCTCCTTGGGATTCGTATCATTGTCGGGGGGGTTTTTTTGTTTGTTTTATTTTTGTTTCACTGTTTGTCTTGTGTTTCTGCGTTCCAAAGTTTCCACACAACGTGAGGCTAATGCAGCGCTTGGCAGCTTTTGCGTCGGCCCCTTGGCTTTCGCTGCTGAGCCATCATCTCTGCCTGTCAATCACATCCAGAGTGACACGGCGCACATGAGTCCTCGAGAGGTCAATTGTTGTGTGTGTCTGACCTTTGAGCCCTACAGCAGGAGGGATCCATGTGCAAACGCACTGAACAAAACTGGGCCTGAGCGCGCAATAAATCAGAAGAACGCTTTACCATCCCCATATACACAAGATTCATAATTGGAAGCATATTGCTGAGCAGAGAGACAAAAGGCTGCTCCAGAGCGAAGACGTAGAGGGGCTAAAAACACAGGCTGATAGCAAACTTGAAGGGTGTTGGGGTGGAACTTGCAGTCAGCCTTTCAGTATGTTGACTCAGGCAGAGTAAAAAACTACAGCAATCAACACAGTGAGTCATTCATGGCTACAGCATGCCAGCTCACAGTCGAAGCATGTTTTATCCGTCGTATTATTCATGTTCTACCACATGTGTCTAGTAAATGCAAAAAGCTGCTGTTATAAACCCAACCAGGCTGTTCTTCCAATGTAATGCTTCTGCAAATATGCACTTTTATTCTTGTGTCTTAACAGTCCCTATAACAGTACATGAGTGCTGGTTTAACCTACTAACCCAGTTTTTTTACACTGATGCTGTTCATCAGTGCCTGCCCAAACCTACAACCACGTGCCAGTACCACTTTAAATCCTTTGCCTCTATATTTATGTTAGCATGTCAAAAAGCCACACTAGACATTTCCACACTGTAATAAACTAGATTTTATTAGTGAGAGTCAGTAAAGGATGGGAACTTTTGCTGCCAGGCCATCTCCATGGTTACAAACCACAGAGATGGCTGTCAAGCAGCTCCTGACCATGACGTGTTTCGTGGCCACCATCAGCTGATGGCTGAAGACAACCCAGCGTATGTGTACTGTGCTTTCCTTGACATCCAAGTATGCGTGCTCTCACCTGGGCCTTCGTTTAGGCTTTCAATCGGGAGTTTTGTGTTTTCGAGTTGGCGACATAGCCCTGTGACAGACTGGCAACTTGTCCAGGGTGTACCCCGCCTCTCATCTGTGGCAGCCTCCAGCCATGACCCTGAATTTGATAAGCGAAAGAAGATGGATGGAAGTTGGCAAATTTGTTGCTGCTATTGCACAAATAAACCTTGGAAGAAGGTGTGAATGGAAATTTAACTTTATTAATAAAGTTATTATTGACTGTCTTTCATGATGATTACTTCCTATATTCACCAAAGTTTTCACAACAACATTCAAATTATGGTTTCAGAAAGATTTATTGTGCTGGTGATTGTTGTGTTGCATACCTACAAAAGACTGTGTGTTGTTGCTGGACATGTGGAGATGTGCAAAGAGAGACTCCGCCAAGGTTAAAATCACAGGAGAGGCTTTTCTGTATCATCTGAGGGTCTTTTTGTCAAATTATATTGTTTCTTTGTAGCCTGGCAGTGACTGTTAGCAGGACTAACTGTGGCCCATTAGTTGGGAATCTCCATTTCTGACAATAATCCTTGAGTACTAAGTGCTGAGTTTGTCCTGTGTCCCTCCCCTAACCTTTGCCTCCTTTACGTTGTATTTGCCAGAGGTCGCTTCCTGTTAAAAGGAAGTTTTTCCTTGCCACTCTTGCCAAGAGCTTGGTCATAGGGAGTTGTCTGATTGTTGGAGTTTTCTCTCCATTATTGTAGGATAAAGCACCATATATATATATATATATATATATATATATATATATATATATATATATATATATATTATATAATATCAAATTTAATTGAAATTAATTAAGTCAACAAGGAGAATAATACTTGGTTTAGATCCTTTGAAAAAGTTCAACACTTTTTCTTTCTTGCAGACAGTAACACTAAGTAGAAAACACATGTGCCCGTCAGGTATAACTGCTGTAAATGCAAATTTACAACACTGCAGATGTTCTGTATGAGCATGAAAAGACATGAAACTGATCTCAATGATAGTTCGGTTAAAGATAATAGCAAAGGCTGGCTCATAGCCAAAGACCCCATTAGAAGGAGCCCAGGGAAGGCAGGTATATATGCTTCACCCGCTCATGCGCCTCTCTAATCTCAGCTGTGAGCCATATCCTCCTGCGACATTTATCTCCTACTGCAAACACAATAACCTGTGACATGTCATGCTCTTGTGCAGACACAACAACATTTTGGGGCCCAATGATTTCTGTTTTTTGTGAGGAAAAATTTTCATTGGATATTACAGCAAGTCACAAAATGTATTCTAGGCAGTGTCATCACATTTCTCGATCATGCTCTTTGTCAGTTTTCCTTCTTTAGTTGTAGAGCCTACTTAAAAACAGATGTCAGTTCTCTTAGATCATTCATTATTTATCCTCTTGAGGATTAGTTTCTTATGTGTGTCAAAAATTATAAATCTGAGTTATTTACTGGGACGTTTTGCTGGACATTCATCTTCTGCTGCCCACTCCCCCGCACTGATGTACAGCCACAACAGGGGACTGCTGCTGCTTATACTTCCCATAGGGCAGAATCAACAAATCAGCTTCTTTTGATTAACAATGACAACTCCTTATTTGAGCGAGGTATCCTTTGGTTTCAGAGCAGTGAACATGACTGGTGTGAATTCGCATGTCTAAGCCTGTTAGGAGTGAGGCCTTTTACTGGCCAGCTTGCACGTCTTTTTGCTTCGGCTACAGTCCTTTACAGTTTGTGGGTCTCTTCATTGGCCCAAAAATGCGTGGAGAAATTTGATTTACAGTGCAAGCAGCAGCTTTCTTTTCAAACTAAGGGATCGTTTAACACTGCAAGTGCCAGCTCTAAAATATGACCTATAAGAAATTTTCGCTGAAAGCTGATATAAGCACTCATTTACAGCCTTAGCCTGGCTAACGATGGCCCTTAATGAGCAGCTCAGGCATCTACTTGTTTATTAGGGCAGACTGACTGACAGGTCAACTGATGGAAAAATAAAGTACTGAATGAGGAATTGGATCTGTCCCCTCTTTGCCACATCAGCGGGGCCCTAATGTAGTGGGGTGAACTTTGAAGTGCCCTAATGGTCTTCATGGTCCTTTAACCATGCAGGCTTCTATTAGGGGTGTCAGTGGAGCCTGGCTGGAGCAGCGTGACCTATTAGGTTTAATGAGTGCTGCTAAGGGCACAGTGGGCTGCTCTTCTTCCTCTCTGTAAGTGTTTATTTATCTCGTCTAGCTGTGTTTTGGACCGAAGCAAAGTGCAAAGGCAGGGGCAATGTCTCTTACGCTCAGGGTCCATTTTTTTTCTGTGGGTCTCTCTCTTTTTAATAGAGCTGTGTGATTAATGGTCAGTTAATAAGGATGAATTAGGTTGTATTTTCTGTATTCTTGCAGTGGAAAAAGACGGAAATTGTTCTGTTTTCCTCTGATCCACAGACTTTGTTCAAAAAGTATTAAAACATCAGAATCACACGACTACCAAGCTAATTGGAGGTTTGTGATTGGTTGTAAGATTTACTTTGGAGCTGGGTGTCAAAGACAAGATAAGAAAGTAAAAAGGTACTGAAAGGTATGTTAACACTAAAACTAGAATATAATTTGCTGACCTTTTGTGTAGTGCTATTGTAAGAGCACTATGAGGCTTCCTAATGCTGTTGTTTGATCAGGTTGTCTTCTAATCTTAGGGTCCATCCCAGGCATTTGCAACTTCCAACTAACTTGTTGACCAAGTGACTTTGGAAAACACCGGATGGCAGGCCAGAGGCTTGGATGGCAGCTCTGCCACCAATAGTGTGTGAGTGAATGGGTGAATGAGTAGCACATTGTAAAGCACTTTGTAGAACTGCTAAGGGTTAAGAGGTGCCTCATAAGTGCAGACCATTTAGAATTTTAAAGAGCTCTTTGTAGTCTAAGTAAAGTTTACGCTATTCTGAAAAATCTGTGTGCTTTGTCTGAAATGTGCGAGCCTGCAATGAAGCGTTTTTTCTCGTATTCACAATCGCCAGTTCCTCTGCTAGACATGGAAGCTTTATTGGGTGACAGCAGGCTTCTCATGAGTTCTGCCATTGTAACGTGATCGAAGAGCTCCAGTAAACTGTTGCGGCGCAGTGGAAAAGTTAGCATTTATTTCTGGGAGCAAGCAGAAATGGATGTGCATCAGTGCAATGCTTTTTTCTTTCTTTTTTTCCAGGCCAAAAACCAAAGTGGTGGCATGATGTGAATTGCCACAGGTTTTCTATAAAATTTTTTTTATTCTTTTTTCCTGGCCGTGCTTTCTCTTCCTCTTACATGAGAGTTGTGCTAAGTGGTTGCTCGTTCTCTGAAGGATTTTCAAAACAAAGGGTAATAACGGGGGGATTGATTACACACAGAGATTTTGCAGTGTAGGAAAGATATTTTGGAGCATTTATAAGAAAAGATTTCCTGAACACTGTCTTGTCTCATGACTTGTAAAGCAAAAACAAAGAACATCTGTGTGAAAAGAGGTTCTATATTTTCTTACATCTCAGTTTATTCTAGCTCTGGCTACAGCTAGATTGACCACCTGTAGGTATTTAAAGCACATTCAAACTATTAGGCTTAACTTTCAGTCTAATGGCTTAGGCAGAGCATCCCATCTGGACGCTGTTGATGCGAGAAAAAGGATGGGATCGGATATCAACCCCAAGAACACAGAGAGACAGAAAGACACACATCCACACGCTCGCACACACACATCACTAAAAATGTTAATTATTTCATTTTTAGAGGCACCTATTGTATTTTTTGTAATTTTGTGTTCAGTTCAGTTACATTTTATTCTTGTATCACCATAAGGGCTATTTATGTTGCAAGATAAAGAAACAACCCCACAATTTTAGAGAGAGACCCACAACAATTACATGATCCCATGTGAACAACAATTTGCTAATAGCGGGAAGGAAGGGAGGGAGGAAGAACTCCCTTTTAACAGGAAGAGACCTCCGGCAGAAGCCTGCTCAGGGAGGAGCAGCTATGTGTCGTGACTGGTTTGGGAATGAGGAGAAAGAGAAGACAGACAGAAAACAGAATGTTTATGTATTCAAATGGAAATATGTAAATATATGGGGGAGGGGGCATCATGGGAAATCCTCCAGCAGTCTGAGCCTATAGCAGTACAACTAAGGGGGGTTCAGGGTCACCTGATCCAATGTTAAGCTTTATCAAAAAGGAACGTTTTAAACCTAATCTTAAAACCACATAGTGTGTCTGCAGTCTGAGAGTGAAGTGCTCCATTGGTGTTCTGATGTTTTTGAGATATGATGAGGTCTGATTGTTCAGAACTTTTTATGTAAGGAGACACATTTTAAACAGAATTCTGAATTTAACAAGAAACCAACAAAGATTATTTCTCTCTGTATGGAAGAAATATGATCTACTCTTGAATAGCTGACCATAGATAAACAGTTAAACAATACTTTCTACTGTCAGAGCTTATTTTGCATATACTGTATGAAAAGTTCTCGTTATTGTGCTACTGCTGAAAACATAAAACATTGCGCAACATCATTTCTTATTGTTTATTCAAGAAATATTTTCAGCTGCTCCCAAATTCACAAGGGACAAAAACACCAAGTAGCTCCAAAAGTTATATATATTATATATAACTATAGAGCCACTACTTGTGGTTTTTCAATATGTCGGTTTAATAGTTGTTTACAACTCGCTGTCCATCTATCCATTAAATACAATCCTACAGCCAGCATTCACTCACCCAAAGAAACAACCCAAATAAACCAAACCCCTTCTCTTTCAGAAAAGGATTGTGGTGGACATGATTTCTTAAATTTTCAAATTTCTTAACCTTTCAAAGAAAGAAAAACAAAGCTATTTGCACTCATTCTGCCACTGGAGATCAATTTATTTCAAAATCATTTAGAAACCATCATTAACAGACACAGCGAGTTACTTCTGTACAAAAATACAGCACATGAGCAGTGCTAAATATGGACGGGCTTAGTTTTTTTTTCTCTTTTCTTAGTTTTTCTTTTTCTGCTGGGACAAAACCAAAACCACGTAGTCTCTGGCTTTATTAAAGGAAGTGTCCCAGTGGAATAGGCAAAAATAATGATTAAAAAAAAAGACTCGGACAATCTAAGTGCAATAACTTATTGCATTGGCACAATCATACATGGAAATACTTGATTAATATACAAAAAATGCTTAAAGCCATAAAAAATTTGAACACAATTTCAGCCTTTCTTCCATGGCTACTTTTCAAAGTAACAAAGAACATAATTTTACATTTTTCGGCAATATTAAGGTAATACTTCATTGGCTTATCTCTTGTGGTCCATTATTTGACAAATAAGCAAAACAAATGTACAAGCAAAAGAACAATATTATATTATATTGTTCATATTCACACAATATGACATTATAACCATGGATTTCAATTGCTTTATTTCAGTAGTATCAACACGGACGGAGCTGCAGAGGAGTGGAGCACTGAGGGAGTACCGGCAACGCAAGGTCAACTTGACAAAGTAAGGATTGAGTCACACATTTCTAATCTTAGAGGTCCTTGTCTTTTACTGTGCTGAGGTTTGAGTACCCTCTGCAGGGAATATATAAAGAGAATAAAGACATCATCATCTGGTCCTCATTAAATGGTCTCTCCTTGCACACACAAAGGTAAACGTTAACATTTTTGATTCTTCATAAATGTTCTGAACGGAAAACATGGTTGTGCATGCTAGTGCATGTGAGTCCCTCTGTTTGGGACGTCTTCATAAAGAGACCAGAATGACACTAAAAATGAAAAGACAATGTAGAGGCTGAGCAATCAGCATTTGCCCCCAAGAAGCAAATAAGTATTTTATTCATCTTTTTCTGTGCAGTCACATCATTTCAGATTATCTGTTTTGCTCTCTTTTGCTCGTTCTTGTTTCCTCCGCACTGTCCACACGGTGAAACAGCGAGCAGAGGAGTAGTAAATGGACTGCGCTTATGTAGCACGTTTGCTTGTATCAGTCCTAGGCTTGTATTAAGCCTAGCCCAAGACTAAAAGAAAACGTTGATAAGGATCCCAGCTGAGAAAAGTTTTAGTCCAGGACTAGAATTAATCCAAGTCCAGGAAACTAAACCTTTAAGATTAAGACCAGTAAGCAACCACTAAGAGGACAGAGCCATGCAAGGTGTGGGCCTGTCCCTGAGATTAAACTGGGTTTGCTGTCTTGCCCAGAGAGGAGAATCAAACTGCTAACCCTCCACTTCGTTGTCAAATTATTCTGCCACCTCAGCCGCAGCAGAACGGAAAAAGAGAACGGCAACACAAACTTTCATCACCACGGTGGCCTCATGATCAGCTGAATTAAAGCACATGGCTACCATGCAATAAGTTTCATAATGCAGACGTCAGCCAATTATCATGACTGGATTTTTGTTGGTGTTTTTGGCTGTCATGTAAAATACCTTCCTAACTGTAACTGAAATATGAAATGAGGGAGGGGAGCAGTGGCCAGCAGGCCCTTTTGTTTTGGTTTGAGATGCTGACGCAACATTTAGTAGTTGAATAGACAAGTATCACCATTAAAAGAGGGGTTTTTTATATTGCTGAAATCTCATATGTGACTGCAGCAGTGGGTCACAGTGACTCAACAACTATAATCATATACACTTGATCAATGAAGTCATTTGTCAAGCAAAAACGCCAAACAAACTGTTGAATTGATGTTTAACTTTATCTTATGTTACCATAAACTGAATATCTTTGGGTTTTGGGCAGCGAGACATTTCAAGACGTCACACTGGGTTTCTTGCCATCATCCACGCAGGAGAAAAGAAAACCGATATGTAGCCCAGCATGCGTCATAGAGAGATCAGCCAAAAGGCTAATGAAGCCTGTCTCTAGCCTCGGCCTGGAGCCCAGCTCTGGTGACAAGCTTATTCCGGCGGGGTAACACACACACAGATACCCCTACAATCACTGGACATGCTCACCACATTCCTGTAGTCCAGCTCTAATGTCATCACATTGACAAACATTACCGAATGCTCTTCGGGACGATTAGGCCCACTGATTTGGCCTGCAGTCTCTGGCATGTATAAGATTCTGTTACCAAGCTATGAATCGAACCTTCATCCCTGCTGAACCCACGTCTAGCGATGAAGCGATCACTTCTGTGTGTGTGCAGTATGTCCTCACCGTGTAGACTGTGATGTACTGCAGCGTTCGCAGGGCAGAAAGGCTCACTTTGATGCTAATTAACTGTGTCTATTCCTGCTGGTTGCTGATTAGAGCTGGCGTGGTAAGCTGGTGTTGAAGGTTGCTGCTGTGCATTCCTGTGCCTTGTCTGCCAATGGAGACACCATTTCCTGTAACCTGAAGCCTGAGCCTATTAGTTGAACCTGTGGAGGGAACCCTGGGAGGGAAATGACAACTTCATTTGAAATTGCTGCCAATCTAAGCCCTCCCCTCCACCCAGACTCAATTGGCAGGCCATGTCTGCTCTCGCTCAGTTAGACTCTGTTCACTTACTCTGCCTTTCTCTGCAGGGAGATAAACTCCCAACAACATACTAGTGAAATGTACAGAAATGAACTGGTTTATACAGTGGAACAGAATGGTGGGATGGTCGGTATAAAAGATAGGATAAAGAAGGTAAATGATCTGAATCAAGATCGACTCTTTAAATGAAGATACTGTATTTGGCATTATAGGGTATAAGGCTATGAGGACATTAATAAAACCAGGTTTGGGTTTGCTTAATTTTACTGACAACAGCATCATGTTAATCGGTTTATTGGGGTGTAAACACCATAGTTGCATGAGACCTGAGAGATCAAGGAATCAAGAATGAGCATCTAGGTGATATTCTCATCTAAGTCACGCCTCTGCTTTTCTCTCACTTTCAGCATCTGCTGATTGTCATAGACACAGTTGTCTTGGTTGCATCAGCAGCTGCAGTGGCCTCTGTTATCTCCACAGTCTCCCCCTGTTCATTTGACCTGTGTTATCATTAGTGCTCTCCTCCTCCCCCCATAGTGCTTGCTGATGGCTGCTCCATGGCTGCCTTATGGGGGCAGGTTGGGATCTGGCTGGAACATCATGTAGCCCAGGAGATGGCTGCACTGTGTTCCTTGGCCTTCATACGCAGCGCAGCTATGCTGGAGGACTTTCGGTCTGGATCAACATTGAGATCATAGCCATTGATTCCCCCACCGATCCCAGCGCCCCCAAACAGACTGCCCATATGAGTCTGTCCCATGTGGCTGCTTCCTGGACTTGGTACGCCCAGGAAGTCAGAGACGCCTCCAGGACCGTGAGGGTGAGGGGGCATGCAGGAGGGCACAGAGTCACAAGGCACGACACAGCCGGGCACCGGAGATGCTCCGCTGCTGCTCCCTATCCATGAAGGGTTCTGGATCTGGAGAAGAAGAGGAGGGGATATTTTCATAATAACTGTTGTTTCAAATGAACACATGAAAAATAATAGTCCTGCCATAGTAATAGTTACCTGCAGAGAATTGTTTTTGATTTTTTTTTTTTTAGCCACATCAGCTGCTGTTAATAGTAGAAGCCCTCAAATTTAACTCTAAGACTGAAGAAACATTGAGAGAGAGCAAATATTAGACCTAAATCATTCCAACTACAATTTTACTGCTGTGATATGTGAACGCTGTGTTCAGAGGTTTCTCTCTGCCCCATAATAACAGCTATTACAGGTTTAATTTCACACTTCCTAACTGTAATTCTGATATCTGCTATCAGGTGTATCTGTAATGTGCATGCCACTGAGGACTGAACATTTACCTGTGCATAGTTCTCAGGCCGAGTGAGCAACGGCAGCTCGTAAGCTGTGGAGAAGTGCGTGCGGACCTGTTGCATCTGGCCAAAACGCTCTCTCTTCCTCCACTTGGCTCTGCGGTTCTGGAACCACACCTGAGAAGAAAACAGTCTATCAGGACAGTACCTCTAACCAAATAGAGACCAAACACTATCAAACAGAAATGTGAATATCCTTCTTAAACAAGGCCATTAAAGCTCTTAAAAAGTACACAGAGTGCTTTAGTTTTTCCCACAGAAAACTGGGCCATCTTCTTGCTAAGAAAGACAAAGTAAGAGACCACATAAAATGAGGACAGTGAAGCAAATAAATTCTGCCGCACATGAAAGTCCGAGCCCCGATTTTAAGACTTGACGTGTCTTTAAAGTGCCGTCCACACTGAGCTATTGATGTGAAAATGGCGAGTCTCCCCTGGTGCTGCATGTTTCAGCTCCTCCCTTTGATACACAGACGTCTGCCTCCCTTCAGGCTGCCCGCGTCGACAGATCCACATCTGGGCCTGTAGCCGTTCATAAATCACTCTGAGAAAGGTGTGCTCTCTCCCACATGTCAGCACAGTGGGATCCAGTGGGGAATCCCTCTGTATAATCCATAGAACAAATGTTGAACTTTTGACCAAGGGCATATATACTGTATATATATGCATAGAAGATATGTGTGTGTGTGTATTCATCTTTAGTTTTACTAAGCATTGTTTGTAACACATGAAATGACTACTGCTCTTCAGATTTGTAGACTTGCTACTTCTCAGAGGGTCGAGCTTTCAGGAACCTGCTGACAGACCAAGTGCAGGGTGCTTAGGCCACTTCTCCATGACTGCAAAGTAGAAGATGGTTATGAAGGACCGATTTCTAGAGGTAGTAAAGGCTGAAGCCTAAAAGAACTCTCCAAGAATATTTTTTCCCCTAAAATCTTAGTGTTAATTTCAGTGATGCCTAATACACTGTAGAATTTCAGGATCTTCTACATACTGGAAGACAAATCTCATCACTTTTGCTCTTCCAAAGGTTTCTTCCTTATATAGGGTTTATTTGGCATAGGCATGAACACATTTATTCTTCAACACAACCTGAACTCTCTCAGGCAAACTTGCGTGTAGTTTCTTTAAGCGGTCTTTGGGAATAGTTCTTCAGGCTTCTCGAAGGACATTCAAAGATCTTTTTTGGGTGTTGTTGGCTGTCTTTTGTTCTATTCTCTGTGAAGATTTTGAGGTCTGGGCTCTGGGGAAACCATTACATAAGCAGTAGTTTTCTACAGTGTATTGTTTTCTATCCAGGTACACTTTTACTGCATTGTCAGTATGTTTGTGATCATTGTGATGCTGAAGCTGTTGGCAATCAGATGCTTTCCAGACGATACTGCATCAAAATCTGACAGGATCCTCGACACCACGGGCTGAAATGCAGCCCCAAGCCATGACAGAGCCTCCATTGTATTTCACAGAAGGCTGTAGACGCTCACTGCAGTACCTCTCTCTTCACTTTCTCCGTACATATCGACAACCAGAAATATAAAATCTACATTCATCACTCCAGAAGAGTTGTTGTCGCTGATTTTCAGTCCAGTTCTTGTGTAATGTGATATACCTCCGCCTTTTCTCCCTGTTTCTCTACCTTCAGAACAACTTCTTGACAGCCACCTCTCCACTCAGGCAATTTCTGATGTGGTTCCAGTAAACAGTAGATGGACGGATCTCACATGTCCTGTGTCAGGTATTTACTGGATTTTTTTCCCCCTGTTTCTTAAGGACCTGACCTTTAGATAGGCCTGTCACTTCTTCTGTCATAGTGTGTTATCTTTGGCATTTTTTGTAGATTCAATAAAATAAATATGAAACAAATGATGTGCTTTTGCAACAGTTGGCTAGTAAAAAAGTGCCGAAAGATACAATTTAAAAGTGATTCTTTACTAAGATGTGTTTTACGTACAACACTGGTTCCCTTGAGTTCCCTTGAGTCCCCCATCCCTTGAGTTAGGTGCTTTTTATATTTGAGTGATGCATAAGTCAATGTTAGCTGGGTTAACAAACAAGAAAAAACATTCATCTAAAAACAGTCAGTTAGAAAGATTGGACTGAAAATGAGAGAAAAAAAGAGCCAATGTCCAAACAAAACCTTAGACCACTTTAAAAACTTCTGAGAAAGTCTGGCGCCTTGGAAGTAAAATATAAGGAAATGAAGGGTAGACCAAGACTTTTATACAGTACTGTATGTTTCAAAATAGTCAACACATATAGATTAAACCATACAGATTATCACAACAACTGCATCTTTCATTAAAAAAATTTTCTGGAGAATTTTCTCACATTTCCTTGCAAGAGAATAGAAAAAGCAGAGGGGGTTACTGGGAGTCTCCACATGTTTATCTGTATCTATTTGTTGGTTGTTTGAATCTTATCCTCCCTGGAGAGAAGGGGGAAACTTCTTCAAAGAGAAAGAGAGGGCAGCCTCGCTTTGACACAGGGGTTAGGACTTGGATTGTTGGGCTGATTCCCAGCCCAATCAGCTTGTGGTTTTCACAGTCCCTGACATGCAATTTCCCTTCAGTCATCCCCTTCAAATCCCCACTCTTGTCTCTGGCCATTTCTCTCAGTCAACAATAAAGTTTGGTGGCAGAATTGAGCATTGTCGTACAAATGCATATTTGCAAAATGTGTATGATATAATACCAAAAATGCTGATTTTCTTATAGTAAGGAGTTGATTTTAAACATATGAGATAAGACCACCTATAAGCACCCCAACCTGCAAACTCATCGTCTCATTTTTCCAAATGCGTTGACCTCCTAGCAAAGTCAAAGTCAATAACATATCCATATGTCTGTATTTTTGCAAGAAACTGACGTAAAGAAGTGTCATCTGACTCCGACATTCTTTGGGTCAGCTGGTGAGATTAGAGAACAGCTCACCCTTACTGAGTGGTAAGCTGATATGTGAGGTTGTGGCTGAACCCCAATGTCAAGGTGAGGGGTTGTAGCCCTTTGAATTATATCATATGTTTGGAAGTAGGTTTGTGGGTCTATTTTATACTCCTCCTGAGGATTTGGGATCTATTATTGTTTAAGATTTGTCATGCCTTTCCTTTGGTGGCTCTTTCGTTACACGAGCTCATAATATCACAAGGTTCCACATATAAGCCCCAACATGAAAACGCCAACATTAAGTTTCATTACAGTCTCAGTTCTACAAAGATATGTTACTAATGTGATTAATGTATTACCAGCTCAAGGACTCAGTTTCCCTCCAAATATATACAATTCTGGCAAAGTTTGAAAGATGTCATATAAGTTTGTCCATTTACTAACTCGCCACGGGGAAACCACGAGCTGTTTATGATGTCCAGTGTACCTGCATTTAGTTTTATAGTATAGGTAAGAGTCTATTCATACAACAGCGATTGGTACAAGCCAGCTACAGTGAAAACAGTTAATCACAATGTAAACTTACTTATATTCTAAAGCCATATCAGAAGAATCCTCCAGCAAAGTTTTTTCAGTCCTGCACGAAAAATAATATATATAATACATATATATATATATATCTGCTGGATGAACCATCAGAGTCGTTCTTAATTTTTGATTACCTGTGTTATGAAAATTGTCACATTTTATTTAAACGTTAAATCTTCGAGGAAATGCTGTCAGAATAGCAACAGAGCCTGATGAATGACCTTCTGGATTCTGGTCTTAGATTATTATTAAAAATATAAAAAATCGCATATTTCAAAGCTCTGGTGTCAGTCACCCAGCGCCGTTATTGTACTCCCACTCCTGTGTTGTAGCTCAGGCTCTTCTGTCCCTCGCCAACCCGCCCCCAACTCCGACCCCTCTCTCCATGTCTCTCTTCTCCCTCCGTTTTAAGTCAGTGAGGGGAAGTGGGGATATTGGAAAGTGAGATGGGAGAATGTTCAAACTGGAGCTTGTTTTCATTTCATGTTTAATTTCCTGATGCCTAAGCCCTCGGCTTTCCGCAGCTAACCCCTCTGACCTTTGAGAGGCGTGCAGACAAGAGCAGTGGACCAGGCGTGCACACACATACACACAGAATCACACACATTTGCATACCATGTTATATTCACATTTCAAAGTTGCTCTCCAACAAATGCAGTATTTTAACCTGGACCCTCTCAAGCACTTACTGGAAGCTTTTTCATAAACAGTTTCTGAGCACATATATTTCCCTTGTCTTGGTTTCTGAGTGTGTAATGTTTCACAGAGAGTTTGCTCTACGTAGCTTTTCCTTTGAACGGCAGTAGGAACGAGACCCCTGCCAAATAGTTTGGCAGAGAGATAATTCGGGAAACATTGTGGAGTCAGATGTGTCCCTTGCTGCTCCATCTCTCATATTCCCTGACTTATAAATTCATGCAGTTCTTGAGAAATTGAAGGTCACTGCTGTCTTTGTGCAAGCAGTTTTCCAATTAACATAAATTGTCTTAATTGTTTGTCATGATGAACACCAGTGGTTAATGATATATAAAACCCAAAATGATGCTATTTACCAACTACACACACTCACGACTCCTGTTTATTTTATTTTAGCAGACATCTGCAAGGAAGGTGGCTCAGTGGTCTTGGAGCTCAAATAGCTTGGCGGTGATACAGTAATTGCTAAAGACGCTGACAGCGAAATGCAGCTTACAGAGCCATTAAAGAGCTTTATTTATGCTCCAGAGCCAGCAGGCAGAGAGAAAGGAAGAGGGAGAAAGGGAGGGCAGAGTCCACAGCTCCAAAAGCAGCTTTGAAGTCCAGCCGTCTCACCTCATCTCTGTCATCTAGGACCACTGCAATTGATAGACTGCCTCAGCAGTCAATCACGCACAGCCTCCTCCTCCTCAATAAAAAGTAGGCCGTATGGTGAAGTTCAAGTCACGAGGCTCTGAGCTAATTGCTTCTAAAGAAAGTAATGGCACCAGAAGTCACAGATTGTGTTATTGGAAAGCTGCAGCCTGATTTTATAAAGACATTCGACATCAAAACTGAGGATGAAACCGTAGGACCTTGACACTGGCAATTTGGCAGAAAACATCTGTATTCTGGATTTCAATTGCTGTTGTTTTGCAGATGAAAAGGATTCTCGATTGCTTTCCGAGCATCGAGTGCCCCTTGGTATTCAACAATTGGATATCCCTGGACTTTGTCTCAATGTACCTTCAGTTGAAATTGTGGGGTTTAGTCTTGATTGCGTGCATATTTAGGGTTTGATTTTAGAAGTATGGGTCAAACCTCACAGTGACTCAACACAGTCTGCTGTGTGCCTGTCAGATGAAGACGTTAATTATATTCATCTGGGGCATAGATGGGTCTGTGTGAATGCAACATGAATGTACTTATTTTACTGTACCACCACAAGGACCAGGCCAGGTTCTCTGTCCCTGACTATGTCTCGGACTATGTGTGGAAATTGAAACTGGCATCTCAAAGTGTTTTTTATATCCATGCCAAAATAGCTTTGATGGTGTTCCATGTGTTTTCCCTCGCTGCCTCCAGAGCTGTGCAGTGAAGTAGTTTAAACATGGCGGTGTGGGGAGAAACCCTTGGCCTCTGACCCTTTCCAGAGTCTACACCATGTAAGTGCTAAGAGCAGCGTATTCCCTAAGTCTCCTCCATCCCACTCTGATCTAAAACTGGCAGGCACAAAGACAGATGGAGAACAATAGGCCTTGCTGTCTAATGCTAGGAACAGTCTTTGTAACTCTCAGCCTTCCCTGTCAGTTCCCCGAATGATTATCAGCGTGCAAACAACTGTACTCATGGAAACTGTCTTAACTAGACAGAAGGACACCATCAGCTGCTTCAGCAAGTGCACGAAAATGACATATGTTTGTATTAAAGTCTCAAAGTTCTCCAGTGGACAGACAGTTGTTAATTTCCCACTCACAATGCAACATTGTCTTTAACACGATCATGATCGTTCCTGAACCATATGTTTGATTACAGTGCCAATAGAATCAAAACACCTAATGTTTTTTTGTTTGTTTGTTTTTCCCTAAACCATGACTCTGCGTGGGTGGGGGGGTTATGCATGTGACCCGGTCTGTCTGATATCTCTATGCTGGTGTTGTTCTTACGTCATCATAATTATGGTTGTCCACAATTGCAACTGACCAATCACACTGTTGTGATGTTGCTTTGGACTGTGGAGGAAAACGAAAAGAAATGATTTTGTTTATATAAAAGTCTCTTCTGGGACAAATGGTAAGCATTCCAACTGTTTTTTTTATTAATTTATACAATATAATAAATATATTATCAAGTTGCTAATAATAGTTTTGGTCAGTTGCAATCTTGATCCTGGATCAACATATTTGTGATGATATAGGAACAACACCAACATGGGGATATGTCACAAAATAGATTAATTGTGTATTACATTAATTTGTTTCCATGACATAAATAAAATCTTGTGATACTTGTTTTAGATGACAGAGATTCATTTTCTCTTATAAGTAAAGGACTTATTAGCTTACGTCCATGCAGAAAGGTGCTTTTCAAGCCTGACCCTCTGTTTTTACTTCATCCTCACCTGTACACGGGCCTCTGTCAGGTCTGTCCTGAGTGCCAGCTGCTCACGGGCATATACATCAGGGTAGTGCGTCTTCTGGAAAACCTTCTCCAGCTCCTCCAGCTGGTAGCTGGTGAACGTAGTGCGATTGCGCCTCTTCTTGCCTTTGTTGCTCTCGGCCTCGCTTTTTTCCAGTGGGCTAGAAAGGTCCGACCCCGGGCGCTCACTCTGCCCCTTCACTCCAGTTTCCTTTAGGTTCAGGTAGCTGCTTTCCATCCCAGGAGGGTCGACGCTCTGGGGCAACTCAGACTCTGTCAGGCTGCTGCTGTCCTTTCCTGTATTTTGGAGATAAGAAAAGTAAGGAAGAGGTCAAAACGTTTATTTTTAACAGTTGGCTCTTTTAAAGGGGCACCACACAAAGTACTAAAGTACTAAATCGCTCGAGTACTCATTCTGTGGCTTACTGTTACTGCTCAAAACTTTAATGTGGAATTTAAAATGTGAAAATACAAGCGTTTGGGTGAAGCATTAAAAGATGAAGGTGATACTTTATAACTATACCCACAACTAAAGGTGTAATTCTGCTGTAATTAAATGGAATCTCAGTGTATTTTTATTTAAACTACAGTGTCATTATATTTACATATAAATACTTAAAGGTAGGTACATTAGAATAAGGAGCTAATAAATCAGGTTTTTGCATGAAATAAAGAAGTAATTATACTATCAGTAGATTTAAGTAGTGCATAATGAATACCTTTTAATTACAAGAAAAGGACAATTAAATAATACAAAATTATGAACCATGATGCTCACCAACATTAGGATGTTTATTTTTATTAAGTAACTCCATAATACAGCTAAAAAGTGCAGCGTTTTAACGATGTAACATTATTTATGTCGTACTTAAAATTACTCACACACAACTTAAATTTACTGACAGTATAATCATTTATTTTTTCCTGTAAAAACCTAACTTGTTACCCCATTTTTTTCTAGAGTACCAACCTTTAAGTATTTGTATGTAAATATAATTACCTTGTAAGTTTAAATGAAATGCACTGAAATTCCATTTGATTAAATATCAATTACACCCTTGGTCACTGTTCGTATTATAAAGTGTTACCAAATTAGAAAACATCCTCAAAATTTACTAAAGTGTGGCTTTACTGTGAAATCATTTCATTTATGTAATAATAAACAGGCAGTTGTCTTTCTGACCACCTTAGAGATGAATAAAAAGCGCCGTGTGTTCTCAGTAATAGTCCTACGTTTACAGTTAGAACATTCATTAGAGCAACGTGTCTTTAAAATGTGGCTGAATGATCACATTCAAGCCACCAAGAGTGTCTGCTCATCATCATATTACAGCATCCCCACCAAATGACATTTACTTTAAGCACACATCATCTCTGTGATGTTTTTTTTCAAGGTTCAAAGGCCTCGTCTGTGTGCAGCAGGAAAGAAAGTTTGAAAGATATGTCACGACGCATTGGTGTGACCTGCGACACAACCCTCGAGCCCTTCTCCCCTCACTTCTCTCAATCACGCCACCTGAAATCCGAGCCGCACAAAATCCCGTGCGTCTCGGGCCGTGTGTATGGCGGGCCTTGTGTATGGGGGCAACCACGCTTACCCCACAGCCTTGCCCCTGAGATGTAAACAACATTGTGTTTGTCACCTTCAATTTTCAGTGCATCCATTTTGTTACAGACCTTGCTCTGTTCCTGTCAGCACATGCTGGCTTTTTGTTTCCTTTTAAGAGATGAAGAAAGCTGTCCCTTCTCCTTCAATAAACAAACAGCCGTGTGAATAAATAAGCAGAAGGGCTCTGGTTGCTGGCCAGTGAGAACAGTGTGCTCGGTCAGCCTCTGTTTGCCTTTCCTGCAAATGGGCATGGAGAGTGCCCTGTCCTAACTGTATTGGTCTGAAACCAGCGCATAATGGTCTCCTCCATATAAACAGACTTGTGAGTCTTGTGCAACACCACCATTACTTTAGTCCAACAGGACTTTTCTCAGAGTTAGGAATTGCCAAATGATTGAAAGTTATGCGCTTGTATGCATGCATTTGCTTTTGTCACGTTGCATTTTTCTTCTGAGTAACGTCAGTAATGGCCGTGTGTCATTCTTAGAAAGTTACCTCACTGAAGAGAGTTGACACCTTTTGACACACAGTGAGTCACAGAGTCTTTTTTTTTTTAGTGGTTAACAAGATGACTGAATAGTTTTAGGGTGATGAAGTTAGGCGGTGGTTGTCTGCAACAAGCATGTTTGTTTTCATGGATTAGTACGCTTTGGGCTTGTGTGTCCCACAATGAGATGTCAATAGTCATCCCCTCAGAACTGCTGCAGCCCTTCCCTGCTTTCTGGCTCAGACCTACATGGGCTGAAACACTAATGGAACAACATAGCATTGCCCAACTGGAGTTCATGTCCTCATACAGCAGTGGCCTACCTGTCAGACCTTTTTACAGTCTCCATGCAGGCAGATGTTCTGACATCACCAACCCCTGAGCTGGCCTCGTCTCCTCGAGCTACGTACAGTCATTTTATTCTGCCTCTGGGCAGGAGCATGGCTCTAGTGTTAGTAAAGTAAGACAGGTCAACTCCAGGTTCCTGTCTGGCATTTGCATCTGTGAGAGAAAATCCAGTTATGCCCCTGAGCAAGGGGCACATATCCTGTGAGACTGCAGCTGCACACAGATGAGGAGATGGGAAAAGGGTAGGATGGAGTGTGGGAGGTACTCCGATTTGTCAGTGCAATTAAAAAAATGATTTAACATTTTTTTTAAATACACATATTTCTTTTCTTATCCACATGTTGGATCCACTGATCAATGCTAATCCCATTACCGTAACTAAATGTGAGGCTACCGTGGGCAGCCTGCTAAAGGCATAAGGACTGGAAAGATGAGGTAAATTGCTTGCCTGTCTCTGAAAAATTCCACCAGGAAGTAACATATATATAACATATAGTCGTGTGAAAGAGGAAAACTAAGTACACCCCATGATTCAGTAGCTTGTAGAACCACCTTCACCAGCAATAACTTGAAATAATTGTGTTTTGTATGACTTTACCAAATGTCTCACATCATTGTGGAGGAATCTTGGCCCACTCTTCTTTATAGGGTTGTTTCATTTTACTGAGGTTTGCTGGCCTTGAGGTTTGTAGCGAGAACTTAAGGTCTCTTCGGTTTCTGGAGCATTTCAATTACGTTGAGGTCGGGCTTTGACTGGGCCATTGCAACACCTTTATTCTTCTTTTTTTTTTTTCACTAATTTTGCTGTAGATCTGCTGCCATGCTTGGGATCATTGTCTGTTTGCATACCCCAGTTTTGCCCAAGCTTAAGCTTTTGGACAGATGGTCTCACATTTGACTCTAGAATACTTTTGCATACAAAGGAGTTCATTGGCCGACCCAGTGGTCCAAGGTGCCCAGGTGCTGTAGCTGCGAAACAAGCCCAAATCATCACCCCACCACCACCGTGCTTGACAATTGGTATGAGGTGTTTGTGTCGATCTGCTGCGTTTTCTTTTCACCAAACGTGGCACTATGCATTATGGCCAGACATCTCCACTTTGGTCTCCTCTGCTCAAAGGACATTGAGCCAGAGTTCTCGTGATTTGTTTAGATACAACTGTGCAAACCTAAGCCGCACTGCCATTTTTAAAAAAATTTTTTTTTTTTAGAGAGAAGAGTAGCTTTCCAAACAAGCCATACTTGTTTGGTCTTTTTCTAATTGTACTGCTATGCACTTTAACATCTAACATGCTAAGTGAGGACTGTAGAGTTTGAGATGTAGCTCCTGTCTCTGACCTTGGAGTGGATTTTCTGGGTCATCCACTATTCAGAAGATAGTAGCATTGTGTTAACACACATCTGAATGCTCCAAACCAGCAAAGTGATGAAACTTCTGTTTTTAGAGAGGTGCTCACGTTTGCTAATGATCAGTTATTCAAGTGCATTTGATTAGCAGTGCCTGGCTCCTACTTACCCTCTTAATTTCCATGGAAGCAGTAAGGGTGAACTTAATATTTCACAAGACTGCGTCTGGTGAAAACTTTCTTTTCACATGCATTTGTATCAGTTTATGTAAATTTCATCTGTTTTATCCATAGAAATGAGCAAACTGTGGACATCACAGAAAGTTAGTTCTTTTGGCTTTTGTTGTTTTTTGTTTTTTAACTTTGTCATTTTCAGTTCTTTGTGCATAGATCCAAAAAAACATGGCCTGAATAGAAATATATAGGACAATTTGCCAAAGGTACTACCAAAGAGGGGCGTTGTCCTGCCCTTGCATCCAAAGAGCCATTCTGAGCTATGTGCTTTATATCAGCGGAACCCAGAAACATATAATTCAATCCAGTTTTATTGCACTGATGCACACACACACTTGACTTTCATGACACTTTCAGTTGTGTGGTGGCATGCTGTATCTCATATCCCATTTTCAGCACTCTGATGGGATAACCCAGTGACAGTGATTGTGTCAGCACTCAGGACTGGGTTGTAAATTCATCCATAATGTGGTAAAACTTTGCTCAAGTGTGGTGGAGGTATAACGTTAAAGGGGAACATTTTTTTGAGGCAAAGTCACTAATCTAAACAGATTTCATCAGATCTGAGTGGTGAGTCTATACCACCAGTGTGTTTTTATGCCCCTTACACTGTTTAAACTGCGGTTATGAGTCTCTTTCCATTCATTTAGACTGGGGCTTGATGTTGTTATATTGCAGTATATTGCACTGGAAATCCCATAAAGCAGTGTTGACTATTTGCAGTCATTTGCCTCAAGATTCCTTAACTTTGTTTGTTGTTCTTTCGTTGTTCTTTTGGGATTTTGCAGGAGAAATTGAGACTGTTACGAGTCAGTTTTGATCACGTGGCTGTATTTTGCTCTTCCTGAAATCTATTGATAGATGTATTTTAGGCTTAACTAGTGACTAGTCTACACAGTTAGTTAACTGGCTACAGCATACATCCCTATAAGTGTTAATAACTGTCTCATCCATCAGATCCAAGAAGAGACTTAATCAGGGATTTTCCCACGCTGAACTTTCCCTTTAAGTCTCTGAGCTTAACCCAGTCTTTTACCGCCATATTTTACACTGGAATCTGCAATAATCAACATCTTTTGTCTGTCTAGTATGCCAAACTCATCCCTTTTCTCTCTGTCACGCTAACCACACAGAATCCTTTCCCACAAGCATCTTTCAGTTTTCCCGCATGCTGAGCTGTCTCTTCTGCACGCTGCTCCGGAGAACACAGCCATCACACACTGCTTTCTTTTGGGAGCCAAGATTCCACTGCGCTGGCTCCGAATTTTTTTGGCATTCACAGGAATGTGTTTTTGACAGTTGTTCTAGTTTGAGCATTCAGCAACGTATATGTGAACGCACCATCTGCGCAATGTGCCAGTTTCTCTGTGACAAGCTGCAGACCTCTTCAGTTAGCCGAGGTCAGATGTTTACTAGGGTCAGCAATTTAATCGCTGCTGAAAACAGAGAGAAAACATCAAAGTGTAATTTAACTGGTTGTAAAGCAACAGGGCACCCTCTCGGTTTTTATGGAACGGGACAGGGAGGGTCAAGTGAAGCCAAATAAAAGAAACACTATAAATTAGTAACCTGGGGAAGGGTTAATGACCAAACACTAAATAGGGAAGGGAATGCTTTTAAACAAAGTGCTCTGAAATGTTCTCTCAAAGCATTCAGAGCTGACAGCAGCACTCCACCAAATAAAGTCAAATATTCCTTCAGGTTTGGTTGTCAACAGGTGACTATTAATTTACAGTCAATGTCGGCTCGCAGACACGCTTCGGCCCGGATTATGTTTTTTCTGCACCACGCTCTAAGACCTGATGTTGACTGTTGTTTCCTCAGTGGAAGGGAGGCTCCCAGATGTTCCTGAGGAGAGATCTATGCCAGCGGCTCATGCAAGAATGCAGATTCCCTGGGAAACAGAAAAAGTCTTTCTGTTAAACCTCACTACTGTCATATTACCTTGGGCTGGGTCGCTCACTGTCTCATATCAAAATGCGCAAAAAATAGTTGTGGGGTTAAGGTCGTTTGAGGGGAAACTAGTGGACGAAGAACACAAGTGTCTTTCTTAAATGTGGAGAATCTTGAGAAAAACATTCATGTGTTTGAACTGTATATAAACTGCATATTAAGCATTAAGATAAATTACATTTGCCACTCTTTCTATCGCTGCAACATTACAGTTAGGTTGGTCATTACAAAAGCCCTCTCTTCTAGTAGATCACAGTGGCAAGCAAATTCTTGCCATTCCCATGACTTTACAAACGTATGTCTCTTTTTGATCACACTACAGTCCTGTGCGGCCATATGTTCGCATTGTTCAACAACCTTGCAGAGGTTAGATTAGAGTCAGATTTAAGTGATGAAAGTAGTAAAGGTGAAGCCAGAGAGCCAGACTCAGCACAACAGGCCCCACAGTGTGTGCCAGCTGGCCCGAGTCAGTCGCTTTATTTTTGGTATGTGTGTTACCTTCGCCTGCAAGAGGGATGACTGAATGTTAAAGCAAAAAAGCAGCAAAACGCAGCAGCAAGAGTGAGTGCAGGAACAGATACGAGCAGGAACCTGACATTGAGAAAAACAACACCATACAGAACACGATCTCGGGTTGCCAAAGCTATATGGATGTATATTTCTTTTCATGGCGGGCCAGTTGCTGCTGCTTTGCGTCCCGAGTCACACATTTATATGAGCCACTGCTTCCAAGCATTCACTCATTACGTTTTTGAATTTATTCTGGTTCGCAGAAGCATGCTGGTACGATCACAGGTGTCACTCTGGCGCTCGCGTTTTTGCTAAAACCAACACAATGTGTTAGTCATCAGCACATGTGTATCCTGTGACATCACTTCCCCAAGCCTTTTAACGCGTACTTAGAATACTGTATTTTGACAGGACTCTTTTAAAGAGCTGCCAGGACTTTTTGAGCTCGTGTTTTGGTTTTCATATGCTGAGAAAATGTTTTACATATCACAGGATGCTCAATGTCCCGCTGAGGGGGAGGAGGGCTGTTTAAAAGTACAAAGATTGACAATTGTTGTACTTTTGGAGTGTATAATTTGCTTTGGTTATTTTGTGAAGAGGCGAAAAGGATATGGCACATTGAGCATTTAGCCCGAGTTTCACTAGCATTACCACAACACTAGTGTCTCTCTGATTTCCACCTTTAAGCCTTACTTTCATTTTATAAATACTGAGTGAGAAGAATCTAACGATTGGTTTATGTTCATGAAACAATATGATCTCCCCTCTGAAGCGGGCAGCCCCTATCAAAGGCAAAAAACTGAAATTAATTAAAATTAAACAGTGAGTTCAATAAAGTGCTGTGCACGTAAACAGTCGTTCCCACACATGTGCCGCTTTCCTGGAAACCCTCTCATTTCTCTCGGGTCTCTCAAATCATTACCCAATCTCCTTGTCCATTTCTGACTCCTTGCTTATTTGTACAAGGTATTGTTGAGACAGGGTTATGTAAACCAGTCCCACTTTGTCATCTTGGGGACTCTCTGTAGCTTTGGAGATCTGATGTTTGGGGAGTATGAATAATAACTATAGGATCCAGTAATGCACATCTGCCTTGCATTAATGCGGCCCTCTCCTGCGGCGCTGACCTGCATTCCTCAGCTCTCGATCAGCTCCAGGGATTTTTATTTCATTCATCGCCATGTGAGCAGGTAGTCGGCTCCATCCCTGTCTTCACTGCAGGACGGTCTACCTGATTAACGTAGGCTTAGAATGAACAGTCCCACCGATCGGAGCCACTACTGTGCACGGCTGCATGTTGATTCATGCTTCCTGAGTCAGTGTTGTTTTCTGCTTTTTCTACAGACGTGGTTTATGAGACAATGTTGTATTATTAATAAACAAGATTTAAGAGTATGTCCACACCACATGAACCTGGATGTTTTTTAATAAAGTAAAATTTAAAAAAAAAAAGCCTGAAATATTTTGATTAATATTTAAATTGGATTTTAAAATATTTTTTAGATTTCTATAAATTTACAGTTTTCTCAGATGAACTGTACTGAGCTGCACTGAAATCATGTGAATGTAAAGGTGTTTCAGGGGTTTTGGATAAATCTCCTAAATCAAAGGTGTAAATTTAAAAGAATATATGTGGATATTATGGAGCAGTTATTAAATATATTGCACAATAATACAAAATTCCAGTTCTTTGCACTTTATGTATATTTAAAAAATGGCAATTTTAATACATATCTAAAAGAGCTGGTTGCCTCTCTTTTGGGTGTTTTGATGTATGAAAACAATTTCATGTAAAATCTTCAGAATGACATAGAGATTTGCCATAAACAGCTTTAGAGCCGTAGCTGAAGTTACCACATTCAAAATTCCCTTTGGGGACGAGACAGTTTTGTCATCATGATGGAGATAAAGCATCAGCATTGAGCAATATATCTCCCATTGAGGACCACACATAACAGCACAACCCTGTTGACGCCTGAGGCTTTGGCAAGTCCCCAAAGTATCCTCCCCAGAGCCATGATGCCTTCATCTGGCTGCAACATTTTCAATATTAACATTGCACAGCTCTCCTCAAGGGAGGCAATGTTGCATTTAATGATGGTGTTTAAATGATTCTGTCAATGCACTTGCCAAGTCGATTTAGTTCAGCGCAGGGGTGCTGAAAATGTTGGAGGCAGAAAAGGTGACAGTTCAGACTAAAGTGAAGAGTGACACCATTTTTTTTTCTCAGAACAAAAAAGAACACTTTGCACTTCATGGATGTGTGATGGTGGTTATACAAAAATGTACATACTGTCGGTCTCCTCCTCACAGATCACGTAGAGCAGAATTAGACCAAAGCACTTTTATTCATTATGTGTAATGAGCAGTTTTAGATCTCAAGTTTTGGCACTTTTCTGAACTTTCAGTGAGAACTGCATTAGATGCATTTAGGATGGATTGCCGCAAAGGACTAGATTCACTTAGTTTTAGCTGTGATCCCAACAGATGTTTTCGTCTATATCACTGTGGTAAACATCTGGAATTGACGCCAACCGGTCTGGCTCAGTGTTCACCAAAATCTGATTTTTGATGTAGAATATTACAGAGATGTGACAAAAATATTTAAGATTATTGTCTGTCACTTTTTTTCACCCTATTGCCCTTTTGACCTTTTGTCACTCGGAATAATTTGAATCGGATCCATCGGCTTAATGAAGTTGTCTGTTTTGATTTTAATAAAAGCAGAACCTTTTCTTTTGCCGACCTTAAGCGTGGCTTCAGAATTGTCGCGACTGTCGCAAAACTGTAAAGCGTTCATTATAAACGCTATTTAAATGCATTTGGTACGAAGTTGACTACATGGACAATTAAGGGACACAAACTATGCATTGCTTTTGGCTTATAAACCTCCATCAAATGGATTAATTTATATTAACAAAGACACCTGAAAAAAGAAGAATTTGTCCTTTTGTGTTTATTCTCACAGAATAAGCAGGACGTGCTGGAAAGCAAATTATAGGCCCATTTCCTGCACGTCCAAAAAGTCTCCAAAAATTAGGCTTTATGTTTCGTAGGCTGTAAGGCTGAGGGTTCCGCGTTACGCAGACAGGTCTTAAAGTGCCCCAAATAATAATAATAACAGCAATATTTCATGAGTTGAGTTTATTTGTAAGCGATCAAGATAATTTATTGTTGATGATAACATGCTGCAGTTGTAGTTGAGTGAGAACAGTCAGCGGTGCTGCGGGCTCACCAGTCCAGCGATGCAGTGATAGACACAGGAAACAAATTTCTGCCTTTGCGCTTTTATTTTGTAGCGCCAGTGCGCAAAAAAAGCGGACAAAAAGTCGATTTAAAGACACAAAAATACCAAACTGCCTTTGGTCAAAGCGTCTCATTAAATTAAAATAAAACCCAGAGGTTTGATGCATTAATTATAACTCACCTTGCAGGTGTACAAGTACCTTAAATCCTTTAATCTCACTAGACATGTAAAAAAAAAAAAAAAAAATCAGCCTACTTCTAATATTTACTTTTTCTGCAATTATCCGGATTTAAGGGCTTTAATGTGAAGGTTATGTTCCTGAGTCAGAACCAGTTCTGCTCGAAGAAAATAGGTCTGTTTTTGAAAAAATGTTTTCTTTTCATACCTCGGCTTCTCCAGTCAGGCTGATGGGTTCAACAAACGAACTTATGGCACACTAATACGCACACTTTCTCCTCCTCTCTGCTCTACTTTGACAGCTTATTTTCACACCGTGTGTTAGACAATACTATAAATTGCACTTATTGCTCACAAATGTCCCGTCCTGACTCGTATTTCCGTTACATTTCTGGCCAGCACATATATTCCCTGGAGAAATCGCACATTTAGTTCGTGCGCACTCACCATAGCAGGAGATGAGTGTCCCGTTGTGTGCGCTGTCCGGGTGCAGCTTGCTGCCTTCCGGGGGAGTTTTGCAGGTCGGTCGCTGCATGAAGAGCTGGTATTTGTTGAAGGTGCCCTCCTCAGCGCCATCCAGTGACTGGCAGTCCGGCTGGAAAGGACTCCTGGACTTCTCTCCGTAAGCCTGCCCTTTACCCGGAATGAACGTGGGGCTGTATTTTGTTTCAGTGGTTGGGAAAGTCCTGAAAGGGTTCGCTTGGTGATCTCTACTTTGCGCAGTAGATGTACTATAATATGAATCCATCGATGTCATATCGCAGTATGAGACGCACGTATCTGCGTTCATACCTAAAAAGATATATTTAAAAAAATCCACACGGTTTTTGTTTCCCTCCCCTTCTACAGACAGCAGATATTCTCCCAAATTTCTCTCGCACTGACAGGCTCACACTGCCGCGCTCATGCACACACACTCTCACACTGGCGCATCTGGGACTGGTTAAAAAATGAATCAGATGTTTTCCAGAGACTGCAGACTGAACAAATGCTAAAAGCCCCCTGAAGGTTTGTCGGGGTAAAGAGAAATGCCTTCCTCAAGCTGATGCCGCCTCAGTAGCCTACAGTGCATCAGACACACGCACACGCAGCACTCCGACCTTCAGGCTCGACGCACGTCTGAAGTAGGGCCCACACCGAGCTTCAGCCTCCGCTATTATGCAGCCAGTAGAAATGGGAGGTCAAGCTCAGAAGGGGGACAGCTTTTTTGGTAAACACGCGGGAGATACAACACATGACATTAATGTAATTAGGGGATGAATATGACTGCTTTGATTCCTGTTGTTGCATGGCGTAGGACCTTAACCTCCTACTTAGAGAAAAAAATGATATCTTTTTATTAACCTTTAAAGGACTCTTCCCTTCTTTTCCAAGGAAGCCAAATGCTTATTAACTGGCATTTGTGGAAAATTCATTTGTGTTCCAATTATGTGACAAAAAAGAGAGAAAACGGGACAAGTGTAAATGGATCAAGCCGCAAATTCGAGCGACAACAGCTCCTAAATTCAGTCGTCATTAGACTTCAATGTTGCATAAATATTTTCTTTGTGTTTATGTTGTGGAGGCCCGCACGAAGCGCGTTATCAGGGGCGTCCGTTAATGCGCATATGTCCACTCACAGTGGAGGAGAATCAGAGCCTCATTAAGCAGCTTTGCCATTTGAAAATGAGCACTTGTAAATATCGAATTGGCCTAATTATGAATCGTTAAGCCCATCATGCTCGCTGAAATAGGTTACTTGGCTTCGTGCGCAACGATCTGGTACAACGAAGCCGCGCCGGCAATTTGCCTTTTCTAGACTATAAAACGCTGGAATGAAGCGGTTAAGGAAACAAGATGGGCCTTTATGTCTGTCGGTAGTCAAATTGGTTAAGCTGGCTCAAATCACGTCCTTAATTTTTAGGATATTGTCGAGATTACCTAAGAGTTTGAGAGACAGCGAAAATGAGAAAAATAAATCCCAAATCTTTTACAATCTGGCGCAACCGAGCGTGTCTGATTCGCATTAATATCACATGGTGACATGGTAATATACATGGTAATAGTCCCTTAATATTTTGCCAAACATTATTATTATTACTATTACTATTATTATTATTATTATTATTATTATTATTATTATTATTATGAGTTTCTGCATTTATTTGTATTAATCTAAATTCTCGAGTCCTCTTCTCTTTCTTACTTTCAGGTTTAATTAATTTTATAACTTTAATTGTGGCTCTTGTTTAGCAACATGATGCAGTCCACATCTGCAGCCGTGTACTCAGCCAGCAGGAGGATTGAATTTCTCAAAAAATATAAGATAAAAATGAGACACCAATAAACGAATTAGCTCTATTTTTAAGCTGTTAGCGGTTTGTTTTTGTTGCTTTTTTGTTGCTTTTTTGCCCGAACCAGTAATCTTTTAGTATCCATTACGTTTCCTTCTCTGAGGAGGTCCCCCTTTTTTTTAAATTTAAATGGTTCACTTGTAAAATAAGAAAAGAGCTAAATGACCGGTTGGGGCCCGGTGCACGTGCAGTCTGTCGGTGATGTCCTGTCCACCGCCGGCTTCTCTCCGGCTGTGCAGATATTCCTTAACGAGACTTTTGACTGTTTTGTTAGTAAAAGTCTCCCGCAAAGAGACATTTCAGATATAATGAGTATGACTCTGGCTGCACACCACACCGACCCCAACCTTTCTTTAGTCATTTTCTTTTCTTTTTTATTTTGAGCCTGTGTTGCGGCTGGTAATGTGAGGGGCGATTAAACCTGTTCGGCTTTTATACTTCAGATCCCTGCAGTTTATTTCAGCTGTTTTATGTCTTCGTGTCTCGACAAGAGCACGAAGCACACGAATATAAACAAGCAGCAGAAAGCTTGGCTCCCACAGAATGATCAGCGTTTATTTACGTTATCAACATTATGATCGTATGTGAGACAGAAGACAAGACAAACATGCGGGTTTTTAATGCAGTCTGTAATTATTCATTTCACACTGTTTTCTAATGATAAGAGAGATAATTTTTATTTAGATCGTTTTTTATTTGCTAAAACAGAAAGTCCCTGTTGCCTTGGAGTTCTAAGACAAAAAAAACCCTTTTGGATTTTTGAGTATTAAAGTTAGCCCATTTTATCATTTTACCAGCCTTTTTCTTTGCAAATAAAGAGGTTTGTTTGGAGTGTGTTTAGCTGGTGTGTGTGCGGGATTTAAAAAAAGAGAGAGAAATTCTACATGCATGATTTTACCTCATTTATAGGAAATAAATATGGGGGGTATGAATTTTCTGTGCATTTGTATTTCTATAATTTTGTTTTATTTTCAGAGTAAGATCCTACAAAAAATAAAATAAAATAAAATAAAATACAAATCTTTTAAGATAATCGTGTCACAACCAAGGAACAAGAAGTTAAAGGTTGTCACACAGCTCTCCAAACCGGAATAACAGTTTCCCTTTACTACAGTGTATATGCAAGCCTCCCTTAATACAAACCATTCTACTGCTACAGGCTAAAGCCTCAGCTGTCACAGATATACATCACCAATGCATGGCATTCTCCGTGAAAGGTTTCCACTTAGCGGTGACCTGCCTGTTTAATTTCCAGCAGGAACCATGTCCAGGTATTCACCACTGAGCGGCCGGGCTCTGTACTGATGCAGCAGCTCTCTGCCTCTGGGGTTTGTGTTGGCGCAGGCCTCCTGTGCATCAGCTGCAGGATCCTCCGGCTATCAGTTTCTTGTATGAGAGGTGTGGCGAAGCGGTAATGGGCTGGAGAAAGGGCTTTAGGTTAGATTACTTAGTCCCAGCGTTGCCATGCTCTGTTTGAAAGTGGGAAAGCTGTTTGAAAGTGGGAAAGCTATAGACATGAGGGACAGGAAATATATATATATATGTATATATATATATAACTATATATATATATATATATATATATATATATATATATATATATATATACATATATATATATATATATATATATATATATAATGTATATATATGTATATATATATATATATATATATATATAGTTATATATATATATATGAAACTATTGGAATGATGACTGTGATTTTAATGTTGTCGTGCAGATGGATCACTGGTTCGTTTAGCAGATACATGTCATAGCAGCAAGTTAACTGAAACTGAAATATTTCCTGTCATGTCCAGTTGCCTTATAGAAAGTAATGTTGGAAATTCACGACATCACAGCTTCAGATCTAATCTCCCTCTGGCTTTGTGACACAGTCTAATTTAGGGATGACATTGCTGTATGGAGTACCAGCATTCACCCCCTGCTACAGCACAGTACTTTTGGCTATACTGAAATCCTCTACCCCTCAATGTTTTTGCTTATTGTTACTTCATTCACATGTTGGTGCTTAAAAACTTGCAGAGTTAGCGCAGGAACACCTCTTTCTGTGACTGAGAAAGATAGATTTGTTTTTTGACACGAGAACTGGTGTGTAAATTAATCACTCTCCACACAGACTAAATATAATTTCATTTCAAGTAATAAACATCTTGTGTCCAGAAGTTACTGTAAATTTTCTGTGTTTTTCAGTAAAGGAGAAGCAGTGTGTATGTGTGTGTGTGTATGACTTTTTCCAACTTTAAACTTGGAAATCAAGCTTTGTTTTTCTGTGGAAAAACAATACCAGACACAAATTGCTGCAGTATTCACAGCAGCGTAATTTTCTTAATAATGTCCAGAAGGGGCCTGCTTTTGAAGAATTCAGCACACAAGAGTGTCACTACTGTAACTGATTGTTGAATTTCTTCTGTCCGAACGCGTTGCCATTGTTGTTTGAGTAACCTTATACAGTAGCAAAAGCAACAAGATAATGGACCTCACTGACGTTTCCACAGAAACGCCCTCCTAAAACCTGCTGTCATTCTGTAAACATCACTCTGCTCACAGTTGTTGCCCCATAATTATATGTAGTGCCCAGCTTTCACCTGGTGTCCCCTGCTTAGATATATACAGAGTATTAATAGAAATGGGTCTCTGCATGTCTGACAAATAGCACATACCACACCCTTTGTATATGTGTGTGTGAGAGTAAAAGGGACAGCAGATTTTTATGTGTAGCTTTAAATTGGTTTCACATGAGCTGGGCACACACTGCATCAGCAGATTCTCTGATCAAATTAAGCAGAGATGAGGGGAAAGAAAAAAGAGGCAGCGGTTGTACTGATGTGTAATTCAATAAACAGGACCAAGTAGGGGCAGACAGAGTGAACGCTGTGCTGCCTTCATCACTCAGCTCTATATCTGGATGGAGACACAAAGTAGCAAACCTCCGTTCACCATCGCTGCCGTAGTCGACAGAAAATATAGATACACGTCTAAGGAAATAATGTATATCATCTTTGTAATCTTTATCTTAACAGATCTGTCACATTAGAGTTAATTCATTAGTCAGGATTTATTTTTACTTCCTCAGTTTTGAGATCTTTAATTAGCTGAATGCAAGCAAAGGTTTGAGGATTTTTATTATGAGTTTTTTTCATGCATTATAGATCAAAATTATTAAACTAAATTTATTAATCAACGATTTTTTAAAAATGGTGTCGGACTAAGGTGATAACTGTTAATCACATTAATTAATGTGATTTGAAAAGATTTTCACTTGGATTGTTGTTCAAATGATGCACATTTTTAATAATGTTGAATAACTGCTGACAACAAATTAATCACATTATTAACTTGTCAAGAGAAAGTCCCAAACATTTACCAGCTCCAATGTCATGATTCTGTTCTAAAGTTAACACGTCTTTGGTTAATTAGAATTATATTTAAAAGAAATTGAAACAAAAAAAGACAAAATATCAGATAAAGTTTTTCAAGTGGCATAAATGATGCTACTGTCTGTTTTAAAATATATATATATTTTTAACATAATATTTATGTTAGTATTTTGGGGATGTGGACTTCCTTTTAGACAAAACAATTTTAAGGTGTCATGTTGTGGTCTGAGAAATTATGAGCATTTATTTCTCCATTTTCTGACTTATTATGGTCAAAATAATCTATGGATGAATTTAGGAAATAATAAATCCATCAGTCGTTTGCTGGACTGCCATTGCTGTTTTTTTCCATAACCACAATTACAGCTGCATCCATTAACAGTATTATATGAATGTACAAATTAGTCCTTATGCATTTAGACACAGAAAAGCCAAAAGGATAAAATGTCTAAACTTACGAAACAAGTGTTCAGACCCTTACTGCAAATATCAACCATTGAACCTGAAACAGAATATGAGTACTGTAATAATGAGTCGAGTATGTGTTCAAAGGTAATTGGACACATACACATTCGGTCCAGCAGTGTCAAAATATTTAATATTTTATTCAGCGAAAGCCTGCAGCCAAGTTCAGCTCTCACTTACGAAGGCTTTTTTTGCCGTTAGTCTGGTTTTCATCGGGTGACTGAGCTGGCCCATGAAGGATATTCCATCTCTTCACCATGAAAAGCTGTTTTGTTGTTTTTCGCCAAACGATTTGCTAAATGATGAAATGTCTGGTGAATTTGGCTGAATTGGAGCACAAAGAATACTTTTGTTTCTCCCGCTGCTTTATCAGACTTTATCTTGTCTTTCTTTTTTCTTTTCTTTGAGGTCTACAGTGCACCATTCGATAAACCTTCTGAGGTTCATTAAGCCTCATGTGCATCTGCATCTTGAGAGCCTTACTGATCACAAAGGGGTTTTTCTTCATCATGGAAATTATTGTTCTGTTTATCCGACAGACTTGTGCTTCTTTGTCTACCAGGTTTGCAACTATGTGACCACTTCTGATTTTATTTATTTTAAGCCACATTATTATTTTCTTCCCTCACATGGCCATATCTGTACTTCTTATGAGTTCTCTTCAACTGAAACTGCAAGTTTCAGGTAGTTGTTTTGTGCATTAATAAATTAACATTATTAACAGTATGTCAATTATTTTTTCTAGCCCCTGTTTCACTACACTTTGTATTAAAAGGACTGTATACACACACAGATAACCTAAAATGCTCTCACTGAGGTTTAGCACTTTAAAGAAGACAGATTAAACCTTTCCTTGAGACATGCTGTGAGAAAGGATGCTCATGTTAGACTAAAAGTTCAGTATATGTGTACATAATCCTTCACACTTAAGACCACTCTCAGTGCTGATTTCAGATTGTTTTTGTTACCCCAGGCTCTGTATGGTGTCACTCAAAGCAGATATCCTTAATAGTGTAATGGCCACCAGCTTTTCAAACCTTCTGTTTGTGAGAAGTAGCCAATCAGAAGAAAGGTGGCTTGAAAGGGGATGATATCTTATAAAACAGCTTTTTTCTGACGGGGGATGAACTGATTGGCTGCACCAAAGATCAGCATACATCTATTATAATTATGAATCATGCAAAGCTACTGTAGTGGTGTACAAGCCAAAAAATATGGAGATGGAAATTATCATATATGAGGTCTCTTTTAATATGACATTCTGTCAATATTTGTAGTCTTAAAGAAAAAATAATGCTTTTTAAGTAAAACATAGTGACCTTGGAGAAATGCCCATTATAACAGGATTGTGCTAACAGAACAAACACTTCAGATCTGGAAACTTGAATGTGCAATATATTTATTCATAGGGGTGCCTTGATGAAAAACTGAAAGAGTTACAGTTCAGGTATATGACATTTGGAAGATTTCAGAGCATGACTTTGAACAATTGTGGACGCCACGACACTAAAGAAACTGCCTTAAAAACTGTATATGCACGAGATGGTAATGCACTGAGGGAAAGGTGAAGAAGAAACCTCTCTGTGCTTGTGTTAAATGTCATTATATCAAGCACTAGTTGACGAGAGCTAGCAAGCATCTTTAGTTTTAGTTGAGTTTGCAGCAGATCACATGTTAATGATAATGAGTCTCTGTGATAACGCTGTACAATTTGAGCGCAGACAGAAATTGCACCATCTGCCAAGAATTCTGAAGAGATAACAAAAATCTTCTGAAAAGATTGTATCCAGTTATGTGCTTTGGTAACAGCTCTTTATGAAAAGAAACTATGAACGCATCTTACATCATAATTTTATAACTTTACCACTAAAATTATTGTTTTCCTTATCTTCATTGTAGTCAGATATGATTATAAACTATTTCTAGAAACACATTTAGCAGTATAATATATCTGCTCCTGAGCATTTTCATACAGAGGATCCTATTCAAGGCCAGCCTAATGCAAGTCAAGTGCTTCCAGACTGAAAATAGCACTTGTTGCAACTCCATGCACTTAGGTTTATAGTTTCTGTTGCTCTGATTTATAATACATGTTCTCGAACATGGTGATTTTTTTTTTTTAAGAGAAGCCAAATTAGCTGGAAAACCGAGTTTCAGTTCCATGCTTTTAGATAAGAGCAGCCTAATAAGAGTGCAGTATTTAGGCAAGGAGAATGGCTGAGTTCATTCAGTTAAATGTATAATGGCTTGCATTGTGTCAGTACAGTGTCATTTCCTTTTTACATGTGACTTGAATTTGTGGAGGCAAGGAACAAAATAAAAGCAAAGGGAATTACACTTGAGCATTAGTCTCTCACTCAAAAGTGTTTATTATGTAGAAGTCATCGTTCAAGAAATATCTTCATGTTTTAATTTCGGAGTGAGACTATAGATATCTCTGCCGCTGGTGTCATCTTAAGACTGTGAGAGGTAACGGCTAAAAATACTGCAACTTTATTTTTTTTACCCAGGTCTTCTCTCGCTCCCTGTTTGATACAGTTTTAGTTAAGTGTTTGGATTGTAACAGAGCACCGTGTGTGTGCTGACCCAGCCTGATCTTCCCATAGCAATGTCTGGACCAGGCGAAGCAATGTGCACAGAGATGCAGGACCAAAACAAAACAAACGGGTCTCCGGGAACAAGTCTGTCAATCCTGGGTTCAGCGCAGCCACACAGAGCTCAGCAAGGACTCCTATCTCAATAGGGAAAGAGCCACATTCCCCTGAAATGAGCTTCTATGGGATGAAAGCCTTGTGTGAGCCCCCCAGATGACCCACGACCCCGTCTATATTTGTGCAGGGGGGAGCCCTGATCCTGAGCTCTCTGCCTCCCTGCCAGGATCCCGGGGAGTCAGGTTGGGGTGGCCAGACAACCCCACCATTCTGCCCTCGGGTGTTTTGCTTTTGGGGTAAAGAGAGATCCTCAGATGAGCCGGCACTGTCACAGCAGTAACCTTTCACCCAAGGAGTTTTTAGAGGTGGACCATAAGAGGGTCTTCCTGGAGTGCTATGCTATCCCATGTCAGGGTCTGCAGGATAGTAATATTTCACTAAATCTTGGGATCTGCTTTCATGGTTTGAGGTTTTAATATTGTCTGTAAATCATATGTATCTGATTTCAAATCAAAGTTGTGTGATTTTAGTATATTACACAGGCAGCATGATGTCCACGTTTTCCTTGCCAGTAGCTGAAGCAGTCTGGCACGTCTCAGCAAAATGGAAGCGAGCTCCAGAAAATTAAATCTCTAAGAGAAGAGCTGAGGAGAGGAGCTGTCATCACAAACCTGTCTGTTCCTTTCATCTTTGCCAGCGACGGTGTGCTGACATCTTCACACCCAAAAAGCTTTGAGTCATAATTCAGAGGTTAGAGAAGGAGAGATACAGATTCACAGACGTTCAAAAGCGCCCCCCTCCATTTTTTTTTTTAACTCACCCCTAATACCTTTGAAAACCAAGGATGCTCTAGAACAGCAAACGTCACCAGGCAGCTTCGTGGCACATGTAGAGTGCATGCCGGGGCTACGATGACTAACCTATGCCCTACCCCTTAGGCTTTTCAGGATGTTAAACTCAGTCCCAAACATACCCAATTACAAACAAACACACATGCTCGAAATTCCACTTTCACTTAAAACAGCTCGCTGACCCTCCTTTCCTCTCTGTTCAGGTTACCTCTACCCATTCTCTCCCTCAGGCCAACGGTAATCCAATAGAGGGCTTACTTTAAAGGACTCTGAACAGGAAGACAATGTGGGTGACTGGGTAACTAACCCAGCTGCCTCCTCCTTCTCCTTCCCCACCGACTTGTATATGTTCAAGGGGAGATGCAAAGACGAGTGCAGCTTGACCCGATTGTTATCTGTTCCAACAACAAAGTCCAGATTCCTGCAGCTCTAGAGCAACTCTCAGAGGGTGCAGACACAATAGTGAGCTAAATGCTAACATCATTGCTGTTTTGCTTGTTAGCAATTTCATATTTAGTTATTAACAGAAAGTACCGCTTGGTCTGGTTTTGCAGTTTGTTTATAAAGAATTGATTTATATGTTGTTCTGATCATAGCACTATTTTGAAAAGGTTTAAATATTGTTATTATTCATCATAACGAGCCACACGCAGAATTTTATTGCATTTCAAAGCAATCCATCCAACAGAGGAACTACCGTACTGTTTGTTCACACTAACATGCCATAGTGCAGTTTTATTTTAGGCTTTACTGCTTAATAAACCTTTTTAATATTTCTAAACACAGCTGGTGTGAAGATATGTCACAGCCACTTAACTAATGATGAAACTGGCAGAAAGTCACCAAAACTTTGAGAACTTCTTCAATAAACATTTCACTTCAAACCACAAATGTGAACTTCACTGTGATACAAGGGGAAAGTCAGACTTTTACCTAACAAGAGTCTTTAGAATTCCTCCCCTGGGGACGATGAACATAGGTACAAATAATCCCTCCAGGTTGTTGAGATATTTCATTTTAGACAAGAGTGAAAGACAGACAAAAGCTTCCATTCCTGTCAGATTACAATTTATTTTCTTGGTTCAGTGGTGTTGCATTAGTCAGTTCTAGAGAACATTAAACGACTTGGGATCCTTTTTGGCTGGTATTATGAACCAGCCAAATAATTGTCTAATTTTCCCAAGTTTCCATTATTCCATTGTTTGCAAAGTTTCCTTTTGCAAACCCTTTGTTGGCCCACAGCATTTTAAGGTTGCATGACTTCCTTTATTTTCCCTTTGTTGCTCAAATCTGACTTCTCTTTTCCTTTCTGTTCCCATCTGTTACAAAAAAGAAAACTTTTCCTCAATGTTGCCACTTTTATTATGTCTGACTTTTTTTCCTTTGTCACATAATCACTCCCATTCTTTGTCTCTCCTCTAGTGCGAGGGTTTGGCATTTCTGACTGCTCGACATCCCAGATGGCAACATCCAGATTAATTTTTGTGGCTGTGCCATAATATATTCTGACCATGTGACAGCCAATAAATGCTCTTGGTCGACCCTGCAGCTGAGAATAAAGCTTCAGATTCCAGTCGTATCAGAGGCAACAACAAAAAAGCTAAAAATCCTGCTGTTTCTTTATTACTTCTTTGCGATGTATTATTTGCAACTAATGTGAACAGTAGTAGTGTTTACTGTAATTGCTGTAACCTAATTTAACTAACTATTAGGGGCCCCTCACCTGCCATGTGTTAATGCTGGCACTGAAGAGCTGCATGCAGATGCATCACATGGACTCCCAGGTAGTCTCTGACCCAACAGAAAAGGTCGCCTCCGACAGACAAACAGAGCTCCACTCATTCACCTAATTGTCAGGAATGTTCTCATTGAGACGAGAAAGAAGCTCTTTCACATGGCGTCTAATCAGAGTCATGCTCCCAGCACTTAATTTCGGAGGACACTTGTTGAACAACTGCCTTGTCCTCTTTCAAACGGCTGGAGCGACTTGGAGTCCTGCTCACCCCCCTCCGCACATCCACCACAGCACAATGTTAGTTCACAGCCTGTAACCTTTTCTCTAATCACATGTCCGTTCACTGCTGCTTTTAACAAAGCCTTACCTTCTTCTGTTGTACTACTTTGATTACTCAATTTGCTCTTGGTTTGAAGATCTGAGCAAAATTCAAAGAAAAATTATAGCTTTTCAAGAAAAAAAAAAAAAGCAAATAAAAGGCGTCCTTGCTTCAAAACAAAGAACAAATGCTGGCAAACATATTCACTTGTATAAAATTGCATTACATTGTATTTTCAACACTATTTAGCCCTTTTGTTTTAAACATATGTCATTGTGGATGTTTAAAAGGGATACCATTTCATCCAGCATTCAGACTTTTGGTAGCAATATGGTTGTGTCAGTCATTTTTGGAGCACAGACCATTTTTGATTTTTCATGAAAATATAAAAAATAAAATTTCATATGTCAATACTTCACAATTACAGTAGCCTGTTGCTATAACTCATGGCTATTTTTGGGTACTGTTTGTCAGTCTGTCTGTTTCCAGGATTGCAGACAGACATAGTATTTGCTATTCGCTAATAGTCTTGTCAGGAGACCACTCTCATAGTGCCCTTCTAGTTTGTTGACTAAATTATTTAGCTATAGATGTTTCTATCTGCGTGTTACTGTAAGCCCATTTTTCTTTTGTTCATTGCTGCACATGATGCTGACTCAACTATGATTTGTGGGTTCAGATGTGATCTCAGTCAGCTGCAGTAGTCATCATAGCATCCAGGAGTCTATAACAATTATTAGTAACAAAGCTTTACAACATATAACTTGAAAATGGAGCCTCTGGCTGCCCCGCAGACCTCGGCTCTCACTATTGCAGCAGGTTATTACTGTAAATCTATGGGCCTTCTTGGCACAAGTGAAGAGGGTGCAGTCTATCTTTAACATATGACAGTTGGCATGTGCACTGATCAAGCATTAAAGACACATGTGGGATAATACACTTGTCTCCATACACATTTGCCAAGATTGCTTCCACAAGTCAGCTCCTCAAATGGTGGCAAGAATTTTTTGACATTTCTACAATCCTGGATTTAAAATTAACATTGTCTTTTATATTTTATAACCAGCCTTGACTTTTCTAATCCTGCCGAGGGCTCGCGTCTCTTTGGTTTAGTAATGAGCCATATTTTACAGACTGCAGCTCCTCTGGGGACTTTGATTTACTCTGAGAATTAGCAGACTTGAGGTAATTTATGGAACTATTTCACTGCATCATAGTACAGCTTTGGAACGGGACATTTTTATTTTCTTTATTATAATGCCAACTGTTTCCTGCCAAATTTGCATGAGCTAGGGCAGAATGACAGTAAACATCTGTGTGAACGTGTGGCTAATGGGTCCTCATGCACGGGTAATATTTCAAGCTGGGATAAGTTTTGCCACAATTCAGAAAAATTTCACAATCTTGCATTAGCTGATGTTTACGCCTTTCTTTGGTTGAAAACCGTCAAGTGTTTTGTGATCTTTCTGGACTGAATGTTTGTCTATCAGACTTAGCTAAGGCCGACATTCCCAGAGCTTGATGTATCCAAGTAACGGGATTTGTGGAAATTCTGCTCTCAGACAATAATAATTGGATGTTTTTGTGTGGTTGAGTTGTGTCTAAAGATAGTGACTCACATGGCAAACACAAGACATGGCAGTCCCTAAACCTGTAAACTGTTCCTGAAATTGGTGGCCGAGCATATTGGAGTGGAGTGGTCCACACAGGGGTGCTGGCCAGAGGCCGATCAGGCCGCATGATTTAGCCTGAAAGGTAGCAGCAATGATGGAAGGTCACGGACAAAGAGCCCACTCACCAGTGCTCTTTTGCTTTACGCCTCAAACTCACGCGCACTGCCCTTCGATTGCTTATTGAATTACATCTAATCATTCAATTAAAGTCACATGGAGGAGCAGCATACATTGTCTGAACCGAGGCACTGGATGGTGGATAAGGGGCGCTGTGTTGTTTTTCGTGGGAAGTTACAAAACAAGATGTCTGAAATGTTAGCACTATGACAGGCGTCTCAATCTTCAGCTTCAGCTTGGGAAAGCACCATCTGGAATCTAGATCAAATACTGTGATTTCCCTCCGTTTTCCCATTCAAATAAAAGCTAGTGTACACTGACATACATGACTAGAGTGTTTTTTTTAATCTATGAATAAAAACTCTGCTGATCAGGGAATAATTACCACATCTGTACAGCAGAAGTGTGCAGGAGACAATTTGGTAACACTTTGATGTGTCTAATAGACTAATGCAGCAGAAGATCCTGTGTTCTGTCAGCAAAGCAGATGAAGATGTGTGTCCAAGATGCAGAAGAAGCAATGCACATATTCATACCAACCCCAAGTAACCGAAGGATGTATTAATATTTCTGTTGCAACATGAAGATCAGAAGAAATATTATTAGAGTAGATTATTATTATTATTATTGTTGTTGTTGTTGTTGTTGTTGTTATCCATCCATTCTCTTCCCCTTATTCTTAATAGTGTTGTGGGGGAGGCTGCAGTCTATCCCAGCTACCCAGGGTACAGTGACAATAATAATAATAATCACTTCATCAGCTTCTTTAGTTTATTTCTGAAAAATGTATTCCTGTGTATGCTGTAATGGCCTTTCAGTGATAAATTAGCCACACAAGAGTTTAATTTCATTAGGTCTAAGGTTTTTTTTTAACATGTTATGTGAATTCACTTTAAAGTCTCAAACATTTTTTAATAAGTATTATTTGCTCTTGAATAACTCTGCATCACACAATTTACATGCTCGACAAGCAGTGCTACGAAGGTTAGATCAAGCTGGAGAGGATGTGCAGCAGGTTGGAGTGATTAAGGATAGAGATGGGAAAGTAATAACAAAGAGAGCATGCTGATATGGTGGAGGGGACACTTTGAGGATCTGATGAATGAAAAAAAATGAAAAAAAGATGTTGGAAAGGATTAGTGAGGAGGAATGAGGGCAGCTATGAAGACCGGAAAGATGGTACTTGCATTTCTCAGAGAGAGAGAAGACTGTGTCTGAGGAATGGAGAACAAGTGCACTTGTACCAGATTTCAAGAACAAGGCTGATGTGCAGAGCTGTAGTAAATACAAAGGGATAAAGCTGATAAGCCATGCCATGAAGCGTTGGGTAAAAGTTGTTGAAGCCAAGTTAGGAAGAGAAGTGATGATCAATGAGCAGCATTATGGCATCATGCAGAAAAAGAGCACTACAGATGTGATGTTTGCTTTGAGAAAGTTGGTGGAGAAATATAGAGAAGGTCAAAAGAAGTTCCACTTGTGTATGTAGATGAAACCATATGCTAGGGTGCCAATAGGGGTACTGCGGTACTGTTTGAGGAAGTCAGGAGTGGCAGATAAGTATGTGAGGATAGTGAAGGACATGTAAGACAGTGTGACATAGCAAGTGACAGATTGGTCCAAGGTGGGGGTGGGATTACATCAGGAATCGCCTCTGAGCCCCTATTTGTTTCAAAAAATTATGAACAGGTTGACAGATGAGGTCAGGCAGGAGTCTCTATGGACTATGATGTTTGCAGATGACACTGTGATCTGCAGTGAGAGTAGAGCAGGTGGAAGAAAACTGGGAGGTACGTACTGGTATGTATGTGTGTGAATGAGAAGGAGACAGCAGTAACCTGCCTCAGTACCTAGCGAGGTGTCTAGGTATTGAAGATAGAAGAATTTAAATACCTATGGTCAACCACCCAAAGCAACAGAAAGAGCACAAGAGAGGTAAAGAAGAGCATGCAACCAGGGTGGAGTGGCTGGAGATGAGTGTCAGGGGTGGTTTATGACAGAAGTATGCAAAATAGTGAAAGGGAAGATGTATGGTTTGGACATGGTGGCAATGACAAAAAGAAGATTCACGGACGTAGAGAAGGAGAACATGTAGAGGGTTGGTGTAACTGAACAGGATGCAATGTGAATGCAGTGTGAGATGGAGGCAGATGATCTGTTGTGCCAACTCCTAAAGGGAACAGCCAAAAAAAAAAAAAGATTAATGGGGGGGTTTAAAAGCTTTTTAATTACCATCATCAAATCTCAATCATTTGTGTTTAATGTCTCATTTTTCAATTAAAATTTAAAATCAAAGCAAAGTTTATTACTTTATCCTAGGAAGAAATTAGACTTATTCATGAGATTTATTGGCACAGTTACCCATGTGTATTTAAGGCCTTATGCAGGGTCACTTCCAAGGTTTTCCTAATCTATACAAGCTCCATGTGGAGATCTACTGTGGCTGGAGCAGGTCGGGTGTTGAGAGGCAGCAGTGAGTGTGAAGGAAATGGGGTCTGGCATGTTGACTCAGGAGTAAATCCCTTCGGACTTCTCAAAAGACTGTTATTAGAGTTTAATCACCCCGCGATCCTGGACACACTCTGAAGCTGAGAGGGATGACTGATGAGCAGGCAGCATGCAAACTGTAAGCATCAACTCATCCAGAAGCTGCAATCAACGCTTTGGATGGATGAGTGCAATCCAGTGATGAGGGAAAGGTGGAAAAAAGCTTTGAAAAAAATGACATTACACTTATGTTTCCACTTTTCACGCTTCCTTTTTAAAAAATGGTCTTTTTCCTGGTGTTTGAACAATTGGGTTAGAAACCACTAGATTACACTTGTAAATGATATGGCTAGCACAAGTTATTTGTTTTCGTAGTTTTATTTTATTACCTCAAATTTCCCAAGGCCTTCACAGCAGTGTTCTCAATTTCTCAACAATTGAGGCTCTTAGTCATTAGGCGCAGCATATTTTTAGACAAAGGGTACATTCTGTTGTCTGCAAAAGCAAAAAGCAGAGCATGAGTGAATTGTTTCAAGAGAATCTGCATAATGCTTAGTGACCGAGTCTCCATTTTAACCTGAATTTTTTCCAGACATGCTGTAGCGCTACCAGAGAAAAAAGAAAAAGAGCAAGTGTGGAGAGAAATGGACTATCAAAGGAAGGAACTGAGCTTTCATGTTAGGACACTTTGATTGTGTTACAGATTGGTTCCAGGTGAGGCTCCTCTGAAAGTAAAGAAGTCCAAGGGAAGACAGAAATTCTTAACTAAGGATGGCATTGGCAGGATTTAAACATAAAGGCAAGATGTAGAACAGCAGGTGTAGAGAATTGAGGAGGCTCAAACATTGTGTTTTTTTACAGTGGGTGGCGTGGAACCCTCCAGATGTTTGTAGAAAGTGTCTTTCCTAATCATTTAATAAATTTTCATACATCCCCATTTCCCAAAAAGTTGGGATGTCAGTAAAAACAGAGTCCAGTGATTTTCACTGAACTGTAACTCATATAAAGACAACATATTTATGTCAAAACTTAAGAAATATACATATTGGGGGGGTTTTTTTATCTATATTCCTATCAAATGTTTTAAAACACAACAAACAAAGGGGAACATTTATGATATATTATAATGTTAGTTAAATGCATTGTGATATAATGGTGGAAAATCCCAAAACTAATTGGGTAAATTACTAACATAAGTAAGTATTTAAAAGATACTGAGTCACTTATAAGCAAAAATATGGATCAGTTTAAGATATAAGATTGTAAATATGTGCGCCTACTCATTATCTATACCATGTAAAAGCATTAAATGATTTAGAAAATCCATAGAAATCTTTGTATGCATAGGACAAATCCCAAAACCGAGACTGAAAGGGTTAAAAAGATGGTTAATAACTGACACTATTCTATAGTGAAAACATTGCATTGGGTCTGAGGCACCAAAAAGCATTTATAAACAAGGTCTAGAAACGCTGTTACGTTTAATCTTTGGACTAAAAATGAGTAGGACTATTCAGCTTGTTCTCAGTGCAGGTCAAATGCTGGCATCTATGATGGTGAGGAGGAGTGCACGTCACATGGGTAAGTGAAGGCACCGTTAATGCTAAGTAGCATGCACAGGTTTTGGAGAAATACAGGCGGCTATCTCTCATCTACTGAAAACATTTGGTGCATTATGAAATGTAAAAATGATAAATGGGAGCACAAAATGCTGAAGAGCTGAGAAACAAACTGAAATATTTCACTTTCAAAGCTACAGGATTTGATCTTTTAACTTTCTAAGTGTTTGCAAAGTATTGCTAAAAAATGAGGCAACACACCCATCCCCCCGTCCCAGCTTTTTTTAATTGTTGTTGGCATCAAATTCAAAATAAGAACATCTTAAAAGGACGTTTAAGTTTCCCACTTTAAAGGTTGATATATTTTCTTTGTTCTAAAATTATTTGTAATTCCCTGCATTGTTTTCATTTTTCACAGCACCACAATTTTTTCAGAAACAGGGTGAAAGTCCGACCATATACCACAACCCCAAAATACTTAGTTCATAATGGAAAACCAAGGCGTGCAACCTATTCTCACGTTTCAATCAAGTGAACTGAAAGCATCAGAGATGTTCTTTTTTTTCTTGAGAATGAATGAAGTAGTCAATTACTGAAATACCGGGACTCCTTTTCAAGAATAGCAATCGATTAATCAACTTCAGAGTCATTTTATGAATTATGATGCATTGTTACGGATGAAAATTTGCCATGTTTAGTCATGTACAGCATAAAAATTATGCATAGAGATGCTACTGTCAGTATGACTATATTTTATTTTAGTCAAACTTTCAAAGCCAATACAAATATGCAAGTTAAAATCTCTGCCCAGCCAGTTTTCTTTTTTTAAGTTCTTCATAATCCATCCAAATGCCGCCTACCATCCTGCCAATGTGACTGCCTGTAGTGATTAGAAGCAGGCATTGCATGGGAAGTCCAATTAGAGACGGAAATTGCACTGAGGCTGGAGCTGTATAGCGAAGGTTTGCCGCATGGTCACTTACCTGCACATCTGTACTGATTTTTTAAAAGCAGTAGCCACCTTTTTCCACCACCTTAATTGGAGTTTCCATCGCTGATTGCTTGAAAGTGAAATACACTGCCACGGTCTGCTTCCTGGTAATGGTCTGGCTTCTCACTGATGCCTGATGAGAAGGAGGTATGTGTCAGATTTGGATTTATACCAGGCAGGCCGTTTTATGCTCATCTAAATAGAGCACGTATGGGATCCCAACAATGTTTAGTACAAAAAGTTGTCTAATGTCGCTGGGATAAAGTGCCTCGAAAAAATATTACGATCATGACCGTGCTGTGTTTAATAAGAAACAGGAAGTAGTTGGCTGAAGGAAAAGACACCACGGCAATCAATCACTGAAACGTTCCTAACTGTGAGATTACCGTTGTACTCACATGTAACAAAAGAGAATAAATCACAAAGGTTATTTGTATATAAGCATAATTTTTTATATTGCCTGACAGCTTTGCTCTTTATACTGACCTGCTCTCTGCTTTCAGCACAGGCACAGTTCACCTTTGACCTTTAACAGTTACTCATGGTCATACTGAACCCTCAAGAAGCTTTTCATGTGTCACGCTAGCTCATTTTCTCTACTATTCATCCATGAAAACATAAGTCGGTGGTTTTGGAGTTATAAAGCACATAATTCCTACGATTGTAGTTTCTAATCTGTATTATGTGCTCACAGCATGCAGCTACATTTATTATTGTTCTGCAGTTTTGCTGCTTGTCCATCCCAGTAGGGCAGCACTTTTCCCCTCAGCATGTTTGATGAAGGGCTTGTGTAGTAGGGTTATCAGAAGCCAACGCTGCTCAACATATGGGGATCATTTAAGAGCATAAAGTGACTTATGGCCCAAGAATTTTGTATGCTGAAAAAAGAAAACATCCTGTAGATTGGTTCAAAACAGATTTACTATCCCTGCATGATAGATCAAAAGAATTTCGACCGTGACAAACTGTAGGATATCTATATCAAACGAATAAAAATATATTAGGCTGCTCAGACTAATTTAGTTTGAAAAATAAAACAGACAAATTTGTTTGTGTTTGAGATGCAAGTATATGCCAAACATTTCCAGAAGTTGATGCATCACAGAGAAGATTTCTCAGATTTCTCAGGGAGCTTGGACATGCAAACTGGATATCCTGATGTCTTGGAAAATTCCTAATTCACTCATTTACAATGAGATAAAGGAGAAGATCGAAGGATATGTACTACTTTACTGCTTATATGGTAGAACTGCAGTTAAAGCTGGCAGCTGGCTAGCTTACTTAACATGGATAGGAAAAGGAAGGCTAACAACTAGCCTGGTTTTGGACGTAGCAAAGCCTGTACATTTTTTTGCTAGCTTGTTTTGTTTTCATGCTGGGACTAGCAGGGAATCAGTGATGCTCCAGGTCCTGTTTAATCCTTGAAAAATACTGAATTTCACTTCTTTTCTAACTTTGGATACATAGGGCCAGATCTAAGCTTACTAAGCTAACAGGGAACATTTTTGGCTTTTTATCACTTTTTATTATGTGACTGTTAGCAAAAATGCCAACTAGTATTTTAGTACTATTACTTGAATATCCTGTTATTTTCATTTTGTGCCACCTTACCTCAATTATATGGAGACAAATGAAGCTACTTAAGACATGAGAAAAACTCAGGAAACTAAAAAACAATTTGCTTATAAATTAAGAGTTATGTAGTCTAGTTATAGCCTGAATAGTTCAATTTGTTATGCTGCCTGATTACGGCATTCTTTTACTGAGAAACATTTTTAGTGTAGGGCTTTTATATTATTGCTTTATTGCATTTGATTGAGTAAATGGATTTGAATGCTTCTGCGCTATACTTCTTCAGCCTTCCTCTTGACATGAGGCCTCCAAGCTAAAGTGGTAAACATCATCATAATCAGACTCCATCATGTCACACGTCTGTACATATGGCTGGCTGAAAGGACAAGAGGGGGAAGATTAAAAGACTCAAAAAGACATGGTGGGGTAACAATGCATGGGAAGGTAGATGAGAATAGGTGAAAGAGATTGTATGTAATAAAAAGAAAGAAAATGTAAAGTGGGAGAAAAGTCAATGTGGATGGAACTCAGTCATGGAGTTTTTCTGGGGCCCCAGATATTCTCTACCTAATAAATCCTCGGCACGTATTTAATCTGTTCAGAAGGACATGCCCGGAGAGAGTTAAAGGATGCACGCTTATTACTCACCTATCCCTGTCTAAGTTTGCTGCCATACCAAATCCCTACAACCCAACCCCCCCAAACCCTAACTCCCACAGCCTGTCCTGCAGCCAGACTGCAGGCGCTACGGGCTATCAGAGAATCGGAGCAGGAATGTGACTCCTGACAGACACATCTCTCAGGACCTCAGACTAAATATGTTCCCAATTAGCTCCATCTGATAAAGTGTGAGTGCAAGTGAAACCCAAGGCGGGCATGATCAATAGCACTTTGCTCATTTTTTTTTTTAGATGGCTTTGACATTGACAGGCCGCACTGTGATTAATCGCTGTGGTGCTGAAGATAATTGTCCAACCACATCTTCCTTTGGAGGTGTTGCTGAACTCTCATTCATGTCTACAGTGCTTTGAGTGTAGGTCGTCACTTCCAATTCACTTCTAATCGTGGTCCTGAACTGGCATCCATATGAAAACCAGCTTTCTCTTAATCTTCCTGTCGTACGCCACCCAAGACACGGAGCATCTACCTGGAGAAGAACTGCCATCTAATGTTCATGTTGCACACTGCACCAGAGTGAGCTCTATTAGTGGTTGTTGTTTCTGTGGGGCCAGCTGTTTGATAGAAACAAGCTGCAAGCCGCTGTGGTTTAATTCTCAAAAAGTTTCCTTGGTTTCCATGCACTCACAGCTGGATGTTTTTAGGTTTACCCGTATGGGACTGCTGTGACACGGGCACTGGAGATGAAACAGGCCTCCCTCAGCACACAAACACGCCACTACACTCCCGGCCTTGTGTACAGCTGGTAGGGATGACACAAGAGGCACAGGGCTTTATTGAGTCCTGCTGAGGCTGCTGTGCAAGTCAATGCAGTGCTCTGGTAAAGCTCAGCCTGCAGGGCAACAGTGGAGAGTCAGCGGATGGAACGCAGGCCGCTTGGCCAATGTAGAGAGTTTCTGTAGGCCAGTGTGTTGTGTGTGTGGATGTTGTGAGATGAGATATAACCATCCATCAGCTCCATCCCTTTAAAAGAGTACAACACCTTCATTTAACCATAACGTTCTGTTTGGTGTTTAATGGTTCAAAATACAAATCCAACATTGTTTAATCACCTTGAAATACAAGTTTCTGTTACTTAGGCTTTACCATAGGTTGGGATTATGAGGGAGTTAGGAGTTGAAGAAAGGGAGCCACATTTCCTTTTTTTCAGAGAATTAAGTAATTTTCACACCTACACTTCAATCCTAATTTTTTTCTAACATTTCACATAGCCTGCCTTAACATTAGCTGATCTTTTACATACAAGCTCCCTGGTACAAAGTTCGTCTGATTGGCCCAGTGTGCGCATAGCACAGCTAATATTCCGGTGCATCCATTGCTAGCAAGTAAGCATCATGTGCACTGTCTCCTGCCCGCTCTATCGGAACAGCTGCCTCAGCTAAAACACACAGAGTATTTCAAGTAGTTTGAACTGTGGAAAATATCCCTATACCAAAGTTAACCTCAAATTGTCAGAAGTTTCTGTGCAGTTGAGAAGGTTAGGCTTCTCTCCAATCTGTTCATCAAATCTGAAACCACGGCTCTGTGTATTAACAAGCTACGTGTCATTTGTTAAAATCGTACAGAAGGCAGAGAGTTAAAATGACAATTTATTGCTCTCCAGGTGTTATGATAGATTATTTCTTGGCCCAACAAACAGCAGAGGCTCATAAAACTTACTGACCCATGTGCCATTATGCTAAGCTAAATGCTAAGGCTAGTCTGTAGTAACCTGCCACCTGCGCAATGTTTGTGGTAAGGTTTTATACTTCCAAAGTGTCTGTGGTCAGGAATAAATGAATGAAACAATCCCATTGTTTTTATTATTATTAAAAAATGATGATGGTAGATGGTGTTCTCTGCTTTTCTCTGTTATTCTTTTCTTTTTTTTACTATGGCACCATTCCTGAAGCATTGCCTAATGCCACACTGATGATTCTGGAGACCTCCAAACGAGCACAGGGCCTTTATCCCTCTGTGTGCCCATCTAGTTTATTCCCATCTCTATTGTGGTAAAACTCATTAGTTTTCCCCACAAGTGTCTCCTTCAGCAAGAATGTAATCTCAGTCTGGGGTGGGTTTGGTCTGTTTCTTCATTCCTTCCTTGTCTGTGAGGAAACTATCAGACCCAGCTAATCATCCTGGAGCTTCTGTGCTCTGACATGGGTTTTTCACCCAGCTCTCTCCTTTTTAGTTTCTCCTATGTCTCCTTTGTTGCAAACTGTTTCCCAATCACATCTTTCAACCACTTCTTAATGCCAGCTAAAGCGGTCTCCCTCACCAGCTAATATCGTGTGGTCAGGCGCCTTTATTCCAGAGCGGTTCATGGATTCAATTACTGGCGGGTGCCAATAAAGATAACTGGGGATGGCAGGACGTTGTTGGATGGCACTGGAGGAGCATGCTTTGTGGCCAGTTCAGAGTGAGTTGTCAGCTGGCAGTCGTGAGGAGAGAGAAAAAACACTGTGTCCCAGCTTTGAAGACAGACAGTGAGAGTAAGGAAGGGATTGAGCATTACAGCCCCAGACATCATGACTTCATTAGAAGATTCTTCTATTTCTGTCTCTTGGATTCATCGATCATGTCAGTGGAGTTTGATCTTATTGGGGAGCTCTCCTTCTCCTTGGCAAAAAACCCCCTAAACAAACTCAATTGTCATTATTTTAAGCTTGAATTTATAAATCATTTAGTGACCTCTTGTGGCTAAAAACTGGGTTGAAGAATTGGTATCTGTTTACTTAGTTGCCAAATCCTTCGATTTACGCCTCTAACAAGCTTGATAAAACAAGCTTTTAATCGGATTTATTGCAACTTCACTCTGCTTTCAGCTTCTGAGATGTTGTGTACAAAATATTGATCATAATAAGAAATACATTAACTTAACATCTATTACTCAAGCTGATTATAGTTTAATGTTTGCGTTTGATTTTTAAGCAGTTATAGTCATGACTCCGCTTAACCTATCAGGATGCAAACAACACAGATGAAGCTGGTTTTCATTTTCTCTGTTGTTCAAAGTGGTACTTCAATTCTCTGCTTCTTGTGTTTACATTCTAGATAACTTCCAAGCATGTTTGTTTTACTTTTGCTGTGACCAATGTGCAGTATATATTTCAACTCTGATTTGCCATTCCTGCTCGGAGCATAAAAAGAGATTATCTTGACCATAATTAACGTATTATTTGTGGTTATTCTGGTAAATAAAATGTTACAAATTGTATCTGCATCAATATTTCACAAGCTGTTTGACTTTTTCTTTGTGACTGCCAGGAAGACACCCAAAGATGATCAGTATTGCTCTGAATTGTCATTTATTAAATAAATTCAAGGTTAATATACAAAAAGTCTTGAATGGATGTCCAGGGAACAGGTAAAATTACAAAAGATGCATGCAAAACCTCTGCAAAGTCAGTAAAACAAGAATTGCATGGGTTCCTTGACCAGTAGAGGGCGCCACCAGTTCAACCTGGCAATACATAATCATTCTCATCAGAACTTTTTTTTTTTTTTGTTAAATAAGTGGATGTTGTTTTTCATAATATGAAAATCAGGTAATGCTTTAATCACAGGTCTGTAATTTCCTAATAAATTCTCACAAATTTTCATGAAAACTTTCAGAAACGATCACAGCATACATCCACTTCATTCATTCCACCTCATTTCTAGTGAAACAGCCAATGCAGCAGGCCATTTGAGCATTTTAAATCTGTCCACAGGCAAACAATCACTTTAAGAGAGTGTTTTACAAACTGTCAAGTGGACCTCGGTTGTGTGTGGAAAAATATCAACTAAATTTAAGTTGAATGAATTGGTACGCTATAATGATGACTTGAATTTGATTTAAATTCAGCTTCGATGCTTGTTTCGTTAATGTTTCATAAAAATATGAAGAAATATATGTTAGTGGAAGTGATAAGGTGGGTGATCTCTTCTCAGCTTCTTACTGGAGGCATGCAAAATAAAGCCCGACAACCACTGCTTTAACATATTACAGTTACAATGAACAAGCATTCAGTTAATGTATGTTTAGATTTAGAGAGAGACACATTCTTTTAACAAAGTTAAAAAATAATTAGCGCTGGGAAAGTATTAAGAAATTACAAATCCATAAAACCAAGCTGCTGATCTTCTCAGTGTAAAGACTGCAAGAAACTGGACAAATAATTTTTATCTTGTTTTTGTTCTAAAGTTCCAGTGTACAACAAATGACCAATATTGCATTTTTAAACATTGTCAGTATTGGAGCATTTATTTTTTTTGCTTTCAATAAAAAAAGCTCTCTGTTATTGCTGGTGCAGTCTTCATTAGTCCCCATCAGGGAGACATGCAGAGACGTAGCCCCTCGTTTGCTTTTTGTTTTTTTTTTATGATCCCATATTGGTTTCAAATGCATTATAAAGCCTGCATTGGAAATACGAAATGTCTATCAGTAGTCCATTCCCTTTGAATCAAGGGGAAAGAAGACATCCTCCTAAACCATATTATTATTGTTGAGCTTGGTCCACTCAAAGATGTCCTGCTCGCACACAATGTCTGAGTTGATGAGAAGGTAACGATCACCCACGCAGAAGTGCTTCTGGCAGGCAGCGCACTTGAAGCACTCCAGATGGTAAACCTTGTCCCGCACACGCATCGTCATCTCGAATGCTCGGATCCTCTTTTCACAGGAAGCGCAGAGACCGTCCTGGCCAAAAAGCCTGAGTGGATGAGAGGGCATCAACATGTTACTGGGAGGAAGATGGAAAACATTTACTCGCTCTTAATGATGTGAAGCTGTAAGAGAGACTGACAGTATCTCCATTAAGGTACTCTGGATCTTTCCCCTGAGCCTGAGGGATTGAGCTGTTAGAGAGGAAATTAGCCATCACCAGTGCTTCACAGACTTTTTCTATCCTGCTCTTCTTCAGAAGCTGAAAATGTCACACAACCACCCACGATTTTTAGCAATTATTAGCAATAATAAATGGATCAGAGCTGAATTTCTGGGAAATGGTGCAAAAGTATAGAAGGACTGCATTACCTGCTTCTTGTTTGTTTATTTTACACATAAGTTCTACAGATTTGCTTTACTTTCGGTCCATATTTTTCACCAAGTCATCCACACCCCCTCATGCAGTGGCACTACACGCCAGCAGGGGGACCCAGCACACAGTTTGAAAACCACTGAGCAACACAAACTTCATTTTGCAATAAATAAAGCGGAAATGCATTGTCATTAAAGCAACACATATCCTTAAAGTGGTGATGCAGGGCATTCACAAGCCAGGTCCGATCATACAGGTTCGGCCACTGATTGATACTACATATTTGAGAGGAGTACCCCAGTGCATCTGCCTGAGTTTGTATCTCAGGCAGAGATAGGTTAGGTAAATGTGTTTACCTGATATGTGGCTGTGCACCACACAGCTACATATCATATCAAATTTTAACATTAGTTCTTTAACAAAGACCTGCCTTCTTCTCCTGAATCTATTTCAACTTGTCCACACTTTCTTCAGTAAAAAAGTTACAGGTAGAAATAGGTTAGAAATTTCTATACTTGCTCAAAGTGTTTCTCCATGAGCCTTTAAGGTGTGATAAAAGATATACATACTAGTGCATCTCAAAAAGTGCTTCTTTTTCTGTGTGTAATTTAACTAAAAGGGTGACGACCTAATTGATTAATTCATAATATCACTACATTACACCAACTGAACCAACCTGAGGTAATCTCTCCGACACAGTTTTCTTCCCAGCTTGTAGTAGAGCCGGCGGCCCACCTCCCCCAACCGACAGCCACACAGATCACAGCTCAGGCAGTCCTCGTGCCAGTACTGCTCGATGGCCTTCAGGAAGAATCTGTCACCAATGCTCTGCTGACATCCACCGCATGTCAGCAGAGATGGAGGCATCTGGAGGACCTCATCCACCGGTTCCCTGGAAAAAGAAAAAAAAGCAATAAGGATTTAGGGCAGCATCAAATTTTTGTTTCCTTCATCAGTTAATCTGCAAAGGTTTCCCTCAGTTGTGTGATTGGTTAGTTAGTCAGTGTGACATGCAGGTCTCCCAAACAGTTTGCTAACTGATGAATCAAATACTGGAATAGAACTGTTCTAGCTCTGACACATACTTACTGGTGACCTGTTGATATTTTGCTATTATTATGCAATAAACAAACATTTCCTGATCTAAAGGCACAGTTAGTGTTCTGCATCAATATTCACACTGTGTTGTATCTAATAAGTGCTACACAAACACATGTATATCTTTTCTAATGATTTCAGCTTTGATCGGTCTCTGAGCTGGAGCTGTGTGCGCAGATGTGTTTTATTCCCGTCCACCTGAGGGAGCCATTGGATATTAAACCGCTAACTAATAAAAAGTATGTCACACAATATTGGGTTGTTTTTTTTAAATGTCGATTTACGCTAGGAGTGCCTTAGCGCTCCACTTTTTCTTAACTTTTTCCTCGCAAGACCGATTAACCGATTCGCACTACAACCTGGTTTGCCTCTTATCTATAGTTATTTATATTTAATTTAATAACTGTACAGTACTCTCTGTATATAGTAACCATTGTCCTTAATGTAAATATGTAAGAAAAATTGTGTATGTTTCTGTTCTGTGTCCTGTGTACTGTTTGTTTGTATATGTGTCTTTTTGGCTGCTGTTACAACCAAATTTCCCCTTGTGGGACAATTAAAGGATTATTCTATTCTATTCTATTCTATTCTATTAACATTAACACATCACTCTGTTCTTAAACTTTGACATTTTTAATCTAACAGCAGGAGACTTCAGACCTTATGCTACCAGCTTTCTGCAGCTGTCTCACCGGAGAGTTGTGGCTGTCCCGTGAGTGCTGATGCGTCACGGATACTTTTACTTGAATCAGAAATGACATTATTTAACATCATTCATTGCTACTTACTCGCTGGCCTCCAGCGTCTTCCTCTCTATCGTGGATGTCATTCTTCAAAGATGATGTCCAGCCTGGTCCACTGGCCAGCAAGCTCAGTGGGGACCCGCGAGGCGAAGCTGCGTGCGGGCGCTGCACCTGCTCCACCTCTGGGGCACCACCAGCACCACCAGCAGCCCGCGTCAGGCTTTCAAACGTGTTCAATCGAAGGCAGCTGAGTCCAGACGAAATGGCCGCAAGACGAGAAGTGTTCGCTTTAAGCGGCTAAGCCGTGATGGAGGACACTGTCATCATTTCCTGAGGCAGTGACCCGCGGAGAGACTTCGCGTCTTTTTTTCCAAGTGTGTCTCCTCACCCCGCAGGGACTTTGCTGCCTGTCCGCTCTTTATTAAAATGCACACGCCGTGTGATGCGATCAGAAGGTCACTTACGTGGCTCTCCGTGTTCGTGCCTTTTCATAGGCGTGCGAACCCACATGAAGCCGCGGGCACCGTTATTGTGCAGTAGCAGCAGCATCGTGTTTTAAATACACCCCCCCCACCCCTCCCCGCGCGCCCTTCCCCTCCTCACACCCCCTCTCTCTCGCTAGTCAGGCTGTGCTTTCGTTTCCCTCTTCCTGCTCACGACTGTTTGACAATGGGGGGAAATCGGTCTTAAAGCGACAGCTTAACACGGCCTTGCTCTGTCAGGCGTGGAGTGGGTCGTGACTGAGGCTAATGATTATTATGCTTTGCTTCGCCAGAGTGCAGATAAGACGAAAGATAAAGAGTGGCACGGTCTAATTCTTTGGGGAGGAGTATTTGTGTTTTCTCTCATAATTATGCCCCAGGTGTTGCCGGTTCTAAAAGGTTCTGACGGTCACTTTCTGTAAGGGTTCAGACGATGATGGTTATCACTGCGTTAAGTAATGTGAACTTGAATTCAGTGGATTTATTATATTATACTTAGAAAAAAATTCCAAGGACTTCATTTTACTTCCTAAAATGTGATTTTATATTTTAGAGGTCCTACATAAACACACAGCTGAAAACACAATTGCCAGGGCCTTTTCAGACAACCAGGGAAGTCCCTTACTTTTTATTTTTATTTTTGTTGCGTAACTTCTCTGTAATGTAATCTTAGATCACTGATTATGCACAAGAGTATTTTCAGACAGTTTGAGCAATAACTTTGCATCACATATCTTCTAAACTAATAATTTTTAGGTTAATTGGCGTGGCTGTAGTTTAGGAGGTACAGCAGGTCACCTACTAATTGGTCCGATCCCTGGCTGCTCCGGTCTGCATGCCAGATTATCCTTGGGCAAGATCCTGAACCCGAAGTTGCTCTCGAAAAGTGAGGAAAAGCACTTAAGTGTAGAAAAAAAAGTGCTTGTATGAAGCACTATATAAGTAGCAGTCCATCCACCAGTTAACTCACTAGTAATTACTTTAATGTTAATATTTCCATCTGACGTTTTAACAATTATGTCAACAGTAAAATTCTGATATGTGTACTTGCTGATTCTTTACACAAAGCTCAGAGAAATTGTGAAGCTGGAGGAAGATATGATTAAGCTGTGCTTAGAAATAATCCAAAAAAAAAGAGCTTGTGAAAGCTGCCTCTGTGGGGAATTAATGCATTGATATTTCTACATAGTTGGTGTCCTCATGGCTTTTCCTTTTCAAACCAGAGCTGCTGTGGGCCCTTCTCTTATCTACTGCCAGTGCCTCAGGGCCGCCTGTAGGAGGGAGGGACACCGACAGCAGTCTGACTGGACAGGGAAGATAAAGCACCTAAACTCCAGCACCCAGAATCAGTTCTGCAGCCAAATGTAACAGAAAAAGATCACAGGCGAACTCTAAGATGAAGGCTGAAAGCATCCTTGGGCCACACAGTTGGAGAGCTGAGTAGACTCACTGGATTGATACCAAGCTGAGAAAGCCCAGGAGCAAGGTGAGCATGGCTGTTGTGTGCCAGCTACGCAGAAAGCAGAGCAGCTTGACAGAGATAAAACTCAAACTACAAATCCTTCAGATGAGAAACACGTTCAGATTTTGTACAACACAATAACACAATGAAGGGACCATTTTGACTATAGTGACTTTAATCTTCACTAAATAAAAATGTCATGCAGTTAATCCCTCTTGCTTATATACAGTGCGGGAAATCATTATTTTATCCCCTGTAGATTTTGTAAGTTTGCTCACTTACAAAGAAATGAACAGTCTCTAATGTTTGTGGCAGTTTCATTTTGATAGAGAGACAGAATATAGAACAAAAATCCAGGTTGGTTCCCACAGATTGACTGCTTGCCATGTGGCACATAAACTACAATCAGTCAATCAATTACAGATAATCCTGATCTCAACTTATTATGTATACAAAGCACAACTATCCACTGAATCATTTTTTTTTCCATTCCAAGACCAAAAATCTGGCAAAGGATGTCAGGGACAAAAATTTAGTCCTGCATTAGGCTGAAATGAGCCACATGACCATCAGCAAGAAGCTTGGTGAGTAGATAACAACTGTTGATGTGACTATTCAGAAATGGAAGAAATATAAAATGAGCATCGATCTGGAGCTCCATGCAAGATCTTGCCTCAAGGGGTGAGGATGATCATGATAAAGGTTGTGGATCAGCCAAAAACTACACGCGAGGAGATTGTTAATGATCGGAAGCAAGTCGGGACCACAGTCAGAACACCATTGTCAACACACTACACTATAATGGATTGAAATCTTTCACCCGCAAGAGAAGTCTTGGGAGAAAGAGCTGTGGTCAAATGAAACAAAATCAAGCTCTTTGGCATCAAGTCAACCAGCCATGTTTGTAGGAAGAGAAGTGAGTATGACCCAAAGAACACCATCGTCACAGTCAGGCATGGAGGTGGAAACATTATGCATTGGGTTTATTTTTCTGCTAAGGGTACAAGGCAACTTCACTGCATTGAGGAGCAAATGTATAGGAGCATGTACTATAAAATCCTGGACAACAACCTCCTTTCCTCAGCCGGAACACAGAAGATATGCTGTGGATGTGTCTTCCAGCATGACAATGACCCAAAGAGATCACCAAGGTAATGAAGGAGTGGCTAAAGAAGAAGCATGTTAACATCTTTGAGTGGTCTAGCTAGTCTTTAGGCCTCAATCCTATAGAAATTCTGTGGAAAGACCTGAAGTTTAAAGTTTCTAAGCAGCAGCAACGAAACCTAAAGTATTTAGATAGTTTATGTAAAGACTAGTGGGCCAAAATCCCTCCTCAGATGTGTGCAAACCTGACCAACTACAAGAAATATCTTAGTGCTGTTTGCAACAACAATTTCTCCACCAAGTATTAAGTCAAGTTTTTCTTTCTTTCTGGATGTTTGGTCGACATTCTGTCTCTCTCCATTAAAATAAAGCTACCATAAAAAATAAAGACTGATCATTTCTTTGGAAGTGAGCAAACTTACAAATTCAGCAGGGGATCAAGTAAGTATTTCACCCATATGAACAATGCAATTTTCCCTTGGTATTGTAATCAAATGATTTGCACTATTCTTGAGCTTTCAATGATGTCAAATAATCAAATAATGAATTAAATAGCTAAAGTTTTATTGACTGAGTGCCAATTTACGGTGCCACATATCAACAGTTTCATTTAGCACTGACTGTGCTAAATGGTGGTGGTTTGTAATAGTCTTTTTTAGTTTTTGGTATTTTAACTTTCTCCTCTCTGAAACAATCAAACAAAGGAAATATTGAGGCTCACAATCAATGCTACCCATGAATACATGTGTAGTGATAATATTTGAATCCTTCCAGATTGCCACGTTGCATGAACACAAAGCACATGAACAAATTCATGACAGATGAGAAACACAAGAGAGAATACAAAATCAGCACTGACATGACACAAGTCATCCACTACTTCCTGTGGAGTTGACTGAGAGAGCCCAGAGGATGTTCAAACTGGCATGCAGAGATGAAGCTTTCCTGAAGGGTTGGTGCACATTGCATTCACTTCCTACCCCCCTACATGCACGATGGCACCCTTCTCATGGTTTCCCAGATAGACTGCTAGACTCCAGATGGCTCGGGGTGATAGGAGAAAGTATTCTCATAGACAACTCGAGGCTGTTGTGACTGGGTGGTAAAACCCATATCTCTGTTCTAACGCTTCTTAAATGCCACCAGAAAGGAGCTGCACTTTACTGTAGATCTGACATCCATGTGTCACCCTACTTCTGTAATAAAACTGAAAGGCGGGGGATTTTCACACTTCATGCTTTGAACTTTATAGCATTTAAAATAAGGGCAATAGTGACCTTTTATGTGAAATGTGGTTTGCTATTTTCAGCTTTTATTCCTCTCTGGGGTACAAGTTGGGGAGCAAACAGTTAAGAGTGTAGACAACCTTTAGGGAAGTGCATGTCCAACTTCCTGTTTTGCCTGTTTTGTACTGAGAGCATTATGGAGTTGAAAGCAGTGTGGAATGTCGGGGGGAAAAAAAACATTGCTGCTAAGCAAACAGTAAAATCATACAGAAGCTAATCATTTCAGCAAAGAATGGGAATTTATTTCCCAAGAAATAAAATATTGAAAGTTCTTGCAGGCAAATTTCCCAAAGTAAAAGACTATGGACATGGTGTTGACTCTACGATTGTGCAAACTCTGGAACAGCATCAGTAAAAACAACTACTTCCTGTCCAATCTAAAGTGAAATGATAGCTAGCTCCGGTTTAGCACACCCCTCCTAAACAGCAAAAGGTCTAGAAATGTTTTATTGTTTACCGGCACCACAAAGGTCCAAACTGAGTTGTGCTTTTAACCTAAAAAGCTTTGTTGTAAAGGTCAGAGGTCAGATGAGGACCCACCCTAGAATTCTACTAGAAAACGGCTGGTCAGTCGTTGTTCGATTGAAATATAGCAGGCTGCGGAAATGAGTCACTGAAAGGGAGCTTCATTTACTCTTGGGATCCTCCCATAATCACTATTATCCTAAAAGAAAACACTTTTAGTGGAACATTGCAATCAAAAAGCTGTGCAGACATGTTAACTGCTTCCTGTATTTGGCAAAACAACAGAAAGCTGGCTACACATTCTTTTCAATAGTCTCCTGGTAAGTTTGACTGTCAAGCTGGTAAGTAACTTACATGGAAACTGTGTTTTAATGTAAAAATAAAATCCCAATTGTTTTTTTTAAATTCTGCTAATCAAGTCAATTTGTTTGTTAGCGTGAGTCCTTTATCCTCATTTATAAATAAAAACTACATTTTTAAAGATTTGAAGTCTGAGTAATTACATTTATTAAAAACTGGTCAACATATTTCCATGTAAGGGAAGAGTGAAATTTTCACTTCAGTCCCGCATCAATATTTGTTGATCATATACTGACCTTTACTGCCACCTGGTGATAAGTAACTAAAATTATCTTTGATTGAACATGTCAGCACTATAAGATCGTTGCTGCCGTTGTTAGAATCTATTTGTTTAGGTGCTTGTAGAACTAGACACTATTATTCTAAAATGGATAAAAGTAAAATAGAGATATTAACTTAAATTCTGTTTTTTCATATAAAAAATGCATTGCAGGTTTTAGACCTTGGAATCATGACAAAAGAGGTGCAGGATATTCCATCTGTCCATTTTCATCCACTTATCCAATCTAGGGTCACAGAGGACAGAAGCCTATCCCAGCTTTGGCAGGGTACACCCTGGACAGGTCACCATTCCATCACAATGAGGCTGTAAATGTTCTCAAATAATTCCTCAGGATTGTTTTTTAAGATGATTTCTAATTTTAAGTTCTTGAAAATATAACACAAACATATCATTCCTGTTGTTATAGCCATCATAGCTCTCTAGCTAGCTGCCAGCTTTTAAGTTTAAGTCTCCAAAGCATGCTGCTGGGCAACACTTTTATTTGGACATTGGCTAGTTTTTCACTTATGTTCAGTCCAGTCCTTATACCGCACCATTTTCAGAGGATTTTTTTTATGTTTTGTTTTGGGCTTTTTTTGTTAGTTTTTTGTTAAGCCATTTGTTAATGAACCATGAATCATTCAAGCATAAAAAGGCACCTAACTCAAGGGATGAACCATTGTTGTGTATACATATAACAAACACCTAGCACATTATTTTTTTCCCCATTTGTTTGGTTAAATCTATAAAAAAATACCAAAAGTAACACACAGGTGTAAGGTAGTATATTTGCACTAACCCAAAGAGACCTGGTATATCTTGGTATGGTGTGCCCTTAAAAAAAAATCTGACGAAAACTGAACAAGTGGAGGATAAATAAGTGGCAGGCCAAAAGAATTGTTCACAGCATATGAAAACTATTGAAAACTTATGTGCTTGGAAATGAAAGGGTAGCTGTCAAGAAGCTATTCCCAAGGAAGGGGAACAAGAAGAAAAGGTATGCCAAATTACACAAGAATTGGACTGAAAATCAGTGGTAACAGGTCGTATGGAGTCATGAATCAAAATTTTAAATTTCTGGTTCAAATCGTTATCGGTTTGTACAAATGAAGTCAGGATAGAGGTACAACAGTGAGTGTCTACAGTCATCTGTAGAACACAGGGTAGATGACATGGCTCTTCAGCCAGTGAAGTTGAAGATACTGTCAAAATTGATGAAATTTGCAAAGCAGAAAAGTGCAGACAAATTTTAAGACACCATGCAATACCATCTGGTAAGTGTCTGATTGACAGTGGCTTCAGTTTTAAGCATGGCAATAATTCCATACACATGCCAATACAGTAAAAGCATACCTGGACAGAAAAAACACACAAGTAAAGAGTATCAGTTATGGATTGGCCTCCAAGGGACCAGTCAGTATAAAGTCACCCAGTCAGTTTAAAGTCAATATATACAAATGTTGATTTTCAGGGTTGTTGAAGCTTTCCTAGGGATGGTCCAAGACTTTTGTATACTACTGACCTTAAAACATGCAATTAAGGAAAGTAGTATGTTACTTTTTTAATTTGCATATTTTGTCCTTTTTTGTTTGTTTGTTTTTTGGCAAAATTAATTATATGCAAAGCTTGAGTATAGAGAGAAAGTATAAACACACACACACACACACACACACAAATATATACATATATACATACACATATACATATATACACACACACACACACACATATATATATATATATATATATATATATATATATTATACATATATATATATATATATATATATATAATATATATATATGTATACATATATATATATATATATATTATATATGTGTGTGTGTGTGTGTGTGTGTATCTATATATATATATATATATATATATATATATATACATATATATGAACTCAAGTGAAACTTCTGAACTCTTAGGAGTCTTACAGGCCTCATCGTCATCTTACATATTTTAAATGTACACTTACATGATCGATATAACTTTAACCTGCTGCTATAAAGGATTGTACAGCAGGTGTGAGGTAGTGCTCAGAGTAGCAGTGGATAAACTGTACGAGGCACAGGGAAAGATACGATAGCCTAATCAAAGCTAATGATTGTGCAGATTTTCTGTCTGGAGGTTGGAGACAATTATGCCTGATCACAAATAGAAACTTCAAAAGTTTAATTGGCTCATAACTTTCCATTTATTTAAGTGATCAATTACTAATTTCTTAATGGCAAAGTCTGACTTTTTTAATTGTTTGCGTTAATTAAAACATATTTCTTTCGTGATTTTTCCGCGTATATATATTCAGGCATATCTTAGATAGCTAAAAACGGACCTTCGCCTTTATAAAGAGTTTCTTCTTCTTTCGAACCGTCTCAGTTGTCGGTGAGGCCGGCGGGGCGGATCCCACACAAGAGTGCAAGAGAAAAATAAAGCAACACAACAATAATAACAACTTGGCCTTTTCGTACTTTTCGCTGCCGAGCTCCCCTGTGGATATAAAACAGCAAGGTGGGTCATTCGGGAGCCGCTGTATCGAGGCAACGGGTCTCCCGGCGGCCGGCTGGTGGCTAGCACGCGCTGCTGTAGCTATCAGATGCTAAGTCGGTGGTGTGTGCTAACGGTAGTGCGGCCAAGGCCATTTTACCAAATCGAAGAGATGAGACCTGCAAGCTGGCCGTACTGCCGAGGAGGCTCAGACTTGCTAGCGAGTGGTATAGATTTACAGCCCGAGGTCTGAGGAAGCTATATTGACGGGGAGAAAGTGCGGGGTTAGAAAAATGATATCTCTCAAGGCTGCGCAGTTTGGATTAAAGTTAGCCAGTTGCTATTAGAAATTAGTTTTAGGGCCTAGGGTTTTTGTCTTGGAACACTTGCTGTGTTACGAAACTATAGCTAACTTCACTCTCACTTAAATTACAGCTATAATACATCATCATTTTTTTAAATGTATTAGATCTGCCGTGTTATTTGGGCCAGTTGCTCTAGTTATGTTATTCACCAGTGACCATATTTATTTTCGTGTATAGTATAGTTGACTGTTTTATGTATGCAACTTAAGTGTCAAGAATATACATCAGAAGCTTTACATTCTAAGCAGAATAGTTCGCTGTCTCTCCAGAGTACGCACAAGGAAAACTTAAAGCTTTCAGTTAACCTCTCAAATATACCCATCCAGCAGTTAGTACATCCAGACCCACCTTAGCATGCACCTGACGGTATCTCATGTAGTATAGGGACTGACAGGAACAGTCTTCTCAAAGAATTCAGTCGAAATTGTGAAGCACACTGCAAAAAGAAATCGAAATCTGCAGCTTCTCTACTCGTCATATTCTGATACTTTGTTGCCAGTTTTTTTTTTTTATCAGTTATTAATATATTAACCCTGGATATCTACTTATACAACTTCCAGTCAAGTCATCATGTTTATATTGTAAAAAAACAATCTACCACTTAAAATCTGTGCATTTTGCTGCTTGAAATTCATTGGAATAATGTATATGTCGTTATTTTTAAGGTAACATGAAGCCTAGATCTGCTGTGGCACTAAATGCTGAGTCAGGGGCCTGCTGTGGCTGAATCTATGTAATTCTTATTGGTGTAGGAAATTATCTGCAGTGATCCTGCTTAAGAGGATCTATTTGATTTGTCTTTTCAAAGGTTTTGAGCCAAATTAATAATTTAACCTAAGATGATTGTCAGGTTAATCATTAATAAAAGTGATCTTTAGCTGAAGCAAAACAATGACATGGTTCCCTGTGGTCCACAGATAGTTTTGAGTATTTTCCACTATACCCTTTTTTCTTTTCTGTTTTTTGAGTACATGAAAACATTTTTGTCACCAAAAGCTGAACTGTATGTAATACTTTCAATTCCTAGATGCCCTCAGCAATGAATGCAAACAGGACGGTGCAGTCTGCCAGCCCAGATGTGGGATCCGCTCCAGGGTCAATGGGCAATCTTGCACTTGGTGGACAGTCTGAAGTTTTGAAGCAAGTTCTTGTTGTTATTGAAAAGAAGGTGCGCAACATGGAGAAGAAAAAGGTGAGGACTATTGACCGGTTTGTTCCAGGTCTGCTTGACTAAACTTCATTTCTGACAATAACCAGTTCTCTACATTGTGGTCAAATTTTAAACTGTTTGTTGCATTTTGCATCTTGTTACAGAGCAAATTGGATGATTATGAAGTCAGGAAGAATAAAGGGGAGGGTCTCAATCAGGACCAGCTGGTGGGTACTTGGAAACAAAATCATTTTTAAAAGGAATGTAAAACTTGTGAAACATCTGTTCCTTCATCTTTTTAGGAAGCCCTCTCCAAGTACCAGGAAGTCATGAATAACTTGGAATTTGCCCGAGAGTTGCAAAAGACATTTGTCACATTGGGACAAGATGTAAGGTTGAGTTTTAGTTTTCTAGAAATGTTCATCAAAGATGTGTACAGCCTGGATTGTAAGAACTTGATCTTTTGTGGGTCATACGCATTATCCTCAGATCCAGAAAGTAGTGAAGAAGTCTGCAAGGAGGGAGCAGCTGCAGCGGGAGGAAGCTGAGCAAAGGAGGCTGAAGACGGTTCTGGAGCTGCAGTTCATCCTCGATCGGCTGGGTGATGAAACTGTGCGGCAGGACTTGAAGCAGGGAGTTGGTGGCTCACCACTGCTGACAGATGCAGACCTCGCAGCTTTTGATGAGTTCTACAAGCTAGTGGGGCCAGAACGTGACCAAAACATCAGGTTTGTCTAAGGCGATGATACAGAAAACTTGTGCCTAGTTTTGGGTTTTGTTTTCTTTTTCCCCATAACAAGCTGATTTTAAGCACTTATTTTTATCTGTGCAGGCTCGCTGATCAGTATGAAGATGCATCTGTTCACCTCTGGGACCTGCTGGAAGGGAAGGAGAAGGCTGTGGTTGGAACAACATGTAAGTCAAATTTTAACTCTGATTCATTTCCCTAGTAATCAACCATGGTGTATTATTTGGTCCCTTGGTTTCTGTATTGCTTTGGCCAATTAGCTGAAGCTTTTTATTTCTTCTTTTAGCCCTTTATAGAAAAGCAGTTCAGCTGATCACAGATGATATCCAGTAAATTAATACTTGAAATAATATAATTGCGTCCTTGCTAAAATTTATTGCAGAATTAAGGGGCGTCATTATTCAAGACAAACTGGCTTTATTTAGATGCCCAGCTGGCACTGAAAATTGTTGGCAGGACATTTTATCAGATGGATGGTGACACAACAGTCATCTGTAAGCTTTTTGTCACACTGAAGCTGGTCATAAGTAATCTGTCGCATACTTTGGGGGTAGTTGTCCGAATCTGGAGATCGCAAATCAATGCCGCCTGGTCAAAAGTTACTTAATACATTAATGACACGTGCGTGTAGTGTTTTTGTTAATGCAGCAATGTGAATAATCAAGGCTTGGGGCTATTGGCATTACTGCATTCTCAGCGGTCTGACCTGAGGCTTCGCACTACTGCATTCAGCTTGGGGGGCTGAGAGCTGTGGGCTTATCCTGACTCAGCAGTAGGGCAGGGTGCCAGCAGCCCTGTCGCCTGTGGTTCCACTAGTCAGATTTTTGGAGCCACATTAGGATACTGGTGACCCAGTTCATGGTGACACCTTTCAACCCTTTCCTGTCAGTCAGAGGTCTCGCGGAGAGTTGGGGTGAGATTGACCAAAGTGACAGCAGACTTTTTCACCTAAAGCATAAGGCAGAGAAAGAAGAGATACTGGACTGCTTTGGCTGAAGATCCAAAAGCATAAATGCATGAGTCATCTTGAAGTATGTTTTCTACCATTTTCAAGAAAATTATAGATCATGATTGGATTTATAATCTGATCAGTAAGCTCTTACCAAAATTGTTTCCAATGTATGGGCTTAGATTATTTTTAAACTTACATCAGTCTTCACATTGCCTTACTTTAAATCTATGAACTGAAAAATAACTTAAGACTGTAAGTTCCCTCATATGTGTGTATATATGTATGTATATGTGCAAAAAAAAAAATTCCATTTGGAGGCTGTTTTACAACAGTACCAGGGATACTTATATTGGCCTTTCTGTGCAGCATTTGTTTGTTCTCTGTGAGCTTATCTAGGTTCTCAGAGTCCTCTGGCATTCTTCCAGAGTCCAAAGACATGTCTGTTAAATAAATTAGTATATTATAAATTGGCCAGAGGTGTGAATGTGAGTATGAATGGTTGTCTTTCTGTGTTAGCCCTGCAGTGGGCTGGTGACCATGCCACAGTGTACCCTGCTTCTCATCTGACATCTGGGAGAGACTCCAGCCCACCACATGACCCAGAATTGGATAATTGGTTAAACATGTAAATGAAACATATTTATAGGAATATTATGCTATTTTTGTTACTGTTGTACCTGAAGAATATGACTGTATATGTATACAGCCAATGGGGTTGCATTTTTTTAATTTTTTTATTTTTTTCCCCATAGTGAAGTAGGGTAGGGGGAGGCTAAAACCTACTACTTTCATAAAAACCTGTTTACAACATGGCTCAGCAAAGTGTGGTTCATGGTGGTGTTAATTAATGTGGTTCTGGTACTAAAACCTTAGCTGCAGGGAATCATCTTTGTTTTTTGGGGTTTTTTTGTGAAATTCTTTTTATTGCAAATGTTTGTAGGCTTAGTCTGTATATGGTGTTGTAGAGACTAAAGGTGGAGTAGCACTGAATTCAACAGTTTTGAAAGTTGGACTTGGAAAATTACCAGAGCCCTACTGTGTCCAACTGAGGAAAGCTGGAGTACTAATGCCATTTTCTACCACATGGATCAACCTTTTTAAAGGGATTCACATTTAGAAATGATTAGATTGTGTTCTAGTCTTTGTAGAAAAGTTTGAATTTTGTACAGAATCTGAATTGTTTTTAAAATATAGCTTCTTATACACCTAGGGTACAAAGCAGATGTATCAGTTGCAATGTGTGCATTTGCCCACTATGCATCCACCACCATCTACATCGTGATTAAAAACATTGTTTATTTTGTAAAGCCATTTTAACCTTTAGATGGACAACAATGTCTCATACAGGAGCAGTTCTGAAAGTAATAATAAAAACACTGATCTTTGGCTTTGATTCCTGTGGAAGATGCAGGAGGAAAAACATTTTGAGGCTGTAGTCACTAAATTTGTGGCCTCTTTTTACTGATGAAATTCTTCAAATTTGCACATTTATTTGCAGAGAAAAAAAAAAAAAAGGACAAGTTTAGTGTAGGATGTAAAGCTAACATCACTGGTTCTAATACTGACACTTTGTTATTCGCGTGACTGCTCAATGTATGCTTTGATGGTTTGAGTTTCTGTTGAAATGCTGAATTTTATTTTATTTATTTTTTTGTCTCCCCCTCTGCTAGACAAGGCACTGAAAGAGACTTTGGACCAGGTTCTGCTGAGTGGGTACTTTGACCGGATTCCATCTCACCAAAATGGAGTGTGTGAGGAGGAAGAAGAAGAAGAGCCAGCTGCCGCCGCAGCACCTGCAGCAGTAGCTGAATCGTCAGAAGCAGAAGAGCAGACTGCCGATCCAGGTCTTGACCACTTTGTGATGTCTTGCCACTTAAAACGTCCTAACATAATTCAGCAATGAAGAAGTCATCACAGCATTCACTGAATAGTTTTTCCTTTTTACAGACACTGAAATAATTGAGGAATTCACAGAGCCCATTGCAGTTGAAACAACAGAGGTGAGAGCAAGTTTTTCTTCTCCATTAAAATCTGGGGAGTTTATTATATTTTCATCTTTGTGCTGATGTTTGCTTTATTACTTCCAGTTTGTAAACAGACAGTTCATTCCAGACGGCACATACAGCAGCAGTGAGAAGGAACAGGGAGATGAGTGGACCCGAGAAACAGAGGTATGATGTAATTATGAAGTAGATTTGAAAATTAATGAGCTGACTCAAAGCTAGTGATAGTAATTGAATGTTTGGAAAGAAAATGCATCTTCTGCTTGTACTTAAATCCCCACGAGTTAGATTTTTATAGTGTCTTCATTAAGTGTGTGTGCGGGGGGGGGTGTTGTTTTTATAAATTCTGGCTTCTGAAGCTGTTTCAAAACATCAGCAACATAACCATGAAACAGAATTTTATTTATTTTTTTTTTTTTAGAGAAGAAAAACAAAACTAGCTGCTGCTATCGCAGAAACTAACATTTTCATTCTCTCATAAGAGAGGAATCTTTCTGTACTTTATTTCAAAAACCTGGAAATTTGGGGATAAATATTGAAGAAGATTTAGGCAACCCTTGAAGTTTTTTTTAAATCCAGTCTATCGCATGTTTTGCTAAACTCCAAGAGTGGTGGTTGTGATGACAGCAGCCACACTTTTCTTCCAGTGCAGCTAAAGAAATGTTGTGCAACCTGTTTGCTAAATGGTTCAGTATGCAGTTACCTATACAGCTGTGTGGCGCTTTTGATTCCGATATAAGCAGTACATGATTAACAGTTTAACTCCTTTTTTACTCATTTGAGTTTGTGTGCTAATCCTGAAGCCAGTTATACTACACTTTTTTTTTTTTTTTTTTTTTTTTTTCCTTCCCCCCCATTAAAGACTTGATTAACCATCTATGATTCAGAATGGTGCAACTAGAAGTCGTTATCATTTCCAGGCTTTTTTCCCTTTTTGTCCCTGCTCAGTGTATTGGCATTCATTGGCACCTGCTGACAAAACTTTCTAAGAACTGGTTCTCAAGTGGGACAGTTTCTCTGTAGTCATCTGAAAACGAAACTAACAGATTAGTAAGGGGGGGGGAATCCGTCAGGGAGCAATAAATCTTTTTCACATCCGGGCTACTTCTATATATATACACTCTGACTTTGTCTACTTAAAGGTTGTCAAATCCGAATGCTTGTGACAAGTGTGCAACACACAGGGTTTTGTTTTTTAACTGAGGATATCCCATGACCCGGCTGCTTGATAAGAAAGTAGTTGTCGAGTCAGTGAAGTAATTGCAATGCTGGAAAGCTCAGATGACATTTTTGGTCTTAATCTTGGTTTACAAATCCTGATGTGAATACAAATGCATACAACTTTTAATGAGCATTAAACCACTTTTCAGTTGTTCTCCTTCAGTGCATTTCTCACTCACTTGTCCTGTCCTCCTTCCACTATCAGGCAGTTGCTGCCTTACAACAGCAGCAGCAGCAACCGCAGCAGCAGCCTGTGCAGCCTGCAGCGCCCCCTGTTGCCCTGGAGACCCACCCAATGAACTTGACGTCTCCTGCGCCTCCTACTGACCCCATGGCCAGGAAGCAGGTGGTGCAAGACTTAATGGCGCAGATGCAGGGAACGTACAACTTCATGCAGGTGTGGATTTAGTTGAAGGCACTGCTGTTTGTGTTTGGATGTTATAACTTGGTACTAATTACCTCTATTCTCAGGACTCCATGTTGGAGTTCGATGGACAGCCCATCGACCCAGCCATTGTATCGGCGCAGCCCATGAAACCTGCCCAAAACATGGAGGTGCCACAGATGGGGTGTCCTCCAGGTATGTTGTACCAAAGAGAAACACGGTCTTTATTTTATTTGTTTTAAGTTATGACGGGTCTGACAATGTTTAAATTGTCTTAGTTCATCCTGAGACCCGGCTATCACAACCCAACTCTGTTCCTGTTCAACCTGAGCCCACACAAGTAAGTATTTGAATACAAGCAAACATCCTGTAAGAAACTGTATGGAGAATGGGCTTAATTTCTACTCCTGTTTACAGGTTCCAATCGTATCTCCAACACCACCACCTATGTATCAGACCTCACACACACCAGATCCTCGACCCTCAGCAGAATCCATTGACCCCATCCAGGTAAATCGTGGTGGGACTTCAGTAAAACTTTAATTTTTAAACTCTTGATATATGGAGTAGTTTTTCCATTGAAAGGTGGGGAAGTGCTCATTGCAGTCAGGTGAAATTTTTCTGACCGTTTTTAATGTGATGTGTATTATGCCTCCCTTCCTCAACAGCCCTCCATGTCCTTGTCGGAGCAGCCTCCACCCTCCACAGTTCTCCCTCAGGCCTCACAGACGCCGGTGTTCCAGCCTGTTTCCAAAGCTCCTCACAGCAGTGGCATCAATGTCAACGCAGCACCATTCCAGTCCATGCAGACAGTAAGGCTTTGCTTCCTTTTGATTGTTTTTTGTGTTTTTGGAGGTATAAATATGAACTGCTCCTCATGTCATAAAATAGCCTGTGTTAAAACAATGTTGTTCTTTATGGCAATTTCATGGTTTACTCCATGTGGGGTTCTGCTTTGTTTCATGTATTCTACACATGTGCTATTTTTCCATGTGTTTGGTCCACTAGTTTTGTTAAACATTCACACATTTGTCAACTTTTTCATGCTGTTCAGCCAAATACAACAAACAAGCTGCTTTTTAGCATGCATGTGTGGAACGTGGTTGGATACCCTCAGTTGTGGTGTTGTAGTATTCGCAGTTCTCGTGCATCATGCAGCTGTTCCCCTTCCATGCTTGGAGTGTGATTAAAGCTACATTTTACTGAAATCTGGAGCATCAAGCCCATCATGTGGGAAAAGCAGCTGTTTGGAGCACAAAGTGCTCTTCACCACTGGAGTCACAACAGAAGTTCAGTAATGACTTACTCGGGTTGAGTCCTGAAGTGACCTTATCACATTGCGTTTAAAATAAGTTTATAGCAGAACAGTTGGAATCAACAAATGGGTAGGAGTGGACTTTACTCCTAATAACCATGTGACCTTTCCTCTGATTTTGGCTTCATAACAATGTGGGCTTTTGTTCGTCCCTCAGGTGTTCAACCTTAATGCCCCAGTCCCACCAGCTAATGAGGCTGAGGCTTTGAACCAGGCCAGCCAGTATCAAAACTACAATAACCAGGCCTTCAGCAGCCAGCCACAGCATCCAGTGGAGCAGACGGAGATGCAGCCAGAACAACTGCAATCGGGTGGGCAGACTTTAAATTTTGAGTTTTCCAGTCCTTTTTTTTTTTTTTTTTTTTTTTTTTTTTTTTGCCTCCTAGAGGCTTCATTGCAGTTAAACTTTTTAAATGCATGTTCTTGTTCAACTACAGACTGGCTTATTATGTTTTTGACCCCTTGCTATCTTGATTTATTTTTAATTTTTTTTTTTAGTAGTTGGTGCCTTCCATTCCCAGGACCAACCTGGAGGCCATCAACAGCCTTCCCAGCAGGGTCCAGGCTTTGGCAGGCAGGCTCAGTCCTTCTATAACAGCAGAGGCATGTCTCGTGGTGGACCTCGCAACGCCCGGGGCATGATCAATGGATACAGAGGCTCATCAAATGGTTTCCGAGGTATGATAACACTCTCAGCTGTAAGTTAGTTGTTTCACTTTGAAACAAGACTAAATATTTAATTATTTTTTTTATTTTTTTTTAAAGTTTAACAATACAGGTCTCTTTTATTACACATCTGTCTATAGAATGTGTATTTGGTAGCATGAGTTTCTCATGCATGAATTCTAATTTGTCTTTGTGTTTCCAGGTGGCTACGATGGTTATCGTGCTCCTTTCGCCAACACTCCAAACTCGGGATATGGACAAACTCAGTACAGCACACCTCGGGATTACTCAAATGGGAATTATCAGAGGGTATGAAAGAGGTGTTCAAACTGTACGTGATCTTTGTTGCTGTTTTGTTGTTACATTTCTAAAACATCCCTCTCCTTTTTGTTTTTTCTTTGTTAGGACGGTTACCAGCAGAACTACAAACGTGGAGCTGGCCAGGGACCCAGAGGAGTGTCAAGAGGCAGCACTCAAGCAATGCGATCCTGAAAAGGCCTTTTCATAATGACTGTGACTGATTAACTTGCACCACACTGAAAATCCAGAATTCGAGAATGCATTTGCCCCATCTCACTCATGCCCATTGTTTTTGTTTTTTCTTCTTCCCCTCTCGTCCATCTCTTAAATCAAAGTAATGCCTGCTTTGATATTTGGAAGTCATTTAAAGTTTCAAACGCAAGCTAAACTGTAAATCGATGATTTACATATGCCCTGTGTCTCAATCTTCCTGTAAACTTGAACGATTTCATAAGTTATGGGTTTTTTTTTAATTATATTAATTTTTTTTTTGTATTTAAAAATACACCTGCCACTGGTCCAATCCCTGGGAGGTTTTTTTTTTTTTTTTTTTTTTTTTTTTTTTTTCTTTCCCTGTTCTTTTCTGTAATTTTGGCTCCAAAAAAAGGCACTTACGTTCAACAAGCTCCCATTTCCTTGTTTGTAAATGGATGTTGCTTCAAGAGTTTCAATAAAGTTGTGTTGCATACCTGTGCTTCAGCCTTGAGTTTCTTGCTGTAGGGTAAATCTCATTTTACTTATGTTATTACTCCAAAGAGGTTGTTTCCAAAGGTAACACTAATGTAGTTGCAGGCATCTTTCTCAGTAGAAATTGTTTTAACCCAAAAAACACTGCACCAATAATTGGTCCACCCCAAGGATCATGTCCCCCGACACGGAGTAATATAGTGTACGGTGTTAAGTGCAAGTCCTGCTCAGTGTATTGGCATTCATTGGCACCTGCTGACAAAACTTTCTAAGAACTGGTTCTGAACTGGGACAGTTTCTCTATATTCATCTGAAAACGAAACGATAACCGATTAGTAAGGGGGAAAAAATCCCTCAGGGAGCAGAAAATCTTTTCACATCCGAGCTATTTCTATATAGATACTCTGGCTTTGTCTACTTAAAGGTTGTCTCATCCATGTTTGAGCACCACCCTGAGATGGTATGAATGCTTGTGACAAGTGTGCAACACACAGGGTTTTGTTTTTAACTGAGGATATCCCATGACTCGGTCTGCCTGACAAGAAAGAAGTTGTCGAGTCAGTGAAGTAATTGCAATGCTGGAAAGTTCAGATTACATTTTTGGTCTTAATCTGTGGTGTAGGATTGCAATGAGATATATACACACACACACACACACACACACACACACACACACACACACACACACACACACACACACACACACACACACACACACATACACACACACACACACACATATACACACATCGGGGAAACCAAAAAACCTCTGGCGAAGTGGATGGGGCAACACAACAGAAGAGCTAACTTGTCAGGGCAAGACTCCGCAGTCTATTTACACCTAGAGGCCAATGGACACTCTTTCAATGATGAGGATGTGCACATCCTGGATGGGGAGTCAAGGAGGCCAGTTAGGTGAAAAGGGAAAGACCATCTCTGAATCGAGGAGGGAGCCTAAGGTTGCATCTTTTGCCATCTTACAATGCTGTGATTGCAGCCATTCCCCAACTCTCTGTGAATGGTACTTATGGGCCTTGATCAGTGGTTGTTGATCAATGGTCATGACAATTTGCATATTAATGATCAAGGAAATGACCTCACAGCTCATTGTTCATTCGGTGGCCTGGTTTCAGTTATTCTGCAAATATGTAGTGTTTATAAGATTGGGGAAACCTGCAGTCAGCTGAAACTGAAGAAGTCACTTGGATGAGTGATGAAACGTTTCTCCCATTGAAAACGCTACGTCCAGATGAACAGAATCAACCTTTTGGGATTTACTTACCTGGATGATTGAGCATGCGTCAAGACATCTTTTTCTCAGTACAGACTTCTTATTTTAAAGATGACTGTAGTGAAAATTCAGTTTCATTGGCTCCCGTGACTCTTAACTTCACTTTTTATTGCTACCAAATATCTTGTCTGTACTGTTATCAGTCTAAGCATCTCTCCCTAAAAGGAAAAACTGAAAACATCTAGCTGGTTGCTCAGTGTGGGATGCAGCATCACCCTGTGGCCAGAGAGTAGACGCACTGTAGTGCCGTCCTGACATGGGGCAAAGCAAAACTAATTTTACACTATAAATTGCTGCTCTAATGTCTCACCAAGCTATTTTAAAACCCGTTTTGTCCATACTGAGTTCAATTGGTGACTTTGTAATAGACTTGGAAAAAAGGCGCTGTGTGATAGCCATCAGTCAAATATTTTCTCAAACTATTGAAAGGAAAAACTCCCCAAACACTTTACTTTAACGTGTTATAACAGTAGCTGTAGATAATTTTTTAATCTTAATTTTTAAATTTATTTTTAATTTCATTGATTCTCTCCCCGTATGATATGCTTTTCTTTGTGTATTCAATAAATATGTCAAAAAAACAAAAACAAAGCCTCACTTGCAAGTACATGTAGAGATTTAACCAAAATTATTACTAGAAGGCGAAGCTATTCAATAGAAAATATAAGAGGCCATCTTTTCGTTTTTATTTAATTTACATTTATTTGTCTTTTTAAATATAATACAAAGCATTTTGCTAAAAAAAAAAGTTGACAGGGATTTAAAGGTAACAGAAATTAGCAAAAATAAAAAATAATAATGAACAAATAAGTATTAAATATCCAATATCCTTGTCTTTACCATTGCTTTCAGAATAGACTAAAATGTGTGAGGCTTTTTATGAATGCTGACACACACACTTTGTTGAACTTTGCTCCAGTTGTAAAAGTTGTACGCTCAACACAGGAAACTTTTCAAACAAAGTCGCACAATTTTGACGTCACGCAGGGGTCCTCCATGAAGCGCAGTCTCCACGTGAGTGTATCAACAGCGTGATGGCTGGCGTGTAAACTTAGCCTGCAACTTGCTGTGTTTTTACAAAAGCTAAAGGCCTGACAGTTCATCTGTAACATCAGGTAACCGGAAACGGGTCCATCCTACAGTGTTTCGTGTGTTTTGCTAGTTTGATCCTTAAATATTTTTGTTTTAGCTGTAATTTAGCTCCACTGAGTTCTTCCTCCTGTTTCAGTTGCCAGCTCTTTGCGGCTCTGGCTCCACCGCTTTTGTCACACTGTTTAACTAGTATCTGCTTCTGTGTGATTTTGCTATCGGACAGTTATTCTCTCTCTCAGGAACAATTAGACGATGGCAACCGTCCGTAAGAAGGTAGACAACCGGATCCGGGTCCAGATAGAGAATGGGGTCGCTTTGCAGCACAGGACCTTGTTTGTTGTGGTGGGGGATCGTGGCAGAGATCAGGTAATCCCATCACTCCCCGCGCATTCAAGACACATTAGCCTGCATCAGGAGCAGTGGGCTTATTTTACCTGCAGGGTTGTGAATTTACATGTGTGTAACTGAGCATTAAAACACAGTTGCCCCTCTCTGTTTTCCAGGTTGTCATCCTACATCACATGCTGTCTAAAGCTGCTGTGAGAGCCCGACCCTCAGTGCTCTGGTGCTATAAAAAAGACTTGGGATTCAGCAGGTGTGTGTGAGCTCACAGGAGAGAGTGTGTAATCTGTCAAATATTTAAAGAGTTTCCCAAATCTGGGATTAAAAAAAATGTTTCTCATCACGCATCATCTCATTTGCGAAACAGCAATAGGAAGAAGCGCATGAAACAGCTGCAGAAGAAGATTAAAACTGGCACGTTGAACCTGAATCAGGACGACCCATTTGAACTCTTTGTTGCCGCAACCAACATCCGCTACTGTTACTACAACGAGACGCACAAGATCCTGGGAAACACCTACGGCATGTGCGTCTTACAGGTGAGTCTCTGCTTTGGTTTAAAAAATGATTTTAGAGTAAAATAAACCACTAGGCTTCTGGTACAATAGTGGGACATCTGCCTGCAAATGAATAGTTACAGGTTTTGAAATGAACTTTAAGTCAATCTTTATTTGCTTTTACCTGTTACTTGTCATATTGCTCATACTAAGCTTGGCCAAAGCTTCAAATGAAGTTAGCTGAGCGAAAAGCTGCACACTGCTCTAAACACAGTTTCGTGTGCTCATGGATCAATACAATGAACGTCAGTGAGACTAAATATGCTTAATATGGTTGTTTCTGACAATGAAGCTCCACTCACCTGCTGTTCGAACCTTCTGTTTGGAAAGTACAGCCAATTAGAAAAAGGTTGGTTTAAAGAGAAGGGCTTCTAGATGCCTTCTTTCTCACACTGGATGAACTGAGAGGTTACCAGAGGCCCAGCATGACATTAAGCATCATTTTGAGCATCTTCTAAACATCCCTGTTCATTTTTCTAAATGCTCTTTAAATTTGACCTTGTTTTTGTTTTGTTTGTTTTTTTCCTGTTGATGAACTTATGTTCTTGTTCCCTACAAACAAGAACATAAGTGCATTTGATCAGATCACATTTGAGGACGGGTAGGGTGGGGAGGTGCATCAGCTGTTTGATTTCTATTGTTTCTCTTGTCACACAGGACTTTGAAGCTCTCACTCCTAACCTCTTAGCAAGAACTGTCGAGACTGTAGAAGGTGGCGGTATAGTGGTCATACTGCTCAGGACCATGAAGTCTCTGAAACAGCTGTATACAATGACTATGGTAAGGATTTCATTTATTATCAGATTCAGTTTGCTCTTCTGATGACGTGGAACCCACTGTGACCGACTCCCCCCCACCCACCCCACCACCCCTTCTTCTTCCTCCAGGACGTGCACTCTCGATACAGGACCGAGGCTCATCAGGATGTGGTTGGAAGGTTTAATGAGAGGTAGGCGCTTTGCCAAGAGTTCATGGAGTTTGAAGTGTATTTGCTCAGAGGAATGAAAATTGAACCGTCATATTAAAAATGTGGTTTTATTTTTGTGTTTTTTAAGGTTCATTCTATCTTTGGCGTCCTGCAAAAACTGTGTCGTCATTGATGACCAACTTAACATCCTGCCAGTCTCCACCCACATGGCAAACATTAAGCCAGTCCCGCCAAAGACTCAGGTACCTTTTTTAATTATATAGTATAAAAGGTTTTTTAATCGGTTAGTTATTCAGCAGACAGTTTGCTGACAGCAAGCTTTACAGTGGTTATCCTGCACATGGGAGGATTATTTAATGGTTTAGACGTTGTTCTGCTTTTGTGTGTTTATGATTTCAGACTATTAACTTGCATAAAACAGGCACCCAGGATTTATTGTCTGTACAATATGTAGGTTGCACTGCGTTCTTTCCCTTTTTAAATAAGTTTAAAAATGTTTCATACATTATAAAAACCAGTCGGGCCTCTTTAAGAAAGAGTTGGAGGGTTTTAAGGACAGGCATTTCTGGCTGCTCTGAGAAGAAGCAATGATAATGTTTTTCCTGCTGTTGCTCAGGATACTGTGCTGAAAGTCTTTGAAAAACCAATAAGTGCACATTTAGGGAGAAAAAAAGACACAGTATGCTCCCTTCTGACTGGCTCTCTCATTCCCCTTCAGGAGGATGGGTTGCCTCCTCGAGAACAGGAGCTGAAGGATCTGAAGGAGTCCCTTCAGGACACTCAGCCAGTCGGTGTATTGGTGGATGCATGCAGGACTATGGACCAGGTCAGGCCTTTTAAATGCTACAGACACATTCAACTTCTATAACTGATTTCAAGTTGACTGCAGTGTTATAGTTAAACAGTAAGTGGCAGATGTGCAGGTGTCCCAGTTGTTATTTTGAAGGTTTGTGCTCTTCTATAGGCAAAGGCGGTGTTGAAGTTTATTGAAGCAATATCAGAGAAGACGCTGAGGAGCACTGTGGCTCTGACTGCTGCCCGTGGTCGAGGCAAGTCTGCAGCTTTGGGGCTGGCTGTTGCTGGAGCTGTGGCTTTTGGGTATAAATGACTTTTATCAATGCCATTTTAAAATATCAGTTTTGTCTGTTTTTATTCTTCTCGCTCGTCACCTGTTATTGTAACTTTTTTTTTAAAGCTACTCTAATATCTTTGTAACGTCGCCGAGCCCGGACAACCTTCACACCATGTTTGAATTCATCTTCAAAGGCTTCGATGCACTGCAGTATCAGGTAGGCTCTGACTCTTCTCTGCACCACTGATGTAATGTCCACATGGTGAGCGCGTACTGCTTCTTACTCCCATTTTAATTTGCAGGAGCATCTCGACTATGAAATCATCCAGTCTTTGAATCCAGAGTTCAATAAAGCAGTGGTGCGGGTGAACATCTTCAAAGAGCATCGGCAGACAATTCAGGTAAACAAGACTAATTTAAAAAAAAGTGTCTTCTTTTACAATAAAAAGTGAAATTTACACCTGACCTGATCGCACCATTACTGTGGCCCAACAGTATATCCACCCAGGTGATGCGGTGAAGCTGGGCCAGGCTGAACTGCTCGTCATCGACGAGGCCGCAGCAATCCCTCTTCCTCTTGTTAAGAAGCTGCTCGGGCCTTATCTGGTTTTCATGGCCTCCACCATCAACGGGTCAGTTTAAAACCTGAGTCATATTTATACACCACAAGATGTTGGTTAGTTTTGTCTGAATATATTACCGTGAAGACTTTTTTGAGTAAAATGATCAATGAGAGAAATGAGGCACTTAAATATGGAACTCCTGAACAGAAGTCAGGGCTTTAACACACAAAAATGTGCATTAACATGCTTATTTAGTCCCAATTTAGTCACACTTACCCACTGTCAGCACATTAGACAGGCGACTTTCCTGGCTAACGTTAGGTTCAAGTGTGCCACCATAGCTATGTGCAGTCTACTGACATCTAGTGATGCGATGTTGCACACTGCACCTTAAGTTTTAAGGCACTGCCTTTCAAATCATCACACAGATCAAGTTTTGTGGCTGGGATGCTCAGAGCAGTTGCACAGTCTGCTGCCCAGCACTGACACAAGGAAATGCAAATTGGCTGTTGAGCTAAGCCTTTTCAACATCACTGAATCCAAAACCAAGCAACTTATGCAGCACACAGTGTGTTTTTGTGTAGTCAGTGTTTAAAACTGATCATATTTGGAATTAAGGGAGTGAAATCCATCATAATGTTCACAGTTCCAGCAGCACAGGCATGAGATCCTGGGACTTAATGTCCTCCTGTCTTTATCTTCAGTACTAGTTATTAAGTTTGTTTAAAATTTAATTTTGATTGCTGTAAATAAGTTTATGCAATTGTACATTTCAGCTTTAAGCTGTAGGAATATTGAATGAAGGGCTAAAATAAGCAGACAAGTCACTGTTTTCAGTTGTTTGTTTTTTTTCTTTTTTAAAAATCAGAACAAAAATTTTGCTGAATTAGTTGAAGACCAATTGAGAAGTGCACACACCTGAGCTACTCGGGCATGAGAAGCTGCAACCAGTGAATTTTCAAATCTCCATTTCCGTGCTAATTATTTGTATTTCTGCAGCTATGAAGGCACCGGGCGCTCTCTTTCCCTCAAGCTGATTCAGCAGCTGAGGCAGCAGAGCGCAGACAGCCAGCAGAGCATGTCTGCAGAGAACAGAACCACCAACACAGCCAGACTAGCAGCAGGTGAGGATCTCCGTCGCTCACCGTGTTTATATGCTCAGTGCATCTGTACCGTGTGACTCACTGCTGTTTACCCGTTTCCGTCCACAGCTCGTTCTCTCCACGAGGTTTCTCTGCACGAGTCCATTCGGTACTCTCCGGGAGATCCTGTAGAGAAGTGGCTGAATGAGCTGCTCTGTCTAGACTGCCTCAACATTCCCAGGCTCATTTCCGGCTGCCCGCTTCCACAAACATGTGAACTGTATCCTTTATGTTTCCCTAATAATTCCGCCTGAGGCAAATTTACATGTGTGATTTTTTTTTTTTTTTTTTGGGCTGGGTGAGCATTAAGTAGGCACAGTGTGGCATTTTGTGCATAGATCAAACATTTAAAGTCAGGCTGCAGAAAATGCCCTTGACAGTTATTGGTGGGATTGATGTATTATTTAAAATACTGAATTTGATCTCAGTATTGAACTCTGTGCAATAGAAACGGAAAAAAAATATCGCCAGATTTATAATCTGTGGTGTACATCTGTCTGACATCTCACCTACATTCACTATGCAAGTTTGCATTTGTCCTTATCTAATGCTGTGCAGATACTATGTGAACAGAGACACACTGTTCTGTTACCACAAAGCATCTGAAGCTTTCCTGCAGAGGTTGATGGCTCTCTATGTGGCATCGCATTACAAGGTGATTGTAGATTGCAGTCCCTTGACTTTTATTTATTTATTTATTTCATTTTTTTTTTCATTAAATCTACCAGCAGTGCAGCGCCTTGCACAGTGTTGTCATTTTTGTGACTCATATTTTTCTTTGTCTCCAGAATTCCCCAAACGACCTGCAGATGTTGTCTGACGCTCCGGCTCATCACCTCTTCTGCCTCCTGCCACCTGTTCCTCCCACGCAAAACTCACTACCCGAGGTCCTTGCTGTGGTGCAGGTACTGTAAAACACTCACAGACCCACTGTTTTAAATCATAGGGTGGGAAATGAGTAGTTAATGAAATTCTACTTATTAGTTATTTATTACAAACCAACAAAATTATGATATTTGCAAAAAGATTCATAACTGCTTATATGGGCATCTCAAATCTTTGTAAGTGGTAAAGAGTGTGTAACACCTCTATAAACATTATGTAGGTGTTGTAATTGATTTGTGTAGACTCTATTTTAAAGAGTGTATAGCTGGGCAGGTCGGGTGGCACTGGTATAAAGTAAGACTGTGAACCTTTAGTCCATATTTTGGATCTTGCTTCACTCTGTTTAGTTTTCTTTGTAACTCACTTTTTTTTTGTCACTTTCTTTCGTGGTTTGGTTTTGGTTTTTATGAACCATAACTTCTTGTGTAGGTTAGGAAATAGATTGTGGTTTAGGTTAAGCTATTTTGAGCTGGGACTGAGACTGCCCACACTATTGCTGCTGCACATGGCCTCAGAGGACTACTACAGCCATAGGGCAGGGGTGTCAGACACTGAGGGCTGGGGGTCCAGAATCGGCCTGGCAAAGATTCCAGTCCGGCCCACTGGATGGCTTTGGAAAATGTGAAGAACAGAAATTTGGACTTTTAATTGTATTTTCATACATTTTTTACAGCTTTTCCTAATGATAAAGAGCCTTTCTCCAGCCATTCAATCTGCACCAAAGTTATTAATATACAGGGGTGCACATAAGTGGTCCGCAGGTGCGCACTCGCTGTCAAAATAAAAGACGCGCACCAGATAAGAAGTTGCAACGCGCGTTTGCGTACATAAGATTTTCTGGAGGAGGACAGACATTTGTTTAGAACTCTTAAAGCTGTCGAAGAAGCAACCTCCTGTAAGCAATTACTTTGGTGTTCCTCCACCTCCAAAGAAATGTCAGAAGGAGTCCGAACCGCAAAAGAAGCGCGTATTCTCGGAAAAGTGGTTGCAGGAGGTGAGCTGGCTTCAAACAAATGAGGAACGCACAGAGATGTGGTGCAGAATATGCCGTGAAACTCCCACTCTAGCGGACAAAAACAGTGCCTTTTATATGTACGCAAACACGCGTTGCAACTTCTTATCTGGTGCGCGTCTTTTATTTTGACAGCGAATGTGCACCTGCGGACCACTTATGTGCACCCCTGTTAATATATATATATATATATATGTATAATTTAATATTTATTTTACACGTTTAACAAAGAGTTGTTCCGGCACATTTCTTTCATTTCTGGCCCAAATAAGGTCAACAGTGAACTCTGTGTGGCCCGTGATATAAAATGATTTTGATATCCCTGGCTTAGGGTTTTTTAATAGTGATTTATTGTCGCTAGTATGCATGAGTTCTATGAACATCACTGATAGGCGACCTTTTTGATTCCACTCACACATGCATTTGCACCCTTGTGTCCCCCAGGTATGTCTGGAGGGGGAAATATCAAGACAGTCCATCCTCAACGGCCTGTCCAGAGGGAAAAAGGCCTCAGGCGACCTCATTCCCTGGACTGTCTCAGAGCAGGTACAAAACCTTCAACAAAACCACTACAGATCATTCTTCTACAGTCCAGTGAAGACATTTTTAAACTAATACTGAATCCTCTACTGTTGTCACAGTTTCAAGACCCAGAGTTTGGCACCCTCTCAGGAGGTAGAGTGGTGCGCATTGCTGTTAATCCAGACTACCAAGGGGTAAGAATCTGTCATGCTTTTCTTGATATACACTGTACTGAAATACTGCAGTTGCTTTCCTCAGGGAGTAATAGTAGTGAGGAATTTTCTAAAGGGCATTTTTCTCTGCAGGAACTATCATGCATTTATATTTTTTTCATTTTGTTTTGGGTGGCCCAAAGCTTCATGTGCATTCCCACTAAAGCATGAAGCAAACTCCCCATGATGAAATTCTTTCAGGGCTGTTTTTGGAAAGCAAGAAGCGCCTATTCTGGGGTACGTCAGAGCGGCCCTGAATTACTCCTAGGTTACTCAGAGAAAACAATAACAGCCAAAAATGCAATTTTTAAAAACCGTGAAACCCATCAGCAGTTATGTGAAGAACAGTAGAATAAATAAGAAGAGATGATGTGATGAAGAATACATGTTAGAAATTGATCTGTGGGGTGGTGCCTGTTACATCACTGACATGTCCAGAGAGATTTCTGAGAGATAAGTGCAACGCTATAAAATAACGAATGGCAGCGGCATTAATTTATTCAAAACAGAACTGGAACTGCTTGGACAGGTTGACGGATGAGGTGATGCAGGAGTGCGACTATGATAGAAGAGAGACTGAGAAAGATGTAACCTGGTCCCTATGTTTTGGGGGGTTTTTTTTGTTTTTGTCTCAAATGTAGATGCAGCTGACCAATTAGCTTAATCTCAGAGGGTCTTCTCTGCATGTGAAACTCAGACAAACAATGTCCTGAAAGAATCTTTTAGCTCCCTGAAAAGGTTTTAGTAGTTAAAAACAAACAAAAATAAAGAAACGTCTGTCCACTAGACCATGCATCTAATTAAGTTTAGGGGAGATAATATTACACCCCTCAGGTGAGTACAGACTTCAGTGCTTGGTTGCAGCATTTTTTTTTTTAACCTATCAGTGCATGAATGACATGATTCAGAGGGAAAAGCAGTTTATTGTTTTCTTTAGTATTTTTTTAAGGCTTCGGCCTTACTGTGTAAACAAAAGAAATCTCAACATGACAGAGGAATGCTTGCCCTCGGGAGATTTGTGAACTTTGGGAAATTAAAGTTCCCGGAGCTTTTGTTGGCATAGTAACACAATTAATTTGAATAATCGACCTGTCCACCAGATGGGCTACGGCTCCAGAGCTCTCCAGCTGCTGCAGATGTACTACGAGGGCAAGTTTCCCATGATGGATGAGAGCACACAATCAAACCACAATGAAATCACCTCCGTCAGCAGTGAGGTAAGACGGTGTTTTCAGCAACATCTGATAGACATTATTTGCGCACTTGAAGTGTAACCGGAGTGAACCTTGCTACGGTTTGTTGTGCAGGCTGTGAGTTTGCTGGAGGAGGTGATCACTCCACGCAAGGAGCTCCCTCCTCTTCTGCTGAAGTTGAGTGAGAGGAGGGCAGAGAAACTGGACTACTTAGGAGTTTCCTATGGCCTTACTGCACAACTGCTTAAGTGAGTTGGCTTAACATGAAGTAAAGGGGTAGGGTTGAATCTTTTGGAAGTATTTAAAAATAAATCTGTTTTCAACCACAACAGATTCTGGAAGAAGGCAGGATATATTCCAGTTTACTTGAGACAAACCCCAGTAAGTACCACTCAGTCACTTTTTCATGTTTTTGTTGTTGTTGCTTTCTGTCTGTTGCACTGCTGTAATTATTGGCATGTGCGGTTGTGTCTAGAATGACCTTACAGGAGAGCACTCCTGCGTGATGCTGAAGGAGCTAAATACAGATGAAAACCCGGAGCAGAGCCAGTGGCTTTCTGCCTTCTCGAAAGGTGAACATGCTTACACTGCCTCAGGAGAACTGGTGTGCTCAAGCTTGTCAAGCTCCTTAAGAACAATTCTTCTTCCCCTTTCTCAGATTTTCGTCGGCGCTTCCTGTCTCTGCTCTCCTACCAGTTCAGCAACTTTCATCCGAGTCTAGCACTGAGCATTTTGCAGAATAAGAAGTCCAAGGAGAATACCAGCAGTAAGAGTCCTCTGTTTAAAACACCCTGATCTGATTTCTCCAGCGAAGACCTCACCCCGATCTGACTTGTCTCTCATCATAACAGTTCTCAGCAGCTCAGAGTTGGCGGCTCACTTCAGCCCTTACGACCTCAAACGTCTGGAGCTGTATTCGAGGAGCATGGTGGATTACCACCTCATTATGGACCTGGTCCCAACGGTGGCACGCGTGTTCTTCCTCAAGCAGCTCGGTGATATGTCTCTCTCAGCAGCGCAGTGTGTACGTTTCCATCAACATTTTGTATGACAGGTATCCTTCCAATGCAGCCGACTCCTCTGTTTAAGACGTTAACTGGCTGATGTCCGCTGTGCTCTAGGCGTTGCTGCTGGGAATCGGACTGCAGCATAAGTCTGTGGATCAGCTGGAAAAGGAAATTGAGCTTCCAAGCTCACAGCTCATGGGCCTCTTCAACCGCCTCATCCGTAAATTTGTGCAAGTGAGTTGCCAATTATTAAGTCATACAGAAAAACCTCACTTATGGATGATGTACAACTCGCTGTTAATTAAAGCAGCTGCAGTAAGGCTGTCACATCATATTGTTTCATTATTACTGCACTAGATCTTCACCGGCATCCAAGAAAAAGCAGTTGAAGCACAGATGGCAGCCACTAAAGACATTGCAATGGAGCCAACTGTCAGAAGCCTCAGTGAAGATCTGGTATGTGTGCTAAATTATTTCTGATGATTAGCTAATGCTGGAATAATTTACAGGTGATTACCATTAAAATAAAGATTTAAATTCTTATTAAAATGAAAAAAAGGTTTATATTAATATTTTGGTTATTACATAAACAGGTAATATGATGCTGTCATGGCTATTTTATAGCATTATTTGTGGGTGTAGTGGTTAACACATTTGCATTACATGCAAAATATCATTGGTTTGACAGCAGGAGAGACTAATCCAGCTTCAGGGGTCATAAATCGGTGCTAATCCATCACAAGGGAGCAGCAGAAAGTTCCTCCTTCATTTTATGCTTTTGTTTAAGGGTTTAATGACTCGCCACATCCACGGTCATGTCATGTTTCAAATTTCGGGCAACAGTTTTTGCCACAATATTTTATTTTTTCATTTACTCGAGGAGAAACGAAAAAGAAAAAAGTAAAAGTTTTGGGGTTTTTTCCTAAACCACAGCCATAAACATGACCTGATCATGAACTGAGAGTAAACTCATTATTCTCATGCATTTCTAATTAGCTTTCAGTTCTCGTTGGCCTTTTATGCTCATTTATGGCTTCACGTTTTTATTCATGGACTCTTCTAGAAGCAGCTTTGCATGCTCTGCAGCTTTAGCGCCCTTCCTCCGCTGTATGGCAGCTCACTTCTGATTGGCTGAGAGTTTGAAGAGCAGGTGGATGGGGCTGCTGTGCCTGTAAAGCTGTTTCTCTGTATTACAAAACACAAAGATGGAACCACAAAAAACCCCACAGTGTTTATATGTCAACTTTGGTCTCGGTTTCAGGAGTGTTACACCCCTACATTTTATAGATACAAGAAGGAATTATGTTGGAGCTTTACACCTAATACTGTATCAGATTCAAACACATTTTTTTCCCTTTCTGTTCATAGAATGAAGCAGCAACGGAGTTTGAGGAGAGACACAAACAAGATATGGAAAAAGTCAAGGAAATGGACCTGGAACAGTGAGTATCGGGTTTGAAGGGCAGCCTTGGCCATTAAATCTTTTAGACCAATATTTACTGTCTTTTTGTATTTTTAGGTACAAGATTCGTGGAGACGATGAGGAGTGGGACCAGGTGCTGAAGAAAGCAGGGAGCACAGCTATCGTCAGCATAAAAAGGTAGAGTGTTAGTTACGATGTTAGGTGAGAAATCTAGTCTTCAGTTGTCGGGAAAGCTTGTTTGTAATGAAGACCTTCTTCCAACAGTGACAAGAAGAGGAAATGGGAAGGAGGAACCCCCATAGCGAGCAATGGAGCTCCCCAACACGGAAAATTAAAAAAGAAGGAAACGCAACACGGAAAATTCAAGAAGAACAAGCATGGAAAATTTGGAAAGAAGGCGTGACAGTGAAGTGGACACAGTATTGACAAGACTATATGTGTGATCTAGAGAATTTGGGATATCTTGGGCTGAATTGTAAGCCTATGAGTGTAACTGTAAGACTGGATAGTCTCTTTTTATTGTTTTGTTTTGAATTCTGCTCTTTGAATGCTGTCACTCGCTGTAAGAACAATTTTGCTCCTCGACTGTGTAACACTGCACAGATACTGTCAACAGAACAAAGCATCACACTTCAGCCTGATTAAATAAAAAGTTATGATTTACTTTCCACTTACATTAACCATTTTACAGTATTTTTCGATTTGATGTAAGGGTTTCTGTAAATCCTTGTTAAATAGTCACTTTTTAAAAAAATTAAAACTTGAGGTATGTAGTTGGCTTTTGGCTCCGATGAACCGATCACTTGAAAAGCTGAGGATGTAAGTCATTCCACTTCTCTTTAAGCTGCTGCTTCACAGTCTCTGGTCCAAAGATACTGTCTATGGCCTGCTGAGAGAGCTTCCACACGGCTTCATGACTGAGACCGAATGTGGAAGCTGCCAGCTGATATTCCTGAGACAAGTCCGTACAGAAGACTCCTTTATCGTCGGTCTGTAATGTAAAAAAGGAACACCACCCATTCATCGTTTAGTTGTGATTTTTTTTTTCCTTTCCTCTCACAGGTCTCTGATCTTTTTTTGTTCAAGTAGAAAGTTCTTTCTACTGTGTTAAGTCTAAAAAACAAACAAAACAAAACTACATCTACCCACACCTGTGACAAGATATTAATGCTGTGCCCCACCATTTTGCGGTTGTGGCAACAGACAGTAGAAAAGAAATGATAATAACTTCAGCATCAGTATGTTACTTGCTTTAAAATGCCAATATTTTAAAGCCTACACAGCCCCAATTCAAATAGGACCTATGTGTTTCCTCCTTCTCTGTTATGTGTATACACACTGCTATAAAAGGTGGCTGGTTATTTTAAACATGGCAAAAATAATATGTGCAGGCAACGCCTCTAAGCTCAGACTTCAGGCTGCTCTGAAAAGTACGGTTCACAGTTTTTTTTTCCCCTAGCTGGCTACCACAGAAGCTCCACCCACCTGCTGTCTAAACCCTGTCTTTGAGAGGAGCAGCCAATCAGAATAAAAGATGGCTTAAAAGATGGCTTAAAAAGGAGACGAGCTAAAACTGCTTGTTTCAGTCGATTAATTCAGCTGTTGCTGAAGGCTCAGTGTAAGATAAAGACTATTTTGTATATCACCGTATGCAAGAATTTAGCCTAATGAGGTTAAAAAAAAACACAAAAAAACCCCCCACACACACATTAAAAAGAAGTATAGAGTGGAAACTTACGCAAAGTACAGTTGGGTGTCCCAGCTCGTACCAGTACTTGAAATGATGTTTGGCGTAACACGGCACAGTGTTGCCTTTCACATTTGATGTCAGGCACAGCTCTACAGAGAAAAAAAAAATCAACATGAAAAGTTCTGATCGTACGTCAAACAAGACGCACTGCAAGCTCAAACCACCACAACGCAGCTCACGATCAGGGGACAATTTACTTTTAAATACTGAGTATTATATGTTGTTAACATTCACTTTGTTTTCTTTAATTTGGAAGTGCAGTAAAGATCGCAAAGCATGACAGATGTTCACTTTGATTACACAAACACGCAGGAGCAGGTAATGAATAATATATATTGATTTGTAAATAACTGAACATGAATAACTTGAAAGGGTGAAACATAAACATGAGGTCAGAGGTCAAATGTGACATGATATTTGGATTCAGACTATAATGTAATATTTAGAATCCTCGTAGGCCTATATGTTGTCAATACAACATACTTGCTATATTTTTATTTTGTCAGTATCACTGATAAGATGTGGACAGATGTGGATGTGTCTGCATCACTTATTTTCACCCCCAAACTTTAAATTTTGGCTTTTCAGACTGAAACTGCATCGGTAGCGAAAAGCCTCAGTCACTGTGATCCTGCAGCACAGGACCAGTGTGCATGTGAGGCATAAATGCGATTAAAAGTTCACACATTTTAAAATGAAAACATCTTAGCGTGGATGCTGTGTCACCTATTGGTATCTTTTTCTGAACCACTTTGTCAACGAGGCTTTGAGATCCACCCACTTCAGGATGCAAGAAGGTGCCGTGACCGATTCTGTCAGGAGGAAGACTCAACAGCAAATCTGATTCATCCAGCTGTGATGGAATCTGCAACAATATTTGATGACATCACTCTTATACAAAATATCACTAAAGTCAAATTATACCTCCATATATATATATATATATACATTTTTTTTTAAAAATTTTTTTTAAGCGTGCTATTCATACTTCTGAGAGGTGCAGTGACAACTTCAGTCCAGAGTTTTTGGCCTTCTGTAGGGCAGGAAGCAGATCTTTGCCATGGCCCACCTTAAAATGAAAGCTACATTAGCATGTGAAATGATGAGACGTGGTCCTATAAATAACATTACAATACAGTTTCCCAACATAGTTTAAAGTCAATTTAACAAGCTACCTCTTATTTTCTTTCATATAAATACTGTTACAGCGTGGATTCTGGTATTTAACAGGTTTTAAAAGTTTTTAATAATGAGATCAGCATATGTGCAATTAATCCCTGTGAGCCAAAAGCTCAGTATTAACATCTTCAGTTTGCAAGAAGCTGCCAACTGGAAGAAAGTCTGGTAAAAGCAATACTGGCCTTGAAGGAAGATTATTTAGAATGGTTTGTTTCAGATAAAGGATGAATTGAAGAGCTTCATCAAGGCCCAGTTTAAGATAAATAAGGATTACTTTAAAACTGTGAATCATGCAAAGCTGCTCTAGTCGAGTCCAAGAATAAAAATGGGGAATTAAGGATGAGATTTAATGACATACAGTTTACATAATTTTCAAAAATCAAACTCTTGTGCTCAGCAGAAGTTATTTGAGATGACCAGTTTAACAACTTTTCTTTGTCACCCTGGAAAAGTCCACTCCCACCAGAACAGACATATTTCATCACAAAACTAGATGGTGACCATTCCTATTGTGGGTCAAATAGACCCAAACAATGCCAGTAAAACACAGAGAGTAACTGGATCTGTAGTTATTAGTACAAAGCCACCATAGTACCAAACTGTCTGACAAACCGTTGGATCTCCACTGAGGTCAATTCCCACCACTAAACCATCAGATGACAGCATGAACTCCTCAGCCAAATTCACCGTCTCCAAGGCAACTTCGGTCCCATTCCTGCGGTCAATGGCTACCAGAAACCTTCAAGATGAATAATATTGAGAATCATGCACCGCTGTGGTCAGTGACACAGCCACAACTCATAAGACAAATGTGTGGACTTGCACACAGCTGGGTAAACCTACCTGACATCAATGTCCACCCCCTCCTCCTTACACTTCTGGATGGCTTTGATGACCGTTTCAATGTAACTCCTCTTTGTCAGCCCTACCAACACAAACATACCAAATCAGTGCATGGTGAAAAAAATCCCAAGTAATTTCATGTTCAGTTTGTTCCCTCGCTCTTCCACTGCAAAAAACCCCAATACAAAAAAGCAAATAAAAGATCTGGAGGTGAAGTGCTGAACTCACACTTGGTAGCAGTTCACTGAATCGCCCAATATGAGAAGGTGGTGGTGTACAGAAGCACATTTACAGAATTTGTGTTATTTTCCAAAAACCTATGGACTTAATTGCATTATTTTTCTGTATTACTATTTTTTCAGTTATATATTAGTTGAGTAAAATATATTTTAAGTAACACTTTTTAATCCAGAACACTCACTATATATTTTTTCATAGATTGCTGGATTCAGCACAGTCAGACCTTAACAGCAAACCCAGGTTAGTGTTTCTGGAATGGTCCCAATCAGAACTGTCTGAACTCAGTACTTTAGATTAGTTTTCTGCCTATTATACCTTTGTGTTTACAGCACTGCACTGTTTTTTGTTTTGGTTTTTTCAGTTTTTGTATTGTTTTTTGTTTTCCTAAACTATTCATCTGATTTGTTTCAGTTTCAGTGAATTTAACTTCTCAGAATTTGATGTTGAACTTTTAGAAATTCTATATTCCTGAACTCACAATGCTCAATTTTTATTAAAAAAAATAAAAATGGAGCAATTCTTAAGTGATTCTCTACATGTAGCTATCTGAAAATGTCCCAGAGAGAAACGCCGCTCAGAGAAGGTTTGAAAATGCGCTCAACTTCATCATAAAAAGTAATATTATTAGAAAACTAATAACAGTAAATAGATTATCGGTTTTCCTATTCACCTGGAATTTTCAAGCACTACATTATAAAAAGTACACATGATTTTAGAAGTCTAGGGTTCATACACATTTTTCAGGGTCAAAATCAAGCACTTTCAAGGTCCATTTTCAAGCTTTTCCAGCACATTACCAAAAAAAAAAAAAAAAGAATGCATGTTTCACTTTGCATCACCTAACCCTTAAATGTCCTTTGTTCCCCTTTTGTTAAAACATAGAAAACCACAGACAAATATTGAAAAAGGAAATGGTGCAATATGCATATGGTGTACAAACTCAAAAAACACATTTCTCTTAAAAATTAAGATTTGCAAATGTGAACAAATCAACTTGTTAGAGATATTCATCTCCACTTGGAAAAAAAACAACAACCCCACAAAACAAGAAACTGCACCAAACACCACAATAATACAAAGCAAGGCCAAATTAATAAGTCTTCTCATCAGATATTGATGCTTCTTCCTATGTGACACAAAACAATAGGGGACAGATGTTTGTTTTTTTTAACTAGTTAAGCACCCACGCCCCCAAAAATGAGGGCAAAAGGGAGGAGATCACGTTTAATCGGTTATAACACGAGGTCAGAAATACAAGTGCCGACATGAGTAGTGTCCACAGAAACCTCTGAATTTCAGCTAAAATCTCATATAAACCATTTCTACAAACACCAAACAAAGCAAAGACACCAAACAGTTAAAAGAGCAGTTACATCACCATGAATCTGTGGACAGATAATATCCATTACCCGTACGAACCCTGGAAGTCACTCCCAAACAGTCTGGCTAATTTTTCACATAAGAAGTCAAAATGTTCTTCCCATTTAAAGAATTTCTCCATACAGATGCCCAAACACTTATATGTATTAACCTGTTGTATTGTGCATCCATCGACTACAACTGGTTCCTATGCACATATACCCCTAGGATTGAATATAATTTCTTTAGTTTTATCAGTACTGAAAATAAGACAATGACTGTTATATTACAGTTTGAATAATTAAAATGAATTTATTATTGAATTTAATAACCAAATCATTAGTCTTCTTGCCTCTATAATCATAGAGGCTGAAAAGGACAGGAGAACTCACTGCCCCCTGTACTGTGTGTCATTCACCTTCGCCTTACCTGTATCTCTCTCTTCACGTGGTGTGCTTCTTAACTCTAAATATTTGACACCATCAGCTGCAAACTCTTTGATAACATCTGTAGCCACCTGGCAGGAAAACAAAAACATCAGTTACTTATAAATATCCTCAGAAACACTTTGACTAAAAGAAGCTCGACACTGTTTTGAGTCCTTACCATCAGGATATCCTCCTCAGTGTCCACCAACTTGTGGATGACCCTAAAGACTTCAAAGCACCTGCAGAAACCCAAGGACATGGTGTTTTAATCCTAACCCGTTTATCAACGTCTCCCAGACAGCTCATTCTGTCCACTTAAATTTAGCTCAACACATGTTTTTCTTGTCTTGTCTTTTTTTTTTTTTTTAATCAAATAAAAAGTAGGGTTTAAACCCTGCTGGGTTTCATATGAAATTGTCAATGAATTACAGACGCACTCATCCAGAGTCCTCCGCTGTCCTTTGCCGATGGCAGTCATGCTGTGTTCAATGTTGAGATGTGGCTTTCGGCTGATGAGCTTCTCGATGGTTTGCGCGCTGACAGAACCATTGAGGTGAGCGTGAAGCTCCTGGTAACAGTCAAAACGCTGACGTTAGCATTTAGTTAGCTAACACGTTTCTCCATACATTAACCGTACTTACTCTCTATAAACACCTTCAAATTGCTCACTTTATACGCCTGTTATTCACATTAGGCGGTTGACTTACCACTTTTGGCAGCTCCCGATAAAAGACAGCATCATTGTCCATCACAAAGTAAAGACAATCCGCGAGCAAGTCTCTGAGCACCGAACTGTTTGCCGCTTTTACAAACCTTTGTTTTCAGTCTACATTTGCCCGGAACACCATCAGTGCAACCAAGAAATAATTCCCCGGCTGCTGCTGCAGCGGTCAGGGTTCCGCTAAAGACTTCGTTTCTACATCAGATAAATGACTTGTATTTCCTCCTTTCTTTATTTCCTTTTATGGTAAAAATTTAGAGTCGCAAACGTCAATCTGACAGCAAAACATTGTTTTCTAATTTAAGAGGATTTTCAAATGATTTTAACCATTATCTTGCCCTCCTTAAGTGTATCAGTTGTCAGTACATTGTTATAGCTAATTGTATTCTCTTTCATCACTTGATGGCAATGTTTCATTATTCAAAAAAGTGGCAATATCAAACAAATTTATGGTCATTAAAATATACTCAGAGGATCACGTACCCATTTCTGAATGAGAAATTGAAGACATAACCGGTGCTGTATATATGCATTTAAAACGTGTAGCTTCTGTGGAGCAAATTTCTTTTTTGTATGGGATGTAGATTTTTTTTTCAAAAGTAATGGATAGTAGTTTATTATTGCTGCATAGATAATGAGTATCTTCAAAAAGTCTTCAAATACATCCAGTGAAATAGAAAATGGCAATTTACAATTTAAAAACTGTTAAACTTTTAATATAATTTCAAAAGAATGTTTCAAAACAAATTCTTCAGAAAATATTTTCAAAAAGGTTTTTGTTTTTTGTTTTTTTATTGTTGAAAACGACAGTACAGTACAAGTATTAACATTCTCTGTTTCTCTTTCTCACAAAATCCTGATAGTTTGCTCAAATCCAAAAAATTTGTCTGATAAAACATTTTAGGATGTCAGATGAAAAACCTTTTCCTTTTCGACTCACGGGAGGATGAAAACGTAGTCATAAAACATTTAATATCATACAAGAGAAAAAAGATAAAGTTGGATAATTATTATTCTTTCTTTGAAATTTTGTCCTTTAAGCAAAAGAATCCAACATTCATGCAAAAATGGTGTACCTGATATCATTAGGAGAAACTCCCCCCCCCCAAAAAGACAACGACGTATCAAAATTGCAATTCTACTATTGAAGCATCTTTCAGTTTTAAACAGATTCAGTCGGCTGAGTCAAATTAAGTTAGTTTTTTACAGGTTCGTGAAATTAAAAGGACACTACCGTTACGTTAAGGATATTGATGTAAAGGACAAAAAACGACGTGGAAGCACGTCAAGGCACTGGTTCTGAGGCAGCACTGTGTTCTAAGGACAGACTTGTTGATGACAGTTAATTATTCACTCTGGATAACAAAGTGCAAGAAGGCGAGACGAGACAAACCTGATGGCGCCACTCGAATGGGAAAGTCACTGCAGTCTGAACAACCTGATGTTTGCTAAAAAAGCACAATGAAAACAGTATTTGTTGTGAATTTTGCCAAATTGTACAGTCCTTGTGAGATTTTTTTTTTTTTTTTAAATTCCAGAGTTATGGTCTCAGTGGTCAAAAAGAGGATCTATGTTGTGTCTGTTTTGTCAGATCCCTCATTGTCTTTTTCCCATCCCTTGGGTGATATGCTGAAGCCACTCTTTCAACATCTGAAAACTTGGTCGGGCGGCAGGATCCAGGTTCCAGCACTGTTTCATGATGTTATACACGACTTCAGGACAGCCGTCAGGACAGTCCATTTTGTAGCCTTTCTCCACTCGAGGCACTACATCCTTTAATGGCTACGGAAAAGACCAGATTTGTTTGTTGAACATTTTGGTCCTTTAAACCTAAGGCTATACTCATAACACATATATGGATGTTCGAGAGCGATCACAAAGTACTATCAGTATACTTACAATTCTCGGATAAGGAACTCGGCCAAAAGAGTAAATCTCCCACAGCAAAATACCGTAGCTCCAAACATCTGATTTGGTGGAAAATTTCTAATGACAAATCGGAAAAAAAGGATATTAAGAGTTTATTTCACTGTGTTTTGGATACACAAACTATGCACAGCAAAGCACACAGCTCAGAACAGCTCTAAAGCAGCGCACCTTTTCTCTCAGTGCTTCAGGTGCTGTCCACTTCACGGGGAGCTTAGCGGTATCCTGAGTGGAAGAGGCCTCCTTGGTCAAGCCAAAATCACTGACTTTAGCCATGTTGTCCTCTGACACGAGAACGTTTCGTGCGGCTAAGTCTCGGTGAACAAAGTTATTGGTCTCCAGATACGCCATGGCTTCACAGACGTCTCTGTGAAAGTAAAAGAAAAAGTAACAAACGCCGGGCTCAGGCGTGTGCCGAATCAAACTTTTGTCACGGCACAAAAATAAAAAAATTAAAAAAATTAAATAAATGAAACTACTATAACAGATTTCTACCATTCAGTGGGAAGATAAAAGGGCCTTTTAAGATAATAAAATAACCCTTTTATCTGCTAACTGTGTTGTCTTTAAATATATGGGTGGTCCTTTAAAGAATACCTGATAAAGATTTAAATTCGAATAAACATCAACCACAACTTTAACCTCTTATCTATAGATTCATGAGATACAATCTGCTCTTTGTGCTGCAAAATATGCCCCTCTTCACAGCTAAATTTCCTCCCTCTCTTATCACTAGCTATTGCAACACCGCTCTTCTAATAATAATATAGCATAAAACACAACAGAATAACTGCCGAAATTGTGGTTCGCTGCAGAAATACTCACAATGCAAAATGTAGGAGAGCTTCTCCACCAAGTACTGTCCGGCCTCTGGAACGTAAATAGTCAACCAAACAGCCCTAACAACAACAAAAGCATGTTATATGTTTTATACAGAGTATTCACCAGGTCGGGAGATTATCAGACAGTCAGCCACCTACCTTTGCCATATACTCAGTAACTATAAAAAGACTTCCATTCTCCTCCACAATCACTCCAAGCAGCTGTACCAGGTTATCGTGCCGTAGTTGCCTGATGAAGGGGACAAGCAGAGCAGTCAGTACATGTCCATTTAGGTTTCTAAAACGCGCCAGAACAAATGTTTAATTTCCTTACGTCATGACAGAAGCCTCTGCAATAAAGGCCTGTGCAGTGGCGTCGTTTTTGATGCACTTCACAGCTACTTTGGTCCCTCTGTAGTCTCCCACCATCACATCTGAATAATCACAAGCAATGAACTGATCAGTGAAGCCGCCCTTATACGACCCCAAACCAACAGTAAGACGGCAATGCGGCACATGAGATGTTCACAGCAGTTAAAATGGAACAGTTTTCTAACTTTTATGTCGATTACAAGGAGAAGAACAGTCCATATATGAACCTCATGGCACCATCTGATGGTTTTTACAGTAATGAAATGAAATTTAGTGGTTCTGTGATGAGGAAGATTCAATATTTGGGGCTTAAATGTCTTTTTAGGCCAAATCCTTTACACCCAAATGCAGCATATAATGCGTGCAATGATGCATCACAGCTTTATGTTGCTCTGATTTCTCTTTCATGCAAGAAATTAAGACTGGGCTTAAACCCACCATGGAGTTTAAGCTCATCTTAAGTAAACATGAACCCTAATCTACTTACCTCCAAATTCTCCTTTTCCAATAACCTGCTGCAGCTTGAGGTCTTTTCTGCTCAATGACCAGCCGCCTGTTCATCATTGAAAGTAGAAACAGAATTCAGCTGAGACGCAAACAAGCTTTTGATCATCAATAACAATAAATAAAAGAAAATGAAAATAATAATAAAAATCCACAATGTCCCTGCTGCACGAGTTACAAAGAACTGGCAAGCTTACTCCTGGAAAATTCATCCTGCGCAGCCACCGTCCCTTCCTCCAGCTTTGGCTTGATTAGTTTGGTGCAGAGGCCATCAGCATCTTTGGTGTAGTGCTACATAGAATAAGAGATAAAATACAGTGCACGTGGCCTCGTAAGAGCAAAGGAACTTTTACCATGACAGAAACTATCAGAACCACATTCCGAGCTTCAAAGCAGCTTTAGTATTTTGGAAAAAAAATTCCCCCTTCATTTATTTGCAGAAAAAAGCTCAAACCAATTTGAATAACAACTTTCACTCTGCATCATCTTTTAGAGGATTGGTTTAGAGCATCTAATGAGTACAGCTATGGGTTTCGCTACTTGTCTTTGTCCTTCTTATATTGCTTGTGGGTGCTGTAGCTGTATTTTAAAAGAAACTGAAGCTTGAAGTTCAAACCTTTGTGAACTTCTGTAAAAAAAACATGAGTAAAACTCAATGAGTAGTGTATCCCTGTGACCAATAGAGGGCTGCCTGGTCAAATAAGGTCAAAACCACATGCAATAGGGGACTGAAATACTTCAGTTGGCCAGAACTTATACATACACATCTACTTTACTGTGCAGAATAAATAGTATGTTGCTGTTCAAAATAAGCATTTCACACAGGAAAAGCAGTCATTTTGAGAGTAAAGGCCTAGTATCTGTTTGAGGTTAGAACTCTGAACCTCAGCATACTGTTCACTTCCTCTTTGATACTTCCTGTTCATTATATGTTCCAGGAACTGCACAGACTCTCTGAAGTAGCACGGTAACATGGGGAGGCTAAAACATGCTTACAGTAGACTGATGCTCAATATAGCCCCCTAGAAAATATCAGAAACACTTTGTTTTATTTATGAATCAAAGCCCAATTTCCGCCTTACCTCTACAAGCTGCATGAGGTTTTCAAAATAGACCTCTTCATCGATGGTGAGCTTGCCGTTGTGGTAGATGATGCGATAGTGCTCCACCTTACCGTCGCAGCTCACGCACAGAGTGTAGTCGCCAGGGAAGTTAGTGCTCTCCCGCACCAAGAACAGGCCTGTCTCAGGGGGGTTCAGCAACCGCTCCGCCTGATCCCGAGTTATCTTGCCATGAAACCATCTGGTGGAAGAGGTAGCCAGAAATCAGTACACCAACAAAACCAACAGATCAGCCCAGCAACTTTAAATTCACATCAGCTGTATGTACACGTGACATATCCGATAACAACATATAGACTGTGCCTGCATCCATTCTACTGTCTGCATCAATCATTAAAAAACATTATTATTTAAATGACTTCCTCCTATTTTACCCACTTGGATCCAGTCATTCTTAAACTGGGTCTTTTAAAGCCTTACATGGTTCAATTGTGCATTTCATTTTACACCTGTCTTTTTTTTTAGTTGTTACACTGTCACTTTCCTTCTTTTTACAAACATATATATTGTAAGTAAATATATATATTTTTGTGCATTTGGGAGAAAACAACCGTAACCTTGATGTTCCACGTTCTATTACTGTTCATATGCTCTGTTTTCCATTTAAAGCCACGGCACCAGTGTCTGCTGAACAGATTACACTTATTATTTAAACATTTTTTTTGAATTTGGGTATCGTGGTTTTCAGTGTAGCCTCTATATTAAGAGTCGGGATTATAAATAACCACATTCAGTAATTTAACTGGTTCTCTCAGCGCGTTCTTACACGCTAAAAACTGCCTCAAAGTTTGGCTGGTTCATCAAAGGGAAGTTATACTAGCAGGCCTTAATATCAAAGTTTCTTTCTCTCATGCTGACAGGTGTGTTTTGCTCATAGGTTTGTAGCTTCCTGGTACTGGCTGAGTGTTCTGTGGTCTGTGTACGCATGTATGCATTTGCCAGATGAAGGTCAAAACAAAAGTATTCATTCTAAGAGTGCTGAAGCGAATTTTTTATTTCAACAACTGAAGTTGAAAGTAATTTTTTTTATAGCTACTGTACATATTTATCCATTTTCCCACGTTCCTCACTATTAGAAATAATACTTAGAGCTGTTAATCAGACAACATGTGCAAAGGCAGGAAAAGCTAAATCGGCCTTCCTAACACAAAATAAGGGGATATTTGTGGCTGATTATTTCTTTAGTCTTTGAAAAATTTTCATCTTTCCGTGTTTAATCAACCTCACAATGTTATCACAAACCTTAAATAGGGCTTTAATGCAAATTAAACAACTACTGCCTTCATCATCCAGATATATAGATAGGGATTTGCATATCCACTGCAACCAGTTATACAACAGAGGCTGTCACATATTTAAATGTGGTTTTTGGAATGTACAGCGTATGCATTTGCACTTGGCTCCATACGAAAGTTACATTTAAATATCACACAATAAAGCTTGTTGGAAAGCTTTTCTTTACAGACACAGAAGCAGTTTCCCTACGAGCTGAAAGGAAAGTATCGTTATAAACAGTTTTCCTTTCAGTTCTGTATTACGGGATCTCATCTTAGCTCATAATACAGAACGTTTTGAGGTCAAGATCCCCTTTTATCAGTTTAAGCTCATATTCATTACTGGTAATATTTACTGAGAACTGCAGATTACGTGAGAGTTGGTTTTCTTTTACTCATTTCCATTTCCATTCATTTCGAAGCAAGAGAAAGCATTTTTTTAAAGCATCTATGAATGAGATATCACATGTCTGAAAGCATACATATATACATAGCAACTGATGATTTATGCTCAATCCTAGGCACCTTATGCTAAAGAAACATTTCCATTATCTTGTTTGGTTTCTGGTACAGTTCAATTTGCCTTGAAGTTTATCAGCAAGTGCGCTCTAAATAAAGCTGGCATTCATACATATGCACATGCCTGCAGCAGCAAATCCATGACGTGGACAAGTGGGGAGATTTTTTAGATTACTTTAGTCTGAAATAGAAAAGAAACAACAGGAAACTGTGCAGAGTTCATGCAAACCTGAGGTGGAAGCAGACAGACGTGCACTGCAATTACAACACAGCCCGACCAAACTGTGGTCTCCATTCACACAACTACTGTGCAATTGCCACGACAAATAGGCCATCAGCCTTCTGCAACCACACAGCCATAGGAAGAGGGCGAAGTCAAGCTATTTTAAACACTGCTGAAAACACCGCACAAGAGATACAGATAACTGATGTTCATGAGAATCTATATACTTACGGCATTAGACTCAGCTTCCCACCACTTTTCACACCTTCCCTTTTCTGGACATAGTTGGCTGGGATCGTTCCCTCGCGGCCCGCAGAATTTTTAGCCTTGTACCAGTTTGGATCCTGAAATGCAAAAAGCTTACTGAGCGGCGCTGTATGGCATCAAACACAGAGCTGTGTCTTCATAGAAACACAGACAACAAAAAACAAATATTACCTTTGTGACAACAATGATAGTCAACACGTCTCCTTTGTTAAAGGGCAGGTCCTGCTCTGTTGTGCCTTTAAAGTTGTACCTGGCCACACACTCTGTGCCCTGCGGCCATGGGTTCTATAAAAGTGAGGGATGGTCACTGTTTCAGTAAAAATCCTTCTTTTTTAATTTGTGCTTGCAATTTTTGTCATACATCGCTTGGACCTTACCTGGACCTCTGTCATGGTGAGGCGGTTCGATCCTCTCACAGGTGAGGTTTGCTAGCTCCTACCATTAGAGCTGGTAAACACACACGCGTGCGCGCACGCAGTACCTGTGAAAGCGAGCAGAAGAGTGAGTAGGATGTCCCCCTGTTTACTGATACTGACCCGACCGCAAGCAAATTCTCAGGAAGATAATGAATTTGTGGTTTCGCTGTACGGGGGCACATGGTAATTCAAAGCAAGCAGATGGGCCATTATCACAGCACACTGGAGTAACATCAGATCAGACAGTGTCGGTAAAAATAACTTGCTCAGACAGAAAGCAGAACTAACAGGTCTTCTTTTTTTAAACACACTTTCACAACTAGTGCATAATGTTTCCATGACGCAGGAAAACAGTGCTAACATAAAGAAGATCTTTCACTGTAGAATATTTCATACAAAGTAAGAAATCCACTCTGACATGCTAAAGTAAGAGATAAAGAGACCAAAATGCAACCTACTCCCTACTTTGTATTTCATGTCAAAACCTAGCTCGGTCTGACCTAAAATAAGGCACACACTTCTCCATCTTAAACTCAATGACTGGGCCTTGTAGGAATCAAGATAGCTCGCTTCCAACCCTGGAATGCAAACTTGTGGTGAGATCTGACCAGGCCCCAGGGACTCATCCAGCCCGGCATTACTTTATGTCAATAAAGCAGCCACTATGACAGTAACCTTAGGCCTGAGTAACCCTGGGGCCTGTGTTTCCATGATACACACACACATACACACACAACCAATCAGAGCAAAGACATCATAGTTAAATGATGACCTACAGATTAAGTTATGCTCCACATCCTCCCTCTCTCTTTCCCCCCAAACCCCACTTCCTCTCTTGCTCTATCAGTTCCCAGGAAGAGGTGGCAGGGCTCAAATGGTCAGAGCTCAGGGAAAATCCTGGCTCTGATAAACTGTCACTTTACATGAGGTCACATCCTTTGACATGTCCACTGCAGTGCAGTCAACTTCCTGTACAACATCCCAAATTCTGAATACACCAACTTTAGGGTGGGGTGCTTAGAAACACGATAAATAAAACAGATCCTCTTCTCCTATAATGCTTCTTCCATCTGGTGTGTTTTTCTGTTTAAATAAATAGCCCGCCATTTCTCCGACAAGCGTGTGTCTAAAAACTATCATGAGACTGTCATCACACCGCACCATGGGGATGTGATGGATGTGGTCCCTTATGGAGTAGTGCAGCTGTCTCCTGTATCAAGGGACAAAACTATCTGGACACATTTCCCACACCCTTAAGAACACCCCCACTCTGCTCACCCCAGCCCATCTCTACAATGTGCAGACAGTCAAAGAAAGGCAAAGATAACCGAGCTGCTGTGGGCCAGTTATTCTTGTGTAGATGTGTTTGTGTGCAGCTGTGGTGTGTGTGTGTGTGTGTGTGTTTCTTTTTTATCTTTACAAAGACTGTAAAGACAAACAAATTATTGACACACAACAAAATGCTAAACTGTGGTGAGAAAAAAATGCTGTCTGTTCATATGGAAAAAAAAAGAGAGAAGTCAGAAAAACGTGTGATATTTTTAGCTGTGCTGTTGGTGTGGCTATAAAGATCTCACTTTTGGTCTGTGGGTCAGCACATCACAGATCTTAAGTTGAATGCTTGAACTAACTATTACAAGTGTTGCTGTGAAAATTTGTGTGTGCATTCACAGGGGCTTCGAGATGACTTTATACTTTTTGGGCATTTCATCAATTTCCCATGAGCGCAACCTTCTGGTAAACAAATTCATCAACCTGTTAATGACAAAAGCACCACATAAACCATTGACAGTACCATCACCCACGGCTTCATGTGGTTTATTAATCATTATTAAATTATTAATTATTAAATAAAATCGATACTGTAGCAATGACACAACTTTAACCCAACTAGAGCAATCTGGTAGTGGCCCATGCTTTTACCTTATGTTGCATGATCCTACGCTCCCCAAACAAATCTCATGCCAAATAAGGACAAACCTCAGAGTCCCTGCTTTATTAAATAAAAGGCAACAGGCTTTTTTAGCACCTAAAACTACATTTAGTAAGCTATTGTTTCTGCATCGCTTTTTTGGAAAAGGTTTTAATTCGTCTTATACTATAATAAGTCTTCAGTATCTTTTAATCTAACCATACACCTATTTTACATTACTATTATTACATTTTAACTGTGATAACAAAGGAAATCCCCATCTCTAGGATAAATAAAGTAAACGTTATCTCATCTTAGGACCAAGTGTGAACATCAGGCATTTCCCAAATTTTAGACCACCAACACTGGCCAAGAGACATCACAGGGAGTCCAAAAGACAGCATGTGTTAGCTGCTGATTATAAATGAAACAATGGAACCTAATCCAATTTTAACAAAGGAAAAAAAAAGAGAGAGAGAGAGAGAGAATGTAAAGTTGTGTGTTTGTTGTGTCAGGATGCTCAGTTTGATCCATATGGGGATCCCAAAAGTGAGGGAGTTGCATGCACTCTGTTCACAGCCAACAGTACATTCACTATGATTCAGTTATTATGAAATGTACTTTCTATGCATTTTATTTTTAGGTAAGCTGTAAAACAATCATAATTTTAGAGTCACATGGTTTTTTATAGAGCAACTGTCTGCACATTGAGGCCACTGGGACATTTTTACTTATGTTAGTAAAAGTCAGAGCTGTCGTTTAATATTAAATAGGGTTTTTTTGTGAATAAATTCAAAGCCACTTGCAGAAGGGAATAATATATTAATATTGTACATATCATAACTATCATGACCTCTCTAACTAAAGGATAAGCTTCCCTAGATTAATAAAGCTATTTTTTCAGAAACGTCTGGTGGTAGAACATCTGTCCGTACAGCTGCACCCCATTTCACTACGACCCAAAAATGAAAAGCCGCTGACGGTAATACAGGGAACGTCGGGTGTTCGCCAAAGTCGACAGTGTTGGTGTACTGTAGGCTGTGAATGTTGGAATAAACTTTTATGACAATGCATCAAACACTTGATGACACACAGTCCAAACCAAGTGTATGTGGACAGTTACAGACTTTTCATATTTTGGCTCTGTGCTTCAGCACATTTGATTTTAAATCCAATATTGGACCTGCTAATTCGGAGCAACATAAAAATAACTTTATCTCTTCCAAATCAGGATGCAAATTGCATGGGTTCAGAAAGAGGTGGACATTTTTTCCACTTTTCATCATCAAGCAAGGTAACGATCCTAAATATAAAACCAGATTATCTAAAGGATTGATTGGCCAGGATGATCACTTGATCTCAGGCTGACTGTACTGCATTTTAAGTGTTGAAGACCAGATTAAAGGCAGATAGACACCATACAAGAGATGAAAGTAGCTGGAATGTTATCGCTAAGGGCAGGGTTCGTACGCTTTTTTCAGGGTCAAATTCAAGCACTTTTTAAGCACTTTCAAGGTCCCTTTTTAAGCTTTTCCAGCACACAGTTGCAGCAACTGTGATGTTCACTAGTAGAACTGACACACAAAACAAAACGACTACACTACACACTAACTACACAAGAAAACACACTAACTTGAGACTCCAAACATGATAAACATCACAAATCTCTCACGTATCAAAACTCTCTCTCTTTTTCGCTCACTCGCTCTCTCTCTCTTCCCAACAACCAAATACCACATATTGCCGTATCATTTTTTGATTCGTCGACATGGTACATTCTTCCACCAATAGGGAAGGAGTGTTTTTTCTTTTTTCACTCACAAGCAAAGGGCGTTTGCTAGCGCTCTCCATAAAAAACGCCGGTTTTACCGTTTCTTCCCGGAGTAAACGCCACTGTTTTATTCAGAACCCCGCCCCCCCCCCCCCCCCCCAAAAAAACCATCGGTTTTACGTGACCTATCAACACAATTTAAAAACTGGTATATAGCTTGAAGTCCCCACGTTCGACCAAAGTTGAAATGGAGACTCTGGGTCCGTCGACCCCAGAGGGTTAATCAGAAAGCCTTAAGTTAGCTAGTTATGTATCGGGCTAATGTTTAAAGCTTTCACTTGAGTAAATTAACTCATATTACTGCTAAGTTCACAGCATATTCCGTAATAGCGCTGCCATACTGCATCACACTCAATGCATTTCAATCATTTCTCCAGCGAGTTTGATAGCTAGCAAAATAATAACCATAATTTAAAAAAATAGCATGTGTAACGTATGCGTACTGGAAAATTATTTACTAGCACTCACCTATCATGCGACTGGAGAACGCAAACTCCGCCATTGTTGTTTTCCATCAAACACTCATTAAAACAGCAACCTACAGGTATGTTAGCGCACTCATCCCCGATCTGCACTGGTCACTTCACTTTATTGTTATTGATATTTATATTTAAAAAGTGCAATACTGTAATTTTCTGCTGCTCATTCCTGTGCAATATCCCATCTGCCCTCCCGTCATATTTCTTTTCAAGATTTTCTTATTTAATCACTAGTGTACATATATTTATATTTATAGATACATATATATTTAGTCATCTTTTCTCTTTTACCATGTCTCTCTAATATTTTGTTCTTTACTATTTTTCTATTTGTTATTTTATTTTATTATATTATATTTTATTATATTTTTTCCTACTGTATCATGCTGCTGAGAGACCGCTGCTCGTCAAACACATTTCATTGCGATGTTGACCCTGTGCTAACTTGCATATGACAAATAAAACTGAAAACTGAAACTGACTGTCCGAGGGAGGGGCGGGGTCACATATTGAAACAGACGCAAGGTAGCCCAGGCGGGGAAATTTTGCTTTTGCGTCTCATTTTATTTCTCTATCTGATAAGAAAACAATTCAATCAGATAGCTATTTATTGTGAATGAAATACAGTTACATTTTCAAGCACTTTTAAGCACCACATCTGAAATTCAAGCACTTTTCAAACCTTGAAAAGACGACATTAGAATTCAAGCATTTTCAAGGATTTCAAGCACCCGTACGAACCCTGTAAGGGTCAAAGTATTTTCCCCCCAAATTTTTAATGCATCGTCTTCATATGTATCAGTTATTCCTAAACACTGAATATTTGGGCGCTGTTAAAAGTAGTTTTTTTCACTACAGACTTAAATGGTGGACTCCAAATCAGCATTTCCAGAACCACAAGGTTCTTTTGTGATTGAAACACATCAAAAGTACAATCATCTCAATCTGAGTTTTACCTTGAAGCAGGCCATTATGCTGACGATGCTCTGAAAACCATCAGAAGTTGTGGACCGCAACAGAATATGTGTGAGGGAAACCCTTTGTAAAGAGTCTCGTCAAAAGAAGTATCTATCAACGGGGTCAGCAGCTTTTTTTTCCTTTTTTTATATTAATCTCTTCTGGGACACTGAATGCTTCCCAGCAGCAGGCCACCAGCAGCTGAGTGAATGGGACAGAGCTCATTCTGCCACAGACTCCCACTGCCATTTCCACAGAGCACTGCATGAAGCCACAGCTTGCTTTTTTTCAGGAAGCAGCAAAGGATCTCATTGTGAGTGAGTCAAGTTTCTGCTGACCCCAGTCTCATTAGGTCCAACATCATCATCATCAATGCGTCCACTGAGCAGCTTTAAGGGCAGCGATGTGACTTGGATCTTTAAATTTTGTTCACTGTTCCGTTTTGTGTTTACTGCTCGACATTAATTATAGACATAAATCTCATAATTGTGCACATACACAGATATGAGTTGAATGAAGGGAGGCGATGGACAACATTAATTCCTAAAAGTAAAAGGAAACCACAATCGATTAGTTTAATCATAAAGAGTGACTAATAAATAGTGTTGGACTGTATAACTGCAAAATAAGCTCATATAGCTCTTACATGGTATAATATCGCATGTTCTTGCAGTTTAAAACAATCCTGTTGTCCAAATCAAACCATTGATCTGCACTTGTCTTTGTGCCTTCTTGTGCAAGTCAGTTGCAGTCTTTACTGAACTAATCAGCGGCAGCCTGACTGCACAGAGCAAGACAGGACAAGAATGTAAAAACATCTTCTTTGACCTAAAATCTGCCACTCCCTCATTTACTCACAGACAATAACCGAGGTGAAAATGTCGATTGTGCACGGTGGGAGGCTGGATTAGCTAATTGTTCATTCCCCAAAGCTATCAGAAATGACTCCCTCTTCTTTTAGTCACACATCGAAGACCATGAGATCATAAAATGAGACTGTGGCTCAGGTAGAGTGGGTCTTCGTGTATAAATGGAATGGATCCTGAACCCCCTGTAATAATAGAAAATGCACTGTAGGAAAAAGTATTAAAAACACATGAACATGGCTTATATGTAAAGTGTAGAAAAGCACCGCTCAAATTGAAATTATTTAAAGCATTAACAGCCTGTTGATGCCACAATGATACATCATACAGCGTTTAATTCTTAAGATTTTGCAGGATTGTAAAAATGTGTTGTTAACATTAACCTAGTGGTTCATCTCAGTAAATCATCTGATTGATTCTTTTACTGCTGGGAACTGTGTCAGTGTCACTAAAGGCTCCCATCCTTTCTCTAAGTGCAGCAGAGGGCCAGCCCTCCAGCCTCATGATGCTCTTCAGTTGCTTTGATACTACTGTCCTGTTAGCAACACTGTAACAGCAGCAGGGCAGCAGAGAGAGAAATAAACACTTGACTTTTGTCAACATCCACTGAGCTTCCACCTGGCTGGCACACAGACAGACACATCAAGTGAACAGTAATGTGCACGAAGAGAAGGCTGGTGGGGGTCTATAACAACAGCCAGCAGATGTTCCTGAGAAGGAAGTCACCTCTGCCTTCAGGGGCAGCAGCTGGCCTGTGGTGCTTTGGCACAGCTGACTGAAACAAACGTCTGTAGGATCTGAGAGAGGAAGTGTTAGTCCAGTGGTTGGACCTGAAACACAGACTATCATTGTATCACTTTTAATAGCTCACAGTTTTTCCTGTGACGCTTTAGGAGGGGGGATTAAAAACTAGGTATGAACTTAAAATAGTACCCAGTTTATCATAAACAAACACAAAAGCTAAACTGAGAAACAAGGTTGTTTTCAGCGCAGCAGGAAGAAGGATAAGCGATTGTTAATCAGGGGCAATCCCCTGCATTTTGGCCGGCCAGCCATTCTAGTGAACTTTGCATTTTATTGCCATCCAAAGTTCGCATGACGTACCAAACCTCTTCACGCTGGAAAACGTTTGGTCATGTTGACTTCACCAAGGAAACACAGCATCAAAAACACCATATAAGTCGAAACTGCCGTGCCTGAACAGCGGATGGACCTTTCCTCGCTGTGGCGCGATCACATGCAGGCTGTTTTATGGGTGCTGTGTGCACAGCGCAGAGTGAAGTGCAGTGCAAGGCTGCTGCTGCTCATGCAGCCAGGCGTGACACATTATAGTGCAGCAGCAAAGCTTTGCTGCGGTTTTACGAACTTCTCTCCATCCTGTTTCAACAGCTTAATCTTTCTTTACAGTTTATCGTACTCTAAAAGAAGAATCTTTGCTGGTCAGGAGATCCGTTGCTGCACCAGCGCACACTTCACACTTTGTCCGAAAAACGAGGGAAGTCCCGTTTCAGCGAAAAGGGCATCACCCAGAAAAAAACAGCCGAGAGATGCTCTGCTCAGCTAGATCTCTGATAGCGGAAATGTTGTTTTCTGACGTGCATTAATCGCTTTTTGACATTTTCTGAGGGGTGCAGTCTACCCGACGAACATTTAACAACGCCGCTCTGCAACTTGTAGCATGCACGTGCACGTGAGAGTGCGCCCAGAGTTAACAAAGCTTCAAAAAGCTGTCAAAGATCCCAAAGTCCGTGACAGTGGGAATGAATGCTGCTCTCCAGCTCGAGAAAGCAGATTATTACTAGTCACCCAACATGTTATAACACAGCAATGTGGACAGCTGCGTGCTGCAGCTTCTTCTTCACCCCAGGAAGTCAGAGGAAGTGGTAGAAGTTTGAAGGAGGATGTTAGTAGGGCCACGTCTATAATCAACTCACTTAAAAAAGACTTCTTCACTGTGATGTTTGAATAAACTATCCATGCCCACTCGACATCCTAACATTTATCTCCGTCAGAGCTGTCAGTCACTGCATCTACTTTAAAACAAACAGCACATTTTAAAATTTAAAGGCAGCTCTGTCTCAAACTTGAAATCTTACCTGTTTGCAGGTAAAAGCAGTCGATTTGAAGCACTTACAGGTGATTCCGCTCGTTTGTTTTTCCTCCTACGGGAGAGCACAGTTTGCCATTCACGCAATAAATAACCGACAGTCGATGCTGAAGCGCAAAACACATCCAGTCCTGATGAGGAAGAAGTGAAAACTGTCTCAGGTGATCAGAAAACTTGAACGGCACCAAACGAAACTCGACTAAAAAAAAAACAATAGACAGCGGTTCTGATGAGTCTCCAGTCAAGACCATTTACAAAACAGACCTATAAATGAAAAAAGGCAGCAAAACAAAGTAAACTTCCACGGATGTATCGCCTTTTTTGTGGCGCCCTTCCGTTTAGAGGGAGAAATAAAAACTCCCGCCACGGCGATAAATATTACTCAGTAAAATCGCGGTGAGTAATTAAAAAGGATTAAACTTAATTTGAGTCAAGTTCGCTCTGCGCTACTCCTTTTTCCCGTCACATTCAAGTTTTCTTTTTGGCCCCACCTTGATTTTGCGCATGCGCATTGCGGACAGCTAAAAATAAGCTCGTACAGGATGTTTCAGTCAATTCGGTAAAGGAATTTGATCATCGATGAGGCAATAATAACAAGAAACAAAGATACAGGGACAGCGCGGGTGCAGTTGTGTTCATTTAATTGGTTCAACCTGCAGATGTGACATATTAAGACTGAGCAGCATTTTGCACATGAGGCTTCACAGGGCACTCACCAAAAAAAAAACAAATCCTGTGTTGCAAAGTTACGTGTCTATATATTTCTCGAGTTAATATGCTTGTCTGCTCTTAACATTTAAGACATATAAATGATTAAAAACAAAAGAAAAATGGGGGTGCGGGGGGAATCCCCATCTGCTGTAATAAGAAAATAAACAAACAAACAAAAAAAACTTGCACAAACATATTTCCTGTAAAAAGTCAGACTGATCCAAGTTCTTCGACTGTTCACATTTTATTGATAAACAATACTTTGTTGCCGTTGATGAGAAAATAGTGTTAAGTACACAAAGTTGTTATTACAGCAGAACAAAAGGGAACCACCATAAAATTTTGATTTACTGCCCCCTGGTGGCCAAAGATGAACTAAACTCATTTTATTCACATTCAGCAAAGCTGGCTGATGACGTTTCCAAGCCAGACTTGTCTCAACAGATGTGACATAACACATGGAGCTAGAGGAATGTTGGCGAAAGGACAAAATCCTTAAGTATGAAAGTAACTTTCGGCAAATCGGTACATGAAGTCTGTCTGAAGATTCATTTACACAAAAGAAACAATTTCAATGACTTTGAAAAAAAAATCCTCAGATGGTGTGGACTGCTTACATTTAGCCTTTCTTACACCAACGTCAAAGAATACACAATCCAACTCCAAATAAGGGCATGTTAGAGAACAGCTATGCAGATTCGACACAGATTGGTAACCTCAACGTAACACACTTCTGGACACATTTCAAATCAATGTGGTATTTCACAAGCAGCAAATGGTTACATTCATTGCTTGAAAGATCTGAGGAGACATGCCTCCATCAAGGCATCAAAGAAAAAAAAACAAAACAAAAAAGCAGCTGCACTTGAACTTCACAGTTTGTGATTTAGTGTATTGTTAATTATCAGGTTAATGTCCTGAAATAAAAGCGTGAACAGAAGAATCAAGAATATTTTGTGATTTCCACAATTGCTCAATCCTGGAGTTGTTTTTTTTTAAGCCAATTTTATTGGTTCCTAGAAAGTATTCAAGTGCAGGACGCTGCATCAGCACAAATGAATTGAAATGCATTTGAATCCCACCACACAGAAAGTAATATTTGTTAAAAAAATATCACTCCCAACTTGTATGGTTTGACTTATTTTTAGCCAAAGTGTCACTTATAATTGTGTCACTTTGGGCCCCGCTTTGACAGACTTCTATTAACTTCTGCATATGAAACAGATACTGTAAAAACTTGCCCAAGTTGTGCAATCGCTTTGACATAATCAAGTCTGCACCATTTTTGATTGTGTAAAGCAAAGTTGGCTTTTGAATCGAATCTGTGCTACTAAGCTAAACAGGCAACAGCAACCCAACATCGCCAAGAATTAGCAGACTTGATTGTTCACTGTGAGAGAATATGGTATCAGTACTTAGTCTGCAGTCTACAGAATATTTTTACCATAATACAGTAATGGCTGAAAGACAACAGACACTCTATGAAAAATATATTTAACAAATCTAAACTCTAGTTGGCATTTGATGAGGCAATAAAGATTTTGCATGAGTTGTACAAATAGAACTTTGGGCCTTTCAAAGAACAGTAAAGCCCTTCACCCGATAACTGTACCAAAGTTTAATAAACATATTTCCCCTTAAATTATCATGAAAAGGTAAGACTGCATCTATTTTACATCCCATGTCTTGTTTCCAGAGCCCTTATCATTACAATATAATTTGCCGCAGACAAAAAAAAAAAAAATGTTGTAATCTGCTGCCCTTGTATTTGAACACATTGTTATATTTAGGACAAATATTACAAGCTTAATTCCCACCAAAGCATTACATAACAGCGACAGAATGTGGCAAAGTACTGCAGACAGCAATGGAAAGACCAGTGTAAGCTCAACTGTAAACCGTCAGATCCCAATACGTGTGAAAACTGTTCATGCGTGTACACCGAGATGGATCTGCGTCTAATCACTGGAGTGTTTTGAAAGAAAGTTGGATTGCCATGACTTTCAGAACTTTCCTGTTTTAAGTCAGTGATTGTCCTACTCACTTTAAATCTGAACATTAAAGTCCTTTACAGGCATTAAGCTGTCAGCATCTTAATGTGTCAACTTCATGTCTGAACAAGCACACCAGTCACATACTGATAAAAGTCCCTGCAGCAATCTAAAACAGACTAACATTTACATATCATACTTTCAACATGGCACAAGTCTGAATGCATGCAGTCATTATAACAGACAAGTGTGAAGAGGATTATGACTGCACGTCTCATGCCTTTTGAGAGCTCAAAAAAGATAGCCCTAAACAGCAAAAACATGATGTAACATTTTATGCCACTGACACTGCATGTATTGTACAATACGATGAAGCCATTTTCTTCCCTATAGTACACGTTTAGATTTTCACAATCCAGAACCAGGAGCTCTGAGTATGTGTGAGGGCTAGAGGAGACGCTCTTCTCTGCAGCACATACACAAAGACAACCAGAGGCCGTGTTCTTCATGACTACAGCACGGAGAACTAAATGTGGTTAGACTTTGTTTGAGACAACGCTGACAATGATCTTTGCCACAAGTGCTGTGTGCATATTGCAGATATGGTGTGCATGACACCATATTTATGTTTGAACTAACAGCATGAGAAACTTTAACATAAAAAGTTGAAGAAAACAGCACTGTTCTTCTGTATTACCTCTTTGAAACGGCTCTAATGTTGCATTCTTTGACACTTTGGTTATCATTATGAATTAACATGACTTATTAGCAATCTTACTAAATTGCTTGCTATACCCTCCAAAAGTCTGTTTTTTTCAGAAATGCTTACATTTTTTCCCCCTATCTCTATCTATATGCACTTAATCCTACTACGCTATTGTAAGATGCATCACCACTGGTCCTTCAGTATGAGGAAAAAGATCTGTTTGCACACGCCAAGTTAGAAATTTCACAGATAAACTGGAAAAACAGATCTAACTCTGGAATATAAGGCGCCAAAACCCAAATGGTCATGGAAGGTAAAAGATTTAATCTGTCAACATGACGTGAGATGTTGACCATCTGACCCGTTACGCCGAGTGCAAGGGGATGACAAATTTGCAGCCAAAGGGAGAATGGTATTTGATCCCCACTTCCTGGAACACCTGGCGAGGAATTCCTATGTCACACAGGTAAACCCTGCCAGCCCCTTCAGCTAAGGGGAGTGGGAGGCAAAGTGAGAGGGACCATTTGGCTTCAACTGCCTGCCCCTGGCCACTAGCAGGGGGATCTAAGCTTAGCACTGGTGCTCTGTTCTGATTCGCCCAGTCTGCAGCCGCCCAGTACCAAGGTTGATCCATCAGGAATGTGTTCTCATGACAGTCCAGACAGTTAATGATTAGATCCACAGGGGTGTCAGGGAGGTCTGTGGAGTCACAGAGAAAAAAGAAACATGTCAAGGTATTCAGCAACCAACTGTACGCTTTTTTTTTAATGAAGCTAACAGTATTTGGAGGGAGAGAGATCAATAAAGCCACAAAACAAACCTACCTTTGATACTGGACACCTGTTTGCCACCAGTTTTGTTGAAGAGGGTGACCTCGCTAGTCACAGCGTCATGCATTTTAACAAAGTTTGGCAGAAACAGGATGACCTCCACTTCATGATTGGCCAGGTGGCGACCGCAGCTGATGCCCTGAGCTCCCTGAACATGAGGACCACACAGCAGTGCCACTGTGGGATGCTGGTGCAAATTTTTCGGGGTGAATCTGGAAGAAGCAGGCATAGCAAAGGTTTTATTTTGTACTTTAGAAAAACAAAATGACTAGGTTAATTAGTGTTGATGCGACAAATATGAAATAAATAGAAACGAGAGAAACTTAGAAAAAAAGAAGTACTCTGAGAACACAAACCTCCACCAAAGCAGCTCACAGGAGTATTTACTTTGGAGGGAATAGTATTGAATTTTGTATATATTCATTTTGGGGTTTTTACAGCTGTTTTCACTGCACTATACACTTCTTAAAGTATATTTAAGAAGAACAAAGTGAAACTGAAACTTTTAATATACTTGATATAACTGATGATTTTTAGCAATACTTTCTTTAAAACATCACACATTTTGAATAGTGACCTCAGAGGTCAAATGTGACATATGTGGATGCAAACTATAATGTGATATTTAGAACCCCCATATATTAGTATGATTTCCTAAATGTTGCCAGTACCAACAAAGGCACATTTTAGATAATTGCTTACCTGTTTGGCCCCCCTAGTAATGTAAGTGCCATCTGACTGGCACACACTCCAGTCATTTCCAGTCTCCTCTCCAGTGACAGACCATGGCGCTCAGCAACAGACAACAGACGCTTGTGCAGTTCGTAGGTTATACTCGGTACAACAAGTCCAGAGTCTGTGGAAAGTAAAGCAAACATCAATAAGGCTTAAATTTATTTACCTGCATTGCCACTTCATTCATTTCAATATAAAACACTTGCCGGTGCAGTATTCTTTGGCCCCAGGCTGCGGTACAGTAATCTGTCTGTACACAACAGGTTTGGCCTCCAGGATGTTCTCATCATGCCGGTACCGAGTAGGAGTCTGCTCTTGAGGTGTACCGCGTGACCTCGCACCATTACGACGCTCTGATATGTCAATCTCCGAGAAAACTGCTGCTTTGTCAAAAAGAGCCAGGTTTCCTTCAAAATCAAAGTCTGTGTCCAGGAAATCATCTACGCCGTCGCCAAAACACTCATCATCTCTCTGCTTCATCTGGCCATTCTTCACCCCATTCTTCTTCGGCGTCACTTGATTTACCCCTCGATTACTGGCTGACCCTGAGGGGATGATAAATATATAGTTAACCACTTTGCCACAGATGTACATTTTAACTCATTTTTAGTGAATTTAACAGCATTGCACTTACAGGAGTTATGTCTTCGACGAAATCCTTTAGGCTGGCCAGGTATATCCAGATGACGCTCTCCATAACTTTTAGAGCAGTGCTGTGGAGAGTTCAGTTTCTCCACAGATCTAGGGTCAGCCTTTGGGACTGCAACCGGTGCGCTGGTTACCTTTGCAGGTGCAGCAGAGGTAGTCCGACTATTGTCATTTCTAAAATCTAAAATCTTTAGGTCTTTTATGTCAATGGCACTGGAAAAAAATAAGAGTCAGAATGACGTTAAATAACAAAACGATGAGCTAAAAAGTTGACAATGAGCTAACATTTAGTAGCATAGACTTACCTGAATGTGACCTCTGGCACGGGACACTTGACTCCATTGTGGAAAGGCTGTCTTAAGGAGATGGTTTGGCTGGACTGGTCCACAGATGATACTTCTCCCTGGTAGACTCCCAGCGTTGGTCCACAGTTAATTGACACCAAACTACCCAACCAATCCGCGGCCATTTCTGCAGCACGTGTTATCAAAAAAGAAAATAATATTTATATCGCATTTCTTGTCAGAGAAGATTTCTAGAGACAGGAATCATCCTGTTAGCTAACTTTGTGACCAGGACATCAGAAATACTAGTCGTTCGGTTTTACTAGAGAGTCGTGACTAGCTTAGCCACGGCCTGCTATCAACCTTAGCTAAGTTTATATGAAGGGAATATCGCCTTGAAAAAAAAAAATTGTTTACCTTTTTGGAGTTACGGTGATGAAGAGCCCCCTGAACAATACAACTCAATAAACTGCAATATTAAGTGCTCATAAGAAAAATGTTTCTTCTTCAACTATTAGCTTTTTAGCTTTTTGAATGGAGCAAGCTTTCACGGTTTATACCACTTCCTGTTTCCGGAAGAGGTACCTTTTCGAAATAAGAGCCTTTTACCAGACAGCTGGAAATCTGTGGTGAAGCTTGTTTTCGCCAAAAAAGAAGTGTCAAGCAGAGCTAAGTCGAAATTTCAACTCATTATCTCAAAATCTCTGGTTATTATCTCGAATTGTTGACATACTTAGTATCTCGAAATTTCCAGTTATTTCATGTAACTATAGCGTAACAGCGTAGTTTTGACTTACAGATGGCAAAAACAAATTTCCTTTAGTGGCTACATCTTATGGATATTATGGGAACTTGTTTCAGGCACTGAAAAAAATAGAAACATGTCTTCTATACGTCCAAATTTCAGTTTAGTATCATTAACTAAGATACTAAACTTGAAATTTCGACTATAGTATCTAAAAATTCAGACTTTCTCAGAAATGACTTCAACATAAGTCAAAATTTTGAGATACACAATTTTAACAAATAAGTCGACATTTGACATTTTTATTTATTTTTTTTCTTAGTGGCAGAAACAAAGCTTCCACATAAACCTCAGTATAACCTCACTTCTAGATTTTCAGTTGAAACAAATATTTTAAAACAAGCAAACAAAGACGTATATACATTTTTATCAATTTGTGTATTTTGTTCCCATAACTGTCGTAGTATTGATGGAAGAACTGCAATTTAAAAAATGTGTAGCTGAGAAAATGAAGGTCATAATTTTAAACAAACCTGTACCGAGTACTTCTTTGTACAAAATGCAGATGTCATGACGTCTGACTTCTCATGAGTCAGAAACGGTGTGATTAGTGTCTCAGCTGGTGTGATCCCATCTCAGCATGGGTTCTAGTACCTACTTGCAAATGGCAAATCGCTAATTCAAATAGATTTGGTTAGTAGAATATTGAGTCATTAAATATTTGTTGCTGGTGGAAAAATTTTCATTAACAGAGCAGTGCTTCTGAATAATGGTCTGACTTGCTAACGCAGAGAAACAAATTTGGATTTTGCCACTCGTGTGCAATATTTCACACTGATTTATGGAACTGCCCAAAGATTATCCATCATGTTGCTCCCTGAAGAAAAAAACCCCCAATCATATCAAGCATTGTTTTCTCTTTTGTGCTTAGAGCAATCACAGTCAATCATTTACTGTTACGCATAATTAATCAAGGAAAAGCTGGTCGTTTGGGAGATGCTCCTGACAACTCGTGTCAACAAACAAGTAAGTCAGCAGGCAAAGTGAGCTCATGCAGAGGCTATCCCAGGAGTGTTAACCGTGATACACTCACCCAACAGAGTCCTGTGTACAGAGGCTGTCATGGATACACGCGCTAAAAGGCTGTATGCTGAAAAAGGTGTTATCAAAGCTGCGTGATACTACATGAAATGAGATGGGCATCCTCAGTGCACAGGAGAGGGTTTCTGCATCAAGGTAAGAGAAAGTGTCATTTAGTGCATCTGCAGAAGTCAGTCTAAATTTCAGCATGCACATCTGTTCTTATCACTCATGATACAGTTGATGAAATGGCATACATGCATTTAGATATGGAGACTGGTGTGAAAAACACATGAAGACCACTGAGTTATCTAAATTTCATAGACACACTGTAACAACCCTGAAGTGCTAAAACCAGATGATGATCATGAAATAAGCAATGCAAATATCAAGACACATGATCTATGAATAGCCACAACAGGTTGAGCTGCCATCTTTGTGTGAAAATCTATCTTCAACACGTGGGCAGACGTGTGGAGTGTAACATCTCCCAAACAGAGAGGAGCATTAACTTGGATAGGAAGACGCTACAGGATGTTTAGGGGTTCAAGTCCATTTTCTCCCGCAGACCTGAATATGTGGGACACCAAATCTCGCTTTACAGGCCAGGTAAGATCAAGATATCATTTTATATTTCTGAACTTGAATAATCAAACGGTAATTATTTAGAAGAAAATGCTTTCCCCCCCTCTTTTTAGACATCAGCATGGTGTGGTATGGCATCTGTATCAGGATCAGGCTTTCTGTCCAAAGTCAGCACAAGGTTGGGGGAATATTATATAGAGACATGAGTTTTCAGTGAGGTTGGTATATGGCTAATTTATGTGTTTCTGAACATCGAGCAGTGCTGGTGGCTCCAGGCAAAATGACCCAGGTCTAAGGAGGTGGCAATCATTGTCCCATCTGGGGCCTGAGAGTCCCACACGATCATTAGGGGCTGAGTTAAGGGCTGCCCGGGATGGAAGTAGCTTCAGACAAACAGAAGTAGTGCACTGGCTGCAGGAGGCTCACGAGCGACTTGAGTCTCAACTGGACTGGCTGAAGACCAGAGACACGTTGAGCTACAACGCAGCTATTGCACAGCTGCCTGGCAGGGCAAGTTGATTGAAATGTCTAAGACTAAATACATAATATGCCTTATTTGTTTTGAGTGTGTTTAATTTTTCATTCTCCTTAGCTATTTTGGATTGATTGCTACTCTGGGTAAGTATTTGGTTTGTCTTGCACACAGCATCCTCTCACCATGTAATAATGTGTCCCATAGCAGCTACCACAAATGATGAAGGGCCTCGAGGGCGAGAAGAAGGCTGCTGTATCACCTGAAAATGAAAAAAAGCAGACAATGCAGAGAACTCTGTGAAAAGTAAGTCCAGGAAAAGATTGTCCTAGAAAAAAAGTATTTAAGAATTTAAGAAAAAATTTCTCACATGATATTTGCTTACAAGGGTCTTAAATCTGGAGAAGGATTTGTTACAAATGAGGTCTGCTCTGGACAGAGGAAGCATCGATCAATCAACTGAGAGAGCTCCAGGCTCGTTCAACAGAACATTACCAGTGAGTCAAGAAGGCTTTAACAGACTGATGTTTAAGCCATTGGATTATTATAAAAGATTCACGCTAAACAAGTTGCTACTCCTTGTTCCCTTTTGCTAAATGTCACTTTTTCTAACAAATGGTTTTAATCCAGGAGAAGCAGAAAGTTGGCACAGAGATGCTGGAGTGGAGAGAGGCTCTGAAAGAGGCTGAGACTAAGGCAAAGACACTAGAAGAAGAGCGTAACAAGGCACTCCAACAGCTTCAAGCGTCTATTGAGGTGAATTTAAAAATATTACAATTTAACACAATGCGGCAATCAAATGTCATATATTGTTACGCTCCCTTCTGTTTCACCAAATCATATCTGACTGTGTGGAACTTTTGTGGGTTTTTCTTGGGGTTTGATTCCAAGAAACTGGCAAGGGATCCTTTGGGTCTTGTGGATTGTGCGGTCCATCCTCTGTTGGATGGGCTTCTTTCAATGGGTATTGGGGAAGATTGGAAGCCAGGCGTGGCAGGGTGTGGTCTGTGGCTCAGCTGCAGGGGATGGTTGGAGCAATGGGTTCAGGGTGGAGGAATGGGTTGGAGCAATGGGTTCAGGGTGTGGTATCAGGGGAGGCCTCTGCTAATTGAGTAGGATGCCGGAACAGAGTGAGCTGTGCTGCACTGCAACAAGGTATCTGGAAAGCTGCACAATCAGAAAAAGTTCGCTTGTCTGGCCACGCTGTGTGCATCGGGCCCTTTTCTGTTACATTAAGTGAACATGAACTTGTTCTGACTTGTTTTTGTGGTGTGGCACTAACACTGTCCTGTCGGGGGAGTTCGCTGCTGTAAAGGAGGTTCTTTGTTTGCACCGTCATATTTAGATGAGTGTGCTGTGTGAAAATACCTTCCATAAGAATCATCAGCGGTTGATGGTTTTGTGTTATCGCAGATAGTTTTGTATAAGTGACATCAAAGTGTGTCATGCATCAGTGGTGTTGCTATTTTCATCTCTTCAGTGTGCGCTCTGTTTCTGTGCACACCCAGATGCAGAGGACGCTGTTGAGTCAAATAGAGGAGACGGACAAGAAGCTCAGCCACACTGCACAGGATCATTCTGAACTGCAGAAAGAGCTGAGCGAAGCCAACAACAAGATCAGCCAAGCATGCCTGGTTGTTGCCAGAATTCAGTATTTCATTGCACATCCACACTGATAAGCCAGAAGCTGGCCTTTATTCACCTATTAACTTATTATTAACTGAACAAAACTGACAATAAACAAAAGCATTTTTGAACAGTTAACATTGTACAGTTTGTCCTCCGGAGAAAAGAGATGTGATCCATTTTAAATGACAAATGTTTCATGATGTTACCAAATTGTTGTTTTTTAACTTCCGTCAATGCTCAATCAAAGTCCCATAAGTCCAGTTTTTACAACACAGATGATCAAAATTAATTTAAAACATTATCTTCCTAATTTTGTTCAGGAAAAGGCCATCTTATCAACTCAAGTGTTAAAGTTGGAGGACAATATAAAAGAAATAAAGGCCAAACTGACTGAGGCTCTGTGTGACAAAGATCACCTGATACAGGTATTGTTTTCAACTGTGATGTGAGTGTAATCCACAGCATAGATCAAAGCACTGTGATTTATAACTACAACTTGGTTTTCGGGTGCGTTATAGGAGAAGACAAATCTTCTCCAGAGGGTTCAAGTCCTGGAGATGCAGACTCACAACAAACAGGAGCAGAAAGATGTTGTGGTGAAGGAAGAATCAAAGGCTCTCAGAGAGGTTGGAAAAGCCTTTAAGGAGCTACTCTTTTAATACATTTTAGTTGGGAGGAGGGTTCTTAATTGAAGTATTGCCTTCCTGTAATTGCATCAGGAAAATGAAAAAATAAGAGGAGAGCTTGAAATGATCAAGAAGAGGCTGGAGATATCACACCATGAGCTACAGGAGCTAACAGATGAGAAAATCGTAAACACCAAACAGGTCACAGATCTGGAGGCGCGGTGCTCTCAGCTGATCAGAGAAAAAGAGGAACTGCAGAGTGAAATTAAAGGCAGATTAGAAGAAATGCAGGAAAAGTGCTGTGAGCACAGGTAAGATGGAGATCAGACACATTATTCAATATGAGAAGATGCTTCTTTATTTGTTATTGACTATGCAGTGCAGTACAATTCTCTTTACATAAACTTCAAACTATTTCTTCAGGGAATCTGTGGAAGTCTTGGAATCAGAAAACCAGAAACTGAGGAATCAGTGTCTGCGTTTGGAGGGTGAGGTGTTTGAGAGGGAGAAGCGGGAGGAAGAGTATCGCAAACAAGATGTGGTAAAGGTCCAGACCATCGAGGAACTAAAGGCTGTGGCCTCACATTGGACAGAGAAATGGCAAAAGGTGGCTTTGACCCTGCAGTCTACACAAGAGGAGTTAGAGGAGTTAAAGAAGAACTCAAGAAATAAAGTAAGAACATCCTTTTACCATGCTCTTAAAGACATCAAGTATATCTCATATACTGCTTCTCCCAAATAATCATTTTCAGACACTCCTAGTGTACTAAGTCTTTTCCCAGTGTATGAGACCTTGATATTTTTCATAGGCACTTGGATAAGTTCCTGGACCATGACTAACTTCCAGGCTAATATGTCATGTCTCACAAGCACACATGTCTAGAATAAGTGCAAAGAAAGTTTTCCTCTTGGGCAGATGAGTGTAAACACCGCCTTCTGATGTCAGAACACACTTAATTCTGTGCAGTGGAACATCCAAGTGAAGTATAAGTAAAGAAAATGCACTATTTTTGTGAAGGGAGATCATTTTCAATCAGTGCATTTATCCAAGTGTTTAAAATAAAATACTGGATTTTAGCTGCTGAGGCTAAAAAAGGAATTGCCATGTATAACAAACATCAAACATTTTGATAATATTTTTCCAGTTAGAGAAAAAAGATCTAAATCTGAAGCAACAGAAAGAGGGCAGCGTGCCTCTGAATAGAAACCTGTAGCTGTAGATGATATAACTGAACACCTGTAACATTCAGGGAGGATGTGACTCGCTGCTCAGGGATGAGCTTGAAAAGCTGGAGCTGGAAAGGAGCAAGAGCCAGGCACGTCTTCACAGAGATAAGGACAAAGGTAAAGGTGAGCTCACTTCTGAGTAATCTGTGCCAAGTGAAAATATTCCAGACAAGAATACAGAAGAGTCATTGAATTCTCTGACACAAGGGGGCGTTGTATTTGCAGGTGAAGGGGGCCAGACTCCAGACAAAGGGACAGAGACATGGTAAGTAGATTTTGATTAGATTTCCATTTTCAAAACACAATGTCAGGAAAGTGCTTGGAATGAAATTTTGTGAGCTTCATCATAATTGTTTTTTTTTTTTTATCAGCTTATCAGAATCCTCTTTGTTATGGGACTCCGAGAGCCACCCAAACAAATCCCTTCAGGTAACAAAATATTCCTGCCTCACTTATGTGCATTTTCGACACCTTAATGGAAGGTGAGGGGATCTGTGACGAGAAGATGATGTTGTCTTTTGTCTTTTGTGGTTTACGTACAGGTCAGCATCCAAAGCAGCGAGGTTCAAAGACTGAAGCAAAAACTTGCAGACAGAGAGAAAGAACTGAGTGAAAAGTAGGCTTTCTTCCTTCTTAAACTGATGTGTGACATATTGTTGTAGACTCTAAAAAATGACTGTGTAACAGATGACCATGTGCACTATCTTAGAGAACATGCTTTAAAGACTCTAGAAAGGCTGAGAGAGATGGAAAAAAATGAGGCTAAAATCAAGATTTCTGCCCTGGAGCTCAAGGTAGTGTCACTACAACCTGATCATACTATAAATCAACACATTTAACCACTCATAACCCAAAGGGTATGTTCTTATCTCCTCCCCTTAGCTCATGAAAAAGGTTCCCAAAGATGGCCAAGCTCAGGGAAGCCTTCTAACAGACATCTTCACTCGTGACTCAGAGGGTATGAGCCAGCCTGCCAGGATTCAATGCACTGATTTTCCTTGCTGAGTTCTGAAACGACTTCCTGATGTTTTTAGAGATTCCAGGGAAGGTGAACCAAGTCCTCCCAAGCTCGAAGCTTCAAACCCGGAGGCAGTTTTCTGAGGTCAAGTCCATAAATGGAATGTATTAAAAGCCACCTCTCTTTGTAAATGTAACAAATGAGGCTAATCTTGCCCGCAGGTTGAAGATGGGAAACCTTCTGTCCAAGGCCAAAGGGGCAAAACGATCTGTACGCTTAATGTAGACACAGAGCAGCAAAGGAGACTGGTCACTGAGCAGGTAGTGTATGATCCTGGTCCTGATCCGGGTTAGCACTATGGCTCCAGAGTGGCATTGTTAATCAGTCTACTTATTAACTTTTTACTGAAATACAATCTAATTGATATGAATTGGTAGGGGAGCCTCAGGATTTTCCACAGAACTTCAGGATAAAGCCTGCAACAAATTTGGACTTGTGGTTGTCAGTGAAACGTCCCAATAAATTTTGAATCAGATGCTAATATGCTTAATATGTCAAGTACTTAATTTATTAAACAACAACAGTATTCCCTGCAGCTTCAGCTACATAATGATGGCCGGCAGGTTAAAACATTAAACAAAGCTTTACAAAGTTTGTACAAGTTTGTAGTTTGTAGTGTTAGCATGTTAGCATGTTGATAGCACTGGTCTGTTGTGAGTCCCAGCATTCAGGGAGTTCATAGTGTGGCCAGTTTTGTTTTACACCCGCGGTAGGTTACAACAAGCCTGAGTAACTGCTATTTTCTATTACATCTGTAGTTAAAGAGTTTATTTAAAGAACGAGAGGGAAAGGAGGCCCAGGAGGGTAACAGCAATGGAGCTTCTTCACCTCAAGACTGGACACCCACAGTTAAACTTATTAGGGTAAGAAGCCTCAGCCATTTAAAGCTGAAAAACACAATGATCCTGGCCAAAAAGTGTTTGTGATTTTCTCTCAGGCTGCAGTGGACAGGAGAAACTGGCAACAAACGTCGGGTTTGATGCCAGTGTTTGAGGAGGATGAGGAGGAGATTAACAGCTCTCCTGCAGAGGAGGAGGAGGAGGGAGAGGCAGGAGAGGAGACCCATGATGAAAACCTCCTTGATCAGAAACAGCAGGTTATTAAACTTAATGTTCAACTGCAGAAAGCATTACAAAGTTCAAAAATTTATAAAATCAAATTAAAAGAATAAAAAGAACATATATATATATATATTACTGGGATATATATCATCTGCAACTGATTCGACTTAATATAATTAGTGGCATTATCGTGGCACGCAGATTATACTGTGAAATTCTGAACCGCCCTCACTTTCATTACATATACACACGCATATGTGCAGAGAGCACTAATCCCAGCTTCTACTTTAATCAAAGAGCATCCAGCGCATGAGAAGTGCTGTCATTCTGACTGCATAGCTGCTTAAATGGTACATGGAAAAAAACATTTCCGCCATAATCTCAAATATGACTCCTTGTACTTGGTAAATAATTGGATATGAAGCAAAGGAGTTAACCATTCAGTAGAAAGACAGTGAAGTCAACCATGAAAAGATAGGAATGAGTTACAGTGTGTTTCCATGTGAAGATCTTTGACCTACTTTTCTGAACATTTTTTTAGAAAAATTATTAAAATAATAAAATAGTGCATTAATATGGCCAGTGCACCCCTGCAAGAGGAAACATGAAGTCAGAGGTCTGAAACTGTTTCTCTCTTCATCAGATCTCAGCTATGACCGCAGAAATCAACAGTCTGAAGGCAAAAAATGACAGCCTGCTGCAAGGTGAAGCTGTGCTAGGATCAGTGTAATGAGTAGTGTAGAAATGTGTCTGCATGGCTGTGTTGTGTTTCAAGTCTTCCTTCGGATGTATTTATCCCAAACAGGGATATGTCCACAAATTTCCATGAATAATTACACAGAGTTTTTTTTTTAAACAGACACTAAAAATAGTCATTGGTGGAGAAGTCTCTAGTTTAAATGAATTCACCTTCTGATTCTATGTTTGCGTTCTTTATTCTGTATTTCTAGTCTGTTTGTTGGATTTCAAGTTTGGAAATTTGATTTTCTCTTTCTTTTCGTTTTATCAAGCCTTAAAGTCGAAGAGGTCAATCTGGGACCGTAGCCCCCCCCAAAAGCTCTCAGATAAGTCTTCTCAGTATTCAGATGAATATGGCCCAGAGTGGAAGAGGACACTTCCCCTCTATCCTGATGGAGTATTCCTGGCTGAGCTTGTACACATCTGTAGCCCTGATGAAGAGGAGGGAGAGGTTAAATGACGTATTTGTGAAGACTCCAGCCAGCTTTATTCCTGTCACTTCACAGAAAATGATTGTTCCATTCAAATTGTAATATTTTATTGTATCGTTGTTACAGAAAATCATTAAGCGGAACCACAACAGCAATAATTTTAGCATTTTTAGCTGATAAAATCCCTCCAGGATTCTTTAGGCAAATCTGTGTGTGTTTTTATTTATATGACATGAGATGATTCATCATCATCATTAATATTATTTTTACATCCAGAAAGATACTTAAAAGAAATATTTAAAGAACTGTGAAATGACGGTGAATATGTACTCACACATCATGCCAGATGGCAGAAAGATTTTTAGTGACATGGACCAAATACATCTGTATTGTAAAGACCGTAGTGTTCAGTTAAAATGTTTTGGGTATAGAAACCAAATGGATACAAGACTGCACAATTAAAAAGTTTATTCTGGGCTTTGCTTTGCAGAAACGTACACTAAAAGCAACTTTGTACACTTGCATAGAAGAATGTAGTGACTGATATGCTGAAATAAGGCCATGTTTAAAGAACTGATTTCTCAGAGTTTTACTGAACACAGGCATTTCATATACCTAAACAACAATTCAGTCAGACAACTCCAGGACACAGAGTTTGGCCCCAAGCTCATCATTCCTTTCAAACATCTGTCAGAACTGATGAGTTAATAACACCTCCTAAAGTCTCCATTTGACAGTCGGGTGGTGTAGGACCTGAAACAGCAGCAGTGTGCTCCACTGGTATGCCATGGATGGAAATCTTTGAGGTCCAAGTAAGCTGCCAGATTCGGAGGGTGTGTATCATCTTGAATGTAGACAGCAGTGAACCCTGTGGTGAACGAGATCACAGGTTGACTCTATCCATACGCACTTCCATTTTTGTTGCCCAAAGAGCTCAACAGTAAATCCGCTCCATTGCTCGTCAAACAGCCTTATTCTATTGCAGTTTCGGGTTGACTAGTGCGCCATCGTGCCTGCTCCACATGCCGGCTGCACATGTCTCTCCAATGAGCACGTCCTGCATCTGCAGCCTCTGCTCCAACGAAGACTCGGCCAACAACTCTGGCTTCTGAAAGGACTGCATTCTGCCACATTAGACAAGAGAGGGGACGCTGAATTATGTTGCATTTATTATGCAGGAAAAATAGAACTATTAATACTGTGGTATATGATGATTAATGATGAAATGAAAATTCTCTCTGTGGAAGTCTTTACCTGGGTTATTATGAATTCAAGCATGAGGGGCAGGTGACTGATGTCTCCTGGAGGCAGGTCAAACAGGAAAGAAGTGTTCCACACAGTACAGGACCCTGCTTTAGTCTCTCTGCTGCTCATCAAAACTCCCTCGTGGTGCAGATTGATCACCACCTGGTAGTCTATATGCATATACACAAACACAATGAGTATAGCTTTCATTAAGTACTAACAGATTTTTAGAGGATTTAGATCTTAAATAAAGCATAGGGTAAAATTGTTCAAAAAGAGTGAAATACATTTTTTAATATAGATTTTTAGCTGGAATTTACACTGCACTTGCACCACATTTAACTTTGCATATACAGTATATACGTTCATTCCCTATAGTGCCTCTAATTATTCACGAACAAGTACTTTCAGGTTCTGAGATAAAATAAAGAGATTATCTGAGTCAGGCTTATGTGACATATTGTGCAGGAAACTGATATCATGAAATCACTTGGATCTATATACAGGATGAGCTTGCATGCTATGGAAAAATAAATAAATAATGCGTTGACAGACTAATGCAAAGATTAGACCTGACAGATAAGAGTACCAGTGGAGATTGGAATGTTTCCTGAGGATTGTGAATAGTGAAGGATTAAACCACAATGTCATTAAAAAAGGGATGATCTCCTGATGCATTCTGGTCCTGTAAGACATCATTTAATCCCTTAAACATTAAAAGCAAACATAGGGAATTACTTTACCTCTGCCCCTGAAAGAAAAAAGTTAGTTCTACCCACGCACGCTTAGATAATACATCTGTCTATTATGCCCTTATAGCATTCTGAAATCACATACACATTTTGTTGAGTTTAAGTGACACCAAACTCTGGTTTTACCTGCTGCCATTGAAGTAGAAACAAGGCTGTCTAGATTATCAGCTCTGAGGACCGTGGCTTTAACACAGTGCGACAGAGTCTGATAATGAAGCAAAATGCAGATCTGTGGAGGACAGCTAAGCCCCTTCCACATCAGTGCATCCTGAGAGGTCAGACTCTGCAGTCAAAGGGCAAAAGTTCAAAGAGCAAAGAGGGCATTCTTAATCGGCAGGAATTGCAGCTTGAACATTTAGCTCTGTCATACAAAGCAATGAATAAATAAAACTACAGAAAAAATCTGGAAACTATTACATTTTCTTCCATCTTGTTATTGTTCCAGGATTTAAGTTCAGAGGTCTAAAATTGTGGCCAAAGTGGGTGTAGTGATAAATTTGTACCCAAAAGGTTCCTAATCAATCATTCAAGTTGCTTTACCTCCAAGTACGGACATTTAAACTACTCACAGATGTATAACCTTCACTACCTTTTTATTTTCTACTTGCTTCGATTGAGTTCTTTTGTTAAGTGAAGTGGCGTCTGTGGTGTCCAGTCTCTTCCTGCACACTTGGCTTCCAGTTCACCCAGAGAACTGCGTCTGGGGCTCGCTGGTTCTCGTGCATTCACAGCTACCTTCAGTACACACCTTTGGAGCTCCTCCACAGAGCTCACCTTGAAAATTAGCACCAGGCTGTGGGCTTCAGAGCTGGAGCTGCTCTGCACAGCAGCTTGCATAGGAAAGGGGCAGAGAGGCGGCAGGCTGCCCTGCACAGACACATCTTCCAGCCTGTGAGGCGTGCCACTGAAGTTGAGGACAGTGACTGTCAGGGTTTGCTGCTCTGGAGAGAAGGCCATAGTGAAGTGGAGGCAGGGTTTTGGTGATATTGGATGTTGGCAGCTTGCACTGGAGCCATAGCTTAGTGGGGCCAATGGGATAGGTTTTTCTTTTGTAGAAGGAGAGTCAGCACTGGGTCTGGTGAGTCTAGTGTGCTCATTATAAGATATGTGTTCCCCGGTCACAGTGCAGCGTCGCTGCAGGGCCTTACATGTTTTGGCCAGTAGTCCCAGTTTGGGAAAGGAAGGCAGCGAGCTATGACTCTGGTCTAATGGTTTATAAAGGGGTGATGAGAGCAGAGGCGTGCTGAGGCGGCGCAGGGAAAAATAAGACTTTGGAGGCTCCTTTTGTTCACTGGAAGTTTGATTTGAAAATGCCAGACAGCTAAATTCGCCCTCTGAAGTAGCAGCGCTGCTGAAAGTGGAAGGGTACTCCAGCACTTCTTCATCCAGCTCCTCAAACTGCTGCTTGGATGCTGATGCTGTTCCTGCTGCTGAGGGAGGAGGTGTGGTCTGAGCAAAGGACACAGGTTCAGCAGGAGCCGGTGCTGATGTCGCAGGAGCTTTCTCTTTCACTCGACAAATTTTACTTTTCCACAAGCACAGAAGGCATCCCAGGACCAAACACAGACAAAAGGTGATCAGCCCGACCAGAAGAAGAATCTGGAGATGAACTGTAGAAGCAACAAAGGATAATAAGGTCAGGTGGCAGAGGTAATTCATCTCAGTCAACTCTGGGATTACATAATGCAGTTAACATAGTATTTGGGCCCATGTGCTGGAAAATATTAGCATATTACTAAATGACTGGTTCTCATTTTGTCAGAGCTTTCTTAAAATATACACTTAAAAACTGAACAATATATTAATAAATATGCCATTCCTAATATGATTGGAACAAATGGGTAGCCAAGTTTACAGCCCTTAATTTGTGGAGATATGCATCACTAAAGTAGGTTTCTAAATGAGTAAAAATGATGTAATTATCAAAGAGATTTCGCAACACAAAATGTATCAAAAACACAAACAGTGGAAAGAAACATTTGATGTTATTCTAGGTTTGCTCCCTGGTCCATCTTTCATCAGCATGTATATGGTAATAGCATGTGGCGATGTGGTTATTGTTTTGGGCTCGGATACCGTACCTTCTAACTGTTTGGTGAACAGGACCTGAACCAGAAGCCAGAAGAACAGAATGACCATGATGCCCTCGATCATGCCCTTGCAGCAGAAAAGCAGCACAGACTGCCACAGAGGCTGACCGGGGTACTCCTCATCATGATAAGGCATGGTGCCAGCAGTAGAGCCTACTTTAAGAAATCCACAAGCAGAAGCCCAAATGTCCAAGTAAAGAAGATCTTTTGCTCGACTGATGAAAACACATTTAGATTTTTAGCCAGACAACGTTATTTTAGACTATCAAGTAAAGGAAAAAAAGGCACAAAAGCATTTCCACTTGCCTTCGTAAAAACATTACTGTTAATTAAAAAAAAAAAAAAATGCTCATTGGTTTAATTTAAAGTTTCTTCTCCCCACCTGTAGGTCTATTTCTCGGTTGGGAGTCAGAAAATCGTCCTTCTGTCCAAACTCTGCATTCCAGCCTGCATCCCAGGATAGTGATAACCTCATTTGCAAAGTGACTTACACACTATTATTCCTGCCTGGTGGGTGGGGACTGTGGGCGGAGAGAGTCGTCATAATACCTCCGCAGCATCTTTCCTCTACAGTGTTCCAGATATAAATCCAGCATTTTCACTATAGCATAACTATCCTAACAGTAAATCCTGTAACCCTCCCCCCAACACACACACACACACACACACACACCACCACTGTGCTCCTTTGACCCATGAATTTTGTTTTTTTTCCCATTACTGTCATGACAGGTCTGCTACAGAGTTAAGCGATTAAAGCTCACTCTGTTCTTTTCCATATTCACAATGTGATGTGTAGATTTTTACACATAACAGTAAGCTTAGAAGGTTTTTCTTTTTTTATGTTTCTATGACAGAAGCCAAACTGTAGATGTAGGGATGGGCGCCCAGGCGCGGGGATGGGCGCCCAGGCACACACCGGCTCACTCCTTGGTGGCTGCTTATCGGGGCCTGGAGCCTGGGGCTCGCTCGGGCCACTTCAGGGGTGGGGTGCCCTTGGCCTCTCGGCCTGGGGCTCGGTCACTCAGGCACAGCTGGCTGCCCTCACGGGCACGTCACTGCAACCCCCCTGGCTTCTGCTCCGCGGCTGCTGAGTGACCCCTCATCTGGGACTCTCCTCAGCTCTTTCTGGGATAGTGGCGCGGCTGCCCCTCTGCTGGTCTTCCTTGGTCTCTTGTGTTCTGGGGCCTCTGGATGTGTGGAGTTTTGATCTCCTCCATACCTGCTTCATGCCCTGGAGAACGGGGCAGTGGCCCCCCACACCCTCTACCAGATCATTACATGAAGGAACCTTTTAAAAAAAACAAGCGCGTCCATGCTCACAGGTGTACACACGGGTGATCACACACACAAACTACACCCTTTTTGGCTCCTACCTCAAAGCACACTGTGCGCTGTCGATCTTACGTGCTGCACAATAATGTTTAATATTTAGTATTTACTGTCATATTCCCATAGATCATTGTGATGTTGTTTATTCTATTACTCTCCTTTTCTTCTGCTTGTTTTCTTTTTTCTTTCTCAACAGGTGATCCAGGTGATCGATATATGTATTTTTTGTCTGCTCATTCTGTTGGTTTTTGGTTTTTTGCCCTTTTCCCCCTCCCTCTTCTCAGCTGTTTTTCTTTCCCTCTTTCTTTCTGCCCTTTCTTTCCTCCAGTCAAGTCTGTTCCATATTCAGCAAGTGAAAATAAAATAAACAATAAAAGGTGAATCAAATGGACCATTACGGCAAGGCTGGTAAAGTAAATCTGTTGGGCATCTGTCTTCGCCTTTAGACAATAATTCTGATGGCAAAAGAGCCAAACGGGACAGGGCAGGCAAAAAAAAAAAAAAAAAAGGGTTTTTTTTATGTTTCTATGACAGAAGCCAAACTGTAGGGACTGAAAAAAGTAATTAAATTTATGCTTAAATTTGTTTTTTCCCCTCTGCTACACAGTTCAGGTTCCAAGTTAAAGACATCAGAAACAGCTTGGCACACTGAAAGATGTGCATGTTTGCTTCTGCACAACACCCCTGAACATGGATTAGTGTATGTGTGTCATGTGTAGGCGAGGAAATACTACCCCCATCTGGCCAATCAAGAACTTATTCTTCGCCGATTTTAACATACAAGAGTCTTTTTTTCAGATCAGCTGGTGATGTTAAATGTTGTTTGGCTTTCTGATGATGGCATGGATGTTTCGAGTGGACTCATTACCTGATTGATAGTATGCACATGTGAGATGAGGAATCCCTAACTGGCTGAATCTTATTCAGTTTGTATATCTGTGCAAATGTGCATGAACACTGCTCCTTTGTACCTGACAAAGGTCACACAGACTGAAACTGAATAACAAATTCTGGTAAGTGGGAGAGTGTGCAGCGGTTACATTATATATCTTTCCAGCATAATTTGTAAACTGATTATATGCTTGCCATCTGCAGGCTGCCCCTCCCTGAGCCTGGTTCTACTTGAGGTTTCTTCTTAGTAAAAGAGAATTTTTCTTTCCAACCACATCAAAATGCTTGCTCATTCAATTCAGTTCTATTTATATACCACAAAATTACAACAACAGCTGTCTCAAGGCGTTTTAAATTTTACAGTAAAGACCCTATAACAAGGGGTCATAGAAGGACACTTGATTGTTGTTGTTTTTTTCCAGAATACTGTAGCATCTTTAGTATAAGGTGCCTTGAGACAGCTGTTGTTGTAATTTGGTGTTATATTGTTATATGAAGTTAAATTAATATGTTAATTTAATAAATTAAATAGCTCATGATATGGGATAAAGGGTGTTTTTGTCTGATCTGTATCAAAGTAAAAGTGTAACATGGAATTCAGTGAAAATACATAAATGTACTACTTCAATATCAGTGCTGTTGTAGTTTGTACAAATTAAAAACCAGAGTGTAAGACAATTTTTTTTAAATGTAAAAGATGAATAAAAAGTTTACCTACTCACACTACATTTCTTCAACAGAGACACTACACTACACTAATTTACAGTAAGCCTATTTTTCCATTTACCCATTTACTGTGATATCTGTTACAAAGTTGGATCCTCATGCTCATTCCATATGATAGAATAGAATAGAATAGAATTCAACTTTATTGTCATTGCACATGCACAGGTACAGGGCAACGAAATGCAGTTTGCATCCATCCAGAAGTGCTTTAGCCGTGATATAGATATATTACAATATATATTAGCAATAATATAGATATGTAAGTATATTACAGAAATGGGTCTATTATGGTATGTTATAATGTACACGGTATGAAGTATGTTATGAATATTCTATAACTATAAGTATGTACAGGCTGTAGTGAGTACAAGCTATGTACAGGCTATGAACAGGATATAAATATGAAATAAAAAAACTATACAGAAATATGAGATATACAGCTATACAGAAATGTGAACTATACAAGTTATAAACAGTTGTAGAATTAAAAATTATTGTATGTACAGAATGATTATTTACACAGAACTATACAGTAGTGCAGTTAAGATAAGTGAGGTATGTGGATAATTTCTACAGAGGCTATATAAAGTGCTAGTGGTTGTGAGTGGTGGTTCAGTCCATGTTATTAGTGTGTGTTTGAGGGTACGGTTGTCCATTGTGTGTGTGTAGGTGGTTGTGGGTGTGTGTATGTTCAGTCCATGAGTTTAACGTGGGTCAGATGTCAGGAGGCAGAGGGAGGAAGGGACATCTGTAATATGGCCAAGTCAGGCACACGGCTCTGTCTGTGAGCACAGAAGTCCCACCCACCTCCCATATAAGGGTCCCAACCTAACTTAAGAGGAACATTGGCCTTCAAGGGGAGGGGTGCTATGACAATCTGGATAAGATAAATATGGATTATTTTGAATTTTGAATCATGTAAAGCTATAGAATAATAACTAAGTCTACAAATGTGTTCCCACTAAACAATAACAACTCACCATTTAGGTGTGTACAATGAGCAATATTAAGTTTTATTTATATTATTAATATGAAGTTGATATAGTGAAGCTGTTAGCAGACAGATTATTTGCATGTCCAACAATTACAAAGCAACATTATTTTTAGTTTGTGTTTGTGTTTTTGGCTTCCATCGAGGATATGTCCCGCTCTTAAGCTGGTAATTGCTCCACCGTTCTCATCGGCTACTCACAATCGCATCTCTGCTGTGTGCTGCTGAGCAGGTAGTGTGCTGCAGATTTTAAGAGCTTTTAGAGAGACGGATTAGCTGCCTGTTGTGCAAAAAACCCAAACAAAAAACAAACTATATGAGAGTGATGAGAACTAAAATAAGACATGGGCTCTGAAAGCTACAAGATGAGCTGAAACTCAGTGAAAAGTCAGTTTTCTCTTTTAAAACTTGAAATGCATTGTAATGAACATTTTTTTTTCAAAAATTATAAAACTACATGCTATGTGAAATCAGAGACTAGCCTCTGTGTCAAAACTCTGAAGACATGTTCGAAGTGCAAAGAAAGAAAACGGTATTTTTACAGCACACAAGATTTATTTTATTCCTCATCCCTACATTTACAGGAAACATGTTAATCCAACAGAGCTGAAAGCCAGTCTTTTTTTAATCTTATTTTTTTAATTTCACAGTGGCATTTGTTTGCGATCGTGTGTACGTGATTGTCCATTTACAGTTTATTTCAACAAATGAACACATGCGGCATTAAGCACTGCATATTTCACTGAGGACTGAGGTAGCACCGTTTCAGTGTTCACGTTGAGGTCATTAATGATACATTCTCTGCATTTACACTAATATAAAACAGCAATATGACAAGACATACATATAAGATAACAGTGAGTCCAGAGGACATTCCTGAGTCCAGAAGAAAGTAGCCTGAGAAACTTGCCACCATGGGAAGTCAACTGAGGTAAATGTGTCACTTTCTGCATACAACTCCCAGCAGAAACATCGCCTCTCATGTTGCCTTGGAGTTACTTGAAATAAATGTTCTGTCATTTTGAGGCCTCGCCAAATGAATAAATAACAATAAAGCAAAAATGAATAAACATCTCCCCTGAAATTCCCTCTGATTCTTTAGGAGTTGCGATATTTCTGTGGAAACTGATGCCCTACATTTTCCATGAAAGCAGTTACACAAAGTAAAAACTTTTGCTCGAGGTAAACTGAAATCTTACCAAGAGGAATACAAAATGGCTTCAAGTAGCTATGACACTGAACTAAGGCTTTTTGGTCTTCGCTAGCTGCTCTTTGGCAACCACATTGTTCTACTGATGGAAAAGGCAGCTACGAAACGGCTTTTACACCTACAAACGTAGCTGAAGTTCAAAGAGCTGTAGCAATTATTTTGCATTAACGATACTTCCGGACAAACCTGTAGCCCTTTATACCAGAAAGCTACCATGTTTGAAAAGTCTTCTTCTAACAGGCACTAAGGTAAACTGAAACTATATTAAAATAAGCTTGAGGATAGAGGTCAAAAATGTTGACATTACACTATTAAAGTAATAGGTTTCCTGTGTTGTGGCAGAGAATCCATGGAGTTCATCAAGTTCTTGTCTGACAAGAGAAGTAAATGGTGTGGTGCACTGTGTAATCATTATGCTCCGGACAGATTAAAAAGCCAGTGATTTTAATTTGGTCCCTTTGAGGAGGTGGGAGATGAGGAGGTGGAACTTTGTGCGGAGGAAAAAGCGCTGAAACCACTTGTTCCTGCTGGAGTTACATTCTGTGACGACACAGAAGCAGCCGACTTCTGGGCAAACAGTTTTCCTAAAGAAGACAACGGCATTAATGACTGTGTCAGTTACAAAGAACTCACTGTGCAAAGGGCAATTGAAAAAGAAAGTTTTTACAGGAGTCTAAAAAACAGAGTACGCCTCGTGATTCACTAGCTTGTAGAACAACCTTTAGCAGTAATAAGTTCAAGTGTCTCACATCGTTATTCATTGCAGGCATTCGTTTATGCACAGCTCACTTAAGGTCCCGCCACAGTGGGTGGAGGTCTGGACTTTGACTGGACCATTGCAACACCTTGATTCTTTTGTTTTTCAGCCACTATGTTTGCTGCTGTGCTTGAGATCATTGTCCTGTTACATGACCTAGTTTCAGCCAAGCTTTAGCTCACAGACAAACGGCCTCATTTGTTGAGACTCCCAATTGTCCTGTCTGAGATGTGGCATGTGGATTTTTTGCCTTTTCTTTGAGTATTACACAGCCTGAGCTGCATGAAAAGACTGTAGTTTTTGTTTTATTTACAAAGAATGGCAACAAAAATTGGTCTCTGCATTGTCTTTTTTTTGTAACTTATTCCGACGTGGAATATGTTGATATCATGACTATAGAAGTACAGGTTGTTAGCTAGTACACAGTAAAAACTAAGATTTTTAGGAATTCTGACATGATTTTAATAAAATGCCTTAACTGGTAAATTTCTACCATTGGTATCTGAATCTGTTCGTTGATATCTAGATCAACACTTCCTATTCCACATGTGGCTCATTGCCTAGATATTAATTAACTTCATCACCACGTGCACTTGTTCCTCTACATTAGTGTCACGTACCAAAGAAAGCACGCTTCCTTTACAGGTTTCATAACTCACCTGAGTAAACAGTGCCGTTGACCTCCACAGACACGCTGATACTGGCCGCTCCATTAGTGGAGATATTCAGCGACAGATCGTGTTTGCTTTCTGTCAGAGGAAAAACAAAAATTCCAGTGAAGGGTCGGTCCCAGAATAAGCATGCTATGATGTTCAGCGATGACAGAGGTCAAAGTTGAAGCAAACTCACCGTTGCCAAGTTTGAGGTTCATGGGGGTAAAGTGAGAGGCCATAGCCAGGAGGTTTTGTTGAAGTGCCTGCTGCATGAGGCGCTGCTGCTCCTCAGCGAGGCGCATCATTTTCTTCTCTGGGCTGTCAGCTACAGATCCACCTGCTCCTTGCTCCAACCTCTCTCTAAGATGCTCAAATGTGGCAGCTTGTGCCAGCTGCTGCTGTTGCTGCCCCAGTGCCAGAGCCATGGGCAGCTGGGGTACAACACGGATGGGGGACTCATCTGATTGGAAACAAAGAAAAAGATGAAGAAATTATTATGTTCATAAGAAGTTTGAAAAATTATATATTTATTTTTCACGATTCATGATTACTAGAAAAAAAAAATTATCAGTGTGCTAAATTTGCATTGCAGGGCTTGCCTATGACCCAAAAACTATAAAGAGGCTTAGATTGTATCTGTGGTAAAAATATGATCATTTTAGAAAAGAAAACAATGCGGCGTACCTATGCTTCTCTTTAAACGCGGACTAGCGGAGGTATTGAGGCCATTGTGCGTGGTCGGAGCGCTCTGCATATTGGGTGAAGACAGGAATGCATGTGGAGCAGAGCCCGGGGAGGGGGAGTAGCGGTACAGACTACTGGTGTAGCTGGGACGCCGTCCTTCTCTGCGGTTGCTATCAATGGCCGCCTGTAGCTCACCTGGAGAGCTCAGGCCTTTCTTCTCGCACTCAAAAGGATACAGATACTTCATATACCTGCAGGGGAAAAGTTTCACGGGTTTTCCATCCATTTTCCACAAAAACATTTTTAATTATTTGCAAATATGAAGGATAAAGCAGATGGTTCCCTTTTCAAGTCTATATCTACAAAATGCTAAGATCTATTAATTGTATGGTTCTTTAGGGAGCAGTTACTGGAAGTCCACATTTTTGCCAACAAATGAGCTAAAACATGGAGATTCTAGCAAAGGTGTGGCTGTTCCTGTGGTAGTAATGTTGGTCAGCCACCCAGTCCACATCTTAATGAATGCTGGATGAACTGGTATTATATTCTGTGGAGATATCCACAGGATAAATCCCTCTGTTTGCTTAAATACCACCTTAACAACAAAGCTTCTGTTTTTCTGTGAAATGCTTCAACAGCTACATGATGTATTGCCATGAATGCAATTTTCAGCCTCACCCCCCCCGCACCCCCCCCCCACTACTTTTCTTTCTAGCTGACTGCCTGCAAAAGCCTCCTGTGAAGACCTACAAAGCCACAAGCATAAGACTCTGCAGACTGTTATCTTTTTAAATTACAGACTTTGCAAACCATAAAAATGCATATCTAGATCAGCTAGTCAGAGACAAAGTGAGCAAAGGTTTAATTTACGCAAATTATAGTTATGTTCTTGCAGCATTATGGTGTTCAGAGAATGATTACATTTCATCATTTTTAAAATAACAGAGTCACAAATATGTGCTCGCTCTTGAAAATATATTCAGCATTTTTGGAGTAATTTATAGTCTAACCAATATAATCATTTAGCAAGCCAACTGTTGATCATATGATTAAAAAAAAAAGAAAAAATCTGCCAAAACTCCTGAGAGACACCTACTGAGTGCGTAAGGTGAAGGCCGCACTGGTGATTGATGTGGGGAGACTGAGGCCTTTGGTGATCTCCCTCCAGATCTTCTTGTTAATAACCTCCACCAGGCCTCCTTTCTCTGTCACAAGCTTGTAAAGCTTGTACAAGTCCAGCACCTGTTTTGCCATGATGGGGATGCGATTCACAGGAGTTCCTGGATAAATAACAAAATGCATTGAAATGTAGCGGTTTCCACTCTTTTGCAACTCTGAAAAGTTGTTGCTAAACAAGAATGGGTCTTGTGAACAACGTGAGGCAGAAGCGGAGGACACGAGCATCTTCTGAGCTGCACAACTGAGGCCCTTAGGTCAGAGTTAGATAATGTGGCTTAGCATGTTTAATCTGCGCAGATAGAGTTGTCAAATGAAGCTAGTTTCAGATGTGAGGTGGTGGGGGTGGGGATAATTCCACAACAGCAGCTTTGTTGATGCATTGATCTAAGTGCAAGGGGAGGGGCTATGTTAGAGTCAACAGCGTCAGCAGGTCACAGTGACTAAACTGACCCTTCCAGTCCCGATTTGGAGAAAAGCCAATTAATGAAGCCGGCTAAAAAGCAGTTGTAGAAATCAGATTACTTTGTGCTTAAGATGAACACAGGCACACATGCACATTTTGCATGGCAATGACCTTGCCCCACATAAGTGAAGATTAGTGAACATGTTGCACTTCTTCTTGGATTTGTTTCCACAAACAACAAATCCCAATCTTGGGATTTGTGGAAACAAATCCCAATCTGTATGAAAGTCTTTAACCAAGCGGCTAAATCCAGGGATGAAGATGCAGAAGTGCTGAAAAAGAGACTCAAACTGTCTAGACTCTTGTGGTAAAACACATGGTTTGCAGCAGAAATAGGCAGGGTTACAACCTCAGTCTGGGTTTCTACACTTAACTTCCCCATGTATGATAACAGTACCTGCTTAGATTCTCTGATTCTATTAGAGCCAAAATGTTGACTGACTGTATTTGTGGTCTTGGTCGCTTTCAAAGTATTTTCAGTATAATGTCTTGCACTACAGTTACTTACATTAACAAAATGTCCAGGAGGTCTTTGCTCCTGTTTTTGGTGAGTTTAATTGTAAGAGTTAGTCTCTATATTAATGGTACTTACCTTAGTTAGCTGATAGTCAGTTTTAGGACGCAAACTTTGCACCCAAAACTGCCTTGTCCAAATATCGACAAAACCCCCCCAAAACCCAATAATACATCAGCCAAATTGTAAAAATGTGACTTCAAATCAGGAGATAGTAAGCCTTCACTTGGCATAACAGTGACTACCTCCATCATTAGAGGAAACCCTTGTTTCTCTTTTCTGAACCAAGTCGTTTTTGTCATATTTCAGGCCTGCTTCCAGAACATAATGACTGGGTGTGCATCACAAGTTAGTGAGGGTAATCTATACAACTTAGCAGGGCAACACTCTGAAAACCTTTAAAGAAAGAACAAAAAAGCTAATTAAAAATGATCTTAATTTCAAAGAGAAAAAAGGCAATTTTTCTGCCACCTCATTATCAGTTTTTGTAATGGAGGGTTCTTTAAATGTTAAAATTAATTTAACTTTTGGTTTTAAGTCAGGATTTATTTTTCAAGTGCTATAATACTGAAAAAACGGCACCAAATAATCATATTCCAGTTTTTAATGCACTTGTCGTTCAGGTGGATTTTCTCTAACTGTATGTACTAAAAAGACCAGCAATTTAAGATGACTTACATTGAATTAAAGGTTTTGAACCTTACCTCGTTTCTGCATAAAGACGAAGAGTTCGTCGAGAAACTCCTTCCGTTGTGGGTCATTATCCAGTTCATAAAGCTAGAAGATAACACACACACACACACACACACGCACACACGCACACAAAGGAAACAGGGCAATAAACTGTTAGTCTGTAGTTTCTTCAGTTATTTGACATGTTTACTTCTACCACATATACGCACCTTGGCAAAGTCCCGAGATGGTTCTCCTCTTATTTTAATGCCGTCAGTCTCCTCGGCCCACATGGCACTTCCTCTCTGTTCACGCAATGACAGAAAGACACATTAAGAAAATCATTTCCAACTAGCTGCTGCAGGGTAAAAGTCGTTATTCTGCTTAATGAGTACTAAATTCTATAGTGACGTAATAATAAAAACAGGTCATTAATTCAAACACTGGTGTTGCTGTTTTTCTAAGTGAGATACTTGGAGTACTCCCAAGTACACCATTAGACTGTCCTCTGGTAAACACATGATTACTGTAAATATCTGACTGGGCCATGACAAATACAACGGAGATCAATTAAATGAGCCGTGCTGTACTGGAAGATTAATGTGACATGTTATTCCTCCACCACCTCCTCAACATAGCAAAGGTTGCAAATGTGAGTGGAGGGCAGCCTGAGTGCAGCTGAGTGGAAAGGCCTGCTGAGCTTGTTATCCCACTAATATGCACTGAGTGTAGCATGGTAGTGCAAGTAAGTAAAACCCTTTAATGTGACATTAATTATGTTTTTTTTCCCTCCCTAAAGAAATTACAAATCCATTTCTATATGCAGCTTATGAAAAGCCATCGCAGCCTTGCCTTCTGTCAATTCTTGCGGGCGTGTGCCATTTGGTTCGCGCTTGTGTTTTATATTAACATGTTTTATATTAAAACAAGGAGGAGTCGTTTAGACAACAAAACATCATAACATGTTTTTGTATTTAACCGCATCAAAAACCTTCCATTCTTATGCTTGTGATTAATCAAAATAACAGGCTTGTTTTGTCTTTTTTGCATTTAGGCTTTTACTTGATATTTTGTGTTTAACTGTATCATTTTGCCTTCATAAACACATACCTATTCACTAAATGTTTGGTATGGTAATAATATCAGCCTTGAGTCTAAAAGCCATAACATATAAGCCTTTGTTTCTCTGATTAGCCAGTTGAGAGGCGATTATCATTTGGCTTTCGCTCCAGCTGTAACCGTCCTTGTGTTTACAGTAAAAACAGAAAGGCAAACTGCAGATACCAACGCATATCAACAGCAGGCTGAAAGTGAACCGCAGTGCTTCTCTTTGACGTCAGCTCCACAGCATCACTAACGTTAATTACACAACTTAAAACTGGACTTTCATTTCACTACTGATAACTCTGTAAGACTAGACACTGTCATATTAGTCACAGTTTAATAGCTTCAGTTGTTTGTATTCTATTGAAACTTTGATTTAACCACAAATCCATTACTTCTATTGAGCTTACCAGCTTTTATATGCACACGAGGCATCAGCTTTTCCAACTTTTATCCATTAACTAGTCATCAAAACATTGCATCCAGCTCTTTCAACCATCTATCCATGACTTTTAGCTAATCATTTCCATCCTTTAAATCTTATACCAACCTCCTTGACAGTATATCTATTACATACACCAACATACAATTTAAATATTGAGCTATTCTTAGTATTAGCAGCGCTTTCACAAAGCATGCACCTCAAATTTCCACTGTGATGACCCTCATCTTGGTAGGAAATCACTGTAACAAACTCTTATAAAAACCAGCTTGTGCTCTGGCTAACTATTTCCAGTTTCTTGCGGGTAAACTGGTCAGACTCGTCCCAGAGGTTACCAAGCTGTTGACACATCCAACAGATTGGCCTTAGAATTTCTAATCAAGGACTTTTACGCCTTCAGCAGAAACACTATTGAAGGCAGACAAACATCCCGGTCTTTTCAGCATCAAATCGAAATAAAACCCTCCCCCCTTCCTTATTGATGAGCAAGTGAGACCTACTGTGGATCTGTTAACAAAGAGCTTTCAGTTAATTGCTCACAGAGCTTTCACACATCCCGGCCTGGGAGTCCTGATAGTATTCAGTATGTAGGTCGGGAAAAAAGGGTTCTTTTGTTTTGTTAAAGAGGCAAGTTTTATTTATGTGATTTTTTTCAATATATTTAAATTCAATTAAATTTAAATGCGTATTACTTCAAAGTAAAAGTCTCTCTTGTCAACCAGTCGTGACAGAAATCAAGGCTGACATTAAAATAGTGAAATGTTAATACTAACCGACTGCCCTCTATAATGAGCTTCATTAAAATCATTCAGTTTCTCCAACAGGGCAAAAGTGAAAACTCACCCCTCTCCAAATCTCAATGCAGCGACAGGGGGTCCCACATTTTTTTTTTAGCCGAATCAAATTATTGGCCCTTTAATCCCCCCAGGAAGTCAAGATCATTTATCTGGCTCCTCGCTGTGCTGCAAGCTTGAATGAACAGGGGCTCTTTATCCCCACCCAAGCTACATTTAAAGGCTTACAGTGAGACTGCATATAAGGAGCGAACAATGGCTGTCTGGCGTGATGAGGCTTGAAACGCATGTCAAGATTTTCAAAGATATTTCGGTAATGAATTGAACTAAAGAAAAAGAAGATAAAGACGCCGCAGAGCACGGCACAATCGTAAGGTGAAAAGAGCAGCTATTTCAACCAGCCACCGATTAACTTGCAAAAGAGCCTATTTCAAGCTTGTGGACTTGTTAACATGGTTGTTGGATAAGAAAGCCTGATAGGAAACCACTAAACACAAGTTCCACTTTGAGTTTCAGCTGCAAAAAACAAATAAAAAAAACAAAACAAAGCAAACACCTATTTCTTAGACAAAGAAAAAAAGATTTCTAGCTCAGTGTGGTTACTCATTATATTTACACCCCTGCTAAGAATCAATATTACTGCCAACAAAAATAGAAAGCAGACTAAAAGACTTTTCATCAAGTAAATCCAAATATAATTAAATATAACAAAGAATACTTTCTCCAGTTAATCTGACAACTTACAAAGATCCTCACAGATCTGAGTCACAGCAAAGGCCTTGCACAAGTTCACTCTAATTTTAGATTTGGGCTGTGAGATGTTTCTGACTTTTCAGCAAAAGAAAAACAGAAAGTAAACCATTTAACAGAGACACACACACACAATTAAGCCTTTCCACCACAGTCTCTCATTACTGCGCTTAAACTAAAACAAAATGTTCTTTATTACTCCAGGCTTGGCTTGCTGGCCTGTGAAAAGGAAACACATTGTCACTGCAGTGGCCGTATAATGTATTGATTATTTTCTGTGAAATTAAACTGCCATTTAGTGTTGCCCAGCAACGCCTCAGTTATGCAAAGCCATCTGCAAGACTACAGTAACATTCAGGCCTGGATGTTTATACTTCCACATTTGACTTAAACCAAAAATCAGACAGAGAGGAAGAAAAAAAAAAGCCTCTGAATAATGTGTAAAACTCTGGGTAATGGTATCAAAAGGACCATTCTTCTCCTGTGAAACAACTGCAAGTAAATTTTATGGTTAGCAGTTTGCATGGTGAGCCACAACCCAGCTGTCCCTGCACCTACAGCCCTCATTAATCAGTGCATTATATTGACGTGGGGGCCCTTTTTCACGTAGAGATGAACCAATCAGCTTGCTCCCCAACTAGAAGGGGAAAATCCTTAATTCTTATGAGCACTAAAAGACAACAGCTGGACACTGGATTCATACAGTTGCAATTTAAATTCAATCCATGGCTACATTTAAAGAAAATCTGACTGATCTGCTCTCATTTCAAGTCCACATTATTAGCCCTGAAGTGGACTTTGAAGTTAGAACTGGTGCACAGCCATGATCGTTTAGCTCAGCCAGTGGCCAGAAGGTGTTTTCAAACGTCTGAGCCATGATCTGATGTATGGCAGAGAAAGATTTCTGGCCTGGAAAGTAATTAAGATGGACATCTGGCCAAAAAAAGCGCACCTTCCTTGCCGTGCATCAGGAGGGAAACCAAACAGCAGTGAGGAAGGTCAACAATTAAGGCAGAACATACGTATACACACAAAATAACAATTACAGATGTGCATTTTCTCTCTTTCAGAGAGCAATCTATTACAATCTTACCCGTTTCACTGAGTCATCAAAGCCCCAGTCAGCAAAGCCATTCGCTGACGTGAAGGCATGATGACCCACTGGTGACGTCAGATTCTTCTCCGTGTGCTCTTGTTTTTTTCCTGAAGGTGGAGATTCAGACATTTGCTTCACAGCCGCTGATGGAGATGTAGAATAAGGCTGGAAGGGAAAATGCGATATATGCTGGAGTCGGGGCTTCTTCGCTTGTTGATGAGAATTGTTCTCTTCCTCCTCCTCATCCTCTTCCTCGCCCATGTCTTCCTCCTCGTTGTTCTCCTGAGAGGTCAACATCTCCTTTTCCTCATCTTCTGAGTTTCTGTCCTCCTCTGCTTCTGGATCCACTCCGCTCAGATGATTATTCAAGGCCCGCTGGAGTGCTGGATTGCTCTGTCCATCTGCCCTTTCAAACAATGTAGACTCTGGTCTTGAGGCTGAGGCTCTTGCAGCTTGTTGAGCAAACAGGAGCTGAGCGTGAAGAAGCTGCTTCTCCTGCAGGCTCATCTCCAGCTTTGCTTCTTGTTGTTTCTGCAGATGCTCCATCACCACCTCCAGCTTCACACCGGCTGGAAGGGACTGTGAACACCCAGCTGAACTTCCAACCTCTGATAAGTTGGACTGAGGAGAAAAACACAAATCACCAATGGCAGAACTTTAATGAGAAATCTTAATATCTTTTAAAAAACAAGATCAAAAAGTGTGTATGATGTGATTAACATGTTTTAATACCCAGCAGTAATTAGGTGGCCTACTCCAGAACAATAAACATGGTCAAAAATGTCTGCAGAGGCAAATTAAACATAATTAAATACCAGATATTAATCATGTTTTTTTTTTCTTCAAGTTACGGTAGACTATCTTTGATAATGAGTGGACATCAGAGAGTTCATTAAAGGGCGATAAAGTTGAATAAACAGTTGAATAAACAAACACAAAAAGCATACATTTCTATTAAAACACATTTTTACATGGGGCCAAATATCTCTCTCATTTACAAGTTCAATAGTCGGAATTTGTTTAAGGGTCCTTAGACACGAAAAGGACCTCGGAGTGGGTTATTTCACAACGGGTTTCGTCGTTTTTATTGGGCACATGGATGAAATTTAACTTCACATAAAGCTCACTTTAGTGCTTCAAACTTGTTGCCCTCACGGGGAATGACAGGGGGAGCTTTAAAAAGCGTAAATTATCATAGTAAAGTCCACATTTGTCCCATTTTGCTTTGTTACTGTAACGAACACGAGTGGGTGGGCTACGAAAAAGTCGTCGATAGGCTTACTCACCATTTGCGCCTTTGAGTAATTCATCATCGCCAACAGGTCTCGTGAAGTTCTTGCTTTTTTCCTTCGCCAGAAATTAATCGCATCTCATGACCACTTTCTCCTTTTTTTTTTAAGTAGAGAAAAACCAAACAAAAATCCCTTCTGTCGATCAAATGTGGTTTAAAGCCCCTCGCAGTGTGAAGGCTGGAGTAATGGGAGCTGGAGGAGGGGTAAATACTGCTGTGCTTCACCTCCCTGCGGTCACTCGCGGAGCACACAAACTAAAATATCTTCGATAGTCTGCGAGTGAGTGTTGCACACCCCCAACTTGGATGAATGGAAAGCCCGCCCCGTGCGCGAAGATCGTAAAGTGCTTTATCGCTTCCAGCTATGTGTATCTTCCCACCCACTTCTCAAGGAAATCCCACCCAAAGCAGAATCCATTGCTGATTCTTACAAAGGTGATGTGACCTTTATCGTAGAAATAAATCAATAAGATAAAACAACACGTCAAACTAGTGAAGCCGTCTTTCCTTTATTAACAGTGTTTGCATTAGGGCCGAATTAAATCAGTTTGAGAGAATCTCATGACAAAGGGTGAAACGCAAAGTGTGTATTTTTAGTCTGATCAGATATCCAGTGAATTCTTCCTGTACTCAGTGCACCACTATCATGTAAATGCATAGTGGGAACCTTGCAACACTCACTTCTGTTTTCCAGGGCCAATAACAGGGTTGTTTCAGTAGGCTGGCACATGAACAGATCAAGAACCAGTCTGTGGCTCCAATTCTATCAGAAGTAAATGCAAAACCAACCACTTGGAAACTGGTTGAAAAATAGAATTGTGTACAGACCTCCTGCCTCCACAACCCGTGAGCCCATAAACCCATCTTTAATTGGTCTAGAAAGCAGCAGATAGATTACTAACAAGCACATCACCCCTATTCTTCCTTCTCTTTATTGGCTTCCAGTCAAATTAACATTTCATCTTAAAATGATATTAATTAATTATTTAATTGGAACAGCCTTTCTCCTGTTGGATGTCCTTGTTGGACTTTCTAGCAAAGCGAAAGTTTGTATTCAATATTCAATTAAATTTTATTTATATGACACAAATCACAGTAACAGTCAACTCAGGTTGTCTCTACAACAGTACAGTGAAAACCCTAACAATCAGACAGCCCCCTATGAGCAAGCACTTGGCAAAAGTGGGAAGGAAAATCTCCCTCTTAACAGGAAGAAACCCCAGCAGAATTAGGTTCAAGGAGGGTCAGCCATCTGCCACAACCAGCTGGGGTGGGGGGGGGGAGACAGGACAGAAGACACACTGTGGGAGAGGGAGCCAGAGATTAAGAATACTAATGATTAAATACAGAGTGGTGTATAAACACAGAGAGTGAAAAGAGATGAGCATATATATACATATATATATATGTATATATATTTCAATTGGAACAAAAGAAGCATGAGAAACCCCCCCCCACTACTTTCTTGATCAAGACAAGAGTAAAAGAAAGAAATACCTCTAAAAGTGAAAGAAAGCACCACGAGGATGACCTTCTGACCTCTCCCTCGGGAGATGCTTTATGTTACTGAGGTAACGCATCCAGTCACTAATCCAATGTTTTAGTGGCAAGCGTGGCAGTGGGGCAATTTTGCACGGCTTACATACATCAGGCTCACCATGCAACAAATGATACACGGCTTAAAGGTGTTTAATGGCTATTCTGTGCTTGTTGTTTGTCAGTCTGTTCACAAACATTTCTTAACCAGATAAGCTGTCAGTCCAGTGTGGCAGTATTGCAAAAACAAAGACGCGTGCATTTGCTTTCTTCAGTGATATTTCCTGGTCTGTAAGAGACGCTCTGACTCTGTTGTACATGGAAACAATCCGTCTTTTTATGGTGTGGTTTGGGGAATAACGCCATTGTTTTTAACCAGTGGTGTCTAGTAGGGCAAAAATAACATCTTACACGTCCTTAGTTTTATGTTCACATTTAGAAAAGTACAGGAGCTAGGGAGCAGTAAGATGTGTATAAAAGCACTGAAACATTAAGAGCTATTATTCCCAGTGAATCATATCCTTTTTCTCCCTTTGGCGGGGCATTAAAAAGGGCCATTCAAATTTGAGATAGCAGTGCCACTCATGTCCCCAGCTGGTGCCACACCCCTGCTGTTTTCCAATAACCATTCAACACATTTATTTATGAAGGAACTCTGAAGTAACTAAACTCTTCAAGCAGTGCCAGCAGGAGAAATGTCACCTTTCTATAGTTGCCTGCTAAGAAAAGCTAACTATAACTGTAATCTCGGCGCCTTGGTGAACATATGATGCTCTGCTATTCCTGGCAGCAAAATACTACATGTGATTACTCTGCTTGCTCGGGGGAATCAGTGTCTATAGTTTCTCCCACCAGTCTAAATAAAGCTATTGGCTGATGCTGTTGACGTGAGCAGAACTCTTAGATTCAGCCATCGAATAAAGCTTTTGTAGACCTGTAGGTAATCACAAGCCAGACCAACTACATATAAATTTTTTTTTTTTTCTTTTTGAAATTTTAAACCCAGCAAGAGAAATCGAAATTAAAATGCTCTGCAGGATGTTTTGTGGTATTTAGATCACGGACAATAATAACTAGCCCATTGTGGCACAGAATAGATAACCAACATTTCCTGCGTCTCTAAAAATATTCTAGTAGGCTACCAATAAGATAATACTATAAAGTGTCTTAGCTTCTCAGAAACGAGTTCATACAGATAAAAATAATAAGCAGCAGAAGATCTATTAAAGGGGTTTTGACTTTATACTAGATACTTTTGTTTTAGTTTTACAGGTATAGAAAGCACAGAAATGATCCTGTACTCATTTTAAAATGTCCAATTCCAGTACACAAAAATATCGCTTCAAACTAAGCTTCTTTAAAATATACCTAAAAAAACAACATAGTCTAGAAGCCTAAAGAACAAGTCATTTGCTAATGTGACTCTACTGCACTAAATTTTTGAGGCATATCTGGAAATAAAAAGCAAAATTTTTGCACTGAAATAGTTTTGCCAACTTCAACTTTTAGTCCCTACATTTAAAGACACATTTCCAAATGATAAGTCATATTTTTAAAATCTATGGAGGAACCACTTAACACTCAAAGTCAGGATTTTTTTGGGCAGACTACACAAACTACTGAATCATTTTAAAACTACAATTATACTCACAACACAAAATGTAACTTAGAAAATGTCAATTCTTAAAAAGATATTTATCAGGAAAAAGAATTTTTACTTCAGACATCTGCTCATAATAATATCACACCATTTTTCATTTGAACAAGTTTATTTTACCCGCACATAAATTTTCCCTGAAATAAAAAAAGAAAAGAAAACAGATGTAGATCGAGTACAGTAGAATGATTTTACATTCATATGGAAATGCTGCTCCCTGGTGGTAAAATGTGAATCTTACAAGACACACACTCGGACAACATGTACCATTTGGTGACACTTTGTTCTCTATTAAAGCAACGTGTAATGAAATATTGCTCCAACAATTACTCAGACTATTGAAAAATATTCCATATACTTGTGACACTCAAAGATACAGTTTCCTTTATTATGTTCAACAATATTTTACAAGCAACAGAACTTAATAAAGGCCAAATTAAATATCGCACGCGTTTTATGAGGCAAACATTGAAGTAAAAGGGTTTTGAGTCCAGGGTATGTTCTTTGATCTGAAACAAACAAACATATATAGACGCCTGTTAAACATTCATCTTATAACACACACATGGAAGAGAATAAACATGACTGGAGAGACAATGTTACTACCTGCTCTGCTAAATTTTGTCAATGCCGAGCTCTTCAGGTGTAGAGATGCCAAGCTCATTTAAAGTAGGCCGCAGCTCCTGGATCACGTACGGGTAGATATCTTTATGGGGTCCGGCTTTGTCCTGAGGAAATAAACGATAAAACCCATTAATCACCATTATCTGACTACAAAGGTTCTGGCTGGCAGTTTTCTCTCATGTGCCTTTTCTCTCACCTTCACAGCTTCCAAAATTCGGATAGCGCTGGCCAAGTCGTTTAACCTCCGACAGGCTCTCAGTGCAGCCTCGAGAATCTTTGGCTCAGGTACCAAATCGTACCCAATTAATGTGTTCATCCCTGAAACAAACAGTCACAACACATTTAAACCAGAGATCAGAGAAAAAGTCTTCTGAAGGATCTGTGCACAAACAAATAAATAAAACGACTAACTATTCTCATCAAATTATTTTCGGTGTAGCTTGAAACAGTATTTTAAATCCCTCTTTACCAAAGCCCTCTATAAATGAAGCTAACACTTAATGGACACATGCCCCTGTTTCAATTATCATCAGAGGAGGAGTCTATTTTGAGCTGGTGCCAGACACACCATCCTGCTGCCAAAAATACTTACTAATGGATCAAATTTGTATTAATCCAAGACTCAAAAACAAAAAAGCTTTTACCTGCTTTTGTCATGTTTGACAGATTTAATGGACAGAGGTAGGCTGTTACATTAGATAAATTAGCTGGGAGATAAACCTGCATACTGTAGACAAACAACTGTTGTCTAGTGCTTATTTATAGACTACACACAGCCTCTGTCATTGTTTAGCAGCTGTTAACAATATAGATGGGTTTTGTCAGTCTATATAAATCTAAAACAATATCAGGGGTGAATGTCTCATCAGGAAAACTAATTTTCTTATAATAAACTCAGTTTTTACATTGTTATGATATGCGTTTTACAACAGGAAATCAACTGAAACAAATGCAAACCGATTCTGACCAACAGATTCAACCATTTTTGTTAACTATGCAAAGCAAACATGTAATTTTAATCATTATATTGCAAACTTTGAGTGTTTACTTAAATCTTAATCTCACTAAGCCTCTTAATGCAAAATTTTACAATGCCAATTTTTTAATAATAACCTCTGCTGACTCAAGACAAACATACCTCAGCAATGAATAACAAGTCCAGTTTCTCAATTCCAGTGATTACATTGTTTCAACATTACTATATTCCAGAAACGTACCTTTTCTCAGTTCCCATGCATCAATATCTGGCTTGTTAAAATAAGTGACCCAGCGGGCATCGAACTCCTCATCCGTCTCCTGCTTCCCGTGTGAATAACACCTTGAGGCCAGAAGAGCTGCATGATAAGAGAGAATTTTATTTCAGTGATTTGTGTCTAATAAAAGAAACCTACAGTGCCTGTTAAATAAATGCGGAAGGATCATATTTTAAAATTTTCATACATGACAGGGGCAAAATATTAGGGACACTTACTACACTACCACCCTAACTTTAACTTCAATAATAATAATGATGATAATAATAAAAACAACTTATTTAAAGAAACCAACTAAAACTGAAAATGCAGTCATTCCTAAAGTAGATTTAATGGCATCAGTGTTGTTGCACTCCCCAGTATTAAATTTCATAGGTGTATCTAATAAAGAGGCCGGGAAACGTATCTGCGATGTAAAAAGGACAAATTCTTCCACGTAATGTGATGCAGTTGGATCGCTGCCACCGTCCTGATATGACCTACCTTGTGTATCAGTCTGCACGTAGCAGATTGACACACAAGAACGTGACAAACCGGAAATTTCTGTCACATGGTCCTCAGGTTATATTTAATAGCAATTCTAAATGAAACAATATAATTTAGTCATGCGCTCAGGTATTATGTTAATACTAATTAACCTGCAACCCAAAGGACATTTCTCATTTAGACTTCTTGACCCCTAAGGAAACACCAAGACAATGCAAAACTATGCAGAAAATCAGTATTCTGTTTGTTTTTCATAAAAATCTATGCCAAACTCTGTTTCCAGTTAGCGGAACTCTCCTGCAGTCACCTAACCTACTTAGCAACTAGCGTCAGGAGTCACAATCACAGGGCCCGAGACGAAGCCTTCTAGCCGGGTCATGACAAGGACATAAACTCCGCCAAGAAGAACAACAGGACATTTTTCAAAGCACCACACCCACAGTTTACGTGGGAAAAAGCTGGACTGAATGAAAATGTGGATATCATGGCTGAATCATTATAACGCAGTTTCGTAATGTTTATTAAATAGCGCCAGTACGATTTTTCTTGAATAAAAGCTAGCTAGCTTAGCCGTAAAGGAACCGCAAATGTGCCGACAGTCACACTTGATTTCCGTTACATTGTCTCCCTGACAGTTTCTAAGCAACTATATCAATTACAGATTAATATATTTACAATGGGTGACTAAATTAGGAATTACCTTGGCTCCCTGGTTGCGTCCGAGTTAAACTCCGGACACCGGAGACTGACAGTCGGACGGCGGCTCTGAACATGATGCGAGACTGCGAGCTACTCAGACCGGCGCGATCTGTCCGAAGGAAGCTAGTGCTAACTGTTAGCCTGGCACGTACGCAATCTCCTGTTGCGCACGCGCAAACTGCAGCTCATTTTATATTTACCCCGGACTTCCCTAGAAAGAAATTGCAGGATTGAGAACTGGATAAACATGTTAATATTTACAATGTCATTCTCACAGAGAAGTATTTTTTTTATGGGATATCTTTTTTTTTTGTAATGCGAACGATACAAAATAGATGTTTCAAAGGTACATTTAGGTGTCGTTTTAAAAGGTGCTTGATGATAGAGTTGCACACAAGCTAAAACTGGAAGCTTTCTTAAAGCAGAACATTTTAGATTTATGATCATTTTAGTTAGATATAAGTGGTGATGTGCATGAAAAAAGTATGGTTGCAAAACTTCAATGTTGGACATTTAAACTGCTTTTATTCCATAAAAACCTGTCATCGGATACTAAAACCTCAAAGATAAGATGCATACACTTAAACTCATGTGCTTTACTATTTATTCAGCCTGGGTCAAAGGTGAACTGGAGCATTACACATAACCTATGCAGGTCACTGGTCTACCACAGATACAAACAACTACACCTATTGCCAGTTCAGAGTTAACCTAACAATAACAATCTCTTGTGAGGGATAAAGCACACACAGCTGGAACATGCAGCTTTTACACAAAGAAGTCCCAGCTAACCTGGAGGTTCAAACCCAGAACCTCTTGCTGTGAGGTGACCACTTGACCACTGTGTCACTTTATGATTCCTTTTCATTGATGTGACTCTACTACAAAAGAGTGCCATCATTATCAAAGTCGGTCAAACAAACCAAAAACGTATGCTCTTGTGAGCCATTATTGTGCACATGAATTATTTCCAGAGGCAGAAAACAGAATAAAGACAACTGATGCAAAACATGTTCTTTATATTTAAAATGACTATGACCAAATTCATGACTACTGGTTGATTTTTTACATCAGAATGACCCCGGACAGTGGTCATTAGTGGCTAACATAGGTTGTTGTCTATGCTTCTTTCCCCAGCTGTTTTCCCAGCTGGGCACAGTGGAGTCTGTTTGTTCATTTGCAAGTAAACTAAATATTAATATAACTACACTAAAACACCATCATCACCTTATGAAGTGGGGCAAATAATCATTTGATCCCCTGCTGAAGTTTGTTCACATACAAAGAAATGATCAGTTCTTGATTTTTAAGGTAGTTTCATGTTAATGGAGAGAGACAGAATATCAACCAAAAACAAAATCCACATAAAACACATTACATAAAAGTTATAAATTGAATGCTTGACATTGATTGAAATCAGTATTTGATCCCCAAGCAAAACATGACTTAGTACTTGGTGGAGAAATCACTGTCGGTAAGCACGGCAGTAAGACATCTCTTGTAGTTGGTTGACAGGTTTACACACATCTCAGGAGGAATTTTGGCCCACTAGCTCTTTAAATCCTTTAGGTTTCATAAAAATCAGAGACTGTTCATTTCTTTGTAAGTGAGGAAACATACAAATTCAGCAGGATTAAAATATTTCCCCCACTACGACTACAAATCTATTACTGATATTGTTGCTAATAATAGTTATAGTCATATGTTAACATGTTACATTTCATAACAAAGTGACAAAGTATGGCAAAAGACACATTATAGACACAACTGTTTACTTTTGTAGCTAAATGCCTTACATAAGCATCATGATAAACCCCCTGAAATGCAGAGGTATTATTTTCTTCAAGAAACCTTCATGCTGTTAAAACGGAGCACACAATAATCTACTAAATCTATACAAATATAAAATTTCTTATTTCTCATGATGTAATCAGAGGTTTAGGGAGGACATGCACTCGAATCATCCAGACAGAGTCTCTTGGCTGTGTGTGGGGACGAGTGAGCATGAGCCGTCCTGAGCAGACCCCTGCGTCTCTCAGCATCCTCTGTGGGAACACTGATGATTTGTGGTGGCTGATATCCAGGCTCCTGGGGGTCCAGAGGATCTTTAGATAGCAGGATACAGATGGCAGGAACTCTCCGCTCCATGGTTATACCTGGTACTCCCTGCTGTGGACTCTTCCAAACCTCCTTCACTGTGTTATAGTAGAGTTTGGACACCTGGTGCAGACCTTCAACTTTACGTTTCAGGATCTCCACACAGGTGATAGTTTTTGTGACTCCTCTGCCTGAGCCAGTGAAGACCACCTGTCTTAGTGACATCCCATTTGGGTTTCTTACCTCCCCTTGCATGCGAGCTGCTGCAAACTGCAGTAAGCTGCGAATCTTGCTTCCTCCTTTTACTCGCATGTGCAGGATGTCTGCGGCCAAGCCTGGGATCGGATAGGGAATGCTGTCCTCTGTGCGGCTGATTCTCCTGAAGTTATTCTCACCAGCAGTTTTTGGAAGTGGCAACGAGATCTGAACAGAAGGACTGCATGAAGTAGGCTGCTGTTCCATTGTAGTGCCACATATAGCACTGTTCATCTGACCCCTGGGTTAAGTCATTACTTAGAAAGCAGCAGAATAACAGTGCGGGAAGCTGCAGTGTCAGACTATTTGTATGTCTCCCTTGGGATCTAAAACATTGTTCTTGTTCTTTTACTCTAAGAAACTAAAAGCTGAATGGCTCTGTAATCTAAACTTGTCACTTATCTTGATCCTCTCTCTTCTCCGTCCAAGCTTCTTTTTCATTTTGCCTTTATGAGCGCTGAGATGGCAGCCAGCAGAATAAAGAGGGCACTTCTTCCACTAATCCCACTGAAGTGAAGGAAAAGATGTCCTTGCTCTTTTCAGCACTGAGGACAGCTGATGCCAACAAACACATATGAGGCTCAGAGAGAGACATGTAGAGTGGGACATAGTGCTCTTAAAGGCACATGCAACATTTTGCCTCGTTTAATAATGTCTGTATATTCCAGCTAGTTGGGTTTCTTGTTAAAAGGCTTAAGGCATCTGGGAATGTTTTTGTCTGTGTGGTTGCTTGAATTATACGGACGAATAAACATGAGTTAATGAGATCAAGGCACGCAGCTGAAATAAATCTTCGTTTTAACTGAACTCGACTCAATTGTGCCACTTTGCTGACATTCTTAATGTGCGGTTTTGCAGATATGACACCATACAACCAATCTCACTCAAGATGTGGAGCAATGCTAGTCATTGTAGTATATAATGGAGTGTGGTTTTTCAAGATTATTTTCCCAGTGCGCTATCATCAGAGAGCCATATGGTCCAAGAGAAATGTCTTCCTTTGGGCTATTACAGCAGCTTCACAGCTCTCCTCCTTTTCAGTGCATCGCCTGCTGGGCTGACCCCAAAATAATCCTTGCTACAAAAGTTGTGCTACTTTTTAAGAAATGACATGTACAAGGACAATCACATCTTGGGGCTGCTACTTTTTTTCTGTCAGACTATAAGTACATTAAATAGAAAGACATAAAATCAGTATCCAGATGGTAACAGAGGTGCATTGGTTGCAGCTCTCTTTAGAGAAGCTGATCCAAGGGAGGAGGTGAGGAGGCAGCTGGAGGGCTCATATGGAATCAGCATGCTGTTATAATGGTGCATTTCTGCCTCGCAGGATGGTATGCACCACATGTTAAACAATCAGCAGAAGCATGAAATGCATTATTCAAATTAAGTTACTTTACAGAGGAATTATCTGCTTTTCATAAATGTCAGTTAACAGCAGTATTCCCATCCCGAGAATACTCATTAAACATTTGAACGTGGTTCACTGGAGGCCTTACGCACGCTCCAAAATCTCCCCAGGTGTTTATTTTTATCTGACATGTTTAGTGTTGCTGGAAAATGAACAGACGCTCCAGCGCCCAGCTGCGTACCCAGTTTGAACATCCTTCAGTCTCCAGTTTATGTTTTTCATAACATAACAGTTATGGGGTTTGATCCGCTGTATTTATATTGAAAAGGTCCTTAGAGTTAATGGTCACACCCCCATCTTGTGGTAGAAAGCACATATTGCAAAACTAATATCACCATGGGTTAAAGTGAACCTGCATTACAAGGGATAAGAAAATATTCTGATCTTTATAGCTTAAAAATATTCTTAATAAAGCTTCAATACAGACTGTTAAACAGGACATAAGGATTGAAAGCTTTTAGCTGATGCCATTATTTCATTATTACTGCTGATGATTTTGAAGTTCGTGGACCTCATTAAATACAAAACTGCACAAATTATGTATAAAGCCAGATATAATATGTTGAAATACAATGAGAATGACAAGGGGGATTGTTTTTGTGTTTGTGGAGTGAAACTGTGGAGCAAATAATGCAAAAACAACAATGTTCAAGCATTATTTTGTTCTAAAAAATATTTCGAAACCTGCTTTTGGAAGAATATGAAATTAATGTCTGATGAATACATCTACAGATGAACTGCTAGATACATACAGTATAGATGTATCATACCTGTTCTTTTCTCTCTGTTTTTGTAGGGTGATTATATACAAATGCTGAGGGGAAGTGGGGGTGATGAATGTGATAAATCTGTAAGTGTTGAGCATGTAATAGGGATCAACATGTATGTACATACTGTTTTGTACTCCATTTAGGACTTGATGATTGACTGTTTATTTCATGTCACATGGATTTTGTTGACTTTGACTGTGCACATGTGTGCATGCATGTATATGTACATATACATGTGAATATGTGTTTGTGCACTCAAACAAATAACTATTTGAATGGTCATAAAAAACCATGGAAAGGATTTCCACATGATTAAATTGGTTTATTTTAGCATTATTCAATTCTTCCAACTTAATGTACTTTAGTTGGACAAGCTTAATTAAATAATGATGACTCAGCTTATTTACTGCAGTTGAGCCCAACTTAATTTAATTGAGTTGATCCAATCCAGGCAAATTACATCAGTCCAAAAAAGTACTGAAAGACATTTAGTAAGGTGGAAATCTTTTCCATGATTATTTTAAGTTAATTTAAAGAGTTATTTTTTGAAGTGTTTAACTAAGTCAAAGTCTGGTTAACATAAAATTTGTCATGCACATTGTTTTTTCCTCCAATTTAATGGATTTAGGACATAGCTGTCACTCCATCAATCCTTTTCCACTTGTCCTTATCCGGGTCTATTCCTGTCATAGGGCGAGTGGTAAGGCTAAACCTGGACAGGTTACCACTCTATCGCAGAGAGACAGACAATTGTTCACACTCACATTCACACCTATAGCCAATTTAGAATCATTAACCTAATCCCACTAACTGCAGGTACCCAGAGAAAATATGCAAGCTCAACACAGAAAAGCCCTGGCCAGTTGGTGGATTCAAACTCGGGGGCTTCTTGCATGAGGCAACAGTGCTAACCACTGTTAGCCCTTGAAAGGTTAAGCCACAATAAGCCACCACAATAAACATCAATAGCATACATGTGGTGTGTATGCTTTTCTGCCTCTTATAACCAGAGGTTTTTGTTTTAATCATATGTCATGCAAGACATAAATTTTTAACTCAAGCCACTCCGTGTTTCATGTTAATGTCTTAAACCAGAAAAAGCCACAGACAATCAATATTTATTCTCACAGTTTTTGCTTTTATTATAAAGAAAAGAAAAAGACATATGTGTGTATGTAACCTGGTTTTCTCAGCATGGCTCTGAAGTAATTACTCGTGAAATTTCCTGCTGGATTTTGTCCTCTTGGGTGTTTATGTTGACATCTCCCACCTGCCCGTTTTCATAGCTGTGAAAGAAGAAAGCAGGCTTTTTAGGAATCTCAAATAAAATCCAGAGTTCTGACTTTCTGAAGAAAAAAAATGTTGGAACCGTTTCTCGTTGTTTGCTTTCGCTTTCTGCTTTTTGTCTTACTCACACAAAGAGGAACCGCGTGCACACGTGGTCGGAAACCGGACACACCCAAATGTTGCCGTGCTTTTGCAGGTTTTTAGAAGTTATCACTGTTAACAGATAGACAAATTCACATCACAAGTAATTAAATAAATCTTTGTTGCTTTGTGGGGTCTCCCGTATTTACCTTCACAGAGTGCAACGCAGTTTAGGTTCGTGCTTTGCAGAAACCTGCCTTCCCCCACTTGTTCCTAAAACATATAGAAATACAAGATGAGATACTGAAAGCAAAAAAATGATATTGTAATCCAGAGTGAATGTTTGCAGCATTTAGATAAATGTGAACAACCTGACCTGCTTGATTTGATTTATTCGGTTGTGTTTCTGCAAGAGTTCTTCTCTGGTAGGAATTTTGTACTGACCTTTCCCCATCTCTAAAGAAAAAGGGAAGAATACTCTTAAAAACATGCAAAAAAACCTCGTAATCGAAAGACGAGAAACAGATTTCTTACCAGAATATCCAAATGATATGCTTGAAATGGGACTCAAATAGATGCCTTTCCCATACGCAGCACCATGGAGCTAAAATAGAAAGAAGGAAGAAGTTTCAGTGGTCTAGACACCCACATAAAAAATTCCTATGTTGAAATTGTCTCTAACTTCTGAGGGTGATCAAAGACAATACGAATTTAGAATGTATATATTTTCTACCTGTAACTTTGTGTAAGATGCATTAACCAGCCCATTTCTCAAAATAGAGTGCCAGTTTTCAATGTGGGAACCACTGAAAGAAGAGAAATACGATCTACTAAGCATGGACCATGCTCTATATACTGTATAAGTGATGATGTGAAAATATCATGAAAAAAAATCTTTGACTTCACTTACTGGAAAGCAAAGGTGCTGCCATAAAGTTTTTTGGCAGTTTGAAAGTGAGCCTCCTTACATGGAGGGCTGCTGATCAACAGGAACTGATGGGGTGTGTGCATAAACGTCAGCTGCTGTTAAATAACAATTGATTAAAAACAACAACAACAACAAAAAACATTAAATGATATAAAGCACAGTATGAAATTTGATATGTGGCTGCTAATTATTAACTAGTCTACAACTGCTTTAAAGCTTGCAGCTACACTGCTAATAATAATACTGCTTGAGCATACCCTGCTCAGCGGAAGCTTCACAATGTGCGATCTGTTGCTTCCTAAAATCCTGTTGTAAAACACACAAAAGCACATCCAGATGTTAACCTAAATATAATTGGATTTCACCCAAGTTACACTTTTCTAACACTTTCATTTAAATGACTTCAGACGCAACGCTGCAATTACTTAGCCCACAACAATGCGCTTGCCAAGTTTGAACTAGACTCGATGAATGGCTACCGAGGCGACTGAGTAACAAAAGGACAGATATGCAGTGATCTACACAATTCTAACTAAAAACACATCCAGATTTAGTCTCTCACCACTGGAGTAATGGATGAGCGAGAGGGTCTATCTTGTCCAGCTGCTTCTTAATCTCAGAATATGGACCCTGAGTATGATTTAAAGACAATTTAATCATTATAATCTAATAAATCCAGTTCAGGAAATCATTTACCTGCTTTGAGTTTATGCTCAGTCAGCAGACCGATGTGTAATTGTTGAAAATGAGAGTGTAGGTTTTACTTTAAAAGACCTCACCTGTGCCATCCTCCTGATCAACAAGACATTGTCCAGAGCTTTCTGCAGCCTGTCATAGCTTCTTCTCTGTTACAACAAAAGCGAAAACAAATCAGTAAAATGACACACTGAATAGTGCACGACAGGTCACGCCAGTGGTAACTTTGATTCAGCCGATACCTTTGGACTAAAGGCGAGAGTTTTGGGGTTGTGCGGATCAACAATAGAAGGGTACGGTTCAAAAATAAGGCTCTTGCGTGAAGACTGAAGGGCAGCTCTGCACATGGCTACCAACAAGTCGATCACCTGCAACAGCACAGATTATTGCCTCACTCATGTCCCATACTGTAATAACTCCTGCTATAAAATATTTAAAAGCTTACCGACCTCTGCACCGGTGGCAACCTCTTCTGTCGCTCCAGACATAACCCCCAGCATGTGAAAGGAAAACACACACAGCTCCCTGGTGCAAACCGCTGGCTACAAACACACAACGTAGAGAATACTGTCGATGAATTACGGCTCAGTTTTACTGAACAGCTGCTCAACCACCAGTTAATTATTTATCGAGAGCTCGCACCTTAAGCATGGGCCCATTTTGAAACACGTGCCGCTCGTCACAAACAACACAATATTCATTCAGTGTTGGGATCCTCTGCTCTGCATACCTCATTATCTGTGCACACAATGAAAACAGAGGAAAAGTAGCTTTCTAAGAAAATAATTGGAAATAAACACAAACATACTCAAATGTTATGCTTAAAGTCAATTTTCCTGCTTTCCAGCTCCATATTTTGTAACTGGACTCTTAATAGTGTCACTTTCCATGATTCACAGTTGAAACTAATCATTATTTATCTTATCCCAGGCCTTGCACCAGCCCTTCAGTAGCTTCCCTGTCTTCAAGCCAACTATCTTGTGATTGGTTGTCCCCTAGCAAACACAAGTTTTAAACAAGCAATTAAATTTTTTTTAAGTAGCACCAATTCACAACAATAAATGTCTCAAAGCCTTTTATATTGCAAAGTTAAGACCCTAAATTATTCAAGAGAACTCAGGCAATCCCCTATGAGCAAGAGAACTCCAGCAGAACACAAACCATCAGATTAGAGTAAGCTTTCACCTGTACCAAGAAGCCGTGCTGCAGAGTTGGTGTGGTCTTACAGTGCCCAATTGCCTGGGATGTGAAGAGTAGCTCCATCAGCTGTTTAGTGTTAAGTTGTGCTGATGATTTCACTGCTGAGACCATCACCCTCTGTGGACGAAGGGTCACAAACACTATCACTCCATATTCAGAACTTTAAAAAAAAAAAAGGTTTCCAAAACAACTCTGGAAAGACTGAAATAAAGTCCAGATTACTGACGTCAAAGACTGATTTGAGGAAGGAGTGCTCTGCCTGCAGGAATGCTTTGAATGCACTAATTGGGATGTCTTCGAGCAATTCTGTGGAGGTGATCTGGACAATTTTGTGGACATATAATGCTCATATATTTCTTTTTGTAGCAATATGATCATTCCATGTAAGAGGGTTTAAAGTACTCAAATAATAAGCCATGGGTTATGAAAGTAGTTAAGTCCACAATTCAAAGAAAGAGATATGCTTTTCAGTGGGGAGAGGCATCAGAGCTGCAGGCAGCCACCAAAGAGCTGAAAAGCAAAGACCAGCACGCGTGGCATTTTAGAGGGTTTTATCATTCAGACAGAGAATTTGCCAATGCTCTTACTGCTTTGATAATCCTTTTGACATATATGATTTCAGCAAAGAAATTCAGGAACTGAGCCACACATTAAGGGACAACCAGCATTTTAATATTAGTGAAGTTGTAAAGGAATTTCTTCATATTACGGTAAATAAGAGTCAGGGATCAGACAAGTACATGTGGAAGGCTGCTTAAACACTGCAAACAAGCTGGGCCTGGTTTTTCACTACATCTTTTATTCAGTTCCTAAAGTTATACATGTCCTCAGTGTGTGGAAGAATGCTGAAATTGTCTCTGTTACCAAATTCCAGTCACCCCAAAGCCCGCAGTGATTTTCAACCAGAGGCTTTGACCTCAATCTTAATAAAAATCTTTGAAAGACTGTTTGCGTATAACCTTCACAGAGGAGTCTAAGACTCCACACTCACTATTCTTAACTTGCTCCTCAAACCCTTGGAAGGAGACGGATATCATGTCAGACTCTTTACTGTTTACTGATTTATCTTCTGCATTTAACACCATTCACTCATGTTTTACTTTGTAGACTTTTACATCCATTTGAGTTAAGTCATAAACTGGATTTTCTAACAGAACACAGACAGTGAATGGGCTTCTGTTTGGCCAAGTCAGTCTGCTGGTTCACCACAAGGGTGTGTCCTGTCCTCCTTGCTGTTTATACGATGCACGAGCATGTGTCAGAGCATGTTTGAAAGGACAACCACTTTAACGTATGCAGATTAAATGCCATTATTAGTCTTTTGGACACCAGCCACAGATCAGTTATTGAACAGGCGCTTTGAAGAGTCTGATCTCCAGCTCAACATATCAAAGACCAAATGAAAAAAATCCAGCACACTTGATGCCACAAACATTAATGGTCATACTGTGTAATGTGTGCACAGGGATTATTACCAATGCAAGATTTAATTTTGATAGTTTATTTTGCTTGTGGAAACTGCTCACCTTTCACATCATTAAGACACTGTTTGATGGATCTGTTATTGAGTTAGTTTTAATTTTTTTTTTTTTTTACTCTGTGTATTCCAGAAGATGGCAGAGCATCAAATTGTGCACACATGTATTCCACCTAGTAATTCATTTTAATTGGAATCTATTCATTTAGATTTTTAGCCTTTTTGTGCTATTTATAGCCTCAGGGTTTGAAGTTGTTGCTTTATTGAAGCCTGGAGCACTCTGTCTTTTTACCTTTTTTACCATGTATATGTGAATATAGTTTTTGATGTCTGCTCTATTAGCGTCAAAACAAATCTACCTAAGGGTATCAATAAAAGAATCTGAACCTGAACCTGAAACACAGTTGCAGATAGAAAATATGTAAACATACACCAATTTTCCACATCGATGTATTTTGAAGTATATTTCCCCCCACCTTTCCGCTGGGCGTGTAGGTGAAGAGCTCTCCGATGGGATTCTTGATGGTGTAGGACGTTGTATGATTTGTGAGACGGTTCAGCTTCATTGCTGGTAAAATGATCCGGCGTCTTGCAGCCGGTTCCTGGAGCTCCTTTAGCCTGCTGATTGTTAGACAGGAGTGAATAGACGCATGCACTAATAGATTCGGCCAGTAAAACAGCTGTGTCATTTAACTGTGTCATACTTTGATAGTGGCAGCCTGGTGCTAAGTCTTGCACAAAATTTCTTGATGGTTCCACTTGGCCTGAACCAGCTGTGACTCCTCTTCTGCCCAGTTACAGCGTTGTCGTTTGCAAGGTGTTTCCACACCCGAGATATGAAAACTGTGAGAATACTGGAGAACAGAAGTGAAAGGTTGGCTTTTACACAATCTTCAGATGAACTATGATTGAGACAAAAAGGGTGGATGTGTCCTGTTGGAGCAGTTAATCTATGAACACTCACTTCTGCAACTGTTTCCCAAGACTGAAGTTATTATTAGACAGCTGAAAGACCTCAACTGAAGGTGCTGCAGTGAAAAACATCACTTGATCAAGTGTCACATTGATTTAGACTGAAGTGAATTCTGCACGTGGATGTATTGTTGCTGCTCACCAGGTCCATCCAGATACTGAGACATAGAAAACTGCAGACGGATAACGACTGGCTCTGATAGATTAATCCTCCAGGCTTGGGCTGCCACCTCCTGTGGACACATAAAAGATTTCAACACTTTCAGGTGTGATGCAAATATGTCACTTTAACCAATGCATGTGCAGTTGTGGTCAGAAGGTTCCAGACATCCATTTGTCACAGAGGCACAGTCACAAAAGAAAAATGTGGTCTCTTCTATAGATATAAATGTGATAACATAAAACATCTAACTAATGGAAAAGCGTATTGCATACTGTCCCCAGTATGCATAATTGGAACATGGTTCATGTTTTAAATTCACAACATTGTTCTTTAACTTCCCTTCAGTTGATTACGATTTGCCTCTCTGTGCTTGAAAATCTGAGTTATCTGGAACACTGGGCACACCAACAGTAATGATGGTACTGATATGACAGTGAAGAAGTGTTTAGGACGTCAAACGATAAATCAGAAAGTTACATTTCTGTGGTGACTACATGCTCTAGCAGGATAATGACCCTAAACATAGATCAGAAGTGGTTTCGAGACGGTTAATTCAAGATGAAATTAGGTTAACTTATAGATCCAAAGAGAGCTGATCAAATCGAGAACATGCGATTACATATTAGCTGCACTTCACATAGAGATAGTACCCTCAAGTCTCTGTCTGTTTAAAAATAGTAATGAATTACTTAGATAAATTGGTGAATAGCAGATAAAAATGTAATTCACTTGTAAATTGATGTAAATCAACTCACATCTAAAAAGTTAGCATTAATTTTTAAGTCCACATCCACATCATCAATTGACCCGTACTCCCTAGGAGAAAAAAAGAAGGGAAATTATGAAAATGTAGTTTAAAAAGGATCAGGGATCACTTCTACTAAAAGCCATGAACAAGGAGGGATGTTCAGAAGTTCACCTGACAGAGACTGCAGAGTCTGAATACAGAGTCCTGACTGCCTCGATGTCCCTGTCCAGCCAGGGGTGGCGACAGAAGTCAGCATCATCCTGACTCCACAACTCCCCCTATGAAGCATGATGAAAGGAAGTTACACCGTTATGACTCCAGTGTATAAGATAGCATGTACTGATACAGTTTAAAGCTGATTATGTGTGATCTGAACAAGCCAGTTATTGTGTATTTTTACTCTCTAAAGATTTATTTGAGTAATGCTTTAAAAAAAACAAAAACAAAAAACATGTTCCTCAGAGTAAAATATCATTTGTTGGCTTTGCTTAAATACACACAAACTCACTGCAACAGAAAGATTAAGAAAAAAAAATTTAAATAAATCAAGTATGTGAACAAAAGTGGATTTCAAGAAGTGTGTTTACAGTGTAGACAATTTTGTTTGCATTAGTGTGAAATCAACTGTATTATCTGTTTACGACTGCTTAAAAGGAGAAATCATTGTTCCTGCCAAATACTTTTATCAAGCTCTTGAATGACCATGCAATGCTTTGTTTGTTTGTTTTTTAATTATCTTTTATATGCAACAATATTTTATCCTTGAATGGTTTTGAAAATGCTACAAGGTTGTAATAGGAAGACACTGAAACTGATGTTTACTTGGATTCCACACAGGATCTCATCTGCATCAGCGTCGTCGTCACTGTGGCACTCCTCCCACTCCTGGCACTCCTGTTGGGTTGACGGGAAAAGCTGCCAGTCAAAAGATCCTCTAATTTACAGAGTTAATTTAAACCTTCTATTAACCCAAACAAAATCAGCTGGCCCTGCTGCTAAGACTCACGCCTCATTTAAGCCATTTGCTATGATGAAAATGCAAAAGCAGCATATATACCACAGTGTGATGCAATTTCAGCAAGAGACCAGCAAGAGAGGGCTTCAGCTATTTACTTCTTTTTTGTCAGTATATTTGCTAACTATGTTTTTAATTGATTTCCTTGTGAGCTTGTAGACTCATCGTGTCTTTATATCTTTTTTTTTATCAACAATCAACAAAGTGTCCATTCCTCTGTGACTGAAACACTATTGGGAAAAACATTTGTGGCTTAATTAGTACAGTTACTTCTATGATGTATAAATGAGCATCTTGCTCTGAGTATCTTGAACTATGTCGAGATAATTGCTGTTTCCCTGGTTTTAGTCTGTGCACATACATTGAGTGGAAAAGTAAATAAAACAACACATCAACATATTTTGCTCACAAGAGTAGAGCACGTGTTTCCTAATGTTAATGATACAGCTGGTACGAGGTTACAATCTTACCTTTCCTTCAGGAGAATGTAGCAAGAAAAAAGGATAGTCCATTTCTGTTGAAGGCTCTGCTGGCGGTGCCTTCTCTTTTCAATAGCAGGAAGTCCCACATGCCCAGCCTGACTTCTTGGTCACATGACTGACTCCAGACACTGGCAGCCTGATCACTTTGTGCAGTGAGATGAAAGACTGTAGATGTGGATCTGTTCCTATATCTCTTTAAGTATCTTATGTAGCACAGGTAGTAACCTAAAAGCCAGGCGCATTAATCAGTGCCTGGAGTGATGAGAACAAAGCTCCCTCAGATGGAAGATGGGTAAACAGGTGATGTTTGGCATTTATTAGCCTTGTTTTCTGTCTGCTGTGTTGCAAACTGACCTTAATCTGCAGTTACCCTTGTTAGCAGTCACCTGCTGCTCCACAATCTGGTCAGATTAGACACTTATACGACTGCATACATCTGTGTACACCTGCAATAAACAAGTGCTTTTCTTGGGGTAATCCACTTAGACATGAATGTCTAAGTGTCCCCTGTATATTTACAGGGGATGGAGACAATAGTATAAATGTCTCATGTCTCATACAGGAAAATGGGGTTTGGTACAGACATCAAACGCAAAAATGACAGAATAATCTCATTATTTTTATACACCCATCGTTACAGGTAATATCTTTCAAATAAATTGGTGATGTAATTAAGTAAATGTGTTTGTGAAGAGTCCACTTTTAAGATTATAACAAATCTGATACAGATTTGGGGAAAGGTCAAAAGCTAGAACTGAACCGAGAGGAATGCTGTCATATCTGGTAAACATTTTACCCACTAGAATAGCTCAGAGAACAAAATCTACTTAGTAAAAAAATTATCCAGATAAACAAATACTATCTACACAATCTACTGACACCATAGACATTAATTTTACATGAAAGTAAATACAATAGTTACAGTTAACAAAAAATAACTGACTGCAGTTTCAAATCTTTTTTTTTTTTTAAAGAAAGATTTTATCTTGGAAGTTTCGTTTGTATGGTTTGTAATCTGTGTGACACCATGATTATTTTTGAATGTGAGCACATATAAGTTGTACAATAAGTTGACACTGTGACAGAAAAGTCACAGTTCAGCAGATTGTCCACAAGAGAGAGCTGCTGTTGAGTTGTTGAGAGAGAGGAAGGGGGCAGGTTATGGTTTATGCTACATGTTTTGCAGTAAATGTACAAACGTTAAACTGCAACTTTTGCAACTTTTTGAAACTTTAAAAGTCACTGCTATGGCTTCTCAGAATTTTATAGGTTTATAAGTTTTATGGGCATAGAGACTTGTTTGACATACAGTAGGTAAAACATGTTTTAGACCACACGCACAAAAACAAGAAACCACAAATATTTTTGAAATCTGTCAAACATCTGTTTAAAACAAACAAACAAAAATTCACTGAACTAAATTCATGTTTTTATACCCAAATGTGTTCCGGCGTACCTGACGTCTCTGAGAAGTCAAAAATTTGTCAAGCATAATTTTCGAGAACTACATAAAATACTTTCTTTCTGTTCAGGAATACAAGCAAATAAAAATTAATATTGTTTTTAGTGCATATTTTTCTGCTTTTTAATCAATATATAACAACAATAATTATATTTTAGCAATTTTCCAAATATCAGTTTGATTAAAGAGCTTGCACATACTGATTGACAGAAACAGAAACAGAAAAAATGATTTTCATAAATTATTTATTATTATTTTTTATGTCTCTTCCTTTTCCGTGTTAAGCACATTGAGTTTGCATGTAATGAAGTGTCCTATATAAATCAAATTGCCATTGTCATTATTGTTAAATTAGGCCTTTCACTGGGTGGTGGTTTAATAAATTTGTTAACCGCTGCACGTAGATTTCAGGACAAAGTAGGGTTTGCAATTAATTTACAATTTTTTAACAATATCCACATATATTGTTAAAAAATGTGGAAAAAATAGTGGAAACAATGTAAAAGGGTACAAAACCTACTGCTCTGTGATCTACAATATTACAAAAATGAACAAATTTACCCATGTTGTTGTTGTGATGCTGTCTCTGCTTGAATGCAGTAAGATTGTATCATTGTTTGAGCTTTTAACCCATGTGTAATCTGGAAATCAGTGGTGCATGCATTTCGCTGCTTCTGGCGGCTCCAGATTTATCCACATATAGATGGAAGGTCAGTGAAAGCCAGTTTGGAGCCAGCGCTGTAATCTCAGAGGATTACGCTATTCACACGCTGCGTGAATATTTATGAGTCATAAATGAGTGTAAAATTTGCATACTTACACCCAGTTTAACAGACTAGAAGACCCTAAAGGGTTTAAGCGTCATCCTTGTAGAGATCAGGAAGCCTTTCCTTTCACTTATTTCTTTTTCTATAAAAAAAGTGGATGAATTTAAAAATCATCTAAGGTGTTATACATGTGAATTACACAGAAACATTGTAAAGAGAGATTAGAAATTACTGGCCTACTGGTTTAATAAAACTCTGGGGAGTGTGAAAATATGTGCTGAGCACAACTCCCAACCAGTCGTGGCCCCTCCCTGAGCCTGGTTCTGCCGAAGGTTTCTTTGTTGGCATTTTGAGTTTCTCTGGTTTTGTATTTTTAATTATTCTTGGTTTCATTCTGTATTCTGTTTATATTGTTTTGGTCAAGTTCCTGTTATCGTGTCTTTGGTTAAGAAGAGCTTATTTAAATCCATTTATAGTTACATCCTGTTCATCCTTTCTTGTCTCAGTGTTTTTTCTCTCTCTCTGTCATGCTGGTGTGTCTTAGTCTGGGTCTCGGTTTCATCTCCTGTCTTATTTTGATAGTCTCTTGTCTTGTGTGTGTGTGTGTGTGGGGGGGGGGGGGGAAGAGATGGGTGTATCCATGACCGTTTCTGTTAATGAGAGTGTGGGGAATGAGTGGGGGGGTGGGGTGGGGTGGGGTGGGCTGCTTTTAACCATGTAAAGCACTTTGTGCTACAGTTTTTTTGTATGAAAAGTGCTTTATAAATAAAGATTGATTGATTGATTGATTGATTGATTGATTGATTGATGTTACCACACAATTACAGCATGTGCATGTGCATGTTAGATTTAGCATTTCTGCGCTTGCCAAATGAAGGAAGTTGAACTATGACAAACTGATTATTTTTGACTTAGTGGTCTTTTAAGGTGAAGATGGAAGGAGTAGAGGTAGTGAAAGAGAACTGGAGTCAACTATCTAAAATAATGGACACTGCGAGATGAGTGAAAAACAGAGTGCAAATAGGGCAGAATTGGGTGGAAATGAGTATCAGTGATAATATTTTACAGAAGTATGACAGCAGGAGTAAAAAAAGGTGGTTTACAGGATGCTATGATGTGTGGTTTGGAGACAGTGACACAGACAAAAAGACAGCTGCAGGCTGAGCTAAGGATGTTGGGATTTTCATTTGGAATGATCAGAATGGAAAGGATCAGAAATGGTCTGAACATGTGCAGAGGAAGGATAGCGGATATATTGGACAAATGAGGTTGAAGATTGAACTGCCGTGGATGTAGTGAAGCAGGACATGCAGAGGGTGATAGCGGTGGTTGGTAGGGACAGGGTAAGATGGAGGGAGATGATCCACTGCAGCGACACCAAGAAAAAACAACTGAAAGAAGTCCTTCAAGGATTTGAAACAAATTTAAGGTGGAGCTTAGAGATGAAGTAAAAATGAGCCATGAGGAGTTTGTGTAAGAATTGTGTAATAAGTCACTGCTCAGTTAAATTGAAAAGTCAACAAAGGATAAAACCTGAAATAATAATGGGAAAAGAATACACAATGCAACAAAACAAAATAGAAAACTCTTAAATGCATTAGGACTATGAGAGATTAAAAGAACAAAGTGTCTGAGCAAGGTAATGAGCTGCCACATGCTGCCAGGACAGCTTATTGCTTTACATTTCTCTAGGATGTAAAACCGTTCTTTCAAAAGGCATTTCCCTATTGGGTGTTTTGATTATTAGCTCTGGCGAGGGAAAGGGATTTCTCGACTGGGTTAAGAGCTCTTGAATGTGAAAGTCATAGTATATGACTCACATATTCATTAACCATTTGGTAACCTTTCACGCCCCGGGTGGAGCTCATGTGTCAATGTGGAAGACAGCACTGGCGGGGGGGGGGGATTTTTCTGTGAGTCTTAAATGCAAGTTGGTGGTTCTCAATATGAAGCCACTGGAAAGAAGGGAAACATCAAAAGTTAAACTAAGTTGAAAAAAAAAAGTAAGGACAATAAATGAGAGTCTGTGGAAGCCAATGTTCTGACTATTATTAAACTGAAGTTGGGGGTTGAACCTGATTAAAAACTAAGCATCAAAGAACAGAAAGCAAGTGTGACCTTATATGATGAGACTACATCTATTTTACAGCACAATTAACACACATTACAAAGCAAAATCATAAGTATGGACCATCTTCAGATCCCCCCGCTCACCTGGTCCTGGATCACAGATTTCCTCACCAACCGCCTTCAAACAGTGACTATTTCATTCCCAGTGTTCCAGATCTTGCATTCGCAGAATCATCATTTTCCGAATGGTCTTCTCCGTCTGTCAGTGTGTCAGTTTGACAAGATTAAAGACCTCAGCAAACAAGGTCTCCATCTCCAGTTCGTGCAAATCCATACATGCATCATTATTATCTTTAAACAACAATTATTTTAGTTAAACAAAAAAGAAATTAAAAAAAAACTCTTCTGCCTGGTCTCGTGCCTCTGTGTCTCTGTAACACAAATAACGAGGCGCCATTTTTCTCATGACACCACCAATCAGCTCGTGTTTACTCTCAGAGGGATTTATCAGGGTTAAAAATGACAAACGGGATTTAAAAGGAGGGAACATATCAATATTACAAAAATACAAAACCAAAACAAAATAAAACACCGGCCCACTTTAACCCCTGGCTTTGGCACATCTCATCTCTTTTTATGTGACATCTCCTGGTGATTAATACATGAACAGGACTGCTTTCCATGTGTTACTGTTTAGGCTCAAATCAGTTTGAAGAGTGCGGGGGGTGGGGGGCTATGAAAAAATGGACGCGCCCCTGTCCAGTGAATAAATTATAACTTGAATGTGTTTGAACTCAAATGTAAGGAATAGAAAGTACAGATATATTCGTTTAAAAATGTAGGGAGTAAAAGTAAAAAGTTGTCAGAAAAAACTAGTCAAGTAAACTATACATACCTGAAAATTCTACTTAAGTACAGTTACGAAGTATTTGTACTTCGTTACTTCCCACCTCTGTTCAGGCCACTCACACACGGACTCTATTCACACTAAGTCTTCCAAGCACTTTGCAACTTGTTCTCTAACGCGTGCCTTTCTATAATCTTGTTTTTGTACATATCCCTTATGACTGCATATATTTCTCCTGGTTCTGAGGTTAATTTGCCAGATACGACATCAGTGGTCTTTTGCACTGAATTTGTGCTGTCTCCGGGCCAAACAGATGATGGTGTCATGTTTGAGGACTCGGCGGAAGCTCTGTGATTAAACTGTGAGCTAAACTTGCACCTGTGCTTTAAAGCGTAAACTCTGTATAACTCAGAATCTGGCAAACCTCCGTCTTTTTATCTGAATATTTTCCCCTGAATCTGAAACAACTGTCAAAATAAACATTTAACTCAAGCATCTCTCCACTCACCACTATTATCATACACTATTGCCCTCACCGCCCTATATCCTATGTCACTCAAAGGAAAGTAGTCCCGGTCAGTTAGAGGCATAAAACCGGTCGCTGCGACAGGACTTGTGGCGCTTTGGTCCCTGCAAAGTTCACTTAGTAGGTGAGTAACAGCAGCAGTCACGCTATTAAAAGTGTAGGAATGTAGTATATTAGCTGTGTGGAAGATCAGAATCAGAATGTTGGTTTTGCACATGCAATCCCTTAGATTTATTTGGTAATTATGTATATTTGTAGCCTGGTAGCTGATAATTAAGCAGCTAAAAATCAAATGTATTCTTAGTGAACTGCACGTTTAAAGAAACCTTAATGTCGCAATAACATTTATTAACGTTCAAATGTATCACCTTTCAGTCAGTGATTTGGGTTATATTGGCTTGGATCAGTTTTAGGAAGTAGCTGTTACACTTGTTTATTTTATTAAATTTTTTGCTGGTTTTGCAGACAGCAAAGGGATTAATAAGGACTTTGAATTACTTAAATAATGAGTTAATAAAAATGTCTGTTGCTGTTTGATTATGACGTTGATGTTTCTACAGTCCACAAATAGCCTCAGCTGACTGTTATTTTAGGTGAATACAAAGGGCAGACATATGGTCTCAGCCCACCCACCACAAATCCATGCACTGCCCGACAACACACTTTTATCAAGCATGCCGCACTCCTCCAGGCTAAACAAGTGCAAGCTGAATCACATAACTTTTACTCGTCTCTATAATGTGGGCTTGTGGACCAGCATTACACTTCAGGCAGGAAACATTATTTTTTTCAGCCTCCTCCTCAAGTTTGTGAGGCTTTTTTTGTGTATGTGAATCAGCTTTAGCCGCTGTCAGAAGTGATCAGCTCCTCTTCTTTAACATACACTCATGCTGGAATGTGGGAGAGTGCAGATATTCAGCCTCATACTGTTGTCCTTGCTTTTTGTGTCGGCTGTTCAGTTAGCCAAAACTGGACTGCGAGAGGGTTGAAAGTCATCCACAGAGAGGTGGAACAATTAGTTTGTGTTGAGACTCTTCTTTTCGTATAACATATTTTTGGTCTCTTTTTTGTTTGTACGCTCTTTTTGATATTTTATTGTCTATATAAATTCTTCAACTTATTGGTTGTAAGTGCAAAGGCCATTGTGTCACAAGTAAAAATATTAGATGCCCATGAAAAAAACAGGAGATTTTCTACATAACCTATGCTCAGTGCCATACACCAGAGTCACCAGGGCCCCGGTCGATTATCTTTCATGTTTCTTTCCCTCTCTCCAAGGTCTTTTCCTGCAGACACAGATCCAGCCATGTCGAAGCCAAAGGATACAGGCTCCTCTATCATCCACACCCAGCAGCTGCAAGCTGCTGTGGCAGACACCTTTATTGAGCACATGTGCCTGCTGGATATCGACTCTGAGCCGGCTGTGGCTCGCAACACTGGCATCATCTGCACAATTGGTCAGGCGCATTGCCAAGGCCCATTGATTTATGCTCATTATGTGTACAATCTGATTATTTTCTTCATGTATCTGCATCGAAAAAAGAAACACGACCTTGGTGCAAAAATGTGATCATCTTGGGCCTGTGTCTCCCTGTGTTCATTAACTGTCTCGATGCAGGACCTGCCACCCGATCTGTGGAGAAGGCCAAGGAAATGATCAAGGCTGGGATGAACATTGCAAGAATGAACTTCTCCCATGGCACACATGAAGTGAGTGAAGGGTCAGAAATACTTTCTGCCAACATCTTGAGTTCCTTATTTGTTTCACATTAAATGTTCTAACCTGCTAAAGCCCTGATTTCACAATCAGAAACTGTGACGTCACAGATTCCAGTAAAGCTACATGCTTGTCAGTGCAAACCCAGATAGCAAGTCAATTTCTTTGCCCTTTACAAGTGAGTCGGTGAGGATTTACCCTTTACTGCAGCAACAGTCAGAGTGACATTACTCTTGTGGCCTGGTGACCGTCTGTAATGTGATCTTTGAGCCTCCTCTCGCCCCCTTTGGCGCTCGGTCTGTCTAGTAGCTTGTGAACCCACTGTATCGTGGCCAGCTCTTCAGCCGACATTACACTGTTGACCCCTCGCCTTTAAAAGTCAAGCCTCTTTCCCTTTTTCACTGTCACCTGAGTGGATGAGCCGTCAAATGTCATCAGCTGTAGCAATGAACACCCACAGTTAATTTTTGTATCTTGAAAGGTTAAGTGTGTTAAAAAAATTTTCTCTCCAGTTTAACTCGACTCAAAGTGGCTCAACAGCAGTCAGTAAAAAGACCTCAGTTTTAGCTGTACAGCAAAGTGAATGTATGATTTCTTATGAGGGGAAAATACATTTGACCTCTGTGTTATTGGTGTCACAGTTGTCAGTGCAGCTATAAATAGGAGTCACCCCCCCCACAGCAACAGTATGAGGAGAAGGCATGTAGAGAAGCCAGTGACCAAGGACAGTAGTCAGTATTCACATCACTGTTTTTGTTCAAGTGAAAAATACATTCATACCTGTCATGTACCGAAGTGTGTGGCAGCTGTTTATGTACAGTTCAGCTGAACAATGTCTTCCATTCAAAATATCTTGCACTTATAAATAAATACATAGTGACATAACCAGCACTGAGGCGTCACCTGTTGCTCTACTAACTGAATTTAGCTGTTTTTAAACAAAAGGTTTAACAAATGTATAAATATTCATCTTTAATATTTTTGTAACCTTTTTAAATTTGTTGTTAAACCATTGCAAGATCTTTTTAATATAACATCTGTTGTCATGCAGTACCATGCCGAGACCATCAAGAATGTCCGCGAGGCAACTGAGAGCTTTGTACCTGGATCTGTTGACTACAGACCAGTGGCCATCGCTCTGGACACCAAGGGACCAGAAATCAGGACTGGACTTATCAAAGGCGTGAGTTCTTGCCAGATTACCGCAGCTCAAATGAGGCCAGTGTGAGCAACTCTATCCTCAAGTCACTTCTCATTGTTTTCAGAGTGGCACCGCTGAGGTCGAGCTGAAAAAGGGTGAAACCATCAAGCTCACGCTTGATGACCAGTACAAAGACAACTGTGATGAGAAAATTCTGTGGCTGGACTACAAAAACATCACTAAGGTTGTGCAGGTTGGAAGCCACATCTATGTTGATGACGGTCTGATTTCCCTCAAGGTTAAAGAAGTCGGTAAGAGCACAAACAATTTGTCCGTCCTCCTTTCGTTCTGCCTCCAGCAGCTGAAATATTTTTTCTGTGCTTCCTTGTAACCGAAGGCAGCAACTACTTGATTTGTGACATTGAGAACGGCGGCATGCTGGGCAGCAAGAAGGGCGTCAACCTGCCCGGAGCTGCTGTTGACCTGCCTGCAGTGTCTGAGAAGGACATTCAGGACCTGCAGTTTGGCGTGGAACAGGGTGTTGACATGGTCTTCGCCTCTTTCATCCGTAAGGCCGCTGACGTTCACGCTGTCAGGAAAGTGCTGGGTGAGAAGGGCAAGGACATCAAGATCATCAGCAAGCTGGAGAACCATGAGGGCGTGCGCAGGTGGGTGGTGTAGTGTGCAAACAATCACAGCACAAGTCTGTCTTTTTGATGGTTGAACTTTTTTTTTCTTCATCCCTTTTTTTTTTTTTTCTTTCTAAAAGATTTGATGAGATCCTGGAAGCTAGTGATGGCATCATGGTGGCCCGTGGAGATCTGGGAATTGAAATCCCAACCGAGAAGGTCTTCATCGCCCAGAAAATGATGACCGGCAAATGCAACAGGATTGGCAAGCCAATCGTCTGTGCCACACAGGTCTGCGATGGGAGCACAGATTGGTGTGAGTGCAAATAAGTGTTTTTCTGCAGACATGAAATGATGCAATCTGTCTCTTTGTTCACATTAAGATGCTTGAAAGCATGACCAAGAAGCCTCGCCCTACTCGTGCTGAGGCCAGTGACGTTGCCAATGCTGTGCTGGATGGCAACGACTGTATCATGCTGAGCGGTGAGACGGCCAAGGGAGACTACCCTCTGGAGGCAGTGCGCACACAGCATTTGGTAAGATGGCTTCAGTGTAAATGTGCTCAATGTAACCATCTTTAATACCAATATCAAAAGAACACACCAGAAGGTTTTTGAATGTTTGATGTGAGAACTCCTCCTGTGAAGTTTGCCGCTGCCGCAGCAGTCATACTCAGTCAAATTGTTGTGTTTCGAGCCTGTGAGGAAGCTTTGATTATAAGTATAAAATCCCTCCCCCAACTTGTTAAGGTGTGTGGTTTATCTTACATGTGAATCTTGAGCATTTGCTGCCAAACACATAGTTTTTCAGCAACAGAAGGTTCACATGATTCAGATTAGACTTGCTCCTCTGTGTGCATTCCCTTTTATCTGAAGCTGCTTGTTCCACTTTTGCACTCGTTATTGTCGTGTCTTACTTACTAATCGTGTACCGATTATGTAAAGATGGTGTGAACTGTGTGCCTTGAGTCCGGCAAGTTTATGCCCAGAATATATAACATAATTTTGTTCACAGGTTCCATGAAGACATATCAGTACAGTTTAATGATAGTGATCAAGGCCACGAATGTTATCCAAGCTCAAATCCAGAGAAATTCAAAAAAGACCGTAAACATAAGCGCTTCTAATGTCTGTCATGTACGTTACATTTTTCAGATCAGGTATAATTCAGTTCAGTTAATTTTTTCAATAATACGAAGAAAACAGAAAACCCCAACAATCATATGATCCCCTTTGGGGACAGTGGGAAGGAAAAACTCAGTTTAGTCCCCATATACCAGCATCATTTCCCAAATGCTACTAATACAAACAAAAGCACTAGAATTTTAAGCATAGTTTCAAAGATAAAGACCATCTAATTAAAGTTTGGACCTTTGACCTTCAAGGTCAAAAAAGGTCAAAGTAACCTGATATTTAGAATCCACATATCTGATTCCCTATATGCGTATATGTTGTAAATACAAACAATGGCAGTAAGAAACGTAGTTATAAATTGTTCTGATTCGCATTATTATCACTTTGACCTTCAGCTCAATCTGTTGGCCTTTAAGGAAAGGTCAGAGGTCAAAGGTGACATGACATCTCTGCAATCACATTGGGTTTTACTAACAGCTTGTTTCCCATTTCTTCAACTTTCTTTGCCCATCGCTGCTCCTGCACTCCATCTGCTACCAACAGCATCTCCTCTTGTCTTCTGCGTGGTGTGATACAGCTCAGCTTGCATGTGTCTGCAGTTCACAGCAACGGTCCCTGGACGTCACGGCCGTGGCTTTTGTTTAGCTTGATGTTTCACTTTGCTTTCAGGTATGAGGAACTCTGCACTAAGCCTAACTTTGGTCTTTGCTCCCACAGCTCAGACTAGCTGTGTATCTACAGTCTGACAGCCACTGTAATCTGTTTTCATTTATTCAGATCGCCCGTGAAGCTGAGGCAGCCATGTTCCACAGGCAGGTGTTCGAGGAGCTGCGTCGCCTCTCTCATTTGACCCGTGACCCCACAGAGTCCGTCGCTATTGGTGCCGTCGAGGCTTCTTTCAAGTGCTGCGCCAGTGCAATCATTGTGCTAACCAAGACTGGCAGGTGAGACTCCGGGAACATTTCCACCCAGCAAATCTCTCTAAAGCTGAGTCATAATATCCTCCCGGCGCCCACTCTGAGAGAAGAAACTGGGGCATTATAATATTTTTCTTTCCTGCTGCCTCCGCTTCTTCTTGAACGCAAGCCCCCAGCTCGTTTGAAGTGTGCCAAGTTTCTCTGCAATCACAATCTGCTCTGCCCGTGACCTTTTTGAGATCTGAACCCTGACATTTTACAAGTTAATTTTAACTCCCTAATCGTTCTTCTCCACTTTGGAGTTCATCCTCCCAGCACATGGCACTCAGCACATACAGTCAACTGGGCTGATTTCATAATGATAATCCTATGAAATAACGTGGGCTGTACTTAATACTTTTAAAGAGTGATTTATATGACTGAACTAAATTATCTCCTGACTTTGCTGTTCAGATCAGCTCTGTGGAGATGTGTAGCATCTTTCAGCTCAGTGTTGGTTGTCTCACACCTTTTGCTTTGCTCTGCTCTTATTGGTGGGTTCTTTCTGCCACAGTAGGTGTGTTCACAGCATGCTACCTACATAGTGTGAAACAGCAGATAGTTAGCAACAGGCAGGTAAACTAAATAAAGCGTTTAGCTGCTAGAAAGCCAAGCATTTTAATCAGGAGTTGAACTAAAAGACAGATTGAGAATAAATATTAGACTTAGATTAATAACACTCATTTAAACTTCAAACGAATTAATATTTTGTTCCCTAACTTCTAAAATAAATAGCCAGCTATTTTATAACTGCTCAAAGTTAAAAGCTGCAATTACGTCAGAGTGCAGTGACTTGTGCCCGTCACCCGCAGGTCTGCTCACATGCTGTCGAGGTACAGGCCCCGTGCCCCCATCATTGCTCTGACCCGCTGCGGTCAGGCCGCCCGCCAGGCTCACCTGTATCGTGGTATCTACCCTGTGCTCTACACCAAGCCTGCCAACGACGTCTGGGCTGAGGACGTGGACCTGCGTGTGAACTTTGCTATGGAAGTTGGTGAGTGTCAGAGTTAAGAGGATGTTCTGGAAGTTCAGTAAAACTGAGCAAGAGATTTTTGCTTGTTAACTTAATCTTTTTTTTCTGTATTATTTTTTTTTTTAACCTCTTTTTGTAGGCAAGCACCGCAAATTCTTCAAAACTGGCGACGTGGCCATTGTTGTGACCGGGTGGCGCCCAGGCTCTGGTTACACCAACACCATGAGGGTTGTCCTGGTGCCTTAAACTTCATCAAAAGATATCAGTTACTACTCCCCCTCTACTCGTCTGTAGCCCACCTTCCCTCCATATTGAACTTTGTTACTGCTTTCAGAAAGCTCTTCTGTTGATGTCTACAGACTCCACGAATCCCTCCATGAATAAATGTCTCATTCACAGTCTAAATCCTGCTGCTGGAGACTAAACTTTTTAGTGGCAACCCTTCTGGTGAACAAAATGAACAGCATTGCTTCTCAGTGCACACTTTAGAAGTGAACTGGTATGACTGGGTTTATATCCATTAAAAGGAACGATGTGATCAACTTTGACTCTTGTAATCACTGTCACTGAGTCAGCATAATCAAAACAAATAAGAACAAAACTTAGTCAAATCTGAAAAAGCGGATAAAGTAAAAATAAACTACTAAAAAACACACTTTGGCAAACATTTACTAGCTGTGTTAAACAGAACTGCAATAACAAAACTTACTTCCATTTAAACCTCCCACTGTAAACAGGCCACTTCCTGGAAAGCAGCCGTCCAAAGGAAAGCACAGGATGGTGTCCTCTGCGCTAGAGTGACAAATAACTTGATAAATAGTTTTTAGGATGTAAGCTGTAAAAGTTGACAGTTCAGAGCAACAATCTCAAATCTCTACCTGTTTTAAATGTGTAATAAGTGAACTACTGTATCTAGAAATGGCAAACACAATAGCAACTACAAAGAAATGTAAATTAATTGCTGTCTTTTTTTTCTGTGTTTTGTTGCTTTTTCAAATCTTAGTCTGTGCTTATTTATTATTTCTAATGAGGCAAGAAAAAAAAGTATAATTTAAAAAATAAGTGTCAGTTTTTCCACTTTATGAAGAAATCAGTAAAAATATATTTTGAATAGTGGGGGGTGGCGGAGAATTTGCTTTTCTCTTAAACAAAATTGTTTTATTGAATTTTTTTGTTTTTGTTTTTTAATGTGGATTGCAAGTTTGCAAAACACGAAATTACTGTTAGAGTTTCAAAGTCGATGCCCTCCTTTGAAATTTCCACACTTCCCAAAGCCATCAAGGGGATTGGACTGCTTTTGGTGGGCTGCTGGGTTAGGGCCATTGTGATTGGCTGGATTAGTTGTAAGAATGAACAGGAAGCTGCTAGAATTAAATATCCAAAACTATAATAGACAAATTATAGGCAAAAAAAAGAATCTTCTATTGGATGTTTTCTCATGTGATTATTTCTTTCATAGTTTTTACATTTTTGATTAAATTAATGCTCATCTTTAAGCATTAACTGAGGATATCAGATATCCAGAAATCTCCACTGACTGGTGTTTCATGATTTTTAATCCCTGAATACTGCAAAGTGTTGATATAAAGAGAAATATTTATAAATTTAGAGTTACATAAAAGGACAGGAAAAATTAAGTAGATCATTATATGATAATGCAATCTTCCAAAACCAGCTGATCTAGTGAAGTTATTTAAGGATATGGAGCATCAGGTCTGTCAGGTCTGTTAATAACACTTTGCAGTAGCCCTGCATTTAAAATCTCTGTTTACTCACTAATCCAGCAGTTATCGCTCCATGAACGTGGTAGATAATTTCTTTGTATTGAGTAGATTATAATCCTGGCTATTTTCATTGTTGGCACCAGACACCACCATTCAGTTCTCAATTTCTAATCCGGCTTAAAGTCTAGAACTTTGCCATCATTTATTATCAGATTCCCCCTGCGTGTCACACTCTCCTCCTGGAAGGAAATAAACGGTTGAGGTGAGAGTAATTAACCATATGTCATTTTATTGCATTGAATTTGGAGGCTTAAATAAAATGTCTGTAACATACAGGTGACAAAAGAATGAGATTCGATGGCTAAAAGGCAGCAAAATGATAAATAAATATATGAATGGATGGTTGGATGAATGACACCTCCTACACACACGCACACACACACTTTTAAGTTGAATGCACTCAAAATAACCTCTAAGCAAATGCCTGTGGCAGGCGGTTGGAGGAGAATAGTAATGAAGGATTGATCGAGCCCATTGGCAGAGGCTGGCTAGTGTCTGATGGTATCTCTTTCTTGGGGAACTCAGAGTCATTGCAAACCTCAGGCTCACCAACCAGGCAGCTAAAGCCACTGGACAGGATCCTCTGATGGTCCGACCTGCCGACCGGCTCGCGGCTCAGTTTGTCACCGGCTGCAGGTCCACAAAGGTAGACGCATCATCTAAACACGTGAACTTATTAACAAGTAGGAGGATTTAAGAGTCTGGTTTTAAAAAGTAAGTCAGTTGATATACACGTTATTGATTCAGCATAGCATCACAAAGCAGCAATTGTTCAACAACACATGTCAAATCTTTCAAATATTGTACAATGAAAGAGGTAAATATGCAGCAATATGACCCATCAGGGGTTCTCATTGATCGTGAGTCCAGGAAACTGCTTTTAGCCCTTTGACTGGTGCAAGAAACATTCAGAGCAATCTCAGTGCATCGCTGGTTTCAGGATGTTTTGATTATCGACAATTGCTTTTTTTAAAAATTCAGTTCCCTTGTTTTAATGAGTCTGATCTCAAATCAGAATCTCACTCATTGATACAAGTGCTTCGATTCACAGTACCTTTGCATACCAGTAAAAAAACAAAATAAAAGAACACACAGATTATTGCATACTATGCTAATGGCACACAAACCTCGGCTCAGGTGGATGTTTTGTACCAAAGTTATTGCCAGACTGAAATAAGTTGGCATCTATTGTGAAATCCGTCATCACCTTCATGTTTAAACACATTCAAAATGAATCCCGCTCCTCCCACTCACGCATTTTCATTACATTCATTACTTAGATGTATTTTTAAATACTATCTGATCTGTGTGACCCATTTGGGTGTGCAATATTGCTGGAAAGCTATCTTGGAAGACGTGCCATCGTCAAGCCTTCAGGTTATTTCTGAAACGAGCAAAGTGCACAGTCTGTCTCTCCTCACATCTCTTACGGAGTAACCCTGCGTTCACACGACGCTCTCAGCAGTGGGAAAGGATGTGAACAGAGGACAGCAATTTTTTTTTGGTTTTGATCATAACTGAATACGGTTGTGGACGACGTTCCAACTAAACAGGATGTGGCTAAAAGGTTACACAAATTGCCTGGACGATGGGGTTTTAAACAAATACAAATCACAGAGTGCGGTTAGAATATAATACACGGAACAATTGATACTTTCATGAGGTGTTACATATACCCATCAATACAGTTTGGATGTTATTAGCATTTTTAAAGACGCAGTATCCTGTAAAAAATATATATCTGCCACTGTCCATTATCAAACTCGATCCGTTCACTCTGGTTAAAAACGAAACCACTGAGCTCCAATCTGATTAGAATAGCACACCCTCCTACTTCAAAATTTGACATAGTGGTTAAAATGATGCCAGCTGCAGGATATCTTCCCTTCACTCAGGCATTAAAGGAGGGTGTGTCTAAATCTCACAAATTGGACGGGAGTTTGGACTGTTTGTGTTCCTTCTCTAACATTTTAGCGGGAGATCTAATGGGAGGAGAGTGAAAACCAACGGACTGGTGCTGAGGCTCAGGCCCTGAATGTGTCCGACTGACAGGAGTGGCTTGACCCGGGATTGGGGTGTAGGGTTTACTGACAGCCATCGGTGAGGAGAAGGGGCTGGGCGCCCCTGCTACACCCTCAGAGGAGCCGCTTATGGCCAAAGGCCTTTCCTGGTGTATAGAGCTGTGAGAGCCTGAGATAGTCTTTATTTCCTGGGAAAAGAGATCCACCGAGGACTCTGCCCTCTGTTTGAGGGTACAGGCCACCCTGGCAGGGCATGAGGTCTGAAGGGTTAGAGGACTATGAGAGTCCGCGGTGCTGGGGAGCTCACTCTGGCATACTGTCCTTCCCCTCACGGGGCTCTGGACGCTGGGACTGTGGACAGGAGGCGTGTAGCAAGGCGAGGCCTCTGCAGAGCCATACTGGGCCAGGGAGGCGAGGGCTGAGTGCTCTGGGAGAACCTGCGGGAGGAAAACAGACTGGAGTCCTGCCAGGCTGTGCTGGGCCAGAGAGGCTGCGGCCCCGGCTCCGACTGCAGACACTGGCTGATTAAATCCAGCGGAGGATTGGGTGTTGGTGATGAAGGGAAAATGTGGGAGGTTCAGGCCACTGGTTCTCCTGCTTGCTCTGTCACTGCTGGACCCCACCTGCTGTGAGGTGATGTGGGAGGTTTGCTGCAATTGGCTCAGTATGGGGCCGACTGAGCTTGAAATAAGAGGGGTTAACGTGGCGGCTGAGGGGGCCGGGAATCTCCCTGCTAGCCTCCCTGGTGCCCCCTGTTGGAGTAAACCTATCGGTCGTGGTGGGGTGGTCATAGCACCGTGAAACGGCTGGGAGTGGAGCTGAGCGGAGCAGGTGTAGGAGACGGTGGCCTGGCTGATAGGAAACACCGACGCCATGCCAGAGTGGGGAGGATGGAGCAGAGGCTGGTGTGTGTGCAGAGGGGCGAGGGGCTGCAGGCTGCTGGTGAAGATGGGCTGAGACGTCAGTGTGGGTGACAACGGCCCACTGGAGAGTTGCTGTGTCCTGGGGAATGCTAGTGTGGCAGTCTCAACCTCAGATCTAAGGTTGGCAGAGCTAGCGGGAGAATTGGGCCCTGAACCACAGCTACTGGAGGCGCTGGCTCCAACATGTACTCTCTTTGAATGGCTGGACGGGTCCTTCACAGAGCCGGGACGTGGCACCAGAGGATGGTGGAAGAGGATTGGAGGAAGCTGGGACTGGTGGGCCAAGGCCATAGCAAGCGGGGTGGTGGCAGCCGCAGCCTGGAGCGGAGCCTGAACCAGCGGGGCCCAGATGACCGGGGTGGGTGACGGAGGAGCAGGCGGACGGTTTATACTCGGCGCAGTGCTGGTTTGGTTCAGCTGAGTGCATTGGGCCATGTCGCGGTCGTGTTGCACTATTCTTTGGATGATCTCACTCTCATGAAGGTTTAGTGTGCCAGAACTTTGGTGATGCTGAACTTTGTGCTGAAGAACAGAGTTCCTCTTCCCTGTTAAGAAAAGAGAAAAAAAGGCCGTGATGCACTTTTAGCCCCTCCCCTTTTTTCACAAATGACATCCTTAGACATCACATCAGCACCACACGCTGAAGAGGAAGAATTAAATATGATTGTATAACTCAAAAATATATTCATCAATAGTGCGTCCATGCAATGCAAACACTTTTAAATGATGTATTTCTTATTTTGCACACAAAAGCTCCCACAGCTCCTCTCGTATATGGGAGTAAAAAGGCAAATGATACCTCTAGAAAATGCAGCCTGCTGTTAATACACTGCACTCACAATTTGACAGATATTATCTGACAATATTGGCTTACCAGTTTAACAGTGCAAATTTTGTCATATATATTTCCATGCTTTACAATCTCACACTCTGTCACAGTGGGTCTTTAAACAATGTAGTCTCATCGTTTACAGTAACCCAGCACTGGTTGTAGCACATGTAGCGGAGGAGCATCATGGCTGAGCAAACAGTGGAGTAAAGTCAGTCACTAAGTTGCAAACTAGTTTGTTAAATATGCTTATGTAAAGTTAATCTACAATGATCCAGAAATGTTCCTTGACTTCTAACTAACATACCAACATACTGCATAAATACACAGTATATAAAGATATCGCAATGTTATACAGCATATGTATCACTGCTATATTGGTTCTCACTACTTGAAAGACAAAAAAAAATGTTCTAGGCCTGAAAATCTACTGTCATTCTTCCGCAGATCAGCATATTTCAGTTGAACTTACTGTTTCCAGACCTACTTTTACCCTGAACCTTTAAACCTACCTTCTCTGATTATATTATGTCTCCAGATTAGACTGGAAGCAATCAGAAAGTTAGGAAAATGCCACTCTTTAGACCTAACCATCTCTTTTAGGTTCCAATCCAACTGCAGACTGCACAAAAAATACTCTGTTTGAGTTTAGTTTACTTAGTAAATACTTGCTTATAGATTTGCTGGAGTATAATTCACTGGTCACTTTATTGTGTATACCTGAATAGCTGCTTAAAAATGCAAATATCTAATTAACCAATCACATGGCTGCAACTCACCACATTTAGGCACAGATGCCTTGTAAAGACGACCTGCTGAAGTTCAAACTGAGCATCAAAATGGGGGAAGAAAGCTGACTTTTAATCTTGCATGGTTGTTGTTGCCTAAGCCGGTCTCAGTGTTTCAGAAACTGCTGATCTACTGGGATTTTCCCACACAACCATCTCTAGGGTTTACAGAAAATGGGCCGAAAAAAAGACTAAATGTCCAGTGAGAAGCAGTTCTTGTTGATGTCAGAGGTCAGAGGAGAACAGCCAGACTGCTTCAAGCTGATAATAACCACGTGTCACAACCAAAGAGCATCTCTGAATGCATAACACTTTGGACCTTGAAGCAGATGGGTTACGTCTTTGTTAATTAAAAACAGGAAGCTGAGGTTACTCTTCACACCAAAATTGGACAATGGAAGACTGTAGAAAAGTTGTCTGGTCAGATGACTGTTAATTTCTGCTATGACATTGGAATGGTAGGTGTAAACAGCATGAAAGCCTGGCTCCATCCTGCATTGTATGATCAGTTCCGGATGCCGGCGAGTGGGATATTTTCTTGGCACACTTCGGGCTCTTTAGTACAGAGCACCTTTGTGACATAGTGGAACCAGAGACTCGCATCATGGATGTGCAGCTTACAAATCAGCAGCAATTGTGTGATGCTGTGATGTTAATATGGACCAAAACCTCTGAGGAATGTTTCCAGTACCTTGTTGAATCTGTGCTACAAAGAATTAAGACTTCCAAAGGAAAAGGGGGTCCAACCCGACCTTAGCGAGGTGCACCCAGGAAAGTGACTCTAAACTGTTTTCCATTCATAAGATTAATTAATAAAGTCTAAAGATCATGGATTAATGTGACACTCTTACATTTCAATATTATTATTATACCCTGTTTTCTATTCTTGGCTTTTGTTAGCCGCTGTGCTTAAATATGTGCCTACATCCACGCCACCACTAATAACAGATATAAAGTCCAACTGATGTTAATTTTAGTGCAACACTAAAATTAACAAATGAATTATTGATAATAATATAAAATTGGTGCCAGTAAATAGGTTTTATCTTATCTTTAAGGACTAACCTATGCGATCCAGGCGGTCGAGCGCCACAGTCTCAAACGCCCTCCTCATCATGGGATACTCCTCCAGCACCTCGTTGAAGTGGTCTACAGACAGAGAGTACAGCCGACAGTAGTTATCTGCCCGCACGCTGGCAGTCCTCCTGCCTCGGGTCAGCAGGCAGATCTCTGCAGGGAAAGAGATGAGAAAAAAAACTTCAATTATTTGTTTCACCTCTTTAAAAGACTTCCCGCAGAGTGCAAGGCAGGTATTAACAGCAAGGATTAAATACAAGGCATTACTATGAAGTGTTATATAATGAGTCCCCCACCACCACCACCACCCACCCTCCTCCTCCTTTCAGAAGTTGTGTGACAAGCTGCAACAGAATTCCTATCTTCTTAGATCCATTCACAAAAGAAAAGTCCAAAATAGTATTATTAGTATGAGATGATAAAGCATGAAAAAGGCTGATGCCTCTGAACTCCACAGATGGAGCACTTAATGCAATTTCTGCAGCTTACAGTTTGTTCTGACCTCATCTGTCGTGCCAGATCAGAAAAATAAAATAATGCGCCATTAAAAAAAAACAGGAGGAAAAAAAGAGGCATATTTTTCAGGACAGACATATTGAGGATATAGACACACAAATACACACACACACACACACACACATACTCTGTCTCTCTCCATCTCTCTCCGCCCTATTCTGTCACTTTCTTGAATTTATTACACTTTACATCATGGGATTTCTTTTCATCTTGTGTTGGTTTTAGATGTTTTCTGTCCTAGTTTATTATTGTAACATTTCTTCGTGTTTTTAGATGTAGGGGAATAACTTGAAGCCAAATTGTTTTTGCCCTGACTGTTTTACTCCAAATAAATGCGTGACTATGAAACGTTTAATGTAGCTGCTTTTTTTCCCTTTCCTCGCTTAATACTTCTGCCGAAAAAAATCTGAACAGAATTAAGAGTTTTATGCTTCGTAGTTGACATTTAATGATGACATTTCACTTTGGTGCACAGATGGAACAGACAACAGCAGGTTGAGAAAACATAACCGAGAGGAAAAATTCTGGATTTCAGCTTTAAATATGGTGTAACAAAAAGGGGAAAACCCCACAGATGGAATCAAAGATCGCAAAGCTCTGCCCCTCTTAGTCCCGAGCGCTTTTAAGGAGATGATGTGGACGATTTTTCCCAGCTGTAATAGTCGGGGAAGTTAATCTGCCGAGTGCCTGAGCCAAATAAATCAAAACAAATCATACAATCACCACTCCTTCACATGCATTCAAACTGACCCACTGTCCACTACAGAACATATTAGCATGCAGCGCAGCCGACTTCACCTCCAAAATAAGAGCCATCGGACAACTTGGTGTCTTTGCTGTTCTTGGTCAGGACGCTGACAACGCCGTGCTGGATGAAGTACATCTTCTTGCCGATGGTCCCCTCCCTGATGATGTAGTCGCCCGGCTGGAAGACCTCAAAGCGTAGTTTGGTCAGCATGGAGGTGACGAAGTTGGGATCAGCATTGGCGAACAGGGGCATGGAGGCGACCAGTTTGCGACAGTTAAAGTTGATGATCTCCTGCAGGAAGGAGAAAAAAAGTTCACTTTTTACATTTTTTTTTTCTTTTTGCTAATACGATGCCTTCAAAAGCAAATTTCAGTCATGATAAAAGCAGGGGGGCTAACAGCTTAATGCTCTTAATGCTCTTTTAATGAGGTCCCCCGTCCTCTTCAAGCCATTACTTATCAGATTACTTGACTATTAACATTGTCAAAGTAACACAGCCATATTAGATTACATAATTAACTGTACACCATTAAGAACAAGGTTGCTCATGTCATGTACTTATACATTTGCTGCTGACGACAAGAAAACGTTTGCAAAATAAAATAATGACAATAAAAATTTTTAGAAGAATTAAAGAAACGCTAAAAAATAGCCTACAGGTCAGAATAATGTAGCTGTACGCTTATATAAGAATAAAAAATGTATTTGTCAAGAATCATCTGTTTTTTTTTACACCAGACTTTACTTAAGGGTTATATTAAACGGACAGTAAATGATTAAGAGCACAAATAACAACTTTATGTTGTCTTTAAGCATTTACACATTGTTTGCATAATGTATATTATTTAAAAATCATCTGTTGATGGCTGACCTCTCTCAGCGGTTCATTCAGTTCCTCCAGTATGCTCTCCTCGTCAAACATCTTGCCCTGATACCGGTGTTCGTAGTAGTCGTGGATCCTCTGACGCATGTCAGCAGGAAGCTTGTGGAAGGACATGTACTGCTCCACTTGTTTGTACTATGAAAAACACAAAGAGAACACTTATTAACATGATTTTAAAAATGTATATATATATATATATTCATGTTGATTAGAGTAACAGAAGGCTGCAAATGTAACGTAACCGTGAGACAAAATGCAAAGTCATGTCAAAATGAATATATTACACTGATTGATGTGTTGGCTCAGAGGTAGGAATATAATGTGTCTCATTATTTTAACAGTCAACTGTCAGGCCATCTGTGAAACCTGCCCACAGTGCGATGTTGTGACTCTGCCCCATCTGACAATTACAGTTGTGCTCTGCAGGCTGCAGCTAATAACATTAACTACTGTGTCCTTCAGCAGTGTACTCTAGCAGCAAAGCACCAAATATGGTCCATGTACCCTAACTATGCATGGTAAATCCAGCTGTAAGTGTCAGCTCTGCTTTTGATAATGCACTGCCATGTCTGTCTTTTTTGTGTCATGTTGCAGTTCGTCTGTCCTTTCCCATATTCTCCGACGAAAAGTTAACGGCAGCTTTACGCAAGTGTGTAAAACATGTTTTTGCAAACAAAAAAAATGGGTTTACTCTCCCCTTCATGATCTGTCACTTAGTGAAAAGCAGCAATATTGAAATATAAAACAGAAATCCTGCATTAAAAATCGTACTTAGGTAGATGTACAGATTAAAATACATCACACAGAACAAAAGCTCCTCTCCTGCATCTAATAATATATGATATCAAATAATAATAATATTATAGTATAGTATTCATATTTTTTATTTTTTAAGGTGATGCACATCTTACAGTTGTAATCTGCCTTTAAAGCTTATTGTTGTTCATATACATATATATATATGTATATGCAAAATACTCATATTAAATGTGGCCACAGTTTGAAGTAATGAGGTCAGCATATGTGCAAGTAATCCCTCTGACTCAAAATCGCAGGCTTCAGACTGCTGTAGCCGCTCATTATAAATAAGGTATAAGTAACTAAAGGCCCTATTTAAGCTGGAGCGAACTTAAAAAAATTATAGCTGGCAGTTTAACCTAAAACAGCACATTTTATAAACTGATGATAATTTTTTCTGTCACTTCATAATTTGATAATGTAATAAGTGAAACAGTTAAATAATATTACCCTGTGAAATGTAGTGGAACAGAAGTGTTATAGCAGAAGTAAAACTGTGGATGATTTTTCAGCAAACACCCACCTTTTCTTGGTACTGCCTCCTGGAGGAGTCCAGAGACTGAATGAGTGCAGTCGCATGCCCCACAAACATGGCAAAGCAGGTGGCGCCCACAATCATGCTGAGGATAGTGAGCCACACGTCAGCCATGCCAATAGGAGGGTACAGGCCATACCCGATACACAGCATGTGACTCATGGCCTTGAACAGGGCGTAGGAGTACTGCTGACCCCAGGTGTCATTCTGAAAGTGATGCGGAGGAGGAGAGATAAAGCGTACGGCTATCTACGACCAGCCGCTCAGGAAATATTTGATTTGGTAGATTTTTCCACCGGATGCCTCTCCTGAATGTGTAAACCACTACATTACGGAGCCATCGTACATCACGTCTAAATCAGCTTAATCTGAGCTTATGGACGTGAACACAGATGTATGTCCCAGCTGTTACAAAACATCATTTATGGGTAGGCCTGTTTCAGTTTCCGCTCTACCTGCTGTAATGCGATAATTTAAAACAAAAAACTTATTGTAAAGCAGCTCCAACAATTCTAATGTTGCCCGTGTGAAATTTTTCATTATCCTTTGGTGGTCTGTCAACAAGATTGTGCAAAAAAAGAAAGAAAAAGAAATAAATTAATGATGTAGATGCAGATTATTTAAAAACTAAAACAGCAAAATAAAGCACTGGCTTTGGTGGTGGATGACCTTTTCATAGTTTATATGCCTAAACAGCAGCATCTTCTTCAGGAGGTGTTAACAGCTTTGCAAATAAACAAAAAACATCCTATTTTTGCAAAATGTTTATTGGAAAACGTGTGACTGAAAACTGGATATGAAGATTAAACGCGCTACCTGTTAATTTAATCTGTGCTCTCAAACCGATAACTAATGAAGCTTACAGATAAATGTCTGCATGTGGTTCGTCGTGTTTTCGGGAGGAACACATTTTGGAGGCTGTCTGACTCATAAATAATCCACTTACCACCATCTTGTTCCTGGTGACCCAGCAGTCTGGGGGGAAGTCTTGCAGCATGGGAACCAGAAACTGCAGACAGCCATCCCAGTGACACAGCAGCAGCATCATACCAATCAGGTTCATGATACGCACCATGGCGCTGGCAAGGTCGTATGTCATGTGGAAAACCTGTGACACAGATTTTCAGAATTAGGGGGAGAGAGAAAAAAAAACAGAGAGATAATAAAACACTCATATCTCTTCTATAAAATGTTAACACCCATGCACGCAAACAGAGGATTTGAAATAAACAGGAGGAACCGCGATGATGGTGTTGATGGATGCAAGCGAACTATACCGAACCACACTTAATCTTCTATAGACTACCAGAGGCTATTTCAGAGCAACCATCTGTAACGTTAATGGCTGATGGGGATGGAACATATAAAAAAACAATAATGCGGGATAATATCTCTTATTGAGTAAGCTGACTGTGTGTAAGTGTGTTTAAACGCAGAGCCAACAAATTAACTCTGCAGCAGCACTTCTTTTTTTTTCCGCATACAGAGCGAAAGTGTAAGAAATCTGTTAATGAGAGAAAAACCTTAGTATGCACGGTGCCTAAAGGGGAACCTGTGCTGTTAAAAAGATGGATGTGCACATTAAACATGGAGAAAGTTTCAAAAAATGAGATCAGGCTTCAGGCAGCTGCAAACGCTTGGTTTCAGATTGAGTTTTTTCTGCCTTAATATACTCCTCCTTCATCCTGCTGCTCTTCAAACCTTCTGTTTGCAAGAGACAGCCAATGAGAGGAAAGCTGGCTTAAAGTGAGAGGATCTAAAATAGTTTGTGTCAGGCAGAGGATGAACTGATAAACTGGCTGACTGGTAGACAATGATTACTTTTGAACTGTGAACCATGCAAAGCTACTCCAGTAGAGTCTTGGAATATAAGGATGAAGGTGGAAATGAGCACAAGAGGTCCCTTTGAAATGAGAGAAGCATCTGAGAGCATGCTGCAGGTATTAATCTGGAAAATACTGTAAGAAAGTCACTAAATATCAGCCCCACTACTTGAAAGACTTAAAAAATATTCACTCTTAAGAAGCTAGAAGCTGTGAATTTGTTCATTTTTTATCGACTAATATGTTTTAGACTGTGACAAAATCTTTTAAATATCCAACCAGTCATTTGAAGCTAGCCAGTATGAGGCTATCTTCATCTACCTCTTCCCACTGGTGGATATAACGAATGAGTCTGGAGAGGCGCAGCAGCCGTAGCAGACTGAGGATCTTTGTGAAGCGGACGATCCTCAGAGCTCGGGCCGTCTTGTAAAAGTCTGAGTCGATGCGCGTCTCCACGATAAGAAAGATGTAGTCCACGGGTATGGAGGAGACGAAGTCCACCACGAACCAGCTCTTCAGGTACTTGATCTTGATCTGATGCGGGTCCAGGATGATCTCCGTGTTGTCCTCCTTGACAATGCCCGTGCGGAAGTTGAGGACCAGGTCCATGAGGAAGAAGGTGTCCGACACGACGTTAAAGACTATCCAGGGCGGCGTGTGCTCGTCCTTAAAGAAGGTGATGCCCACGGGGATGATGATGAGGTTCCCCACCATCAACAGCAGCATTGTCAGATCCCAGTAGAACCTGAAAGATGGACAGTTGGATATGACTCACACCATAAACCACAGCAGGCCAGCGTCATTACGGCACAGAAATGGCTTATTTCTTCTTATTTGATGTAAACAGAGGGTACAGTCTCCTCTAGGTCTGACTAAAACTTCTCTGGGGTTACCAAAGTTACGTTGTAGATATAATACACAGAAAAATAAAGATTTAGAGGCGAGAACATTTTGGTGAAAGGTACAAATTCATGTGTTGCCTTTCCTCTTTTCTTTTGATCAAATTTAATTTAATTTATCATATGATATTAGGTTGTCGGTGTTAGTTGTGGTCTCTGCTAAATGACCTAGTTTCATTAGAAAAGTAAACTTGCAGTAACAATGACAACAGGCCAAGAAAAGCAATTATAGTAGGAGCTCATAAATGCGATGCAATTTGGTTACTAATTTAGTTTAAAAACAGAATCTAAATAAACACATGCTGGTATTAAATCTCAGCACGGCAGAAAACCTGATTGCAAATGTCATACCTTTGTCATAAGAGCCGAGCTAAACAAATGAAAACTGATGTAAATGAAATGTTTCTGGGTGACCAAAGAAATAGGAATAACCCGCTTGTGGATTTGAAAATTCAAAATGAGCATTTTTTGCCTTTAATTAAGAAAAAAATTGGACAGAATAACTGGCAATAAAAACGCATCTGTTTGAACTTTGTATTAAAACAACAACAAACAGGGACGACCCGTGGGAACATTTCATCAATTCAAAGCCAATCGGTGTTCGCTGCTTAGTTTACACAAAACACTTAACACAAGTATGTGTGAGTATGTGCTCCAGATTCAAAGTGATTCTGGCTACTTATAGAAATGAATCTCACTGTTTCACACGGTCCGAAAACCCAGCAGATCTGTGTCCAAATGAGCAGAAACAATGTAAACAAGCAAAGAATCATTCTCTGATTCAGTTAAAGACTGGGCCAAATGGGAAAAGAGTGACACTGGTTATTGGGAATTCATTTGAATTACTCATGAATACATATTGATTTTCAAAAGTAGCAGCAGCAGTATGTTCAGTTTCATCAAAAACTGCTTAGATTGTCTGTTACTAGTCATTTACACACAAAGGAGAAAACATTTATTTAGCAAATGTTCTTATGAAATTGAGAAATATGGCTAATTGGAGTTCACCGTAAGCTATTCTGACTCTTGATTGATGTTTCCCAGCTGTTTGATGTACTCATTCTTTTTAATCCAGCTTTCTCCATTTGTCAGAGTCACACAGTAATGTGCAACTCATCCACACAAAGAGAGTGTAAGATGTGGTGAGCGTGAATGCCAGATGAGAAACCATACATGTGACAGTTCATGAGTGAGTCGTGTCAAAAAACAAAACATAAACAAATGAACAACTGATCACATGACAAACATGCAGGGTCAGCAAAAACCGCACACCAGCTGGAGGTTAAGAAACCAAATATCTCATCATCTCATCAGCAGGTATATTTAAAACTTTAGCGTTTTCTCCACGACTGGGGGGAAAAGAAAAGATATGGAGGCTCAAGCATGCCAAAATAATTTTTTCTTTTAAAAAGTGTAAAGTTATACATTCATAAATATTAAAATATACAGAATCTGAGCTTCTAATTAGCTTATGTATTTATTTATTTTCTTACTTAATTTTCTCTTTAAGCGATACATTTGTTTTCAAAGGTAAACCAAATTGCATTTTCTTACAACTTAATTATGCTTTTTCTTTATACATTTTTTCTTTTTTTGTGCAAAGGATGCAGTAGTCATTCACTGTTTGATCCATGCCAGGTTCACCACAATATTATATGTAATATTTGCTTTTTGAGGTGATACCTCCCAGTGGTTTGCTGTTGTGATGAGTTACAGGTGCTGCATTGTGTTACTGGTGATGGAAAACATTCTGGAGTCGAATGAAGACAACACGGTGGAAAGAGGCAGAGGAATCTGAACAGGTGAATGCATTTCTACCTCTTCTAGTTTACTTACACCCAAAACGTTCACAGTCACATGTGCCAAAATTCAGAAACCAGTGAGGGCACGGTGGCCATTTGTTCTAATCAGCTTTCTGTTGTTCTCTGCCAAACAAAGAATTTGCATTTCTCTCGACATCTGCCCGTTGTCTCTGCAGTGACACACTGGTCCTAATTGCGCTTCCTCTCTCTGGCTAAATCCACCGTTATCTCCTGGGAATCCATGTCATCTCCAGAAGTCAGCGCCCATCAGCCAGATGTTGAGTAGTTAGCATTACTGCTCTGCAAACGTCACTGTGCTGCAGAGCGCTGGAACAGCTGGATAATTTTATTTATTTATTTATTCATTTATTTATTTATTAATTTTTTTAAAAAAGGTCTGCAGGGGACGGTACATTGCTGACCACCCTGCTGGCATATCGGCTGCCTGTGCGCGCAGAATTCAGTCCACAAAACAGACAACTGGCTGGTGTAATCTGATGTTACCATCGAAACAAAGCTGCTGGTTGTATGGTCTGTGGACCTCAACTGGTCCAGAGACAAAATCTTGCACTATTGAGGTCAGAGTGCAACTACGTTAAAAAGCATGAGAGCAAAAAAGAGAGGGGAGTTACAAGCAAAGTGAACACAAAAAGGCTTAAAATGGTGAAAGGAGCTTAGATCAATCAGGACAGCTGAAAAAGGGATCACATTTGTACTAGAGATACTTATCTCTTGCTGCCAGAGTGCAGCTGAAACACAACAGCCTGCATGCAGCTCAGTGGCTTAACACACACCTGTACTGTGGCTCAGGCCCACCAGCAATCATATTAACCATATTTATGCAGTGTGCCAGTTCAGTGTGTCTGCTGCTGTATCCTTAGAAAGCTTTAGAATGAAAAAAAAAAACGAGCAGTTACTTGATAAAAACATCAGATTGTGTGTGCCTATAGGAAGATAACAGGAAACCGTACATGGGTTATACAATGCCTTGCTGACGGTCATGGATGCGCACAGTATGTCAGCTCACAAGCAGGGAGCGGAGCTGCCTCTTTGCTGGATTGCCACAAAATCTCAGAATAATCTCTGGTGCTGCAAAAGGCATCTGTAACTTAAAATGGGATCTGCGGGATAAAGCGTTCACCTTATGAGACCCATGCCAAGCACTAAAAATGCCTCTCCTGCTCGCACTGCGACCCAAAGTGAGCATAAAGTAACAACACCTCGTACCTCACACACGGAGTTAACAGCTGGCCGTCCTGATTCCTCACAACACACCATTTTCATTTCAATCTCTCTTTCTTTCTTTCTGTGTGTGTGTGTGTGTGTGTGTGTCGCTCTCTCTCTCTCTCTCTCTGCGTTTTTGTGGCATGTCCCCTCCCCGTCCACACCATCTCTGCTCCATTAGACTAATTGTGCTGTAATAATCTCCCACTGATGTGTGCTTCTAATATCTTGAATGGTCATGTTACCCTATTTTGATTACCCCATTTCCAAGCCCCTGCTGCACTCTGTAATCCATTGCCCTGGCTAAATGATAACAAAAAAAAAGTGTAATTCAGATGAGTGGAAAAAACTGCAGTGGCACACATCGGCATACAGCTGACTGATGAAAAATATGATGACAGTGAGCATTAAGGTTAAATGCCGGGAAAATCTTTTGGTGGTGGACCTAGCCAGAATACTGGTGTGCAATGAAATAATGCAGCATGGCTGGGAAATTTGTTAACTGTGGTTGGCTTAGTTTGTTGCACATACATGCAGAAGGTGCAAAGAGTTAATTAAGTTCTACATAACCTGATGACACCATGGACACACACATGCACACACTGGGCCAACCAAAGCAAAAGGACTTATATCCTGTGTAGCTGTCGCATTGAAATGTAATTATTATGTGATTGCAATGTTTAAAATTTGGTGTTTAATCTGGATTCGTGTTGTGTTATCGCCACCTACTGGTGGACCTGAGTGTGGCGCTTTGTGGTGCGCATGCTTTGGGGTGATGCTCAATTAAGCGCACACGTCACCAGAGACTGAAGGCTCGAGCCAGAAAGAGAACGCTGGCTTGTGTAAAGGTGGAAATATAGAAGATATGGACTACAATTGCTCATTGAATGTTCAGTAGAAAGGCGCACACGGTATGTTGGTGCATTTACTTTGTGTGTATGTTTTATTTGAATTGTAATTTTTGTTCTGCTGATGTAATATCTGTGTTTTTCATTGATCATTTCACCATAGTTTTTCACGGTGTTTGCTGGTGAAAAGAGGATTAAAATACTGGCTAAACATCAGTTGGAGCATGGCCCTTTATTCTACTTCGAACATGAAGAACCTTCAGGAGCAGTTACAGTGAAAAACGTGGCCTGTTATGGAGCGAGCAGCCAGAGCCCTGCACGCCATGCTTCCAAGACGACAGCCCACATGTGGAAGAGTAGACTGTGAGTTCTTACATCAGAGAAACGTTTGAACTGCATAAAGAGATCTAAGAAAAAGCCAAAAAGAAAATTGTATGGTGTAGATATTGTACATTTGTTCATTTATTGAAAGTGTATTACTGTGCTAATGTTTAATATTTAAGGTAGTGTACTCTAGTTAAGTTTCCTTTTATTGTTCTAAGTTGTTGGTTCAAAACATTGTAATGGAGCAGAGTACACAAGAAACTTATAGCCTTGAGCAAATACTTATAGCCTTAGAAGAAGAAAAGGCACAGTTAGAAAAGAAATTAGAAACTGAACTTGAAGATGCAGAAAGAGAAGAAATTGAAGCACGCATAGGAGAAATTCATGGAGACCTTGAAATACACAAAATAGGGCTGCCTCAGCCATCATCTCAACCTGACGCAGAGGTGAGACGAACAGACCGTCAAAGGCAACTAACAGAAAAAATGCGTGAGTTTAAACAGACAGAGATAACAAGCAAAGAAAGAAAGTTTATGTCAACATATTTAAATTTTAAGGCAGAAATTCAGCTCACTAGGTCCAAACTTAAAGAAGAATGTTCTAAAGCAGAATTAGCTGAAATGATCAAGTCAGTAGAAAAATGTGAGTTGGACCTACAGCAAGATTATGTGGCTTTACGTGCACTGACTACACCATCTCAAGATATGAGAAGAAAGATGGATAGCTGTACTTCAGTTTCTGCTGAGATGATGATACTTCTGAAAAGGCGTTATGCAGATGTTGACAAAGAGTTTGATGCATTAGCTGTAAAAGAATCACTCCTTCAATTACTCCAAAGAGAAGGTGCAGAATCAATTTATGGCTCAACTGTGTCTAGAGCTGGAATAAATAGCCAGCACAGCCATAGTCAGCAAGGAAGTCATGTATCTGCAAGGAAAGCAGAAGCAGCAGCACGACTGGCATCAAAGCAAGCTGAAATAAACAGAGAAATGGAGATATCTGCCCGGAGAAAGGAGATATTAGCTCAACAAGAGCAACTGAAAATGTTGGAAAATCAAAGAGATCTTGAGGTCATTCAGGCAGAATACAATGTATATGCTGAAGAGGAATCAAAAATGAATGCTGAAATAAGAAATTGTGAAGTAAGGAGTACTTTGTCTTTCAGTCAGCTTCCTAAACCACTTAGCAGTCCTCCATGCACCCAAGTTCCTCAGAGCACTGCACCTCCTCACTCTGAAGGTAAATTCATTCAGACCTCACAAAGTGTTCACGCCCCTCACTGTGATACTCAAGTGGGTCCAAAAGAAAGTGAGCTCTCTCTGGTGCAGGCATTAAAAGAGTCCTTAGCAATGTCTAGACTTCCAGTACCAGAGCCTTTTACATTTACAGGAGACCCACTGAAATTTGTTGAGTGGAGCACTTGCTTTAAGGCGCTTGTCGAGACAAGCTGCACAGATTCAGCCCATAAGCTGTTCTACTTGAAGAAGTACATTGGTGGAGAAGCTCTCTGTGTTTTAGAAGGGACATTTTATCGAAGTGACGAGGAAGCTTACAAACAAGCTTGGGATGCTCTGAAAAAACGCTATGGACACCCATTTGTAGTTCAAAGAGCCTTTAGGGGAAAACTAAGCAGTTGGCCAAAGATTGGACCAAAGGAGTCACTTAAATTAAGAGAGTTTAGTGATTTCCTCATTTCTTGTAAGAATGCTATGCCCCACGTCCAAGGCCTCAAGGTTTTAGATGATTGTGAAGAAAATCAGAAAATATTGCTGAAACTTCCTGATTGGGCCACAACCCGCTGGAATCGTTATGTCACAAAATTACTGGATGAAGAAAAGGCATATCCAGGGTTTGCAGAATTTGCAGACTTTGTGGCTGAAGAGGCGCGTATAGCATGTAATCCAGTTTCTTCTCTGTTTGCCTTAAAAAACACATTTGAAAAACCTGAGAAAGAACAAAAACGTCTGAAGGCCAGTGTCCTGGTGACATCAGCAAATGTCAAGGATGTGAAAAACACTACTACAGTTCAGAGCAACAGAAAATCAAAGCCCAACCTTCCCTCAACTCAGAACAAAAGGCAACTTGAGTGTATCTGCTGCAAGCAAAATCATTTTATCTATAAATGTGCAAAGTTTACAGCAATGCCGCTTGAAGAAAAGAAACAGTTCATTAGGGACAACAATATGTGCTTTGCTTGTCTGCGAGTCGGTCACATTTCCAAAAACTGTCGACAGAGAGCAACATGTAATGTCTGCAGACGAAGCCACCCTTCTCCTCTCCATGAAGATCCTCCACTGGGAGACGAACCTGAAACACCATCAGAAGAAGAGAATGCAGCCACCGTATCGTGCAGTGTGAGAGTGGGCAACAATGATTGCACTTCAATGATCGTTCCAGTGTGGCTTTCTTCATCAGCGAAGAATCAAGAGACATTGGTTTATGCTCTGCTAGACACCCAAAGCAGCAACACATTTATTGACCAAGATATTTGTGAAAAGATACGGGCAAGCAGGGAACCAGTGAAGCTAAAGCTGACAACAATGACTGACAGGTGTTCGATTGTACCTAGTCAAAGAGTAGATGGACTGAGGGTAAGAGGGTACAACTCAGAAAAGTACATTGACTTGCCACCAACTTACACTCAAGAGTACATTCCATTGGAGAAACACAGTATTCCAACTCGAGAGACAGCAAAAAAGTGGCCCCATCTACTCAGCATTGCAAATGAAATGCCAGATCTCTTGGACTGTCCTATAGCTCTTCTCATTGGTTACGACTGTGCAAGAGCTCTAAAACCAAGGGAAGTCATACCAGGAAATGATTATGATCCCTATGCAATAAAAACAGACTTAGGGTGGAGTATCGTGGGAGCCATTAAGCCATGGAAAAGTTCGATGGAAGCAGCAGGGATCTGTCATCGTGTCACAGTAAAGGAGCTGCCATCAGTCACACCTGCTTCTGTGATTAAAGCACTTGAAAATGACTTTCTGGACACAAACCATAAAGAAGAGAGTGTATCTCAAGAGGACATTCAGTTTCTAGAGATGCTGAATGAGAACATTCACTACAATGAGGAAGGCCATTTAGAAATGCCTCTGCCTTTTAGAGAACACCCACAGCTTCCAAATAACAAACAGCTTGCAATGTTTCGCTTGAAACGTTTAAAAGGAAAAATGGATAAGAACCCAAAGTACAAGGAAGACTACATAAAGTTCATGAATAGTGTCTTTAAAGATGGTGATGCAGAGGAAGCAGATGGCACATCAACAGGTAATAACACATGGTACATTCCGCACCATGGCGTGTATCATCCCAGGAAGCCGGAGAAAATTCGAGTTGTTTTCGACTGCTCTGCTAAACACGAAGGCATCTCTTTAAATGACCACCTACTCACAGGCCCAGACTTGATTAATGCTCTGGCAGGGGTTTTGTGCAGATTTCGAGAGCATCAAATAGCAATTATGTGCGATGTGGAAAAAATGTTTCATCGCTTCCATGTCAACCCAGAGGATCGAGACTTCTTAAGGTTTCTGTGGTGGAAGGACGGGAATACAGATACTGAGCCTAAGGAGTATCGCATGCGAGTACACATTTTCGGAGCGGCATCATCACCAGGATGTGCTAACTATGGCATGAAGTATCTCGCCAGGGAACAAGAGAAGGACTACCCACTAGCAGCCAGATTCATTCACAAAAACTTTTATGTGGATGACGGGCTAATCAGCATTGATTCAGTCAGGGAAGCCAAGCAGCTGGTCTGTGAAGCACAAGAGGTCTGTGCAAAAGCGAAACTGCGCTTGCACAAATTTGCATGCAATAATAAGGAGGTCATGAGCATTATCCCAGAAACAGAAAGAGCCAGCAATACCAAAGATGTAAACCTGAACTATTCTGTAATTCAAATGCAAAGTGTGCTGGGAGTAAAGTGGAACATAGAGGCTGACGTGTTCTCATTCAGTGTAGCCCTCAAAGAAAGGCCAGCCACACGCCGAGGAATTCTAGCAACAGTTGCTAGTGTGTATGACCCGTTAGGATTTCTCTCACCCTACATTTTGACAGGGAAACAAGTACTCCAGGAAATGTGCAAACGCGGAGTGGGATGGGATGAACCTATTCCCCCGACACTAGAGACCAAATGGAAAGCATGGCTCGGTGACTTGGAGAATCTAAAAAGGATTGAAATACCAAGATGCCTTGTTCCTGAGAACTTCGGCAAGGTCAAAAAAATTGAGCTGCATCATTTTTCGGATGCCAGCAGCTGTGGCTATGGACAATGTTCATACATCAGGATTGTTGCTGATAAGAACGTGCATTGTGCACTGGTCATGGGTAAAGCCAGAGTGGCACCCACAAGAATAATCACTATCCCACGCCTTGAGCTCACTGCAGCTGCAGTTTCTGCAGCTGTAAGTAACTTCCTCAGGTCAGAGCTCGAGCGGAAAATTGACGAGGAGTTTTTCTGGACAGATTCTAAAGTGACGCTTGGATACATAAAAAATGATGCTCGTCGCTTTCATGTCTTTGTGGCAAATCGAGTTCAGAAAATAAGAGACTCTACTGATCCAAAGCAATGGTTTTACATTGAATCTGATCAAAATCCAGCTGATCACGCATCTAGGGGCCTCAAGGTGGCAGATCTCCTAAGCTCGAATTGGCTCACTGGACCTAAATTCCTATGGGAAAGGGAAATTGTCACAAACCAACATTCCCCTGATCTTCTTGTTGGGGACCCAGAAGTAAAGGTCCTGAAGACAAATGCCCTTGAAGAAAACAGCTTTCTTGAGAGGTTCTCAAGATTTTCCAATTGGGATACAGCTCTTAACGTTGTGGCGAGAATTAAAAGACTTGCACGGAGAGATAAGTCAGGACCCATTAGTGTAGAAGAAAGACAAATGGCTGCTTTTGTACTCTTCCAGGCAGCACAGAGGGAAGCCTTTAAAGAAGAGCTCAAATGGTTCAGTCAAAACTCAGCTGGACTGCCAAAAACTCATAAAATGTATCAACTCGATCCTATTTTGGTAGACAACTTGCTTAGGGTTGGAGGAAGGTTGAGAAAGTCCTCAGCATCATTTGCATTGAATCATCCAGTAATCCTTCCAAAGGAAGGCATTGTCACACAACTCGTTCTTGACCACTGTCACAAGAAAACGCAACACCAAGGCCGAGGCCAAACTCTGAACAAACTCAGGGAAAGTGGCTATTGGATCATAGGTGGCAGTAAGGTAGTGGCCAAATACATTAAAGGGTGTGTCAATTGTAGAAAAGTGCGTGGGCCAGCTGAAGAACAACGCATGGCTGACTTGCCATTTGACAGAGTGGATCCTTCGCCCCCATTCACCTACACTGGAGTTGATGTTTTCGGCCCCTTCTATACGAAACAATGTCGAAGGGAATGGAAGAGGTATGGCCTGTTGTTTACGTGTTTAAGCTCGAGAGCCGCACACATTGAGATGTTGGAAGATCTCTCCACTGACGCATTTATAAACGCTTTAAGATGCTTCATAGCAATCAGAGGCACAGTCAGACAGATTCGTTCTGACCAAGGCACAAATTTTGTCGGAGCTAAGAACGAGTTCAAGAAGGGTCTATTGGAATTAGACAAGGAGATGATTTCTACTTATCTAGCTAAAAACCAGTGTGACTTTCAAATGAATGTTCCTGAAGCTAGTCACAGAGGAGGCGTTTGGGAACGACAGATTCGCACTGTTAGGAATGTCATGAGTTCTGTCCTAGCCCAAGCTACAGGAAGGTTAGATGACACCTCATTGAGAACTTTCTTCTACGAGGCCATGTCAATTTTGAACCATCGTCCACTCACTACTGATACGATCAACGACCCCAACAGTGCTGAGCCTTTGACGCCTAATCATTTGCTCACAATGAAAGAGTCTGTGCCACTTCCGCCTCCTGGTAGATTTGTAAGAGAAGATTTGTACGCCAGGAAGAGGTGGCGGAGGGTGCAATATTTAACAGAGTTGTTCTGGAGCAGGTGGCGCAAGGAATACCTAAACAGCATTAGTTTAAGACAACGATGGCATTCTCCTAAACAAAATGTACAGGTTGGAGATGTAGTGATTTTAAAGGAGGACAATATTCCAAGAAATGAGTGGAAATTGGCAAGGGTGGTTGAGGCCAATGAAGATGATGATGGTTTAGTGCGGAAAGTTAAGATCCAAATAGGGCAAAAGGAGCTGGGAAAGAAAGGTGAACGTTTGAAACAAGTCTCTTTTCTTGAGAGACCAGTTCAGAAACTAGTGGTACTAGTTAAAGGGTCTAAACTACAGTGAAGTAGTACAAGGGTTAAGAACACAAGCACAATATGTATAATATGTATAATATAAGTTTATTTAAGAAGTGATTTTTTGTAACATAAGTTGATGTTTGATTGTCAATTTATTAAAAATTACAGGATTTAATTTTGTTTAACTCATGTAAATAGAAATCCTTTGTAATTTTGGTGGCAGTGTAGCTGTCGCATTGAAATGTAATTATTATGTGATTGCAATGTTTAAAATTTGGTGTTTAATCTGGATTCGTGTTGTGTTATCGCCACCTACTGGTGGACCTGAGTGTGGCGCTTTGTGGTGCGCATGCTTTGGGGTGATGCTCAATTAAGCGCACACGTCACCAGAGACTGAAGGCTCGAGCCAGAAAGAGAACGCTGGCTTGTGTAAAGGTGGAAATATAGAAGATATGGACTACAATTGCTCATTGAATGTTCAGTAGAAAGGCGCACACGGTATGTTGGTGCATTTACTTTGTGTGTATGTTTTATTTGAATTGTAATTTTTGTTCTGCTGATGTAATATCTGTGTTTTTCATTGATCATTTCACCATAGTTTTTCACGGTGTTTGCTGGTGAAAAGAGGATTAAAATACTGGCTAAACATCAGTTGGAGCATGGCCCTTTATTCTACTTCGAACATGAAGAACCTTCAGGAGCAGTTACATCCTGCATATGCACGATATAACCACGTTTCCCTGCAAAAAATGTAGACAACGCTTTTAAAAATGTCCATTTGCACACGTTAAGCCATTTATCTGCTCAAGGTGGGCTACTGAGGCACATTTAGCTAATGATCTACCTGTTCTGCACAGGCTTACACTCCTGATTATCGTGCTGCTAATATGGCCACTATAGTTACAGAAAGGCATGCACGGGGATTATTGTTTATATCCTTAATACATTTCATGGCTCATTCATTCCAGGCAGTTTTTAAATTATTAGTTTTAACGCATGCGCAGGCCAAATGAGCCTTTAATGTGTGATAGGATCACTGCAGCACTTCGTTGTAGGACACAACTATTTGCGATTTAAAAAAAAAAGAAAAGAAAAGGGATTTCTGCACAGAAATTACCTAAAATCACTGTAGGGGTGGATTATCCAGAAGCCTGCAGACTTCACGCGTTCCCTCTCGTGTTCAACGGCCCTCTCACTGCCCAACATCCGCAGGGAGAACTTGTTGACTCCCGGCTGGAGCATCGCCCCAAACTGCCGGTGCATGAAGCCAGCCTGGTAGAGACGCTCATCTTCGGGTATTATTTGCTCGGTGCCCTCCAACTTGATGAAAGTTGACTGGTCAAACAGTGACGGTTGCCCCACTATGCCGGTCAGCCCACCCGTTGCCCGCTGCAGGGCCCCGGGCCGTGCTCACCGGGGAAACTCTCGTTGACTCCAGCATCAGCCTCGGGGATGAGGCGCCTCTGCTCCGCCAAATCTGACCCGGGGGGATGCCGTCCGGAGATGGAAGAGATGCTGCCCCTAAAAAAGCGGCAGTCCCCATTCAAGTTGGTCTTCACGGTGACGTCCCTCTCAAAGTCTTCGACCCCGGCCTCCCCGATGCTCTTGCAACTGCTCGCGGGAGACAGAGAGGACAAATGTTTGAGCCCGATACTTTTCCTTTTAGTGTCCTTGTCGCCGTTCTCCCCTTCGTCAGTCACAAAGGGCTTTTGCCCAATGTTTTGCGGCAAACTGTAGAGCCGTTTGCGCATGGAGGACTGGAATCTCTCCATTTGGAAGAAGCAGAAGAGGTTGCGCTCTAAGGACAGCCCGTGAAAGCGGGGGGATGAATCATGAATCTCACACACTCGGGGTGCCGCTGGAGGCAAAAACAGTGACGGGGGAGGTCCGCAGGACGGGTCGTATCTTATCTGACTCTTGGGACGTGCCGCTCTCCTCCGGTTCAAACATTGAGATGCGTCAACGAATACGCGGCGGCTGCGATCAGACGCTCATGTAAAAGCGCCAAACGACAAATGCATGTAAATCCAGGTAAGCTCGTTGAGTGCAGACGGGAGCGCATCAGGATGCAGCATGCTGAGCGTCGGACGTGCCGGAGTGGGAGAATGCTGCTGCTGCTGTTGCTGCTGCTGAGCTCCTCAATGACAAAGCATGATCCCCACCTCCCCCGAAAGCCTATCTGAGCCCTCTCACAGCGCAAGGTGAATACACACATGCACGCAGCTGCCCCTGGTTTTCACTGAGCGCTGACATCACTAATCCATAAGCCTCGCGCTTTCTAATAACGTGAATATTGATGGAGCTAATCTATCGGGTTGCCATAGGAGCCAGGATGGCACACGCGCTCACCCCGCCCAGGCAGGACAAACTGGAGAGGATGATTCAAGGATGCGATCTGGCATTGGAGTTGGTAGTTAAATAGTTGAGAGGATGTAATCTTAAGGTTTGGTGTTTGTGGCATCGGGCCTCACACTGAACAATCAATTCTGATATTTGCCCAACCCGGTGAATGATGTTGGGCACAAAACTGACACTTAAGTCTGATTGACACGAGTTTTACACGAGCTGCATCCTGTGTTTAAGCATGCGTGGTTGTTTGTGATGCTCAGGATGCGCAAATCTTGTGCCAATCTTGGTCATTTCTGGTAGGCAACGTGGATTGTACGTCCTTGGCACCACATGCACGGCAGCCAGAATGTGCGTCTATATGATGTGTATGGCTCTACTGGATTATCAGGGTTTTGCAGGTTCACCTGGCTATGAAAAAAATAAAAATAAAAAACAGTGCACCTGGAAAAATCTTAGGAATGACACCTGTAATCCATAAGCCTACCAACCCAAATTATTCTCTTACCTGCCTGGATTTCCCACCCAGGGTTAAAATATCTCAAATTGACCACCGGATAATGATGGTATTGCATTTTACTTTTCCCCCAAAACACTGGCATGATCCCCACTGTATAAATAACGCTGAATGCTTCATTGAAAATCATCAGTTGGGGGTTAATTAAAACTAAAATAGTGCACAAAGCTGTTTGGTCACATATCACCTGTGTTTTTTGGCAAATGTGTTGCATCAGCGTTTCAGTTTTATTAGCTCGACAAGACAGTTTTAGTTAAATGGAGAAGCGATGAAATACTTCAGCACTGGCCAACGTGGCAAATTAATTTGATGAAAGGTTGTTGACAGCTGGCTGCATTAAGGTTGTATGATTCAATCCAAATGTCACTAAAGTGATTTAAACCATACAGCAATCTCATATGGCACACTGCCAACCAACAAGAAGGGCTGAACAGTTTGTTTCCCTCGAAATTTTTCCCCACGACACAGTGGTAAACTAATTAAAATCATCATTTGTGAGCCGCTTGCACAACTAAGAGAACTCTTCTTCCACTTGATTCATTCATTTTAATTCCCTGCCATCAGTGGCCACATAACACGGGGATATAAAGTAGCACACAGGGAAACAGGTTATTCTCTTTTATTTATTTGCTGCTTGTTAGTCTCCTAAAGGGATGCCTATATACATACCCCATGCCTCATTCACTCATTCATACTTTTTCTACACCTAAGTGCTTTCTATTTAATATTCACATTCATACCCCGATGAACACATCAGAGAGCAACCTAGGGTTCAGTATCTTGCCAAGTTGTACTTAGGCATGTAAACTGGAGACTGGGGCAGCCGGAAATCAAACCACCAGCCTTCCCATTAGTAGACCTGCTCTACCTCCTGAGCACCCCAGTAGATGGGCTACAGCAGCAGAAGACGATCAGGTGCTGCTCCTGTCAGTCAAGAACAGCTCTAAACCCAAAAAGGGGTCCAACCCGTTATCAGCGAGGTATAATTAATGAAGTATCCGATGTATACTTTTTATATATATTATATACACAGTTAGCACACAATGAGCTCAAAATTTACAGAACAGACATGCTCCGTCTTAATCGTTGCTCCTTAAGATGTTTGTGCTGTCCGTGGATTCTTGTGGACACATGCAGATGGAGGTGCGGAGTTGCCATTTCCGATCAAGAACCAGAAATGATAGGTTTGCTGTTTTGTTTTTTTTTTTGTTTTTCTGAACCTCTGAACTGGCAAGCAGAGGACGTGAGGCTCACAAACTCTTGGTTCTTTTTGCAAAAGCCAGGCGAGACGGACATAATCAGAAGAAAATGGGAGAGGGGTTTTAAAGAGACAGAAGCCAAAGTAGTTTGTATTGGTGCAGTTACATAAGTCTAGTGTGCTGAGAATCATACAAAGCTTGACTAGTTTGCCATAAGAATAGAGAGATTTAAACAACCCCTGAAATACTGAAAGTTACCGCTATGAGTTACCGCTTCCACATTTGAGTAACATCGAGTATCTTTTCACATTGGAAACATTTTTTGTTTTATTTAAGTAAAAAAAAGATTCAGTTTGACAAAATACCACTTCATTTAGGTGTCAAACAATTAATAAAATCATCTATTACCCCAAAACTTACATTTAAATGGTATGTCACACTGTATGATGCTATTTTGCACTAATCACTGCTTTGTTTCACTTACCACCAAAAGTCTTTATTTAAGACAACTAATTATATGCCATTTGTGACACATGATGTTGACAACTGTGGCAGCAGATGTAAATAAAGTAAATAAATAAAATAAATAAATAAATAAAACATTAATCTCTCCATTAAGTTTGGAGAACTCTTTAGATTTGTTATTAAAACAATCCGCTGGCGTGTTTAAGAACTAGTCCATCACACTGGTTTAAAGTTCACCTGACATCCGAGAGATTAATCCGCCCGGAGGGAACAACAAATCATTTTTGTCAGGAGTTGTGTTCCCTCCTTTTTTTCCGGGTTCACAAAGTCACAGATGTCTCTCTGCTCTAGAAATGGACTGATTTTATTACTGTTTGAATCCTGCTGACATATTAATCCAGGGTGCAGCATTACATCACAGGAATTAGACCCAAACAATTAATAGAACAGTTAAAAAAAAGACAGAAAAAGTCACAGAACAATAGTTTATAATTCTCCAGCTGGTAATAGCTTTTTAAAATATTCCTGAAAGTCCATCAGGGAAGAAACTGATGCTACCAGCCAGGAGGAATGAGAAAATAGTGCCCGCCTTTGTTGTGCTGCAGCAGTTTCCCACATTTTGTGATGAATGTGCTTCCCACTACAGCTCGAGGACAACACAGGAGAAAAAATATATGCCGTATTTATTTTAAATCTAGTGAGATATCACACTTTTTTTTAAAGCTTTACAAGATAAATTGATCTCCCTTTTTGAAGAAGAAGAAGAAGCAGCAGCAGGAGCAGCAGGAGGAGCAGCAGGAGCAGCAGCTTAGGACAGTGTTTAAGAGGAACAGTTTCAAGTCCAGATATGGACTGATGTGAGAGTAGGAAGCAATGAATGGACCAAAACTGAATGAAACCAAGCACCTGGGTACAGTATGCTCTCCACAGAGTGGAGAGTAAAGATATGCCCCTTTCTTCTTCTTTCTTTTTTGGGATTACATAAATGTCTGTGACCGCTCTGTTATCTGTTATGTTTGCAGTTTCATACTATGCAAAGTGTTGAATAAAGTTTAAAAGAAAAAGAAAAGGCTTCAAAGATTAAGGACGTCTCATGTGACTCAGTTTAAATTTGCACATTGATTTTTATACCAAGCAAAGAGAACTGGTATCTAATGTACAACAAGAACACAGATCAGTCTCAGTAAATGAACTGAGATGTATGTATGCATGCATATTCCAATGATGTGCACTAAAATCATGAATGATTTTAATTTTAATGGCTGACTTGACATGTAGGTTTGCCTGTTTCACTACCTGACAACTTATAAAAAAAGCTCCCTCCACAGTGGCAGAACTACAAAGTCAAAGTATTTGACATTGCACCATAAAACAGAACTATAAACATCGGGCCCTCTGAATATCTGAATCTGCCGTTTAAAACTCATTTCCTTTCCTTCATTTCAAGACGCGACCTCAGTGGCATCCTCCATTAATCCTAAAAAGAAAGGCAGCTTCATCCCTCGGCTGTCACTCAAAGGCCTTTCACCGTGTACTATTTTCTGTCTTTTCATATCTAATCTGATGTTTGAATTTCACAGCGTAAGACTTCCAAGTACCCCGAACACTTTCCTCATGGTTTGCAGGTCTTTATTGCTCTGACGTTCATCGCCGCATTCCCCAGTTCCACTGCGACCTCCTAAAATCTCACTAGATGGAGCTGTTCTCCACTTTTGAGAGCCCATGTGACTAAGAGTACAACTCTGTGTGTTTTGCAAAGAAACTGATTTGCCAGACACGTTTGAGTTTTTAAAATATTTATTTTTAAAAATGACTCGGGATCTTGGAATTGCTTCACATGTGTCAGCTCGGACGCGGGCTTTCCTTTCTGCCCCACGTAAGCTGTCGAGAATTCATGCAGCTGTGTTGTGTGCCATCAACGCTCTACGGTGATCCTACTAGATTAAAGCTTTGTCACAGAGAAATCAAAAGCTGCAATGATTTGCAATATATTGATATGGATGATAATTGCATAGGATAATAGCCATGCTGTACAACACACATAATTATAAAATAATCCGTTAGAATGATTAGTACAGATTTCCTAAAGTAGGCTTTTATACAGGTTTTTTTCATACTTTTCAACATTTAAGTGCATCATATAATATGGATAGTCTTTATATTAATGGTGATCTGATACATAGTTATTGTGATTTAATACATACAGTACATACATACAGTAGATCTTAATCAAATTTAGAGGGACATTGCAAAGCCCTTAAATGTAATAGATACTGTCGGATAAAATGAACCAATGGTATGCAGCAGGATGATAAAACTGTACACATCTGTCATACCAGATTATGGTGGTATTTTCTTTTGCTGAGTGTCGTTTTTCCTCTAAAACACACAGTACAGATTATTAAAATGAAGCCACTCTCAGAGAAAAAACAAACCAAAACCAAAAAAAAGCCATTTCTGCATCAAACAGAAGGTCAACGTCTTGCATGCATTATTTTTAGAAGTAGTAAACATGTTAAATTAGTGGTTAAGAGGGTGGGGAAAAATAATAAACGTCAACAGCCGCATGCAGTCACAATGGTTATAATGTTAACAACTCTATAATGGTTTGGGTACCTCCTGACCTCACACCCTTACACAATAAAATCATAAGGCATGCCTCATTTAATTCCTCCACAACCATACTTTTAATGGCAGATGCGTCCTATAAACAACGGGTATGGAGTCCATTCTTGTTTACCTTCATATGGTCAATACATGTGTAATGAGACCTGCAGAAAGGAGAAGATTCAGCTCGTTAGCCCAGTGTCAATGCGATCTATTAGTATATATGAGTTATCCTGCGTGACAAAAGCATTCAGTTATTGTTTCGTATAGTCAATTTGTATTCTTGAAGGGTCTTTACCTTATAATATAAAGCACCTTGAGGCAACTGTTGATCTCATTTGGTGCTATGTAATTACACTTAATTAAATCAAATTAAATCAGTCATCTTGGGTTTGTGGCCACGGGTCTTTATTATCAGGGCTTCTCTTAATAATTTAATACTTACTCAGCAGACAGGCTGCTCAGTTTGTATTCCTCTGGCGGAGATTCTTGTCTTTGTGGTTGTTGGTTGAGTTAGTTTTCCTTTACAAAGAAGTAAAACACACAATCAGCTCTCATCTCAAATGAAGCATATATGAGGTGTTATCAAGCAGTTCTGTGATCAAATCCCTAAAAAAAAAGGAAAAACCAAAACGCCTTGTGGTGTAAATGGCAAATCTCAAATTCAAGGTTATCTTCTCATGCACCTTTACAGTTTACTCAGCAAGGCTGCTGCTTTTTGTGTTCAAACACTTGATTGGACACTTCAAATATCAAATATCAAGCGGTCTGCGTGGTGACCCATGATTTTTCATCAAGCTACCTACGCTCATGATGACACAAGATGGCACTCTTTCACAAATCCTTCATAGGGGGAAAAAAATAAATCAGGTCGGTTGATATTTGGTCTCTTGGCAAAAATTACAGAGACAGTAGAAGTGGTCAGAATAGCAGCTATGCTGGAAACTGATTGGGCATGATCGAGAAGATGATCTTGAACGGAGATGAGCCAAATTTAAATAAAGCTTTTGAACACACGTCACACACAGAAACTCGTGATCTCAGTCCTAACAACTGTAAAATGATTGTTGTCGTGTATGAAATAAAAACAGCTAAAGCTCGGCTTTCTGTTTCATGACATGAAATAAGCGCTGCAGGCTGCTAATTAACCAATTTTAACATCTGCAAGCTTGTGGTAGAAATTTACCATCATTTTATTTATAGATGAAACTGACTGATGTTGACAGTTGACTGATGCCTTGATGATGGGATCAGGGTTATTAATGGAAGCACTGACGAAAACAACTACTACTAATGTTCGCAGCCATAAACTGTATATCAAAGATGGACATAGCCAGAGCATTGTCATTTAGTCCTTTTGTCATGTCTAGTCTTTAAACCTTTAAGCCTATATAGTGCTTGGATGTCAAACTCATTTTACATCGAGGGCCGAGTACAGCCCAGTTATGTGGGCCAAATGAGTGAAACTCCACTTTCTGTCAGTCTAAAAACATTTAGCTACACATTTAATCCCTGAGATATCTTAATATAATATAAAGAAGTGCAATTTCAACAGCACATGTCAGTTTTTCTACATGGCAAATGTAAAATTAGAGAAAAATCTTGTAGGTCACTGCTTAGACTGTCCTATATATATTTTATTGGGTCACTTCTGGCCCCCGAACCTTATATTTGGCACCCATGCTATAATGTATTTCACACTAAATGGGACAATAAGATAAAAAAATGTACATCACATTTTCTCTAACACGACTTAAAACTAGTGACTGAGCCCATAAACACATGAGGAAAATGTTTACTGAGATATTAAGTCATGTGGGAACCATATTAGTTTTTGCTTCTATAGACTTCTATAGACATTTTGTTGCCCCCTGCTGGCCATTAAAGAGAATGCAGGTATAAAGCACTCTCGCATTAGATTACAGTTTTTAGATCTGAGGCTACGTCCATCTTTTACATTCAGACTGCAGCAAGGACAAAACCAGACCCAGGACCATTTATGTAAATGTTTTTTTTTAACATTTTTAAGCATAATTTTTACATGCTGAGAGTTTTTTCTGTTCTTTTTTGTGTGTGTTCCAGTGAGGTAAGTTTTTTTCCTCTCAAAAAAGATACTAGGTAACTAAAATGTAGGTTACCAGGACACCTGTCAATAGATTACTGAAGCCAGGAGGGGAAACAGGAAGAACAAAACTATGCCTTAAATAACACATCTGCCTGAAACTATGTTGTAGCGCGTTAAAAAACATTTAATGAACAATGCATACTGCCTCTCACTGCCAAACATGGGCGGCTTAAGCAGGACTTTCCTAATCCGGACAACTTGTCAGTCACAGCAACAGTGTCCAAACTTGACCTTAAAATACCGTCCGGTGATTTATCTGAAATACTAGGACATGATGCTCACCGTTATTTGTGACCCAGTTTTAGGAACTACTTCACAGTGAGCTCTACAGACTGTCTGGAGTAGATACATCATGATAATCTACAACAAAACACACATTACTTTACCAAGCTAAACAGAGATAAGGTGGTAAGAGGTGAAATGTTTATACTTACACTGGTCCAGCTAGGTCATCATCTGTGGCAGCAAGAGGAAAATATGGAGAAATGAACACCAAAAAAAATAAAATAATCGCAAAGAAGCTGCACACGCTGATGAGGTGTTTTGCTTAAAGCTGACATTTAGTGCCCTAAAAATCTCTATGGCTGCGGTTTCCGAGTACAAACTGTTACCAAATAAAAACATAGCCTAGGTGAGGTAACACAAGAGCAAACTACATATATACATATACATATATGTATGTATATGTATGTATATGTATATGTATATATATATATATATATATATATACATACATACATATATATATATACATATATACATACATATATATATATGTATATATATGTATATATATATATACATATGAAATGGATGCAGAATGAAAAGTAGCTCATGAGAACACACAAAACACACAGAGTGTAATTAAACATTACAATAAAATGCACAAGCAACTGAGAACAACAGGCAGAATTTAAACTGGGAAAAAAAATACTGTAGTCATGCACAGACAAGCAGCGCTCACAAAGAACATCTGTTCACTCAAGGAGATTAGCGAGAAGCAGGTCCATGAATATCAGCCCCGTACTGCGGTGATAACTCAGCGCAGCGCTTTCAAACAGTGACGAAACACTTCAAATTCCTTACAGTGCTACATGCCATTTCTCTGCTGCGGCGATTATGTTTATGAGCGTGATGCAAAGACATGGCATAATCATTTTATTAAAACAAATAAAAACCTAAAGTTTGGAACAGAAACGTTTAAAAGAGCTGATTATAATGTGCCGCAGACGGGAGGATGATGAGGCTGAATGCTTATTGAAATTCACGAGGCATGCAAAGTCTCTCACTTACCACAAACACAGTTTACGTTAGGCAATTTGGAAAAAGGGGAGGATGGGAGATATTAAAACAATCTTTTAAAATGTATGCAACAAGCGGAGAGAAACCAGGTCCGAGAGTTTCAAGTAAAACAATTCACGAAAGAAAGCCATCTGCATCCGTCGTGATTTGCTGCTTAAAGGCTGTACGGATTTTCGAGGGGACTATATCGCTCCCATATTCTGCAATCTATTCTGATAAAATAATAAACCGTAATGAGAAAACGTTCAAGTGCAATGACTGTAGGCGTTAGTGAAAGCCACCGACAGCTCTTAGGTGTCAGTCATTCCCTCGGTGCTACAGCTAATCAGCATGTGACAACATCAAAATTCTGTTTGAGAGGAAAAGGTTGCCCAAATACCGTTAATGCATAATATATGACGTAGCTAGACTCTCAAATGAAGTGCTCAGCGCTATCAGAAAATCGCAGGATGGCATACTCAGGTTTCACAGCTAAATTACGAGTCTCATAGTTAAGTTTGCATTAGGGACATTGCATTGAGGACACCACAAGGTCCCTGGAAAGGTATTAATAATTGAAACCGCCCAACTCCTCAACACTGCAGTATCATATTTCTCATTAATATTAAAGGCATGATATTGTCCTGACAAGGTGCAACAGTGTCTGCGTTCTGGGTCAGCCTCACTGCCTGAATTATTGAACGCGGGCACAGCGATGGGCACAGTGTCAGGCAACTCTGCCGGTGCACCTGGTGAAGAAAAGCCTTCAAGCTCACACATGACAGACCCATTAGGTATTTCATTTGTATGCTGAACGCAGCTAATCTATCCCCACTTATATTTAAACAATGGACTAATAAAACATTCCTAAGCATCATCAGCGGTGACTCACCGTCTTGTAAATCTTCTGGCTTCTTGCGCTTCTCATAAACAACGATGATGATGACCAGGATGATGATCTCAGCCAAAACCCCCAGGAGAGGCCATAAGGGGGCCAAGCGGCTGCGAACCCTCAGCACAGATTTCTCAGTAGTGTGGCCAATCATGTTGGTGGCGTTGCAGACGTACACGCCTGGATCTTCATTAATGTCCAGGTTCAGAATGTGGAGCTCTGTGTAGTTGTCTTTGCTGACGATGTAGATGCGTGTTGTGTTTTCAAAGTCCTACGAAGAGGGAATGAAGAGAAATTCAACGAATCATCCTGATGATTTGGCAGTGACAGTTTTTTCACATGGACAGTTTTTTGTGCCTTAGTTTAGATCATGGGATATTATAAACTCACCAGACATGTTATTAGGTACACCTGTTCAGCTGCTTATTAACACAAATGTCTAATAAGCCAATCACATTCCAGCAACTCAGTGCATTTAGGCTTGTAGACATGGTCAAAACGACCTGCTGAAGTTCAAATTGTGTATCAGAACAGAAAAGAAAGGTGATTTAAGCCACTTGCATTTCAGAAACTGCTGATTTACTGGGTTTTCCCCACACAACCATCTCTGAATCATCTGAAAAAGATGAGCTGCAGTTGTCTGGGTGACAATGCAGTGTTGATGTCAGAGGTCAGAGGAGAATGCCCAGACTGCTTCAAGTTGATAAAGGCAACAGTAACTCAAATAACCACTTGTTACAATCAAGGTATGCAAAAGAGCATCTCTGAACGCACAGCACGCCCAACCTTGACACAGCAGCAGAAGATCAGGTGCTGCTTTTTGTCATCTAAGAACAGGAAAAGGAGGCTCCAGTTCACATGGGCTCATCAAATTTGGATGATAGAGGGTTGAAAAAATGTTGCTTGGTCTGATGAGTCTAAATTTCTACCTCAATATTTGGATGGTAGGATGTTTTTATAAACAACATTAAGGCTTGGATCCATGCTGCCCTTTATCAACATTTCAGGCTGTTGTGGTGGTCTAATGGTGTGGGGGGTATTTTCTTGGCCCTCTTAACTCGAACAGAGCATCACTGAATCACCACCGACCTACGTGAGTATTGTTGCCGATCCACACAGTGTATGCGTCTTCTGATGGCTCCTTACAGCAGGATAATGTACCATGTTATAAAGCTAATATATTTTTAAACTGGTTTCTTGAACATGTCAATGTTCCTAAAATAACCTACACATTCACCAGATCTCAATCCAATGGAGCACCTTTGAGACGACGATTGTTTCAAGCACCTTGTTTAATCTATGCTATAAAGAATTAAGGCAGTTCTGAAGGTCTAAGGGGGTCCAACCCAGCTACTAGCAAGGTGTACCTAATTTAGTGACTAATATGATCTAACACTACACAACAATATCAACTAATATAGGAACTGCTAACTAATAGTAATTGTATTGTAATTACTAACTACTACAGTAGTTAGCAATTACAGTTACTTACACGTAAAAAGTGTGTAAAAATAAACACTAAGGGGTAATTATGTACTTATTAATGTTGCTTTACAAGCATTTGTTCAAACTGGCTTTAAGCACCAAGAGTAAATGTTAAGCCTTTACCAGGAGTAAAGGCTTAAACATCCATTTTTCTACTTCATTTTGGAGTTCAATGGCATCTTTGAAATAGATTTTTACCAATAAAACTTAGCTTTAACTACATTAATGTAGTTATACTAAAGTAAAAGTACACTGAAAAGAGTATTTTCACTTTTATTTTAAAAGGTTAGCTATTGTTTTTTTAATAAACTTTCTATGACCATGGGCTTTTTTTTTTTACATAAAATCAGACTGAAAACAACAGTCGTGCCTGAGTGTGATACTTTTCAGGAGAAAGTGTTATATCGGTGGGTGTTGTGTTTATATTTATTTTGGATTTGTTTTAATGTTTCCATTTATTGTAGATCAATTAAAGAATTGATCTACAATATTTTCCATTTATTGTTTCTGTTAATCGTAAATGTTCTTGTTGAGCTTTAATATTTAGAGTAAGTCAAACACATAAAATCCTTCCTGTGTTAAACTGCAGCTGTGGGATTTGTGGACTTTAACCTCTTAACCTTAAGTGTTCTTAATGGTGACCTTCTGCTTAGGTAGCTAGGCTGAATTACTGGCAGGAGATTTACTTTACCACCAGTTGCTGTACATATGAGACTTAGAATCTTTTTAAAATCATAAAATCTAAACATCACAAATGATATCTAAGCAGTATCATTTAAATTCATATGACATACCTTGTCGTTCCTGCGCCAGGACCACACAGGGTGAGGATAGCCCACAGACTTACAGTGGAGTATAGCGTGCTCGCCCTCGTTCTTATTCTCACTACGTTTGTGGCCTACAATCTCAGGAGCAGCTAAAACACAAAACACATTTGAGAAATCAATTTAAAAAAAAATAACGATAATAATATAATTTTTGTTATTTTTCCAAGTTGAAACTGATAATAATGCTCTCACTGTTGGCTGTATTGTTTTTAACCACATTGCACGTTTATGAAGTAATCTGAGTAAAAGCTAAACATAACTTGCACTAAAACAGTCACATGAGGTCAATCACAATTTCTTTTTTTTAAGAATAAAGCACTGAAGCACCTAGCAGGGGTCATTCCAGTAGTCTTTTTACAATGCAGAGACAAACATTTGTGTGTATGAAAGTGAACTTCAAACATAAAGCATTACATTTAATCTAGCAAGAGTATTTGAGCCAGTGTAACCATAAACTGTGTGCATTACTCAGTATATTATAAAACGGACTGCATTAATAGAAATGCCCCATATAATATCAAGAAAACTGCCCCTGAAATCCAATTTGCCTCCATTGCAATGCAACAGCAGAAAAGGCTGACCAGATTTTACCGTTGAGACATAATCCCTTTCCATCAGACAAACAAGACACCATCTGCTGCCACTGAGCCGGGCACTGGCTTGATGGAGGTGTCAAGGGCACCGGCTGCCCCTGGGCAGCCAGCAGAGCCGTTTGAGATCACAGGTCCTCACATGACAGCGATACAAGTCCTCAAGGCCATTTTTATTGGTGGCATCTCTAATGTGGCCTCAAAATTGCAAAGACGGCTTTAGGGCGCCAATCAACACCTACATTTAACTTCGATGGTGGCGTTGGCCGAAGGAGCCATGCTGAAGGTGTAGACACACATGTACACTCCAGCGTCGTCTGCTCTTGGTCTGTTCACCCTGCGGAGCAGAAATACATCTCACATGAACGCACGCCAGGCTGCTAAACACCTCTTCCTCTCGCACTCATGAAAAAAGCTGACCATCTATACCTGTACTCAGTGTTCTTGCTTGAGTCGCGCGTTTCCGGGATCTCCTCGCCGTTCTTCATCCAGAAGCTTTCCTGGGCGGTGCTGTGGGCGCTGGTCAGGTTGCACTGCAGCGTGAGGCCTTCTCCTTCCACTGGAAGCGTGATGTGTTCGGAGGCAGCGATCGACGGCTCTGCAAGACAGGCATAGCTCAGCCACAACAGAAGTAGTGGGTGAAGGCGCGCTGGAAGATGTAGAGTTCAGACACTACAGACGACTGGTCGTTTTTTCAATACTGCTCAGGAATAGTTTAAAGTGGGAGGAATTATTCTGGGCATCCCAGCCTGCTGAAGAAAAGGTCCATTCACTTTCTGGGTAGCTGGACATGAAATACACCCATTCGAACAACTACATTACCAAATATAACTTTACAGAACAAAATGCAGCTTTTGGATTACAGGCAAGCTTTGGATGAATTTTCTCTTTTTAAGAAACACTTGGTTTAATTATAGCAGGTGGATGTGTTTTGTGTGAGGCATGATGATAAGTATACATCTGTTACAGTGCAGGTGGATAAAAGCAGGTTTCACATTACAGTGACTCCAGAACAATTTTTATGAAGCACACTAATGTTATTTATACCAATTCTTTGCACTTACCACAGCTGATTTAGCTTTTTTATGAAAATATCCCTCCACTTAATTTAGAGATTAGATTTATTAGCTTAAAATGAACCCCTTACAACAATAAAAATCTGCCTCCTCATTTGCATCCCGCAGAAATTTAACCTGCCGAAGCTGCTCGCTTGAGTTGGCTTTTAAACAATGAAGATCTTAATTGGAGAGTTGGTATTCTGCTTAATCCTGATTATCTATGTCTTGTTTGCACAGTTAGACACCAGTGAAGCTCTTAATCTGTAGTCATGGCCTAAAACACAGTCTGCACACGAAGCACCTGCAGGTTTGTGCTGGCAGGTACTCAGCCCCCCTCCCCAAAAAAAGAAAAAAACTGTATAGAGATTTGACCCCCATTTTTGTCCTTTTATAAGGCAGTCTGCTGAAGAAGATACATGTCTCTAGAAAAAACACTGTGATTCTGGTGAGCAAACAAGAAACTACTGTTAGTGCTAATATGAGTCAGAAATGAGACGTGCTATCACTCTCCAAATAAATCATGGCTGTGATGAAGATGATACCAAATGCCAAATACCAAGCAGGTTACAACAATGAGAGAAAAATCACAATTATAATTAATAATTCTGGGAAATTAGAAGAAAAGAGGAGAAAAGGGAGGAAAAGAAGGAAAAAACTGGGCTCTGTGAGCTCTAGTTTGAAGGAATTATTGAAATGTGGGATGAGCATTAAAGAAATACTACTCAGCTCTGCTTATTAAAGATAACAAGAAGATGAGAGGATGGTGTTTTTTCCTCATTTCTCAGGTCTGTGGGGGAGGGTGGCACCTACTTAGGAAGCTACTGCTCCTCTGGAGAGGTATGATGGAGGCTGAATCACACAGGAACTGGGGGAGGATCGCTCTACACTGACCACTCACTCTGCAGCACTGTTATAGTGGCCTGAGCACGGATCCAGGTGGTGGCTGGATTTTGGTGGAGGTCATTACGCCGCGGGTCATTGCTGGCTCTGCACTCGTACGTCCCAGAATCGTCTAGCGTGAGATGCGATACCCCCAACACACTCACAGCATTGATGCCGTAGGCGGTGCTGATGGACACCCGCCGCTTCCGGGCGCCATCCCACAGCTGCCTGAAAGAGTCGGCTCGGTTGATCTCAGAGTACCACCACTGGATTTCGGGGGTGGGGTTACCTACCACGTCACAGTACAGCTCAAAGGTGTCACCTGTGAGCTTAGTCTCAGAAAGAGGCGATTTCACAAAGCCCGCCGGTGCTGGTGATGGTCGTTTACGGGGGCAGCGTGTCCAGAGGCAAAACAAAAGAGGAGAAACAGGTGCAGGTGAGAAAATAACAGGTTAAATTAAAACAGGAGCCAGACAAGGGACATGACAAAATGAAAAGAACAGCAACAAATGCAAAATAATGAACAGAACAGACAAATTATGTTAAAATTAGAAAGAAAGAAATGAATAAATGATAGCTGCTTAACTCCCCAATTAATCTAATCATTTCCTGGTTTATAAAATTTCTAGCCATGTTGATAAATTCAAATTAAAGTTGCAAATATCATCATTTCCCTTCATTAATTAATCTGGCACTCATTAGTTTTTTCCCCAATTGAAAAGGGACTTGTTATCAGAGGATCCTTGAAGCTAGTCTCACCACTTGTAGCCACCTCAAGGCACTTAACTTTAATTTCAGTGGTCCCAGGGATGAATAAGGACAACAGTCAAATCTCACTAAAGAAAGGTTCCTGATTTGTAAGTAATTCTTCTACTACCAACTTTGCTGTTACACAATCACTCCACAGATTTCAGTTAAGCATTATTTCTATCCACAGTGCGTTCTGAGTCGAAATCAAAGAAGAAAGAAATTGAGATTTTGGGTTCATCCGATTCGCACTCGACAAGAGCCTGGTGCAATGTGACGGCGTCTGATGCAGAGTCACAAATCAGTTCATTGACAAACAGTTTCCCCTCTGATGAGCCATCAGTCATCACATTGACAATTTTTGCTCTGGGAAAAAGAGACAACCTCAGATCTGTCTAAGCTATTATTGCTGCTATTCCTGGGAAGCTTTAATTCAATTCTTCTGGGACGTCCCTGCAAGGCTCCTCTCACTTGGTTCTGTGCAATTAATGGCATCATATAAAACTGTGCCTGGCTCGCACAGCGCTCACATCAAGAAGTCCTCCACACGACCTTGTCATTTTCTTGGCTGTATAATAAAAGTATCTCAGCGCTCAGAAAATCATGTTTATGTAATTACTGAATAACAAGGAAACTGATACAACAAGCTGCTTATAATTTTACTGGATTGAAATGTCTCCCTTTTAAATGTAAATGCCATTAATCATGGAGGTGGAAGTTATAAGCACGGTCTATAGGCTCTGCAGAGAGACAAGAGATTTATAGAAGCCTCAGCTCTGGGTCTCTGGGGAGTGTGTGGGCACATGGTGATAGACCCCCTGCGTTTCCATAGAAGCACTCTACGGAAACAAAGTAGGAAGAAGAGACAGCCAACCAGATGACACAGACCATCACAAGACAGACGATCACCTGGTTTCTGTGTCAAGCTGCTGACATCACAAGATTCTGCTGCACAGCCTGCAACTGGTTCCTGAAGACCAGCCCATATACAGTGTGCACATAAAGATTCCTTCATACATGCAAACCAGCCAATAACATGACTGAAACCTAAAGCCAGCACCTCAGCGCTTATCGCAGAAATGCTGAGAGACAGACCCTGTCAACTCCGACAGATTAGACATGTTAAAAGTGCTGCGCCAGCAGCCTCGTCCTCGCACACCACTGTACAGCACATGTCAGAATGACGCCACTCGCGTCAGGATGATTTCACTTTAGTTTTGTGTGCGTCTAATGTGTGGGATGTTTTTTTCCATTAGTGAATAATAAGCTAGCTTAATATTTTAAATTAAACATGATGTCCAAAGACAAAGTTCTCACGCAGCACTTCAAAGTTTGAATGCAACTTAAGGTCACATTCCTGGTGCAACTCAGCGAGAACGTTCATGACTGGGAATTTGAAGGGTGGAAAACGATGCTACTCCAGTTGGATTCCAAAATGTGATTCTTTTCACGTGAGCTGGGCGAGGACAGCTCAACAAACTCTGGAGAATTGTAATGTTTGTTGAAATTCTCCTGGAAAAAACTTCAACATATTATTTTTCTCTTCTGCCTTATGTGTAACTCGAAATTTGCGCAGTACGATTTCATTGTTTTATGTCATCAAACTCCGGGTCCTCTTCATTAAGGCCTAAATTATCTACACAGTCCCTATTTGAGCCACAAATTAAAGCTCCTTCTGTTATCAATGAATCTTTTTTTTTACTCACAGTGAGATGTGTTTCCTGTACTGCTGTCACAACGACTGAGGTTCACTTTTATTTTTTCGCCTCCTTTATCCCCTCCAATGAATTTTTTTTTAAATTTGTTACTTTCCATAGTTACTGCGCTTGTTGATGCTCCACTATTTCCATCGCTTGGGGAATGCCACTGATGAATGCCGGGGAAAATAAAATTGCTATCGTATTCTCATTTTGGAGTGATTTTCCTGGGAGATTTTGTATCTGGTGCAAGACAGAATTACATCATAAACCTTTGATGATGGGAGGCAACCAATCTAAAAACAAATGGTGCTAAACTCAACAGCCATAACATTGGGCAAAGAACATTTAGTTCATATTGACGTGTTAAAGAAAATAATTTGCCAATTTGCTTCTAAATTCTTTCTGAATTTTAATGTGTATAAAGCACCTGTGTGTGTGTCTTTTGTTCTCTCAATGAAATAATCGTTTGGCCTTTAGATGTCGTGTTTATATACTTTTTCTGTTAATACTGCAGATCTTTGCATTATTGGTCCTTGGATTTTTTTTACTTTTGCAGTTTTGCACTTTTTGACTCGTGTTTTTTTTTTTTTTTTTGTTGCTGTTGTTGTTATTTTTAAAACCTTTAGCCTTTCAGTTTGGTTTCAGTTCAAGTTCAGGTGTTTATTTTTATTCTTTGCAACAGCTTTAGTTTCCTCTGTTTTTCCCCATCTGTTCCTCTTTCTTGTCTTTCTACTAGCATCTGTTCCACTGTTTGTTATTCTTGTTAGCGTGGGTTTTGTCGCTGCATTTACCCTTTGTCTTCTGAGCTGTTCCCTCTTTTGCTTTGAAGGTTACCTTTCTGCCGTGCCTCGCTCTAGTTTTACTTTCGGTTTTTCAATTTGTAACAAACTGTGTTGATTAGGTTAAGCTGTGCCTCGTTCCTCACCTGTTTCCACCTGCCCATCAGTCCACAGTATATAAATAGTCCTGCCTTTCTTTTGTCCTTTATCAAAGTGTTTGTTCCTGTCCGGATCCACACTATGACACTGTGTGCCAGTTTCAGGTTTATTATTCAAACTGCAAATCCAAGAGCACAAACTGACAGCAGACGACCTCAAATCTTCTGACGAATCCAATTTAAATGTGTCTAAAATGAAGAAATTCTGGCCACAGTCCCAGTTTATGTTCCAACACATACTGAAGAAAACAGCAATTACATACATTCACATGCTGGACGGTATTAACTGCACCGTGAAAATGGTTCTAATATATATGCTTTTAATGTTTTGATATAGTTTAATAAACATTTCGAAGCACTGAAATGCAACATAAGGGAGCTGATGTGTTATAGTAACAATAATTATACTTACATGCAATCAGATTAAACTGAATTTGACAACTGTGTTGTTCAAGCATGTTAATGTTTTATATGCATCGCGGGGCTTCAGAAAACGGCACTACTTCTCTTACATTTCCCTGTAGGGATTGCCTTTGATGTTCAATATAGCAGAAATGCACATTAGAGATGAAACAATGTATCCATCAAATAATTATCAGAAAAAAAAGAATAAATGTGGGTAATTGTGGTTAATCGTGATCAGTAATGGTTTATGTCATTTTCCAGTCAAAAATACAAACCGTTCACTGGTTCCAACCTTTTAATTGCAGGATTTGGCTTTTTTTTTCTCCTGTGTGCTACTCAGCTACTCGTGGTCTAAATTTTCATGAGAAACATGTCAGCATCGTCTTATGTTTTGGAAAACTGATGAGATTTGTTCCCTGCATTTTCCCTTCTTCGTCCATATGTTGACCAAATAATTTCTTAGCCAAGTGAGAGTGATGATCACTGGATTGCTGGGCAATTAAAACAACTGATATTTAATATCCCAGGCAATTATTGTGTTTTCATTTGCTCTGTTATAATACAACACATTGTTACATCTTTTAGTTTTACATGTTTAAATATTTTCCTTAAACACAGTCATTTTCAGTCTCTGGAAATATCTACAAATGTAATGCAAATTATTTGTAATTTGGGCAGTTCATCAAGATAGCTGCACTCTTCTCACTGAAACAATAAAATCTATCATTCAAACTGAAATAGCTCACAAAATAACATTTTTTAGCTTCTGAAAATAAAACATGACTTTGATTTTCAGACTGTTTAAACGGTCTATTATGTTAACTTCACTTTAGACTCATGCATCCACAGAGAGTAGGGCTGGGAATCACGAGACAGGATCTTGATACATTGGAAAAAGAATAATTTATTTCATCTCTGCACTGTTGTGTTACAGATTACTATTGCATTAAATACCAATTCAATTAACTGGATGTCTGATTTTCCCCCCATGTGAGTCAGTTTCTTCTTCTTCTTCACTTCATTTAAAACATTAGCTCAAAGAGACGTGAAGAAGTGAGTCTGGTAAATCAAACTGGATTGATATCTATTTAGAGCATCTGTATGTTGTGAAAAAACATTGATATTTGCTGTCAGAGGGATGATAAAGCATCTCGACAGGAAGCAACATGATATACTGTTGTATTAATGTTTTGAGATATAGCTTCACATATAAGCAGCCAAATGGATTCCGGGACATGGCTGGCTGCAGTGTTTGTTAATATTCTGCGTGACCGCAATCTGAAGAAAGGAAGAAGAAGAAGAAGAAGAGAGAAAACTACAATATTTGAAAGGCAATAAAGAAGATTGATCTCTACCTCCTCCTGTCGGATGTAAAGCCAGTATTTCTAATCAGAAGTCTGAGCTTTGTCAGCTCTGATTGGAGAGGAGATGTTATGAGTGGGCGCACAGTATAGGAGGAGATGTGTAATGCAATCCTACACATGGACCACTCCGGGAAAGGCCGGAGCTCAATCCGTTCTCACTCGTCCGCACACAGAGCTCGCAAAAGGATCCAAGCAGCACTGCACGTTTACAGTATACACAAACAGATAGTGGGCTGAGAGGGGGGTTACACTGCCCTAATCGGTTTGGGGGGGGGGGATGAGATTTACGAGCCGAGGGTGAATTGGGCAAGTGGAGCTGCGCTGGGAAATCAATGCCATTCTGCAGTGCAGCACGTCTCAGCAAAGAGTTAACAGATTCACTGTTGCAAGAGGACATTAAAGCCATAGTTCCCAGTGCAGCATCTCTGCTCTAAAAATAGGAACATGCAGCAAAATGGACTGATGCTATTTACAGAGCTGCGCTTCTAAGGTCCTACATAATTACACAGGCCTGCATGTTACAAGGACCTGCACTGATGCACAGAATTATTTCACTCTGTAGAAGAGGATTTTTTTTCTGAATTCCTGAGCCGTACCCTGCCATTTCTGAGCAGACCCAAGCGTGACAGCATGTTGACTGGACGTGTGAGAGAGTGTTTGTGTGCTGGCATCACAGGTTTTAAACTTCAGTGTGGCACGATCCTACCCGTGGACAGAACTTGTCCTTGCTGCCTGAACCGCTCATGTATCGGCTCAGTATTCAGCTCCACACTTCAAAGGACATTTTAGGGACACTGCACAGGCCTCCTTATGGCTCACTACAGCAGTACAGATTGTAGCCCATTAATGATTTATTAACCCTTCTTTTCTAACGCTGGGGCAACAAGACGCCAATCGATCCGCTCTGGTGTGTGTTTCTATCAGAGTAACGTTAAAGGATTATCTAATGAGGCTGGAGGAATCTTGCAGTGATTCATTGAAAGTAACATTTTTTTAAATGCATCAAAGTCAGCCAATGCCAGTGCCTCCCTTAAAACCGCATTCTCACCATGATGTGTACCACGCTGCGTTTTTCTATAGGGAGAGCATTCCTACCGTTCTGAGATGAAACGGACTGCAGCATCAGAGCTCCAAATATCGCCACCGAGAAGATCATGACTGCAGCTCTGCGATTGCCAGGTATCATCTTCGGAGACGGTGGACGGAAAATGCCGGTAGGACAGCGCTAAGGTGACCTGCGCCGGTTATGATGGAGCGGGCTGGGTTCGCCGAGGCTCGCACCTCCAGATACTCCCCAGTCGTGTCACGTACAGAGTCAAGCGTCGCTAGGTAGACGAGCGTGAGCCCACAGAGGTGCTGCTGGCTACCTGTGCCGCTCTGCTGACAGCCCGGTGCAGATACCGAACCACCTTTTTTTCCTTTTTTTTTTCTTAACAACCCGTTACATCTTTAATCCCGCGAGATCTTGGAGGAGCGCAGAGACAAGACGTTACGTCCAATGGAAAAGTGAAGCACAAATCGATTATGTTGAAATAAGATAATAACCATGGTATTTATATGTATATTGCTAGACCTGTTTTGCCATAATTATTTAATAATTAGAATATAGTTGCGATTGTTTCTTTCTTGTAGTCAAATTAAGCCGTTGTAAGTTTGTCGCCTACAGTGTCTGCAAACCAATCAGAAGCGAGTGTTTCTCTGACACTGAATCCTTCAGCCTATATAGTATCTACTCGCTGAGCAGCCGTGTCCTGTGTCAAGTAGGTTCTCACTCGGGCTGCCTAAGCCTTGAACCCAACAGCACCTGTGGCTTTACGCAAACTTTTAATCCAATTTCTCTTTGAGCTAATATAGGGTAATGGCAGGCTGACACCTACAGCACAGAAGCACAAGTCACTTGGTCTTCTACATCATGAATGTGGGGCAAAGAGTATGTTGTCTTTTGCCTTCAGAACTGCGTTAATTGTGCTATGGGTTCAGTGAGGTGCTGGAAACATTATTATTGATCCACGCTGACATGACAGCAGCATCACACAGTTGCTGCCGATTTATCACCTGTACATCCATGATGCCAATGTTCTACACTACACCTCAAAGGTGCTCTGTTGGATTGAGATCTTGTGACTGTGGATGCCATGTGAGTACAGTGAACTCATTCTCATGTTCAAGAAACCAGTACGAGGGGATCTGAGCTTCGTGACATGGTGTGTTATCCTACTGGAAGCATCCATTAGAAAATGAGTATTCTGTGGTTTTAAAGGGATGGACAAAAGGATGCAAATACGTCACTTTACCACCAGCAACTGCCTGAACAACTGATACAAGTCAAAAAGAATAAATGCGTTTATGTTGTTAACACTCAATTCTGTCTCTACCAGACCAGGCAAGAGTATCAGTTTGCTGTTTTCAGCTGACAGGAGTGGCATTTGGTGTGGTCTTCTGCTGCTGTAGTCCATCTTCCTTCTCCATTCTGATGCTCGGTTTGAACTTAAGCAGGTTGTCCTGATCGTGCCTAAATGCACTGAGATGCTGCGATCTCACATCAAATTAAAAGAAACAATTCAAATTAGTTTTATTTATAGCGACCTATCACGACAACAGTTGCCAACACTCTATATTGTAAATTAAAGGTTCGTTTCGCCACTTCTTCAGTCAGTAATTCATTTCCTGTATTCATAAAAGAGAAAAGTAAAACCTAAGAGTTATTTCAGCTGCTTTTCTTTGTGATAATGACTTTTGGTATTCACGAGGTATGCCTGTTTAGATCAGTACATCTCTTTTTGAATTCATTTCTGTCATTTTGCCTTCATCAGCATTTCAGTGTGGGATGAGGAGACAGGAAAAACGGTGCACAGTCCCACATAAAGTGGGTCATCTGGACACCCAGGTCACACAGATGGATAACAGATTTAAAAACCTGAATATATAGGTCAAGAAACACAAGGAATGCAGTAGCACAATAATCAGTTTATATCCAAGCTTTCTCAGCCTGCTGTATAAAACTGCTGAGCTGGTTCAGTTGGTTCTGACTTTTTAAAAAAAGGACGATTTCTCGCAGTGACTTTAAAACAGGGTTCATTGTTGGGGCATAAGTGGCAGGATCATCAGTCAGAAAGCCTGAGTATTAGTGTGACTGATTTTGGCCAGTAAGTGAAGTGATGACCCAAAAGCAGCAAAGGTAGGCAAAATACAAAACCCAGATAACAGAAAGTTCACAGGAACAGCAGCAAATATACAGGAGGGAAAGTAAACAGACAAAGGTGAGGGCAAAGGCGGGTGTTTATATAAACACATAGACACGGAAATTATCCGTAGACTCACTACACTGATTAACGTGAACACCTAAAAAACAACAACAAATTCAAAACAAAACTCATGAAACCCTGGAACCTGTAAGACTGCAACAGTACAATTTGTCAGTCAACTGAGCTGAAAATCTACGGGAGATTTTGGGTTGATGTTATACACAGCGCTCTCCACCATCACCATCAAAATACCAAAACAGACCACATCTGTTAAAATAATAATAATGTTCCATTCCTGGTCTGGAGAATCACTGCAGAGAGACAGTGATGCTACTCTGGTGGTCCAACACTTTGCTTAAGCTGTTTTCAAGCATGCACTGAAACACTGAATTTTTCTAAACATTACTTAAACAGAGGTGCATGTGAGAATGTAATCCGGGTCATAATTGTAATATATATTGGACAGGACATCTGGAGTGTTCCCTTACCCCAACAGAAGTTACTATAATATACTAAACACGATACTGTTTCTCATTTTCTTTCAACCTTATAACATGATGTAATCAGTTGTTTGGACTCTTGTTATTATTTACTATGCAACAAGAACACTTCCTATCCGCCAAGACTAGCAGGGAAAATTTTAATGTTAATCATTATAATGTAATTTTGAGCTGAAACTGTATTTTCAGAAATTACTGTTTTGCAAAAGAAAGTTACTACTTGCCTCGAGTGATTCTTTTCTTTTCTTTTTATTAAAAAAGGCCAATTTGTGCTTGTTCATCATCATAACTATTCCCACATTCAGTGCCTGACACGCTTATGGGTGTATTTAACCACTATCTTTGTTATGCTTTATCAAAGTCAGCTTTCATTCACGGTGATTGCGGGGGTGGCGCTGACAATGTCAGTATTTTTTGGGGAAGCCTCAGAAGATAAGAAGTATGCAGTAAAAAAGATGATCCACTGTTTCTTGATACAATAATTATCACCATTCTTTTTACATTAGGGCATGTCTTGTCAATTTTCTAATATGCTTAACTGGCTGAAAATGTTTATTTATATATATTTTTTTAATTTACTTTTTTTGTGAAGGTGGAAACTGGATAGGGAAAATGTGACAATCCCCACACTCAGATCAGGATTTCCCCCCCTACAAAACTGAATCTGCTACAGCCTTGAATTTTTGTTATGTCAGAATTTTCTTCCACCTTCCACTTTTAGTAATTTTTGTTTTGTTATGATTGGTCCTTGTCTTCCTCCTCTCTAATACTTTCAGAAAGAAAGACAAGCAACAACTGTCAAATGGTTGCTGTGTGTGGAGAGTGGACCAAAAATGCAGGACTAAAATGCAGCTTTATTAACTAGCACCGTGATGAAGACCCGAGGGAAACTGAGGACTTAAACACACATGAGGTAATTAGGGATTATTACATCTGTGAAAAACAAGGCACAGGTAAAATGTCTGTGAAGGTAAACTTAGTCAGACTGACAGGGGAAGCAAAACTGAACATAACACACGCAGGACAAAAGACTATCAAAATAAAACAGGAAACTAACATTGAGACTGAGACATACAGACTTGACAAAGACAAAGGAAGAATAAACGGAGACAGGAACAGACAAGGAAGACATAGAAAACAAATGATCAAAACCACTAACAGAAAACTATAAGACTTCAAACATCAATCCTTACAAAAACCAAAAACAAGAATACAAAACTAAGTATCCTCTTAACTCTTCACACTGGGTCAAAGGCCCAGGACTGTGACAACAGCAACTTTGGCTTTTAACCAGCAACTTTCCACTTTACAGCTGTTTACTGTGAGTGTACACTAGATTCTGAAAGTGGTAATTTGACTGTAAATGTGCCGTGTTCCTGTGAAACGCACATGCATGCTAAGATGCTCATAAAGACGCCGTTGCCATAGTGGCCAAACATCCACAGTCATCATAGGGCTTGAGGAGCTGGTGTGGTTTTAGGTGGGTAGTTTGGATGTGCTATGCAGAGTTTTGCAGTCCATCATCTATATGTTGTAGCTTTGTATTGGCATCAGAGGGCACCTCCAAGAACACATGGAACAACCAGCAGATTGGTAGCACTCTTTTTTTTATTATTCTTTATGGTCATCTAGCATAGCCTGTCCTCCAGTGAAGGCAGAAGTTACATAAAAATAATTTATGGGTGGTGGACAGTAACAACAAATGATAAATAAAGCTGATGCAGACAGTTTTTTGTGCTTCTTGTTTGTGCTTTTTTTGTTGTTGTTTATTAATGGGCTCAAACTGAGCAACAGAATGGGGATAAAAGGTGATTTAAGTGACTTTGAATGTGGCGTGATTGTTGATACCAGATTAGCTGGCCTGAGTATTTCAGAAACTGCTGAACTGTAGGGGATTTTCCCAGAGTTACAGAGAAAGAGAAAATATCCACATCAACACATCATTGGTGTTTAGGAGTACTACACGCAAGTGCATCACAGCAAAAAAGGTAAACAAATGGGTACACATACATGACATTTAATGAAGTTTCCCTGTGGCTTTCTGTGAAGGGATGACTTGCAAACAACAACTTTCAGGGCTGAAAAATAAAGCAATAGCTGAATTGCAAGAAAACCAGTTGCATTTAGGAATGGCTCTAAGCTCATTTCCTCCCTTTTGTAACAACGCAGTATGGGGTCACTGAACTGGACCCTCTTATACAATCACTGGTCTTTGTTAGTTCCTTTTTTTCAGTTATTTGTCAAACAATGTGACTCATGTGCAGTTAATTGTACTAACAGACCGTACAAATAGTTTGTGCTCCAGTGAATGAAATTTCAGCTGCAGTAATTAGCAGGTATCTGTGAATGTACAATACAAATCTGAGTGGTTGTTAACTTTCAGTGAGAGGTGAGTAATAGTTAAGAAATACATAATGTAGTTTGAGTCCTGTGTCAGACTGGCAATCTCTCCAGGGTGTAACCAGCCTCTCGCCCCAAGGTAGCAAGGATAGGCTCCAGCCTCCCTGCGACCCTAATCGGGAGAAAGCGGAAGAGAACGGATGGATAAACTGATGATGTCGTTTGTACCTCACAGTGCTAAGAGGACATCCGCTTTCATTTAAGTGTAGGCTGGGAGAAAATAAATGTCTCACCATTTTCTCTTCTCTGCACAGGATTCCTTGTGCTCTGAGTGATTTTCCAAGAGTGTTTTTCCCTGTGAGGACGAGACCCTGTGGATTTGTATATATTAGACCCCTGGACGTGCTATTCACAATTCCTTTAGTGGTCACTTTGAAATTTGCTTCACTGTAATTAACCCACTGCTACTGAATCTGTCCCTCATCCCGAGTCCACCTGGAAAATCACTGACTATGAGAGCCACAAACAAAAAAAGTAAGACATGATGTCTGTTGCCAATGTGCAGTAGCATGCACACAGGACATGCAATTACATCTGTTTGCTGACTGTCCCTGTGAGCGTTTTTAAATCATTTTTGTCTTCATAAAGCCCACAGATCTGACAAACAAAAAAATGCTTTTTGTCTAACATTCACATACATTCACTATCTGACAAAACGCATCAGGAGAAACTCTGAGTTCAGTATCTTGCCTAAGGATACTTTGGCATGCAGACTGGAGCAGCCAGGGATTGAGCCACCAACCTTCTGTAGCAGATGACCTGCTCTACTTCCTGAGCCCAGGGGCTGTCATTAAAATCCTGCAGAATCCATTTTCTTCATTTTTCAAACACAAAAGGACATAAGTTGATTTCTTGCATATTGTTACAGAATGGCACGTCTACTAATGGAGGACTGGACTGAGCAATTATAAATAAAAATCAGCTTAACTTTACTGTCAGGAAAACAGTATGAGACAGATAGGTGCAGTGTGTCTTGTATTGCCATCTAGTGCCTGGTCAGTAAATGGCTTAAGAGCAGTACTAGAGCAGCACTAGAATCATCTTTATTCACAAAGCACTTTTCAAAAAACAATTTGGTGAAAAACAAGGTGGGGCTTGCCCAGCTTTAAAGTGATTCGCTTCTAGAGTTGATCCATGTGTGGATTGGTTGATTTTTTTTTTTAATGATTCTTCACCATTCGAAGATATCATAGCTTCACAAACAAAAACCTCGACTGAAATCAGAAACATTCAGGGTTATGCTCTTGATGTTCTCAAGATAAACATGGCAAAGTAAAATACTTTCAGGTAATTAGCACATGGCTGGTGCAAAGAAGGTTTTTCAGATTGGATTGCTTTTGTTTTTCTGATCATTCACGTTTAACTTTTTTTCCAGTAAAGACCATTCTCCACACTAGCCTTAGACATGAAACACAAATGAGCATCATAAGCAAAACGACAGTCAACAAAAAAGCAATGACATCAAGAGACTTGTACACAAACCACGACATTTTGTACGACTGTGTCTGCAGATGACGGGTCCCTTTATGTCTTATAACATATTCTATCCAAAACACTGCCTGATCCAGAGGTTTCATGGGCTGATCTCTGTGCAGCCTGGAGAGCATCTGCATGTTTTCCCTGTAAGTGGAATTGTAAAGAGCTGTCATCAGTGCCTCTGCAAAGCTATCTCTTTCGAGCATAGCGATATCCACAATCACAGCTCCTCCTTTTGCTTTGATCCTGGAGAGATTATCGGGCTGATCAAAGAATAAGGGAAGTCCAACTATAGGCACCCCATGGTAAATTGCTTCCTGAACTCCATTGGTGCCTCCATGGGTCACAAACACTCTAGTTTTGGGATGTCCTAAGAGGTCATTTTGTGGGAGCCAGTTGACTAGTAACGTGTTGTTTCCGAGGTTGGTTGGCCTTTGTCCTATATACCTCCATATAACCTTTTGAGGAAGTCGGGCAAAGGCTGCAGCAATTTCCTCAGTAACATGTTGAGGAAGCTTTGCAACTAAAGTCCCGAGGGTCATCACAATGACTCCGTGGTCTCCAGAGCTCTGGACAAATGTCTCCAGGTCATCAGGAAGCGCTTTTGAGGGTTTACATTGAAATCCACCTATGTAGACAATATTTGGCAATGTTGGACGTGGGAATTCAAAGACAAAATCATTTCTCATAAGCCATATATCAGCGTCCAGGAAAAACGTTGAGTAATCCACATCAGGCCCAAAGTACTTCATAACAACCGGTTTGTAGTTTGTTTCTGCCATGTAAAACAATGTGTACATGCCAATAATGTAACTCACCATATTCTTTATTCTCTCAGGGAAGGTCATCTTATCTGTTAACTCTGTTCCAGTAAAAGGAATGTATGCCAGAGGTGAGGGAGCAATAAGGAAGTGAGCCTCGCCTTGAATGGTCCATCTTACATTGAAAACCAGAGGAACCTGGAGCCGCCGTGCCAGCATGGCCCCGCAACCGATGCCAGGGTCAGTCAAAAGCACATCGTATTTAGCAGCATGTAAAGACTGCATCAGCTCTTTGTCTTCAAACATCTGAACGACTGTTTCACTCATTCCTTTGTGAAACTGAGTGAACTGTTCTACAACCACATTCCGGATCTGAATTTGAGTCCAGATGCGGGACCAAGAGGACGTAGGTTTTCCCTGAAGCCGGATTTCCAGCTGTTGAAACAAATATGTTTCAAAGTTTTCCTCAAATCCACTAGAGTAGGGAAGTGTGACAGAGGTATAGAGTGGAGATTTCTCACTGATGTACCAGCTATCAGATGGCCGAATGACAGCGATCTCATGACCTTTGGCATGCAGTTCCTCTATGAGCACTTTCATGTTTATCCAATGGCTTCCATCCAGTGGGAACACCAGAATTTTGCCCCCAAATGAACCGGGTGGTTGAAATGAGAGTAGCGTAAACAGGATCAAAGGTAAATAAAGCATCTTCATGACGACCCTCAGATACCTTAAAAAATACACAAAAACAAGTCAGTAACATAGTACTGCCTGATCATTTTTGTATAATTTGATATTTCTACTTGATCTCTTGACTATATATGTCTACTCCACTGCAATAAAGAGACAAACAGTGTTTATTTCATTGCAATATTTGAAACCTAAAGTTTCTTTTTACCTATTAGAGATTATAGAAGGATGCTGTGCCCTAGGATTGGGGCTCCCTGTCCTGTTTCTGATGTTTAAGAGTTGTTAGGTGTGTGGGGATTCCTCTACTAATCTTCTCACAGGAATTCACTGAAATAATTTATGTAGATTAAAAGAGTTCAAATTATTTAGTGCATCACAAAAATCAAACATCCTCTAGAAGACTAAAGAAACATGGCAAATATGGCAAAAAGAAACATATGAGTACTGTCTTTTTTTGTTTATTTATTTTTTTTAAATTTATTGTTGGAGCACCCAAATCTTAGAAACCTATGGATTAAGATATTTTGTTGTATTTAAAGCAGTTTTTAAAAAGTAGCTCAGTTTAAACTCATAAAACAGGGCTTCTTATACCTCACTGCATCAGTACTAACAGTATTATAGCATTAGACATTAACATAAATTTTATGTAGGCATTTTAACTTTGGATACTTTGAATATATTTGCTTATAATCTTTGGGTTCTGTGAGAAGCTGGACACATATGTCCATGTTATGGACCAGGCCAGGGTTTGCAACACTCTGTGCTGTGGGGATGTGCAGCTCAGACGGGCAGATGGGCATCAACTGGTCATTCCACACAGCTGGACCCACAGCTTCCATGCGGGGATGTGCCACACAACCACCGCTGGACTGCTAGTCCAGTCACACTCCCTTACAGTGAAAAAAAGCCCCTTTTATACCAGCCTGGGTCTTCATAGTTCCCAGAGAATTAAAAAATACAGAAAGGGATCCAGACACAAAACTTAAATCACACAGTAAAATTGTAATTATCCACGCTCAGTTTCACAAATAAAAATCTTGCACCAGCCTCACACTTCATAGCCACAGGAGGGAAACATTGAAAACATTCTAGAAATTGAAACTGTAATAACTGAATCAAGTTATAATGAAAAACCGGCTCCGCGTCTTTTTGGAAAGGTCCACAGCCTACATATAATACAATAGAATAGAATACAATAGCCGATCCACAACATGTGATTTGGAGTAGTGGTCTTATAGCAACAGATGTTTTAGGAGAGAGGAAATTCCACAAATGTTTTGGCCACTTTTCTCACAGACAACTCCAACTGCAGTTTGCTTGCGAAAGATCACACTGTTTAACGAAACCAAATCCAACAAAGCTAGTCCTGACAGTTAAATCTGCCATTAACATCACAATCTAAAAACAAGTAGGTGTACCACTCTATAATATCTAGTTATAGACGTTTGATCATCCAAAATTAAAATAGTAAGACTCACATACGGCTTTGTCAGTTATATACTACTAGTGATATTTCATCATAATGTGCGGATGTTTCTCCAAACATATTTACATTTTAAGCTATAGTAATACTTACCCAAATGCTTCGAGGAGGGAACCCCAGCTTCAAGTTCGCTATCACGGTTATGCAATGTTTAGTGCTGTGTCAAATCCGCCTTCTACAGTGTGTACTGAGTTGCGTTATACAAGGTGTGTACTGGACTTTGAACTTCTACTGCCAGAGTTCATGTTAGCTTGTAAACAGAACATATATATGCATGTTTTCTGCCATCTAGTGTCCAATCAGTGCATTACTGTGTGCTGCTTGATTGTTCACCCAGGCCAGAGCATTAAACTGCATGCGTGCATGTAAAAAAAAGTGTGATATAAGTTAGAAATGTCCTTATAAATGCAGTCATATTATGTTGAGATGGTTTATACGTATATAGAAGTAAAAGTTCTGAATGTTTAAACAGGAGCTGTAACTCATATCAGTGGAATAACTTGGTTTATATACACCATAACTAATTCAGTCATTATTTTTTGTACATTTTTTAACATCTTCTTGGCTTCGTAACAATCCCCACACTTAGGTCCATACACGTTCAACACTTAGGTTGAACCAGCATTTGGCCGCTGTTTACTAGAACTCTGAATATGTGGCCCAAAGAGGTGTCAGTGCACGTGAAAAACAAAATAAACCTATCAGAGAGACAGCAAAAACTTCTGAAGTGGATAACTCAACAATCTGATAGAGTCTTTAAAAAGTATGTGTCCTGGTCCGTGGGTTGTTGACCCTTGGTTCTGAGTTTTGGGACTGGTTAGGGGTTTTCTACTTTTGTTTATCCTTATATTATAGTTCTGTATTTTGTATTATAGTTATTCAGGCTTCTGTTATGGTGTTTAGGTTATGGGAGGTTGTTTATTCCCTTTTGTATTCCCATTCTGTTCCCTCAGTCTTGCCTCTGTGTTTTTCGCTTCTGTCTCTGTTTCAAGTTTGTGTCTTTTAGTCTGGGTGTCTTTATTACTTCCTGTTTTATTTTGATAGTCATTCATCCTGTGTGCGTTGTGTTCTGTGTTCTCACCTGTGATCTGTTTTCAGTGTCTTCCTCTGTTCTCTGTTGTGATCGCCTTCATCCCTCCAGCTGTATTTCCCGTCTGTTTGGTGTTCACCAGTTTAGTTCCTAGTGCCTTTCTAGTGTAAGTTGTTGTTCTGTAAATCCAGCAGTAAAACTGAGGTTAAGTTCAATCCTGCTTCTGAGTTCTGTATTTTAGGTCCTGATCCTTCCTGGCTCACACACGGCATTATGACAGAATGAAAATAGCCAAATGCTCCAAACTGAACAGCGCTTCGTAGTGATAATGGGCAATGACCCAAAGCAAACTGCAAGAGTTTCCCAAAGGCAAAGAAATGGGATATTCTCCAGTGACCACATCAGTCACCTGATCAAAGCTCTTGAGCTTAAATCAGGTGTTTTTCCACCATTAAGTACAAGACTGAATGCAGAAACACCCATAAACAAGCAGCAACTGTAAGTGGCTGCAGAGCATCTCACTGGAGGAAAAAATGGCATTTGGTCGCTTCGGACACTCACTGACTGCACAGGATTTTGAAAACATAACAGATCTCAATTGGGAAAAAAATTATACTGGATATTCATACTGATATGGACTGGGTAATGCATTAGGAAAATCAGTGAAAATATTATGCAGTAGGCTAGTCCATTTTGCCAAAATTTCACTATAGCAACTCAGAACGATACTCATTAGTTTGTATAGCACCTGCATGGTTGTATGCATGCCTGACATCATCGGTGCACACTCCTAATGAAAGACATGGTGTCCTGGGGGATCTCTTCTCACATCTAGACCACCGAATCACTTAGGTCCTGGAAAGTCTGAGGTGCAACTCAGTGGACCCAAATGTAATGTCCCAGAGGTGCTCTATTGGCCGTAGCGTAGGGGCCGGTCTATGGTTTAGTTTCTTAATGTGAGAAATGCCTGCAGACTCTCACCACATGAGGCCAGGCATTGTTGTGCAACAGGAGGAACCCAGCACCCATTGCACCAGCATAGGGTCTGACAATGGGTTCAGGAATTTCATCCCTGTAGTTAATGGCAGCCATAGTGCCATTGGCTACCCTGTAGAGGTCTGTCCCTCCCTACATGATTATGTGCCTTGATGCATTCTCAATCATCCAGGAAAGTAAATCTCCAAAAGTTGAATCTGTTCATCTGGACGTAGCGTTTTGTGGGAGAAACGTTTCGTCACTCAGCCAAGTGACTTCTTCAGTCTCAGCTGACTGCAGGTTTCCCCAAACCTTATAAACAGGACATTTGCATAATGACTGAAACCAGCCCACTGAAGGAACAATGGGCTGTGAGGTCAGTTCCTTAATCATAATTATGCAATTATGCATTATGGGCTGGTTTCAGTCATTATGCAAATGTCCGGTTTATAAGGTTTGGGGAAACCTGCAGTCAGCTGAGACTGAAGAAGTCACTTGGCTGAGTGACGAAACGTTTCTCCCACAAAACGCTACGTCCAGATGAACAGATTCAACTTTTGGAGATTATGTGCCTTCAATGTAACATTGTTACAGGCAGCATAACATTCTTTTTCACGTGAGTCTTTCACATATGCACAGGGTGAACCTGCTCTCATCTGTGAAAAGCACAGGGTGCCAATGCTGGACCTGTAATTCTATGACAAATTCCAATCTTGCTTCATGTTGCTGGGCAGTGACCACTGTGCCCACTTGAGGATACCAGGCCCTTGGGAAGTCAGTGACTGATTGCTTGGTCAGAGACATTCACACCAGTGTCCTGCTGCTGGAAGTCATCTGGGAGTGCTTATCCTGTCCTTTGATGGCTGAAGGGTTAAGGACCTTCTACAGCTGTGCCCAGCTCTCAAAGTGTAACTGCTTGTCTCCTGGACTCTCCTCCATGCTCTTGAGACTTTGCTGGGAGACAGAACAAACCTTCTGGCAATGGCACAAACAAAGCAAACTGCAAGATTTTCCCAAAGGCAAAGAAATGGGATTTCTTTGCCTTTGCCATACTGAGGAGGAGTCCCACTCTTTAGTATGTCATACTGGAGGAGTGGGACTACTACTACTGGAAACCTCTGTAGGGTCCAGGTATCGCCTTGTGCTACCAGAAGTGACACTGACCCTATAGTTAAACACAAAAGTAGTGAAAAAACAGTCTAAAAATATGAGGAGGGAAAAATGTCACTTACCTCCACCTGTAAAACCATTCCTGTCTTGTCATTTGCCTCATTGTTGCCCCTCTAGTGCACCATTGTTAATTTCATTAACACCAAATATTGTTATCAGCCAGCTTTGGCCATTTTAACTGATATCAGCTTATCAGCCAATGAGATAACATTTACAATACGTAGTGGTTTATCTACTGTGTCAGTTACACTGGCTAAATGTTTAAAGACAGTGTGATGATATTCAAGACCTAGAAGACTTTACTAAAATATATTTACTTTCACTGAAGATTTATATGTTTATAAGGAAATAAAGGAGGGAATAAATAATGACAAAAATAAAAGAAATAAAAATATATGGGCCAAACTATTGACACTGTGACTATTGGCTCAAAATTTGTTAATCAGTTCTTCTAATCTGTTTGACACAGGACAGATACCTTTACCACTTCATTCGACATTACGTTTTATGTACCGGCTTTTGTGCATTTCTATACTTCGCTTTGTCATATTGTAGATCTTTTATTTAACTGTTCTACATTAAACTATGTTGTCGTGTTTTCTCTTATATTATATTATCTTGTAGAAGCCAGGCAATACTCATAAGACCACAGGCTTGAGTATGCCATTAGTTTGTGGTCTTTTCATGATTCACAGGTTTGCTTTGTGTGACACTTAATATGTGCTGTTGTGCCACAAACATTCACAATTCCCAAACAGCTTATGTAGCTACATGTCTGATTTGTATTATACACTGATTGATAAATAGTATCAATACATGTATATACATATCAGGACAAAATTATAACCTGCTGCTGTACGATGATGTGTTTTAACTTTGTGATGCTCAAAACTTGAAAAATTAAGATAAAACTGCAGTTTATCTTTCAATTTACACACAATATAAAAACTTCAATATTTCCAATTGAGGTGATAAATATCACCAGACATTCAAAGAGTACAGTACAAAACAAGATTGGCAGAGGTAGAAAGTAAAACTGGTGAAACGTGTGTCTAAAGGCCCCAAACTAGCTAAGCCCAATCTTACAAACAATCTTAGCCCAAGCTAAGATTCTCGTAAATAACTTAAATAGCTGAGCCTGCAATTGTAATTCAGTTCAATTCAATTTTATTTATATAGCACCAAATCAGAACAACAGTCACCTCAAGGTGCTTTATATTGTAAGGTAGACCCTACAATAATACATATACAGAAAAACCCAACAGTCAAATGATCCCCTGTGAGCAAGCACTTTGGCGATAGTGGGAAGGAAAAACTCCCTTTTAACAGGAAGAAACCTCTGGCAGAACCAGGCTCAGAGAGGGGCAGCAATCTACTGCGACTAGTTGGGATATGAGAAGGAAGACAATTGTAGTCTTAAAGAAGAAAATAACTAAATCACTGCACAGGAATGGACCCCAAGGTTTCAGACCAAGAAAAACTGCTTTTGCAAAAACGACACCTTCTTGCTAGACTGGAGTATTCCCAGGATGACCTGGAGAAGGATTATACTGGCAGTGTGCCTAAAACTAGAGCTGTTTGGCCACAGAGATGCTGCTTATGTTTAGAGAATAAAGTGAGAGGCCTACAACCCAAAGAACATCATCCCCACAGTAAACACGGTGGTGGGAGTATTATGCTGTGGGAAGACTTCAGTGCATCAAGAACTGGAAATCTTATCAAAGCAGAAGCAATAATTAAGAAAGAATGCTGTGTGAAGATTTTTATTTAAAAAAAACCTCAAAGAGGAAAATTGTGTCTGCGTCATCACTTTACCTTCCAACACAACAACGACCCAAAGCATAGGTCGCTCCTGGTGAAGAACTACCTACAGAAGACCAAAGCGAACATTGCTGACTGGCCCACACAAAGCCCTGAATTGTATCCCATTGAAAATCTGTGGGGTGAACTGAAGACCAGAGTCCCTGCCAGACAGAAGACCATCACATCTGAAGGAGCTTGAGAGATTTGCCAAAGGAGAATTGATTGCTCAAGATGTGCTTGTGAGTCTTGGTGAAAACTACAACAAATGACTCCAGGCTGTTATCCAGCAAAATGATACACAACTGACTGTTGGCATTAGGGAAGCTAATAATTTTGACCCTGGTAGTTTTGTTGTATTCCGAAATAATTTTATAATTTTATTCTATGTGTAAAGTAGTAACCATCCCAAATAAAACTAGGTTGTCTGTGTTTAAAATTCTTTGCTTTGTTTGACAGCATATAGGAAATACTCTTTTTAAAAAAATAAAAAAAAACATGGGGGTTGGGGGGCACTAATTATCTTCTATAACACTGAACCTTTTCATGGTATTAAATGGTTCCTTTAAGCAAAAGTCACAACTATGACTCCATCTGTACTGGTGCGAAAATAAATATAAAACAAGGTAAATATATTTATGTACTTATGTGGTGTCACAGCTGTCAAAATGCTGCTAAGAGTCTATGTGCACCACACAGGTTTATATAAAGCTAACTCTCCAGCCCTTTGTTGTTGTTCTCACGCTAATATGCGAGATCCGTACAGCCGACTCGACTGCGCGGTCGCATTCCGCCCCGACTTCCCCTCTGCCAGCGGCCTGGTGGTTTGAGATGAGTAGAAGATGTCGGTTTCGGGGCTGAAGGCCGAACTGAAGTTTTTGGAGTCAATCTTTGACCCAAACCACGAACGATTCAGAATAATAGACTGGAAACCCGATGAACTCAGTTGCCAATTCAACGTAACAGGGGAGAAGCTGCTGATCATCCACTGCAACATCACGGTGAGTCCAGGCCAGCTCTGCGCACAAGCTAACCCAGCCTCTGACTATCGACTGAAACCAAATCGGTCCGCGGAAGGCACCGTGTTTACAAATTAACTACGAATAAAGTGTTCGCTTTCATTTATAAACTATGTCAGGCCATTAAAATCCGAGTAACCCCGTGGATTAAAGCGGACGACACACGAACAGTGTTATGTTCACTTTGAAAAATTATACAATAAAACGTCATTAGTAACGACGCTGCGGTTGCTTTTGCTAGCTTGTTAACTGAAACTAACATTAATGCTAGCTTGTTTTTGTTTGCCAAATTAACTGCGTTACTGTTGAAAGTAGTACAACGGCTAACTTTATCACTTATGGACTATATCTAGTTCAATTTAAACTTAATTTAGTTCAGTCATACGAGGGCTTTCACTACACCCCAGCTGCTTTCAAGCACTATTTCACTGTGTACGTGTGTTTTTAAACAGACATAGCGTCGAGGTCCCGTACATGGCTTTAATTGACGTGAAATAGAAGCGGTTTAATGGAATGCTGTTCGGTCGTCCTTTCTGCCTTTTTCAGTAAGTAGACTGATCCCTCTGACGAACTTACTGGCATACATTTAAGCGGTTACGTTAGTGGCGTCTTTATCTCGACACTAAACCATGACGAAAGCGACACAATGTACATGTGAAATGTACGTGACAATATTGCTTTTTTTTTTTTTTTTTTTTTTTTTTTTTTTGACCAGCTGTTAACGTCAGCGGAACTGTATATTTTTTAGTAACTCCGTTCCCCCCCAAGAAAAGAAAAGAAACACGGGCCTAGTATTTATACGCGTTTCACAGCCCGCTCCAGTACATCACTGATTAAAATCAAATTCAAACTTGCGCAAAGCAGACATTCCCAGCCATCACAAAATGTAGATGAAGGTAGGCGTAATCTATTAACAACTGAGACTCTTTCTTTTCGCTTGGCACTTGTTTTGCTTGGTTCAGGTAAGCAGATGATGAATCTTCCTGACAACCTGACCACATCCTCCTCCTCTCAGCAGAAGCATGCACACACACAGTTACACTTATGCTCATTTTGAGGACGCGTGAGTGCTTGTTGAAACGTTCCGAATACCTTGCCATATTGAGATTAAACCTCACTGTCTGTGTCCTTTTGAGTCAGCCCATGCTAAAGGAAAGCTAGATTACACTCAGGTATATTGCATTTTTCCTGTTCAGAGGGGTAGCTGTGAGTTAAATGTAGCCCCATGCTGTGAACATGGTCATGTTTGATATCATTGGGTATTATTTGAAGCAGATTTCCACGAAGAGATCAGAGCTATGGAGTGATTTTTTTTTTTATTTATTTATTTATTTATTTTAAATTATTATTATTTTTTATTTTGGCATAATCCTAGCTATGTAAAAGCCCATTAGGTTTACTGCATTGATCGTGTTGTGCACAAACAGTAATGTCACCAAAAACTGGTCAGCATTTATACCAGTGCTTCATTCTTCTCCTGAACTGCATTCGTCTCTGCTCAGACAGAAACCCCCACATCAGTGCTGGTTTAGGAGTAGAAGAAATCAAAACTGGAGGCATCTCCCTCTGTATAATTTGTGAATCTGTGAGCTCCTATACTGCTGTATCATTGAAAAGGTGGTAAAAGTTATCACAGCCGTACATTCATGTCTACCAGCTTTGCCACCAAAAATGTAGATGTACAAGTAGCCTAAATGACAAAGCATGGCTTGAGGCACCACTGTTTGCAAGGGTGACAATACCAATTATAATTGCCCCTTTAGACTGCAGTCTAGGGCCCAGTTTTCGCCACTTAAGTTTGTTTCCGAAAGATGAGACTTTGAAGGAAAATAACATAACAAAACTGCTTCCTTTGCATCCTCCTCCTATACAAGCATTGATGCAGAGGTTTTGTCTGACCTCCATCAATCAGGACAAGATTTCTAGTCTGATGTACTGCAGTGACATCACAGTAGGTGCACAATGTGGCTACCAATGTGGTGAGCACAAATAAAGCTTAAGGCTACGTAAGCAGCACATTCACAGTGTTATGCTAGCATCTAAGTTGGCAGACAGCCACAAAATATCTGATTTAAAATAGTTGAAAAATTGGCATGGCTGATACTTAAAAGATATTTAAGCCAAGTCATCCAAGGATTAGAAAAGCAAAGTGACATTTAATTCAGTTTTATTTATACAGTGCCAAATCACGACAACAGTCGCCTCAAGGGGCTGTGTATTTTAAGGTAGACCCTACAATAATACATAGACAGACAAACCCAACAATCATATGACTTCCTATGAGAAAGTGTTTTGGTGACAGTGGGAAGGAAAAAGTTTGTTTTAACAGGAAGAAACCTCCAGCAGAACCAGGCTCAGGGAGGGGTAGCAATCTTCCACCACTGGTTGGTATGAAGGGAGGAACACAGATCAAAGCATAAACCAAAGGTTCTGTCTCGTGAAACATAGGAGAGCACCCACTGATGCTGTTATTCTCGCTGGTATTATTTAAAGACAAGTGCACATTATTTACCATGTACACGTAGAGCCATCATGTGAACGTAACAGATTTAGACAAATAGACTTCACTTTTCAGACCCACATCAGATGCTACGACCATTTTTTGTACTGTCTATAGTTCCAGCCCTCTCCTGTTGTCATGAGTTCTGGGTTGTGACTGGGAGAACAAGGTCACAAATAAAAGGGGGTTGATCGGTTTCCATCATATGGTGGCTGAGCTCAGTGTTGGAGACGGGGTGAGAACGTTAGATATCCAGTGGGAGCTCAGAGTAGAGTCCCTCTTGCTTCACTTTTAAAGGAGCCAACTGAGATGATTCTGGTATCTGGTCTAGGGATGCAACGATACCAATTTTTTCAAACCGATCCGATACCGATACTTGGATCTGAGTACTTGCCGATACCGAGTACAAAAACCGATACTTCTGCCACACACAAGTTAAACTTAACCGGTAGTAAAGAAACGACCCCACACAACTCTTTAACACAAACGAAACGTTTACTGAACGTAAGGGCAGAGACAAATACTGTACAACACATCCCTTTTTTAAACTCAAATGATATTCCAATTCCTTAACCAAATGAAATACACTGTATAAATGAAATAATTCCCTTTCAAATTATATTAAACAACCCAACTTATGTTATCACCTTTTGGTAAGTGACTCACTAATATACACTCCAAAACACGTTATATAAATCCACTAAACATACAATATTCACACATGGGCCCCACACACACTCACATTCACACTTGTTGCAGGCCTGTTTGCTGCTCACGCCGGACGATGGAGAAAAATCCTCTTCTCCCCAGTAAGAGCACAAAAGTCTGACTTACAGTTCCGTTGCTCGGTAGGTCGCTGTTCACCAGTCCCACACTAAATCCACTCCCTGCGGACCCGATGCTGTCTCTGCTACAGCGCATTAGCCAGTCACTGTCCAGCTCTCCAACAGTCCAAAGCAGCTGCCTCCGTGGCGCAGCCAAGCAGTCCGGGCTAGCCTTTAGCCTCGGCGGTCATGGCTGGAAACACAGTTTTCCACGGACGGTGGTGCGACCGTTGAAACAAAAAGTCACTTCACCCACACTCTGTTGCGAAGCTCTCACACGGTTAGCTTTCTAGTCACACACTCTTTTGTGCAAGTTAACCTCAGTAAAACTAGCCGAGTCTCTCACTTTGGTTCAGCTAACCTCGTGCATCTCTCCATGCCGTTCTCTTCTGTGAACTGTGAACACCTTATGTGGCGTTCAAGTCCATGGGAATTATGAGTATCTACTACCAAATTCCCATCCGGGCTACATTAGTATCGGTTCATGGTATCGGTTGACTTTTACGAGTACGAGTACGCACACATTTTACAGTATCAGCACCGATACCCGATACCAGTATCGGGATCGGTGCATCCCTAATCTGGTCAGAATACCTCCTTGACACCTCCCTGACACCTCTCTTTGGAGGTTTTCTGGGCACTGGCAACTAGGAGGAGACCCTGGGTCAAAACCAGAACACTCAGGTTATTTTTCCCCTGGGTACTGGGATGGAGTGGGTGTCCTCAAGGAGTAACTGGAGTAAAAAGATGTTTGGAATATAATGTTAAGGGTTACAGCTTCTGTGACCTGACCTTAGATAAGCTTGAAATTAGATGGATGAAATTATAGATGGCTTTATCCTAGACAGTCACACATACTGGTACACTTGACTGCTGGAGTTGGAGGCAATGATTTATAGGAAGTTGGAAGTGTCTTACAAACACAAAGGTGTTTTTTCCAGACTTCTCTACAAAAGTCTAATTTTCTACTTGATTCAGCAGTCTTCCTCCAAAAATTCCTTGCCATTGTACTCTGTCCTTGATAAATTGTTTAAATACCTGCAGAGACTGACTCTCTAGCTCGCCTATTATGTACCACACTCCAGCTTTCAAAAAGGGGGGCCACTGTGTGCAAGTATAAAATAAACTTTACAGCATTTTTCTTGAATGAGAGTCAGAGTTCAGTTAGACAGAAGAATAAATGTGAAAATGTGCAACAACAGCACAAATCTCATGACACTTAGTTATCGAAGGTGTAAAATAGGAGCAGGAACTTGTAACTTGATGACATTTTGTGTAAAAGATCAGTTTATCAGCTGAACTCTAGTATGGAGATTACTAAGAAGTTGAAAGGCACATATTATTGAGTTACACTAACACTGCACTGTGCTGATAATGAAGGCATCGTAATTACCAGTTCACCAGTCTCTGACTTGTAAAGAGCATTCACGTCAGCATCCAAGTCATGGTTACAATTAGATGCCCAGTTTACACAGTGTAGTTTACAGTTTGTGGCACTGTGTGTTTAACTCCTCCCCACGGTGGATGAGAGATTTTATGTCAGGTTTGTTTGTAGGTTGTAAATACTATAATATTTTTCATCTGTGGCGCATGCATGGATTAAACACGAGTTTGGCTTTTTGGCCATCACCATCTTTGTTGTTTGAAAGCAGGCATTATGATTGAGGGATGTTTCTGACTCAGTTAATCAGCATGATTACTCACAGACTCTGGAAAGCCAGCAGATTTATTAACCTTTAAAACGAGAAGAAAAATTGGTCTTGAATTTTAATTATCATGTATTTGATTATATTACTTTATTAATCATTGAAATAATAAAATAAACCATAACTTTTTTTTTTATAGTCTGACACGGAACTAAAACTACCAATCGAGACCAAAAACTTTTTTTTTTTTTTAAACTGGGATCTTGAATCAGTTGAAAAGTAGGGAAGTTTTCTCAGACTTCAGTGCAGTCATTTTAACATGACTACTGCACAGTCATTGCTGTATAAAATATGCAATATGTTTTCTCTCAACATCTTTCTTAACTTTCTGAAAAACACAATAAAAAATAAAACATCTCTTATTAATTTATACATGGATCTCTCCTGTGTGCAGTATTTTCTTCTCTTGGTCTTTTTACATTACCAAAACTTTACATATTAGACCCCATATGTGTCTAAATGCTTTTTAATCTGTTTGAATACATTTGCTGCTAAGCACAGCAGTTGAAAACTGGATTTTTACTCATGACTTTAAAAACTGTATTAAGACCTAATTGAAATGTCAAAGGAGCACTTAACCACTTCTCTCTCGTGCTCGAGTTGCTTTCGCTCTTCAGCTGGTAAGAGGCTAATTTTGTGCGGTGGGTGGGTGTGTGGGCTAAGGCTTTTGGTTTGAAGTCGCTTGTAACTCTGAAACAAACTTGGTAACACTTTATGTTAATCAGATTTCTAACCCAGGGTGCCATTTTTGTTTCTTAAAAGCAGTGGTTTTCACAGTACAATTCTAGTGCATTCTGTTGACTGTAAAGCCATCAGCACTCGAGCACAATCAGCTAAATTTGTATGTGTTCTTGTTGCTGCTGTTGCAGGAATCCTATCCCTCAACGCCACCAATATGGTTTGTCGACTCTGATGATCCCAGTCTGGCTGAAGTGTTGGAGCGCCTAGAAGATGTGAGGAAAGGCAGCACATTGGTAAGATGGTTGATATGGATCTTGCTCCACATAGGATGCTTTGCTACATTTTGAAAATGCAATTTAATATTATTATTAACAGTTTATCTTCTCAATGTTTCTTACAGCTTCTACAGCAGTTGAAGCGCCTTATTTGTGATCTCTGTCGTCTTTACAACCTGCCACAACATCCAGATGTAGAAATGCTGGACCAGCCTCTACCAGCTGGCCCGATCACCCAAGACAGAAAAGTAAGCTCAGTAAATAAGAGTAAAGCTCAAGAGTCTTTCGTTGATCTTAGCTACTCACTGTTTTTCAATTTCCAACCTTCCACAGCATGGGTTATCAGATGAGGTGACTTCTGAAGAGGAAGAAGAAGACGAAATGGGAGAGGTAACCAAATATGATCCATTGATTGATCGTCAATTTGCTCAATATCTTTAAGGTTTTTGGGGGGGGGGGTTCTCTCTTTTCTGAACAAATGTATGTGTTCTGCTAGCAGGATATTGATCTGGACCAAGACCTGGACCATTACGAAATGAAAGAAGAGGAGCCGGTGGATGGAAAGAAGTCAGAAGATGAAGGGATAGAAAAAGAAAATCTGGCTATCTTGGAGAAAATCCGTAAAAATCAGAGACAAGATCACTTGAATGTAAGATTTCCATCTGTCACATTTTTAATCAAACCTTAATCTCAGTTAATATTTTTGGCTTTCGGAGATTATGAATACACAATCATGAGATAATTAGTCTTTTGTATGAATTTCTACTAGAAAATAATTTGATTATGATTTGTTTTTTTTGGGGCGCGGCATAATTGAGCAGACTCATATTGAGTCTGTCAATTATAAAGGGAAGACGTACATTCTCATGTAACCTACCAGTTAAACAGCAACATCCAACACTCAGTGCAAAAATGCAGCAGTCCAAGAAAATTGTGCAAAATCTGAAAACCTCTGGTATGCTTCCTGTTTGTCCAGTTGTTTAACCGTCAGTTGTTTTATGTTGCAGGGTGCAGTCTCTGGCTCAGTGCAAGCCTCAGACCGCCTAATGAAGGAACTCAGGGAGATCTACAGGTCACAGAGTTACAAGACAGGTGAATAAAAGGGGCCATTACTCAAGGCTTGTGGCTTGCATTGTATTTAATGTTATTTTCAGAAGCTTTAAGTGAAGCTCTTTGTGTGTTTGTGACTCATTTCACAGGTATTTATTCAGTCGAACTAGTCAATGACAGCCTTTATGAATGGCATGTGAAGTTAAGGACGTAAGTTCTTATTCTGAGTGGATTTTGATTCCATTTACATTTCCAACTTTGAAAATGCTGTTTTTATTTGACCTTTTTTGTTGTTTGTTACAGGGTAGACCCAGATAGTCCATTACATAGTGACTTGCAGGTCTTAAAAGAAAAGGAAGGAGTGGATTACATTCTGCTCAATTTCTCTTATAAAGTGAGTCCTATGGAAGTAATTGTCAACAGCTTTATTTTTTTTTTTTCGTAGTATAGGGCTGTCTCAAGGCAGTTTTTTCTTCTTCTCTACAACAGGATAATTTTCCCTTTGACCCACCTTTTGTACGGGTTGTCTCGCCTGTGCTCTCTGGAGGGTGAGTGTGCAGTAGTGTTCCCAGCCCAAATTACATACATCATATGCATCTTATGAATGTTACTGCCCAGAATATGCTTTATAATTTGCTTGACAACTTCAAATGGTGTCTTCTGTTATTAAAAAATAACATCCCATGGTTTAGACTAAAAAAAAAAAAGTAAATTTCTGCAACCTTAAGATTGTTTAAGCCATTTTATAGGTGGTGTTTGAAGAAAAAACTTTTAGAAAAACTAATAATAATAATAATAATAATAATAATAATAAATTTTATTTATAGGTGCCTTTTAAAGACCCTCAAGGTCGCCTTACATTAGTGCAAGAAAAAAACAAAACATAAGGTAAATGAAAAATAAAGTATAAAAGCTAAACAAGGTAAAAATGGATTAAGACGGAATCATGATGAAGGGTATGAAATTTTGAATAGATGGGTTTTAAGATGCAATTTAAAAGTGGAGAGAGAGTTTGGAATGCACTTCCACCACATCTCTGAACTGCAAAGTCTCTGAGCAAAAGTCCCATGAAAGTCAGGCGAGCAGGTGGAACAGACAGAAGGGAAGCTGAAGAAGAGCAGAGTGTACTAGGGGGTGAGTACGTATGGAAAGGATCAAATAAATATGGGGGAGCAAGTTTATGAAGTGCTTTGAAAGTAAGAAGCAGGCTCTTGAAATTGACATGGAGGTGAACTGGAAGCCAATGGAGCGGTTTAAGAACAGGTGTTCTATGTTCAGTAGATGTAATTTGGAATATAATACGAGCAGCTTTATTTTGAACTAACTGCAATTTATGAATTGATTTATGAGGTAGAACATAGAGAAGAGAATTACACAAATCTAAACGAGATGTGACAAGAGCATTGACAAGTATGGCGATACTGTTTGGAGTGAGTGAAGGACGAAGGCAGTTTATATTAAGAAAATGAAAACTGGAAGACCGAGTGATATTATTTATGTTCTGTGAAGGAAAAAGTGCTGTCGAGGATGACGCCAAGGCTCTTAACCTGAGGGGAAGGTGTGACAACAGAGTTATCAATGGATAATGAAAGACTTCTGGTATGGAAATAATATGGTAAAAACCTGAACAAAAGAACAGAACTTAAACAGGATAAAATAAAGGAAGTCAGAAGTAAAAATTCAAAACAAAATATAGTTGAATTACAGGCGCTTAATAAGGAGTTCAATAATATAATATCTATAATACTGTAAAGGTTGGAGTTAAGTAAAAATAAAAAAAATTATAAAAATATATGTATAATAAAAAAATGTGTCAAGTGGTTTAGGATTTAAAAAAAAAAAAAAAAAAAAAAAAAAAAGATACAGTGGTTTTGGTTGCTCTGTGTTAATTAGGTAGAAATGACCTATTATCATAGAAAAGGAGATTCTCAGCTAGAGAGAAATCGTGTTGTAAATAAGTATGGTATGACGTGTGAAGATTCACTGTATCTATGCTTATGGCAGTAGAGGTGAAGCAGTTAAAATTGAATTTAAAAGGAATTATAAAACACACACCATTGCCATACATCACTGTATTATACTTACTTTCAAGACTTCTGATAATTTCAGCAAAAGTAAAAAAAAAAAAAAATTCTGGAGGGCAAGAAAAAGACCAATTTTTTTTGAAAAGGTGAAAACATTTTTGCTTAATGACACATTTGTGAATTTTTTTTCTTTCTTTTTTTTTTCTTAGTTACGTTTTAGGGGGAGGAGCATTGTGCATGGAACTTCTCACAAAACAGGTATGCAAATGGGATTAATAAAATAATAATTATGACTAACAACAGAAACTGATTCATTTCCATTTGTGTTTGTTAGGGCTGGAGCAGTGCCTATTCCATAGAATCTGTCATTATGCAGATAAATGCAACTCTGGTTAAAGGAAAAGCCAGGGTGCAGTTTGGAGCCAATAAGGTAACACATTTCATGAATTAGTGTGATTTTTTTTTTTTTTTTTTTTTTTTTTTTTTTTTTTTTTTTTTAAACGAGGATTGTTTCAGTAATGAAAACAAGTAAAAGGCATGGTTCATCCTGTAGAGCAAACTGCTTCTGCATATTAACATGTTGCCTTTTGTCTTTCAGAACCAGTACAATCTTGCCAGAGCACAACAGTCATACAAATCCCTGGTTCAGATTCATGAAAAGAATGGTAAGGAAAGAGTTATGTTTTACTGACGCTCAGTAAACACACAATGGGAATATCATGATCCTTAGCTAACGGTCCCCATGCACTGATGCATGTATACAGTCTACTTTCATATAAATGTAAACATGAATAAGCTTTTCTTACAGGGAAATTAAAATTTATAGGCAAAAACATTAAAAAATTAACCTTTTTACAAAGAAAATTCAGACTAGTCCCACTGTTTATTTGTTTGTTTTTTCACACAAATTACAATTTGAGTATGATGTTTTTACTAATGGCATTTCCATTAGCTTTAACCATACTTTCACATATGTAAAATTCCACTGCATTTTTGTACTGTACTTAAAGGTTATAAGTGCACGTTTCATTTGCATGTAGCACATATACACCCTGTTTCTCTTGGTTTAAAATGGCCTTTTTTTTGGTTACTGCATGTAGTATTTAGTATTCATGCATGAACACATTTATGTATGAATATTTTATACATTTGTGTCACGTATCTGAGTCATATTTTGTGCCTAAATAGTTTCTGTATAAAACAATTGATTCACTTCATGACTTACAAAAGTTGAGCCTCTAAAATATTTTAAGTAAAACTATTAAGTAATAAAAGCTATTAGGCAAGAAAGATCTGAGATTGCACCCCTTACTTTCACAACTATTACCAGTTTAAATAGGATTTTACTTGGACACTAATGTTGACCTTTGTTTTTGGTAGCAATGGCATAGACATCGCTTTTTTTTTTTTTTTTTTTTTTTCTTTTCTTTTTTTTTTTGTCCTTTTTTTATTTTTACACACATTGGTCATACCACCTGCTATTAAAGGGTACCAGCCTAGATGTAAAATATTTAAAATAAAATACAAGTTAAAGAGATGCTCATTTAAACGAACAGTTGAACCATGTGACACTTACAGGTTTTAGATAACATTTAAAAATTCATATTTGAAGGCACTACAAATGTATTCGAACTAAAAGTTTTATAAAATAAACTCTAATTCATTTAACAGAAATGATCTGACCTATTTCTGTGCACGAGCGCATCAATGACCCACATACAGGCTGAACTGTGCACTCTTCTTTTACCACATCTGTGTTACAGTTCTAGTTGTTTGAAAAGGCATTTACATCGGGCTTTTGTGTGTTCGTGTACAATATGCACTGTTAATGAATTCCACTTTAACATAGCTTCTTTAAATACCTGTGTTTGTCTTTGTTTCTTCAGGTTGGTACACACCACCTAAAGAGGATGGATAAGGAGCTACTACCACTATGCACCGGGAACATGTCTTTGAGTTGTCTTGCTTTCTTTGGAATATTTTCCCTCTCTGACTTACTGGGAATATATCATCTTTCTCACAGAAACCATATCGTTGGCTCATTTGACAAGTATTCCCGTCACCTCGCTCCAGGAAAGACTTTATTCCGGTCTCACTTTGCTTCTCCCCCTCAGTGTTTTAGTGAGGAGGATTATGTGAGGTTATCACTAGTTCTGTTTTCTAAATATGCTCATTTGTCTTTTGAAAACAAAAAAAAAACAAAAAAAAAACTTTTCTCCCTTGAAATTTGGGGAAATGCTTTTTCTTCAGCTGCTTTGACAAAGCGGGCTTCAGTCCATTACCCCTCATTTAGTGGGAATTTTAAAAGAAGATTGATGCAGAAGCAGAACCTCATCACAACTGCTTTTGTTTCTCTCGTTTCCTTTTTTTTTTTTTTTTTGGAAATTAACTGGTACATAAATGCAAACATTGTTCTAGAAATATTATTTGGCATTTTTTTATTATTTGGGTATCCTAGACAACAAATGATACGATTTCATATTTTCTAAGCTTATCTTAAATTTGAGATTACCTACTACTCACTGTTTTTTGTTTTTTGTTTTTTGTTTTGTTTTGTTTTTTTGTTTTTTTTGTTTTGGGTTTTTTTTGTTTGTTTTTGCGCTTGCTTTTTATGTGTGAAGAATATCGGGTCAAGCAGAAACAAAATGCTGCAGTGTTGTGAACAATCAACTTGCAGTTAATTAGAAAATAAGGCCGATAGGTATGAAATATATCAGAATCTCCATATTGTATATCTTACAGTGAGAGGATGCATAAGATGGGAAGATGGAAGTTCTAACCCCTCTTGGCTCCTCTTGCCTTATTTATGTTAAAGGCTGCAAGTGCTTTTTTTTTTTTTTTTTTTTTCGTTTTTTTTTTCTTTCTTTCTTTTTTTTTTTTTTTTTTTTTAAATCGCTGTAGAGGTTGATGGCTAGTTGGATGCTGACAGTGAAGCCCTTTGTGTGTAAAGTTAACAGCAAGTTGTACAGAAACCCCTATTCAGCCGCTGGTCTAAAAGTTGGGTTTGATTGCAGTCATTTCATCCAGCAGATCTGCTGGAGTGGACTTTATTGAGGAAATAAATTGAGGTTTTCTGGATGTTTCTTTGTTCTTCTGTTTTTGTTTTTTTTAAAGCAAATTTGTCATATCATCCTCTCATAAATTTGTTGTAGTGTTTTTGTTTGTTTGTTTTTCGTTCCCCTCCCTGCCCATTTAAAATTTGCCGCCCTGTCACTCGACATGACTTGGAGCTAAATGTCCATTATCTGTAGGGCTTCCTCTGCCATTACAATATAGCACAGGTGTGTTTCAGTGTTGCTTGTGGAAAAGGATGATTTAGTAGTGTGATTATAAAACTGTACATTTGAACTTTGACCATGCAATATCCTGTAATACACACAGAGTACTGCTGTTCCCCAAATTACAGGACACACGTTGTATCTATCAATCTGTTGGCTCTTTTGCAGTTTATTTGCTAACACTGTCTGCAAAAGTACATTTGAATGGCAACTCAGGTAACAAACAACACTTAGGAGGGGGTTCTGTACATGTCTATGTTGAGCTGCGGGTGACTTTCTGGATTTAATTAGTGCTCAGTTCCAGTAATGTTTTGACATACTTGCCCACTGATCTGATGTCTGAAACAGGAAATGAACTGAACTTTAAAACGCAGGTCGCATGACTTTGTAATAAAGCAATTTACTTAGCGAGTGCTGGATTGCAAGTAGCATGTTGACCAGTTTGTGTAATTGCTCTCACTGATTTTTTTTTTTTGTTTGTTTGTTTGTTTGTTTGTTTGTTTTTGTTTTTTTTCCCCACCCCCACCCCCCTTCTCCCCAGAAAGGTGTCATATCGTGAATAATTTCTGATCAGAATTTCTTTTTTGTTCTCAGCACACTGCTTACATCAGACCTGTGACAATAGGATGTATCTGAGGGTGGAGGTCAGGTGTAGAGAGAAGGTGCACATTAAACCCTCTGTTACAGACCCTTTAGCCACATGTGACTGCCTCCCTCCAAAATGCAAATACTCGGGTCACCGCAGATACTGAGATGATTCAAGTGTGACGGTCATGGCGTGGTAATTGGGCGCTTCTCTAACTGGACTGTGTGTCATTTATCTCAATTCATTTTCTGGCACCAACAAGTCTGACACTCTTGGCTCATTTTGGGTTTCTTTCTTCTTCTTTTTTTTTTTTTTTTTTTTTTTTTTCTTTTTTCTTTTTTTCCATTTGAAGAAATTTTGACCATGTACAGTAATTTGTAAACTTGCATCAAGTTTATGAATAAAGAATTTTAAGATTATCACTGGTATTCGTGTGTAGTAATGGAGTTGCAAAGTTATTTTTTTTTTTTTTTTTTTAATTTACATCTTATTCAGGTTTTTGTTGTTGTTGTTTTTTTAAATTATGGAGAAAAATATTTGATATTAAAGTTGATGATTAGGTGGCAATTGTACATTACAGTTGTAATATGTATTATTAAGTAATTTACACAATTATGTAGTAAAATTATTATACTGCATATTAGATATGTATAAATGTGTCTGTAGTGCATTTCAGAAGAATAGTTAAAATTAGGTAAAATCTACCTGCACATTCACTAGAATAAGGTAACCATTTTATCCGGTTTTATCAAGTGCAATAATCAGTAGTGATGTTAAAGTTTAGTTTCAGACTTACCTGGTTTTTCATGTTTGTTTTTTGTTTGTTTTTTAATTGCCCAGTGTGGAAAATGTATTCAAATACTTGAATATAACTAAAGTTGTACAAATTGAAAATTTGACTCAAAATTTGGCAAAAGTGTAAATAACTATACAAATACAAAGGCTTTGGGAATTTGTTTCTGTTGCTTATTTAACATATTTGTAGCATTTGTATTGTAGTTTAAAAACATTACTACAAAGGATTGATATCCTTTAAAGCTGTAGTTCATTGGAATAATTGGGCAAATACTTGATCTCTTAGAGTCGTGTTTAGGAATCCATCAATTCTTTTTACACCTCCAGAAAATTAAGGAAACACTTAAATTATACACTGGCTCTTAATGAATGAAATATTCAAGATAAATCTTTACAGGTATGCACGGAGGCAGTATAAATTGCTGAGTATGAAATGATATAACAGTCAGTGTAAACCAAATTCAGCAGCTTGTTGAGGGCTGGATTCAAAACCACCACAAAAAGCAGAGTTAGAAATTCAAATTACAGGCTGATCCAGCTCATTTAGTACTTATTACTGTTTACAGCCCCCACTTGCATGTGCAGTCCCAACATCTGGGAACACTCGTGAAGTGATGGTGGAGGGTGTCCTGGGAATCCTCCCCCAGACCTGGATAAAGTCACAGATGAGTAAATGGACAGTCTGTGGTGAAATCAGGCAGTGTCAGATGCACACCTTCAGGCCTGGGAAACGTGATGGCTGAGGCCACCATCAGATCCGAGGGTTTTAGCCTGGTACTGCTGGCTGGAACATGGAGGTTTATGGTATCCTTCAAGGATATACCTTGAAGGATCATGCTGGGTGATGTTGCGGGTAGCGTAATGTTGACCATGCTGTGTCCAGACTCTTTCACATCTGTCACATGTGCCCAGGGCTCACATGGAGCTTTACTGGCAGACCTCAACGAGTGTTTCTGACAAAACATTTACACGAGTAGCCTGCTGCAGGTCACTTTGTAGAGCTCCTCCTGTTCCTCCTCGCACAAAGGAGCAGTTGCTGGTCCTGATGCCTGGTTGATGCCCTCTCCATTTCTGTGCTGGACTGTGCAGGAAGACCCAGTAAATTTTCTTGTGGCAGCATGTAAGGATATGCAACCTGAATAGGCTGCAAGTACCATCTTATGCTACCAGCAGGGACAACGGCACTAGCAAAAAGCAAAGCTACAGAAACATGAGTCAGGAGGGATATGAAGAAAGCAATGGGCTTCCTCTTGTGTTTTTTTTATTGCCACCCTCATTACCCTGCTCTCTTCCCTCTCTGATTCAATCTTAGTTGCTGATTGGCTGCTGATGGCAGGTTGAACAAATATAAACTGGGAGATTGTCTAGCATAGTGATCAGCATCTGGGATATTTATATTAGAGCTATTTGTATCTATTAGAACCATTTTGTTATATTTTAAAACTCTAATTTATTATAGGTTAGTTAGTTACTACTCTTACTATCATGGCGCTATGGTGACCACATAATTTCCAGTTGTAATAATCGGATACAGTGTGCTGAGGTATGAAATGCATGATATATACGAATGCCCCTGATTCATTTGGAGTATTCAAACCATCAACCTCAAAAGTAAAGCATCCATAAAAGTGTTTATAATTGTCATTTATGATGTAAAAAGAAACCTCGAAAAGAATGAAAATTCAATTATGTTGGAAGGGAGATGAATATTAGAATATTTAAGGTTTGCATTTGGACAGAAGAAAGTGAAGGTTAGCTACTCGAGGCAGCTATTTACACCTAAAAGTCAATATTTCATTTAAAAAAAAGTTACATTTTCCATATCTACAACTGTATAATACCCATATGCAAACTCATCACATAACAGACCAGGATGCAACAAGAACTATTTAATATCTATTAGGGTAAGACCAAATAATACAAAAGTAATACACAAAATGTTTTCCTCGTTCACTCGTGGAGACGCAGCGCCCTCAAACGACTCATTCGACTATTTAGGGCCTACTGAATTTGTTGATCCATGGCAAATATTTACCGCACCTCAAGTAATTATATATTCATATATACTTATGATATAGTACATGTTAATACATTTTACACAACATACAGAACATGTGGGAATAAGATGGGAAATGGCTTTCAGAAGCTTTGATACAGTGGCATTAAGTGTATTAGCGGCTCCTGCTACACAATAACTACACAGCTGTAATTTCCATAAACACATGAATTGTGTTGTATGTACATATGGCGGAAAGTTTGGACTGATCCAAAGTTCACCATGAGAACTTACTACATACACAGGGAAAGTAGCTTATTTGTTCAACTTTGTGCAAAAAAATTCACATTTACGTTATAGAAATGGCCAGCTGTGCATTTACTAACAGATGAGCAGATGTATGGTACTTTTTACAGGGTTACACCTCCTTACTTCTGTGTGTGCATGTGCTGGTGAAAATGCTATGAAACTGTAAAATTATACAAGTGATGTCCAACTCAAAAACAGGCTAGCTATTCATTTTATGACATTTTAGGTTGGGGTTGGTAACATTTTTCTTCCTGTATTTAAAGGCTGCACAACAGGACCCCAGCTGATTGTAATAACTCTACTGTTAGTATTGCTCCACTCTGAATGAAGTTGCACCGATGCCAAGAGGAAAACCGGCGCAAACATTACTTACATTTTTTTTTTTTCCAAAAACAAAAAGCATAGTGAAAAAAAACAGAAAGACACAACAAACCATGTGCTTCACACGCATCCACACGTCATTCAAATACACAGGGAAAAAAAGAGAGATAATCAAAACAACTAAAAGGTAGTACAACAAACAGCCTACTGGATACCACATCATCACAATCAGACAAGACGACTCACAGATTTTAAAGTAACGAGCATTCAGATAACTTCACTGTTTTAAATCTATTACTGTTCGACTGTACGAACCATCTACTGTATGCTGAAGCTTTCAAAGACTCGAAGAAACCAGAACGACACCGTCTCTGACTGAACACATCAGGCCTCACCGGGGCTACGCACGAATGTCCTTTTGTGAAATTTCACTCCATAAAGAAATAACTGGATTGAATTTAATTTTTTTTTTCTTTTATGTAGATTTCTTATTACACTGACTCATGGAATAACACCAACATCCACGAAATAACACACTAAGGCCTGAAATCCAGATGTTCAGAAACAAGTCATTGAAGCATTTACACGTAGGGGTAAGCGGGAGAATTTGCCAAAGGGAGAGTAAACATCCATCACTCCATACAATGTTATGACCACCTTACAACAATTATTACTATTACTTACCATAACCTGCAAGTGTTTTGGTTTTCTTTCACTTTGACCTTTATAATAACATCGATTTGGAATGTCTGACCAATAAACTCCAACCTTTAAACACTGCGTGTGCTTCACTTTAACATGAAAAAAAAAGAAATATTTGAACTAAACTCAGCCTGCTCAACATAAAACTAGTATGTAACGACAAAACCAAACATGGTCAATAGGGGCGATATAAGGAGACAAAAGCCCAACATGTTGAAGCTCTACAGGCTTTACAGGTACAATTTAAAAACAGCTATTAGACTTTTCCTGAGAATGTAAATAAATCGAGTTATACTGTCAAAAAGATCACCAAAACAAAAACTCCATATTTCTGTTTTTAAAATATTCACTTTACATGGTTTAACTTTCTTTTTCAATTAAAAAAAAAGGAAAGAAAAAAAAGCAGATAAAGATGATGAGTTTCTTTACTGGTATTTAAGCATTTTCTTTTTTTAACTACCAAAAGGTTACTTAAAATGTACCATAACCTTTAAGAAATAGGTAGTTTGATCTAATTAATTTCTTGCTGTAAGTTAAAAAGCAACCCCTGTCATATCTGTATGTAAATATGAAATAGCTTTGGTAGCTAACAGATTGCCAGTAGTGTGCAAGGAAGATGCTAACTTGTCTACAAACACTGTCTAACTGCTATCTGAGCTGTAGTGAAACGGAAAACATTAGCCTTTAAAATAAAAGTTGTGCCTCAGTGGTGCAGCCAACATGTTTCAAAAGGCGGAACGTTCCTGGTTAAGTTGCACTTTTTCAAGTTTTACTGCTGCTAAGTCAATAGTTAGCGAGCATTTGCATACAAGGCAGCATCTTCAATGCAAACTAAAGGTGACCGTGGAAACCTGCTAGCAACCAAAGCAACCACAAGGGAGGTTTTTGGTGTTGCACCCTTTTTTTGAGTGATTTCACCTGGTGACTACTGGCAATCTCCATGAACCACTCGCCAGGCCATTGGAGAGTACATATTTTCCCCTTGCGATCTGTGGCTCTTTCACATCCAGTGAGAAACAGCTAGCATGACTTTGTCAAAATGAAATAAAATCTGCCTCTAAGAGCTCTTAAGTGACATATAACCAGCTAGTCAGATCACTAGAGCTATACTGCTAGCTATAATTGCTAAGAAGATTTTAATATCCTTGGATAAAGCCAAGCTATCTGTTTCTAACTGGCTGCTAGCAAAGATTAATTTTATAATACCCTATATATAACCCTGAAGCATAAGAGTGAATTTAGGTGTTTCCCAAGATGGTCAAACTATTCCTTTAATGGGAAATAAAAATTTCTTGATATTTATATACAAGAATTCAGCTGTTAGCCAAACAGCTAGTCCACTACATCAGCTGAGAAATAACTGTTTCAGCATTGGTGATCTTCAAGTCAAATAAAAGTAAAGACCCTTAACAATATAGCTGTTTCAGTCCCTTAAATATCACATTAAAGGTCATTAGAAAATTTACAGAGTGACATTGGAGACCACCTACTCGAATAAACTTAAGATACTCAGGGGACTGGGTCTACCTATTTTAGGCTATGTGTCTCTGTTGGAAAGCAACACCGACCGGCTACAACTGAGCAGCATAAAACAACAGCAACATTTTTTGTTTTTTAAAATAACTGTTGATTTAAATGTGAACCGAGTAAAATAATGAAATCCCAGTACATTTGCACCAAAAACATGACTTTTACATTGTTCTGTTTGAGTTCAGCTTTACAGTGTTATAGTGACGGGCACCTAATTCTGAATTGTGTTCTTAATTGATCCCTTTTTAGTTCTCCCACTCAGCCACCTGGCCCACTCCTCTGTCCTACATGGGTTCGTCGTAGTTGTAGGTGGGAGCTGCTGAGTACTGGTTCTGCTGCATGGCGCCTTGAGCAGCCCCCATGGCGGCCTGCTGGGCTGCCTGCTGGACATGGGGGTTCTTCCAGGCACCCGTAGCCCACTCCTCCTGGGCTTTACCCAGGCTGCCACCACTGCCGCGGTAGAAGTTATGCACCTAAAAAAGACAGAAAGGAGAAATGGGATTCAACATGCCTTTTACTCTCTATCAAGTATGACTTTTATTTTTTTCAATTTGTAAAATTGACCAAATTACCATAAAGACAAGGTAAATTTTATTATTTCTCTGTAGTGGCACCTCATTTTTTGTGTCATGAACACAGTATTGGCAACATTTACTTTCCAAAGAGCTGTTCCTAAGCAATTCTAGACCCAAAAAGATATATTTGAGACTTACAATCCCAATGCTTGTCATGTTTAAATAATGTTATACCTGCTGTAACACAAGAAATTCCCAGCTTATAATAATAAATGATATCATCCTATATCTCAATGACGTTCTTGATGAAGTTGACAGACCCAGTAGTAGTGATAAGTATGATAAGTATGTGACAATTCTGCAGTGGGATATTTATGATTATTTACTACTTTAATGTTGCATTTTAAATATACTAATACCTTGTTTTTGTTGAATTTATGGAATCACAGAACTAATGTAAGTACAAATGTTTAGTTATTATTTCATAACTTTTATTACCAATATGAAAAAACAATAATGAAGTGGATGAAAAATTATCAGTATGCTGCGGCCCACTTAAAAACCAGAAAATCCCATGAAGCCCACCCGATCTTAAATCTTCTAATTGAAACACAAGGCAAACTGATGTATTTCTCTGAAGAATGTATTAAAAAACATAAACAACACACACTGTTGGCTATTCATTGCTAATCCTACCCAGTCTTAAGCAAAGTGTTAAGGCCAATCTGTGACCCACCTGCCTGGGACACAAACTTTAATACAGGAGCGGTAAATTCAGGTCAGAGTAATGAGCACTATCACAACATAACCAACTGCTATTACCATTTTTACTTCACTTTTTATACGAATAATACATTTATATAAATATGTAATGGTACTTACTTGCAAGTAATTTCAAACTGAATTTCTGCCGTTCCCGGGGCCCCTCTTGTAATATCTTTGCTGCCCAACAGGGGGGGGCCAGGCCCACACTTTGTGAATCACTATTAGTATATTTAGACCTACTTTGAAACAGGGTTTGTATAAAGCTCTGCAGTTACTTTGAGTTATGCTGGAGTTTGTGTGAATGAATAAAATTAAAAGGAGGTTACTTGGATAATAAAGTAAAAAAATAGCAGCCTAATGGCTTTAAATACATCAAAACTAAACAAAAAATAGATAACTTTCAATTTTATTTTGACAAAAGTCTACCAACAATTTATGCTTACTGCTTAAATATCAGTGCTGGTGGTGAAATAAAACATTTGTCCATGCACTGTTAAATTCTTCTTTTTCTTCCATTACTTTTTCAAAAAAATTCAGACTCCATAGATACGCAAAGTACTCAATACTAGCCATTTATCTGTGCTTCCACCACAACAGAGGTTTACTAAAATCAAAAAGACAGTTTTCACAATCATCACCGTTTTTGGGAGATGGACAAAAGAGCTGAGTGCAGATCCAGAGCTGTGTGTTTATGTCACCTAGTCATGACTACCGATTGATTTATGTAATATCCATGTGGGCAGGCACAACCAAAGGGGCATCGGACCCTCAATGACAATAAGTGACATCAAGACCAAATAACTCCTGGCGTTGTTATTTTGGGACCCGTTAACTTGGGATGTGAAGCAACTACCAATAAGAGGAAAGAATACCGCTGATTGATATATGAGGGTGTGGTGATAGATGGACAGCATTCCCATGGTAAGAATTTGCCACAATGACTTAGCAGGTATAGTTAAAAAACTAGAATTATAGCCTTAAAGAAACAACAGATTCTAAAAGATGGATGCTTCACACGCATCTTTAATCCTGCAGCACAAAACAGTCACACTTTGACCAAAGCTTTAACGTAAGAACTCGAGATTAGCATCATCAACTTAGATGCCACCAGTCATGAAATATGGCCACAATCCCCTCTTCTTTTCCAGAGTTGTGGCTTCAAATGTTTTTGCAGAACACTCTGATGTCACAGTAAAGTCATCCTTTGACATTTTGGATAGAAAAAGTCGTAATGTTATCCTATTAAACCTTAATGTAATATGTTCTCAAACACAGCATATGAACTATAGAGTTATAGCAAAAAACAAACCAAAAAACCCCCCAAAAAACAGCCACAATAACCTCTGATCACCAAATTCTAATAAGTACTTGGGTCCCTCAAGGCTTCCTTGCATTCACCAAAAAGGGATTTTAACAGCCTGAAATAAATAATACCTCTGCTCCAAACATTTCTGTTGCTAGTGCAAATGAATCAAATGTCATGTTATCACTGCTTCCCTTTAAGTGGGAAAGAGTGCTGGCATTATAATACAAGCTAATTATTCAATGCTACTTGGATTGGATTGCTCTCTTTCACTTGTTAATACCAGCAATAATCGATCTAATTTCTGTGACCAGGTCGAAATCAGTCACTCACCTTTGAGAGGGCGATGAAGGATAAAACAGCCACTGCAGTGAACATGATGGTGGGAATCAGCATGACCACAGCTGAGCCAATGTTGGTGCTGAAGAAGGTGATGGTGGCCAGCCAACCGCTGAAGAAGAAGCACAGAAGAATCATCATATGCTCACAATACATTCAGCTTGATAATGCTAGATAATTCTGATATAGGATTTTTAATACTGATACCAAAATATTTAGAGACTATTGTTACAAGCTGTGAATTACTCATTGATGCTGTGCCTAAAGCCTGATTTAGACTTCTGCAGAAAATCTACATCCTAACTTTACAACCTGAAACCAGAAACCCCTCTTAACCCTACATCGCAACCTTCCATGCCATTGAGCCAACATATAAAAGCTGAATGTCAGGTTACAGTGTAGAGTTAAAAAGAGTTTTCAGTTACATCGAAAGCTACGACATAGATTTCCTGCCGAAGAATAATTCAGGCATGATTCTGTTCAGGTCAGCTGGTTGTTGTGTTTGTGGAGTTCAAAACAGCCTGATCAAAATGGAAGTTGCAGAGAGCCTTCTGCTGGACAAACTCTGTGTTTGCCTGAAGGGTGTTTCTCCTGGGGTTGCTGTAGCTCAGGAGGTATAGCAGGCCATCTGCTAATGGTGGCTCGAACCCTGGCTACTCCAGTCTGGATGCCAAATGTCCTTGGGCATCCAATGCATCCATTGTAGTATGAATGTTAAATAGAAAGAACCTTTACATAGAAAAAGCTTAGAAAAAGGTGCTTGTATGAATGGGTGTGAATTGGTGAATGAGGGAAGTTGTTTAAAGCCCTTTGAGTATTCAGATAGAATAGAAAAGTGCTATGGAAGAATCAGTCCATTTACCATCTGTCTCTTCTTAGAAATATACATACAAATATATTGGTCATTTGCTCATGCCAGTGTATGGGCTGTATTCTTGTTTTCACACTGCTCATATTTAATAATCATTTTGTTGTTAATATTATTATTAGTGTGAAACAAAAAGGACTTAAAAGGGGAAAAAACTGCTTGTATACCTGCTTTTTAATATTTCCCGTTTCTCTTCAGTACATCAATGTTAAACATAATACAAATACAGGTCAAGCTGCTCAGTTTTAACACAGATGAGAGAAAAAGCTGAAATTGTAATGAATAAGTGGAGAAATGCAACAAAGAGAAATGATGGGATGTCATTCGTAGGCTTCACGACCGCCAGATAAACACCCGTGACAATTTTAGATGTTTAGTCTGAAAACGCTTCTCTACATTATTAAATGAAAGAAGAAAAAACATGTTATGTTATGCTCTGGATGTCTCCTGTAGTTCCTGTAGTCATCACTGGGGAAAACCCTAACACTAACTCTAAACCTAGGTGATGGGAATATAGAATTTTTTCATTTATTAAATTCTTCTCCCACATCTCGGCAATCAGGGAAGAAAACAACCATGCATCAAAGTTAATCATATTTTATCACCAAAAAAAATATTTAAGAATTAGGAATTAAAGTTTGATGGCTTAGACCTCAGAAGGATAATGAACCTCTTTAAAGCCTCATTGGTTTAGAAAAAAAATTATTTTTTGAACCAAAGTGTATGCTTTAGATTAGATCACTAAGTATACCCCTTGATTCAGGTGCTTCTAGAATCATCTTTAGCAACAATAAGACAAGAAAAATAAACAACATAAATGCCAGTTAATTTCCATTTCATCTGTATACATCACTTTTAATAAACCAGTACAAACTCTTACCACACTCCCCAGCCTGGAATGCCAACAGTCTGGATAATACTGATCACCACCTGGGCCATGAAGACGAAGAAGAAAGCCATGAAGTTGAATGAGCTGTCGGTCCTGCACGGGGAGAGTAATCGTCAGAAATGATCTGATTCAGCGGAACAGCAGGAAGAAGTGTAACTCAGAGGGAAACGCACTTACTTCAAGGCCTTGTAGATGGGCCTGAACCAGCACACGTAGGAACAAGGGGTGAAGAGGATGAGCCACAGGATAGCCATGCCAAAGTTGGTAGCTCCACCTCCTCCACACATCCATGCCAGGCAACCAATCAGATTAACAGCTAGCGTGGCACTATGCACTATCAGCATCACAGAGAGGAAGAACGACAAAAACATAAAAGAGTGAGGAAAGAAACAAACAAAAAACGCTACAGCAAACACCCCACAGGCTCCATCATTACTCATAACTCAGCAGGATTTAATCACTATGAAGACCAACAACTACGCACTGCCATATTTCCAGTTCTACATTCAAGACTTAAACTACAATAATAAAATATGATATAGAGGTACATTTTATTCAGCATACAATTTCCACCAAACATAACGTGTACACTAAACTATCTTTTCACCAGACTTACATTTTTGCTTCAAATAGCAGAACCTATGTGATAATGAAAAACATACCATAATACTCATGTGACTGTAATAACTTGACACTACTACCTACTTTTACAATTTGTGTACAAATTGTGTTTTCCATTAATTAGTTAAGAGTTAGTGGATCTCAGATAATAGTGGGAAATAAATAAAGGGCATAAATGTTTTTGGAAATCATTCCTACCGTTCACTATAAAACTGTACAGTAATTCCTCCTTCTGTGAAATTAAAAAAATATAGTTGAAGGTCCTCATTTTCTGCCCGTGGGACCTCAATTGGGCTTCAGATTTGTGAACAGTTTGTCAGTCAAAACACAAACCACTAAGTAAATGTGTGAGTTAAATCATTTTCAAACTTTAGCCCTCAAAATAAAAACCACAGTAAAATGAAAACAGTGGTTATCTGGCTCTGTGACATAATGTGAGACCGGCCAATCTAGTTTCCCAGCTGCACGGACTGTTTGCACTCTTTAGTTCTCATAATATTTTGGGTAAAACAAAGCAGCACAGCATGAGGAGGAAGAGGAGTAGACAGGTTAACAGGTTACAGCTAGATGCATGCAAATACCGACTGCTTCCAAATGCAAAGCAAATAAAAAGCAGTTCCTGCAGGTACACTCACAGATCCAGAGGTAGTAGAGCCTCTTGCACATAGTGCGGTGTTGGTCTGGGATCTCGTTGAAGTCTTGGTAAAAACATGGCTTAAGGGGGATGAAGCGAGGAAGGGGAGGGAAGTTGTTTTCTAGGACACAGAGACGTGATTCAGTGCTTCACATCAAGAAGAAATCAAGTCAAGAGAGGTGCATGAGCTTTTATTCAACCTTTATAAATGGGGCGATTGTGCATAAAGATGGATAAATGGGGGGAAGCTCACCTGCCATGATTCACTGCTTTCCTCCACTTGTAAACCAGGCACACAGACTTCTTCAATCTCAGCTGCCTTGAAAACCAAACTGCAGAGAAGGAGAGAAGTGCATGATTAAGTGTAACATCACTTACTATCCCGGCCCTGCTTGTAAGCAACAAGCCACAATCACTGCAATATGAGTCTTTGACATCCTGACACGATTTGGAGAGAGGAGGTACCCATGGTGGTACCCAGCCTCCAGAGGAGCATCAGATAGACTGAGATGAACCTGTTTTCTTGGTCACATATTTTAGCAGTGTAATGCGTGCTCCAGGACACAGTGTGGCCTTGTCGTGATCTCGAATGTATATCCTTTGGGATTCACAATAGGCGTTTGAAAGGCCTATTGAGATTAAAGCCTGGATTATATAGACGTTACTCTCTGGTTATCGCGTTTTTCTTGCTAATAGGCCATAATCAGCTACCTTCCATATTTAACTGTGTTAGAAAATCATATTTGTAGCGCATGTCATGGTGGACGCATGGTGGATTGAAGGGCATCTTTCTAGCACAGATAAACCAATCTATGCCACGAAAATGCAGTCTGGCTGAAGTTGCTTTTATTCATTGTGAATCTCCGGCTGTCTTAGACGTGTATTTCGTTCGGCTGATGGCAGTGATGCTGCAGTGGGGTAGTGCATTGAGATTACAGGCGATGGAGAAGCGTCCTTCAGCCTGCGCGACAGGCTGCTGCATTGGGGCTTCTTCTTCTTGTTCATCATCCGGACGTCGAGCAAGTCGAGCACAAACTCTTCGCAGTAAACAGCCCGGCCTACAAATTTCGAGGTTTTACCGAAGCTAGAATCCGCTAAAAAAAATAAAATAAAAAAATCCAATATTTTCCCTCCCTCTCTAGCTGAAGACCAATGAATGAAAATGCGGTGTCCTACCTCCAGTTCAGTCCGTGAATGTCGCTAGAATACCTCCGTCCGTTTAAATTGCATCCTACGATTTGATCTGTATTAAAACACTGTGGCGGAAACAGCTAGATCTAGCGCTAATCACACGAAAATGTCGCGTATTTCCTCAAACGATGGGTTTGGGAGTAAGAGGCGGGCACGTGATGTATGGTCTTTTCATTACGTACATACCGGCCCCCTCCTCACCGCTGGGTTGTGCCCGCCCGGGTAGGACCAGGGCCCTGGCAAAACAATGGATTTGTTGCTGACCTGACCTGACCAATCAGAAAGGAGAAATATTTTAGCTCTTAACCAATAGGTTGACAGTGTTAAAAATCAGAGGAGGCATTACACAACCTGACCTGATTGGCTGCCTGTTATCATATACTTCTATAATAAAGATACCGCTTTACTAGTAGTATAAATACATTTCAATGTACTTTTCCCCCACTAGTGGTAGTAGTAGTAGTAGTAGTTTTTAATATATATACAAGTGCAATAAAATAAATCAAAATAAAACAAAAAATAATAATAAAATAAAACACACTTGATAAGTACAATTACTTTTTTTGTAATTTTGCATCTGTACACAAAGATAATGGATTTCAAATCAAACACTCAAATTTTGATTCAGGAACTTTTTTATATGTACCCCCTATTTTCAGAGGCTCGAAACATGTACAATTATACAACAAGTTATTTGATGATTAGATGAGGTCACTCGTTATTCCGTGACAGGATAGGCAGATAGTTGGAGCTGCATTTAGTAGCAGTGCACTGGCATGCTCAATATGAGGTCTAAAGAGATGTCACTGCAAGCAAAGGAGACAATCAGTGGCAAATCATCTCAAGGGAGGAAGTGCAGCATTTGGTTATAAATTCTAGACTTCAGGCACCGACTGCAAAATATTTTCATCCAAAAACAATAGTATTATAGTACCTTTTGTCGCGAAATCGATCAATGTAGAGCAGTGAAACAAACCACGGAGGCCCCAGAAAAGTGCAATCAAACGATGAGTTTATTAATACAGAACAAAAAATTACAGCATGAGTCTTCTCTGTCTCTCTGCTAAAACTACATGTGGAGAACACTTTTAAAGCAATGGGGTATCCGCCCCCCCCATGGCGTCAAATACAGGTCAAAAATACATTATGTATAGTCATTGTTTACAGACAAGGGTACATCTTGTACATCTCTAATAACTATAAACAGACATGTAACTTCTCTTTTCTATAACACTTTCCATGCAAAGTCGTAGTCTTAAGCCTTCAGGGTGTCTGAGGGCTGGTTATCGCCTCCAGTCATCTGTTACCAAGTAGGTAAAAGGGCAGCCGGTTACAAAAAGGTCAAAGACACTTGGGCCTTCGCTCAGGCCTGTTGCTAGATTTATGTATTGTAAGCATGCATGCAATCAACCTGCTATGTTCTCATCCTCCCTCAACATGTATCACCTGGACACTCTCACCAGTGAAGCTTAAAACCCTCTTGGATGGAACATCAACTCTAAACAAGCACAGTTATGCATTGTGTATAGAATGAACTCAACCTGTGAATAGAATGAATGTGATGACAAACATATTCAATGCAATATGAACCCTGTAAGGAATATTACTGATAAAATAATACTGTAAACCATGTTATTAATGCAATTATAATAATGCAGGTTATATGGCAGCAATAAAAGAACTTCTGAATCTCCACACTTTACTGAAGGTACATAACAACAGGTTAATATGGACTGGATCGATACTATTGTGCTTTTCTCCTATGCTTGACTACAAATTTGCATCAAAGTAAGTTAAGTTTATTACAAAGAAACCACATAATCACCACGGCTGAAGTTGCTGTATGCAATTAAAATACTGATCAAGCTGAAAAGATTAATAAAGTATAATGAAAATATTGTGTTAATTGTTGGGGAAACAAAAGTTAAAAAGAGAAATTAAAAACCAAATAAGAAGCTCAGTTCAGTCAAAGGGAGATGAGAACAAAAACATGTGCAGTATCACACTCTAATAATTCGCCATTTTAAAGCTTTATTAAGGAGTAGTAAATTATTTATAAATGCCTTATTGATCACTTTTATACCAGGCTGTGAAAAACCTCCCTCATGTGACTTGATCAGTATTATTAGAAACTGAGGAAACCATGAGCACCCAAGGGATTTCTTTATTCAAAGCACATATTCATTATGCTATGTGCTGCTAACTTACAGAACAGGGGTTTCAAACTTAAATGAGCTGTGGGCCACTGCTGGCTCAAGTGAGGACCATTTTAGTCTTCAAGTAGTACAAAAAACAAACAAACAAACAAGAAAAAACACACAAATATTTGTGGGTGTAGTGTTTGTTATATTGTAGTGTTTGTAAATGTAGTGTTTTGTTTGTTTTTTAAAAAATTTAAAATAATTTTAATATATGCAAATATAATAAATATAATAAATATATAATATAATTTTTTATATTATATTTGAATCTACAAAGAGGCAGCAGGTTGAGGGTCACAGATGCCAACAGACTAAATAAACTGATCCACAAGGCCAGTAATGTGTTGGGGATGGAGCTGGACTCCGTTAGGGTGGTGTCTGAGAGGCAGATGTTGTCCAAGATAAAGACAATGTTGGATAATACCTCCCACCCACTCCATGACATGACATGTTGGCTAGTCATAGGAGCACGTTCAGTGAGAGACTGGGATTACCAAAAAGCAGCACTGAACGACACAGGAAATCATTCCTGCCCGTGGCCATCTAACACACTGTAAACACTGCAATAGTTACATCCTTTTTACACACGCTCTTTTCTACTCTGTAATATTTTTGTCAATTTTTTTGATATTTATTTATAATCCCCGCTGTTAATCCTTGATATTTATAATTGAGTGATCTGTACATATTAGTGCTATTTCTTAAATGTGTAAAATCTGTAACATAGTGTTGTTTGGAGTTTAGTCTGTTACAGTTACTATTTTTTACCATTTCTTCTTGGAGCAACTGTAACCCACATAATTTCCTTAGGGATTAATAAAGTATATTGATTCTGATTCTGATTGTTTCAGGATACATGACCTGCCATTATGCAATGACATATCTGCTTACCTGTATCTTTTTCTCGTTTCTCCTCCTCTTCTTTTCTCTTTTTTCTAAACTGAGGACCTGATGGCTTTGAACTTTTCTTGTCCATCTTCCATTGGTTTTAATTTTGCACTCCAGTATGAACACCCATCCCCCAACCCGAGGATCACCACAACATAACCTAACAGACCTACACCTTAGTTCACAGATTCCCTTTGTCTAGGGTTTATTTCTGGGATTTCACACAACCCAGAATTCAAATCATGAATACATAATAGGCTTGGATTTACAACATTATAAATGAAATGTGCTCTATTTGGAAGCCGCCGGCCCCCTCCCCTTTCGACGGGTTGTGAGTGAGACTTTAAATCATCAAACTGTAAATTATAAATTTTAAATAGTTATTGATCCCTTTAACCCTAGTCCTAAAGTGTATATTTATTTTCTTATTCTTCTTATAGTTAATGTTTGTTTACTTGCACTGCTGTAACTGGAGCCTCGTCGTCTCGTCTCTCTATATACTGTACTGTATATAGCAGAGATGACAGTAAAGTTTACTTTGACTTCAGCACAGCAGCAAGCAGGCGCACCGAGGGCTCTCGCGCTCACTTTTCGCATATAGAATTTCGAAAAAACATCGGTGCAAATTATAAGTCTGTATCATAATGTCTGGTGTTCTCGTGTTTGTTGGTTTGTTTTTATTTTGTTTTATTTTGCGAGTTGGTTATTTGATGCTGCTCCAGCCAGCCAGAGAATCCCCCGCCGCCCCGCCCTCTCCTCCCTGTGCGGCAAGCAGCAGGGGCACCTCGCAAACGGAGAGCGCCCTTACTCCCAGCAAATGGGCGATAGAAAACCGATCGGTGCCTATGCCATTCCCAAAATGCGCTGGCATGACGTCGGGGCAGCATGAGTACGAGCATTTTTTTTTTTTTTTTTTTTTTTTGGCCGATGCCCGTGATGCCGCCCCCCTGGGCAACCGCCCATGTCGCCCGTATCAAAAACCGCTACTGAATGGATCACTATTAGTCATAGACTGGCATTCCCAGCGCCTGGACCTCAGCGTTATTGAAGCAGTGTGGGACCATCTTGACAAAGAGTGGAACAAAAGGCAACCAAAGACCTCTGAATGTCCTTCAAGAAACCCGGAGAACTATTTCTCTTAAAGAAATGACAAGAAGCTTACCAAAGAGCGTTCAGGCTGTGTTGAAAAATGGATATGTTTATATCAAATATTGACTTTCAAGCGTATTAGAATGGTACAAAATCTTTTTTTTTTCTTTTATACTGTACTTCCATGCACTGTATGTTTGCACATATCTCACTAAATTGGTGTGCCTAATAAAATACAAAGAAATGAATGGCTTAAGACTGACTATCGTGCCACCCCAGCAGTTGAAGCACTCTGTTTAGTTGCTGCTGTCAAACATTAGATGGCTCTCTGAAACATCGGTACAGTTGGTCTCGTGAATGCTGCCTTCGCGTGTCCTGTGCAATTTTAGACTCCAGGTAGAATAAATGTTGTAAAACAGCAGACCGAATACACATTGGCGTTTATGCGGAAATTAATTGTGTGCTCCGTCTTTGTCTCAGACTGCCTCGATAGCACGGCTCACTCGCTTTCTCAGCTGCACATCTGTCAGATGTGTTTCGTATACGGTTTCCAAAAGGCAGAACTGTGCCTGAACGCAGCAGTGCCTGAAGCTACCACTAGCTTTCTCTTCAGTGCTATGAGTTAAGCAAGACTGAAGGTAAGGGCAAAAATTATATTCCTAAACAAGGTCTGTCAAATTTAACTCATACGAGTGCCACAGTGATGTATTCCCAATACATACGGGGACCTGCAGTAGTCTGACAAGGCTTTATTTAGTGAAGAGCGGCAGTTATGCTCTCTTGTAGTGGCTCAGCTAATGTTAGCTACTCAGACGTCGCTTTCTTTGCATAACATTAGTAACCAAATACAGAAAGGTAAGACTAACATTACAAATCAGCACTAGTAACTATAATTGAACTGTCACTTTTGTCCTAATATTGGCTTTATAAAGCTTGTATTAAACTAACACAGGCTAACTTAGCAAAAGCTAAAGTATGTAATTGTTCCAGTAGTAGATGAGCTGAATTTAGCTAGTGTCCTAGTTTAGCAAACTAAGGATGAGGTGTAATGTCAGCTTTCGCATCCCAAGCAGAACGTGTCCCCCTTTCAAAGTAAAAGAAAAAGATGAGAGATGACACAATACTCACCAAAGCTAAATGTTAAATTATAGCATCCTCTTTGATGTGAGGATTTGAGTGAAATAAACTACAAGAGCCTTGATAGTTGAGATCTTTCAATGTGTATAATTATGAGGATTAAAAACTTAGTCATTGTTGACTGCAGACTTACATAAAGCGGAAACCTAGACCTTGGCCATGTGCTATCTTATCTCTTTGTACACAGTGCTGGGAATGCAGCCACCGCTGCCACCTGAAGCAGTCAGAGAGCTGGTGTGCTCTTGCCTGCAAAGAGACCCCGTAGCAGCAGACCTGCGATGCAGCCTCTTCGTTGCTGCCACTCAGAACTACAAGAGAGACTCTTTGCTCAGACCATTCCCTCCTCGTTACTTAAGTGGTGACAATAAGGAGTTTGAGGAGTTGGTGAGTGCTAAAGTGATTGTGAAAACCTCTTGAAGATCCTATATTATAGTCAGTGGTAGCCTTAAGCATTTGGAGACACCATAAAACAGAATATAGCTGGGCACAGAGGAAATTAGGTCGACCCAGTCCTTCCAAGAGGATTCGAGGTATATGCTTGGCTAAGTTCTCAATAACTCCTCAGCACTTATACCCCTGAGGGTCAAGATCACCAAACCAACAGCAGCAGCGCCTCTGTAGTTCAGCCATATATTCATTCACTCAGGTGACTGATCAGAATGATCACCAAGCAGAGGTATCCTAGCACAAGGACACTCATTAACATGAAAAGTGATACAGAGCTTTACATGGCAACTAGAAAAAAGTAACATGCATGCACACATCCACACAAAAGAGGAAGACAGAGGGATGGCAGACTCAACAGTAGAACATAAAGTCTGACCTATGATCCTGTGTTGAACGAGTGGGGGAAAAAAAGAATTAAAAAAGTTTATTTTTATTTGAGATATGGTCTGTTAAGATAATTGAGAGAATTGATCAAATGTAACATGATATATATCCACTCGGTGGCAGTGGTGTGCTTTAATGGTAGCTTCATGCCAATTATTACTCATAGGTGAATTTGTGATCATTTCATGTTTTTGATGTCTTCTGACTTTGAGAGACGTGTGTTCCAAGGAGTAAAAGACACATTTGAATCGGTTTGTGGTAATATGATAAAAGAAAGGAGTTTTTCCTTCTCCAGCTGGCAGATGTGAACTCGTTGCCTGGTGTGAGAGAGCTGGTGAGACTACGACCTGGAGAAGCAGATCATCATTTGGCTCTCGCACACTGGATTCTGTCTTCAAAGAGCTTTGCTGTAAAGACACTACAGAAGGAAGAGGTATGTTACAGGCATAGAGAGATAAACCACGGTCTTGCACCACTTTCTTCTTTGCTCACAGTGTGTTTCTCCGATCTTCACTAGTATGCCAAACTCTGCAGCCTGACGGAAAATGAAGGGATGTCTGCACCCGTGCCAGACTTCCTCTTTGAGCTGGAGTACTCTGATCAGATGAATGCCAGGTTTGAGAGGACGAGGGAAGGACGAGATGTTTTCTATGCTTTCCACGGGAGCCGCTTGGAGAACTTTCATTCGATCATTCATAACGGCCTGCACTGTCACCTCAACAAGGTCAGTGTACCGAAACCTTATTTTAAATGTTTTTTTACAGATCAAATATTTGATCTTGAGGAGCAAGGGGAGTTTAAGAGGATGCTGAAGGGCTGGAGTGTAAATCAGAGCGATACATTATGCTTACATGGACATGTTTCATTGCAGAACTCGGTGTTTGGAGAGGGGACCTACCTCACTAGTGACCTCAGTATGGCTGTCCTCTACAGTCCCCACAGCAGCGGCTGGAGAGAAAGCATCCTAGGTCCACTGCTGAGCTGTGTCGCCTTGTGTGAAGTCATTGATCATCCAGATGTTAAGTGCCAGGTGAAGAAAAAAGGTATGTTTAACAGTCAGGTAAAAGCAGTATGTCTTAAAGCTTTGAGAAGGCAGCAAAAAAGTGACAGTTTAATAAGACATATGGATCATGACACTAAAGAGGTCAAAAATGTGTGCATTTGTACATATATGATGGATCACAGTTTTTAATTAAGAGTGAATCAGAGGGACTGGGAAGAGAAAAGGAACAGAGCAAAGAATGGGAGACATAATTCGGTGGAGTGAGCAGAACCAGAGCAGAAATGGGCAAGGGTCTTGATGAGTGAGTGATGTTAGATAGGGATAACTTCGCATGTGGGTACCAAGCCTGCACTAATGATCATGTAGACGATGCACAATGATGTTTTTAAGTCTCTTTGCGTGCACAAGATCCACCAAGGCTCCTGTCCTAACTTGGTTAAAACAAGGTACTTTTATCGCTTAAATACCTGTATACACTTTTTCCATCGATCGATCGATCGATCCATTTTCTTCTGCTTATCCGGGGCCGGGTCGCGGAGGCAGCAGCCCAAGCAGAGAAGCCCAGACCTCCCTCTCCCCAGCCACCTCCTCCAGCTTGTCCGGGGGACCACCCAGGCGTTCCCAGGCCAGCCGAGATATATAATCTCTGCAGCATGTCCTGGGTCTGCCCTGGAGCCTCCTCCCGGTGGGACATGCCTGGAACACCTCACCCAGGAGGCATCCTTGTCAGATGCCCGAACCACCTCAACTGGCTCCTTTCGATGTGGAGGAGCAGCGGCTCTACTCTGAGCCCCTCCCGAATGGCCGAACTTCTCACCCTATCTTTAAGGGAGAGGCCAGCCACCCTTCGGAGGAAGCCCATTTCTGCCACTTGTATCACCAATCTCGTTCTTTCGGTCACTACCTACAGCTCGTGACCATAGGTGAGGGTAGGGACGTAGATCAACCAGTCTGTTGATCTCCCGTCACTCGTGAACAAGACCCCAAGATACTTAAACTCCACCACTTGGGGCAGGAACTCGTCCCTGACCCGGAATACACTTTTTCCATTTACTCTAACTGAGCCCTCAAAACATTTACAAGTCACTTTTATTCATTCACACACACACACACATTCATGCACATTCTCTTGTCTTTTAAACACTTTTTACCTCTTACAAACACTCACACGTGGATGCACTTCATTCAGTATCTTGGACAGGGACACTTGGACCAGCGCACTGGAGTATGCATGCAATCTGCTTTATTTACTGATTCACAGTTGACCTCCACTTATTAGGAAGAGTGAGGACTTAATGTCCCGACAGGCTGGAGTTAGGGAAATAGAAAAATTCACTGTTGCCAAAAAATGAATTGGGAAAGAAAAAACCCACCAAAAATACAAATTCAGGGAGTCACAAAGTACTGCAGAGAGTACTCATGGTAGCGATAATGCTCTTATATGATGTAATATGACACGTTGTGGGTAAAAAAGTTGCCTACACTTTGTCTTGAATTTATTTCAGACCTTTATGCCTCTCAAAACACTCAGTAACTGCATAAATCTGTTTCCAGGAATGTTCTACCTGCTTATTGCTCTTTAAATCAGAGCCTATTAAAGCCTCCCGCTCATTTTTGATTTCAGATTCTGAAGTTGTAGACCGCCAGCGCTCGAGGGCAAAGAACAGTGAAGGAGGGGATGTACCACATAAATACTTTGTAGTCACCAATAATCAGCTTTTACGAGTCAAGTACCTGCTTGTTTACTCTCAGCGGAGGCACCTGTCCAGGTAAGACCTTTCTGGGACAAATGATGCAGTTTGCTTTTGTGTACTGGTGAATAGGCAACATTAGACATAAAAATGTTTTCATACAGAACAGGATTGGCTGACAAATCAGAAATTCAAAGTGAAAGTTGTGGAAAGGTCACATTTATTTGAATGTCCTCCAGCACACAGTCTCAGTAATCTGATTACAGCCCACTAAGAGCAAAGAAGAGAAACAGAATACAGTTTTTTAAATTGTTTTTATTATTTTTACTCATTACTAATTCAGATTAAATAAAATAAAAGAGAGTATAGTGTTGAGCAGAGACAACTTTCCTCTGAAGAGTATCTGGGCTTGGCCTTAGAGTGAGCTTCAGTGTAGAGCTGCTACTCTTCCACTTTGAAAGGGGTCAGTTGAAGTGGTGGATGCTTCCTGGGTGCCTCCTATATGATGTGTTTCAGGCATGTCAACCCAGGAGGCGAGCCCAGGATGGACCCAGGACATTCTGGCAGTATTATTTATATTGGCTGTCTTGGGAATGCCTCAGGCTACGTCCACACTAATGCGTTTTCAAACGCATTGTTTTCTCTCCGTTTTGGCCTCCCGTCCCCTCCATTTCAAAACGGAGTGGTCCCGTCGCAGTGTGGACACTCCAAAATGCAGACTTTCTAAAACGATGATGCATTTTAGTCATGTGATGCAGTCATGTGACCAATTAAACAAAGATAGGGGAGGGCATTATACAGCAGTTGTTTTGATTGCTCTCAATTTTGACAGCCCTAAAAAAGATTAATATCAGTTTGTACATGCTCCAGATAGCTTTTCTTCAAATTCTTTAATTCTCACTGGCTTTTGCAACTTTGTACTTTTGTGTTACTCGCAGCAACAACTCCACCTCATTGTTAGTCCATTTAAAAAAACTCGGTGCTTTTCCTCGACATTTTGCCACGACGTTTCAAAGAGCCGGAAAGTAAATAAACGGCAGACAGAAATGAGGCAGGCCGAATCTTCTTGCGTTTCACGCATGCGCAGGACTGGAACGTAAGCATTTTCGGCCGTTTCAATGTGGACGCACAACTCTGTGAAAACAACTAAAAACGCTAGTGTGGACGCGGAGCGTTTTCAGATGAAAACACCGTTTTCAAATCTATCCGGGCTGGTGTGGACGTAGCCTCAGTGTCCCCCTGGAAGAGCTAGAGGAGGTGGCTGGAGCAGGAGTGGTGTAGATGTCTCTGCTTAAACTCAGAGCTGGATGGACGCAAGTAGCCATGTTAATTAATGTGCATTGAAATTAAATTAAATAAAATAAGACAGGGTCCAGATCCAAGGTGTACTTTGCCTCTTGCCCAATGTCAGATAGGCTCCAGCTCCGCTGTGACCCTCATTTGATGAGCGGCTAAGAGAACTGACAGATAAATAATCAACAGCATGAAAGAAAATGAAAATGTTTGCTTGTTTTCATCCTGAGGTTTGTTACCTCGCTCTTCTGTCCTGATGGTCACCGTGCTTTTCTGTTTTTCTTCCTCAGACATTCCCGCAGCCGCTCGTGGCTCCTCAGACACCATTTTGCCATCATGATGAGTCTCTACCTTCTGCTGCTCATATTCATCGGTGCCTTAAACTCCAACACCTTTGTATCCTTTTGGAACAGACTATTCAGGTGAAATGACAACAGGACACATGGCATGGATGTTTCTAATCCACAGTGCCTTCCTGACAAGATGTTGGCTGAAGGCATGAGGAAAAAAAATTTTTTATGCACCTTTCTACTGTTTTCTCTTATAGTTCTTTGCTTTGTTTGCAATGTATAATGTAATATAGTCATCATTACTGTAAATGCAAGATAACATATCGTTTCAGATGGGAATCTTGTTATGTATTGATTTTAATGAAATCTGTAAGAAGATCTTTGTTGATTTTAAGACAATTGCAGTGTTCCTCCTTTAGTTTGAATGATTCAGTAAATAATCAGTTTTATAGTTAATCTCTGTTACTGTGTTGTTTCAGTCCTCAGAGGACACAATTTTACCAGCCAAAGGGAAACGATGGAAATCATCCTGTTTAAATAATCAGTGTGTTTTTGTTTTCTCTTTCTGGTTTGATGTGCAGCGAATTCCTCGTTAACTGAGCCATTATTATAACTAATCAGTTTTTCTGGCCTTAATGATAAACTGAAATTCCACTTTTAAATTCTTAAGATTGTCATTGTCTGTATTTTGGAAATTAATAAATTGGGATGTTTTTAAATCTTTTGTTTTTAAGTGTAGATCAAATATAGTGGTTTTTATTTTAATGTATACATTCGGTTTTGGGGATTGCAGCGTTGTAGTATGGATCAGTAGATATTCAGGGTTGTCATTGCCCACATGAACTGTGTAATGGTCTTGAGCCACCTCTTTATGATTTGCTTCCAAGGAGCCAAACTTTCTAGTACATTTTTTAAAGTGGTCTTGAAGAACAGTTGTCCCATCTTTCTGAAGGTCTTTCAAAGTTTCTCTTTTGGCATTTGCTACTTTTTCACTTATTTTCAGTACAATCCTTGTACCTGACCATTTTCAGAGGGATGGGTTTTTTTTGTTTGTTTTGTTTTTTAGTTTTTTAGTTGGTTTTTTTTTCTTAACACTGATCTCTGAATCATTAAAACATAAAAAAAGGTACCTAACTCATGGAATGACAGTTTCATGTCTACAGTAGCTAAAAACTTGGAATCTTTCGATATATGTTCTTAAAAATTTGAGGAAACTGGAGGTGTGGATGACAAAAGAAGAAGTGGCTGACCTAAAAAAAAAAAAAAACCCTCTAATGCAGATGAACAGTATCTGAGAGTCATGTCCTTAAGAAATAGGAAACAATTCCAGCAAAGACCAGACACAGGATCTGAGAGATGCATCTGGTTGGTTCAAGTCATTGTCAGTATGCATGGAGGTCAGTAGAAAGGTACAACAGTGAGTTTCAGCTATCTGTAAAACACAGCGGAGGCTGTCACGGCTGCATTTCAGCCAGTGTTGTTGGAGGTCTTGTCAAAATTTCTTAAATTGAGATCAGATTTGATCCACCATCTGGAGTGTGTCTGATTAAGTTTCATTTTTTCAGCATGACATTGATCACAAATGCAGTGCCACTGCAGTAAAAGCGCACCTGGATAGAAAAACGCACAATAAAGCATAAAGTCATGGACTGAGCTAGGTATAAAGGTGGCCACAGGAAATAATGATTTTTATTCCATGTGTCTTGGTGCTGTATTTTTATGTATATTTGCACATTTTAATAAATGATTGCACCTATGTCCCATTTTGATAACAAAATATAAAAAAGTGAGGGGTGGCTCAAAATCCTGCACAGTGCACATGCTTTTATTTCCATACAGCATAAAAAAAGCATTAAAGCATCAGGTTAAAATGAATTTGAAATACTAACATCTCTAAGTGTTTACAGAGCGACGCACCTCTTTCGTAACAGTGCGTCGTTTCTATTGTTCTCAGCTTTTCGTGTTGCATTCAAACATGGGTTACCTCTGACAGGGGCAAATTTATTACCACTGGCACACAGACAGTCCTCTTTTAACTGTGGTACTTTATCAGCAAGAAAAAAGTGAGAGTGATATATGGGTTTGATAACAGAGGCGGCCTGCTTTGGTGACCGATCCTGTTTTCCTAATAGATACCCAATGTGCTGATGTGTGTGTATTAACAGCCCGAGAAACACTCAAAAGAGAATTTGTTTGTTTGGTTTTGTGGAGCAACGATGTAAAGCGAGACTTTAACTTAAATCGGGGTGCTCATTAAGAAATTAAGACAACCAGGAGAACACTTTGTGTCAATGAGTAATTTCATTTACTCATAAATAACCGATGGCACAGTGCTTTCAGTCTTAGTTTTCTTTTCCTCAGGTGTACTTGTTATGCTGCACAAGTCTCTGTACTTTAATTAAACATCAGATATTATTTCGATATCTCGTTACGTCACGGATGCAGCTTACTAACGAGTTTCAAAGAAGATGAAAGGCATTGCAGGCCATTGTTTTGGTTTAAAAACCATTCCCGTCTTGCGAAATCCTTCAGATAAACTGCTTCTGTTCATCAGAAATGGCTCACATTTGAAGGCCACAGAACAAACTGCCCATTGTTGGTCCACGCTTTATTCCCTTTATGTACAGGCTTCATTATTGCTGCCTCATAAACCGTCTGTTATTCAATAACCATCAACTGTGAGGGGGGGCGGCAGCCGTAGAGGGAGCTCAACTTGTTTATCAGGAAAAAAACTCCCAAAATGAGAAGCAATCAGAAGAGAGGGAATCTGTATTATTCCACTAAATGTTTGTGCCTCACACTTCGTTTTCTTTTTTTTAAAAAAAATTCATGCATTCACAATTTAATATTTCCCTGTAAAAGACGTGTATTGTGCAGGACTGAACTCGAGGCAGGTCTGCAGTCAGGTATGATGTTTGTTATCTTTGCCAACATTTGCTCCAAAACTCCAAAACTCTGACATACAGATCGAGGCCAGAGCAGGCCTGTCAGAGAGTGCAATCAATCAATCAATCAATCAATCAACCAACCAACCAATCAATCAATATTTTATTTCTATAGCACATTTAAAAAGGACAGTGCCCATCAAAATGCTTCACACAAGGTAGCAAAGCAGATTTCAACAAAAGGCAACAAAAACAGTTAAAAACAATTATAGTTACAGTTACAGTGACAGTTACAGTTACATAGCACAAATGCAGACCAGGTGGAAGTCCAAACTAATTTGCTTCAAAAACTAAATGGTGAGTTTTTAAGTGTGATTTAAATGTTCAACACAGTCCACTGGATGGTTTTGCAAAGCGGAAAAATTGTGATGTCTTAAAAAGAGAATTTCTCATTATTCCATTGTTTTAATATAAAATGCTTTGCTATATGTGGTGCCTTGCTGCAAGCATTGCTACACACAAGTGAAAAAGTGTGGAAAGCATTCAAACACCTCAGAAACTTGTTTGATAAAGAAGTAAAATCTCTTTTTTTGCTTTTATCTGTTGATTGCAATGTACATTCATTACCTACTTCATTAGGTATACTTGTTCAGCTGCTCGTCAACACCAATATCTAATCACCCAATCACATGACACCAACCATATGAAGCAGGTCGTCTTGACCCTGTTTGGTCAAGATGACCTGCTGAAGTTCAAATCAAGCGTTAGAAGGAGGAAGTGAATTTAAACATGGCTGCTCTGAGTATTTCAGCGCTCATATGGTAGGGTCAAAATTTGGCATAAACAGCACAAATGAATCATGAATCCATCCTGAGTTGGATCAACAGTTGAAGCTGGTGGTGATTTGATGTTTTCTCAGCACACTTTGAGCATTTTTAAATGCCATAGCCTACCAGGTACTGCTGCTCATGTCCATCCCTTTATAATTACAGTGCACCCATCTCCTGGTGGCTCTTTCCAACATAATAAAGCTCCATTTCAGAAACTTCACATCATCTCGAACTGCTTGAGAGCATGACAATGAGTTCAAGAATGATTCCAGCATCTTGTCGAATCTGTGCTATAAAGAATTAAATTAGTATTAATTAAAAGTGGGTCCAAACCAGTATCAGTATAGTGTACCTAATAAAGTGGCTGGTCAGTATGTTTTAGGGCAGTAGACTGACTGATACAGATCTTTCAGATGTTTGTGGGCTCTTTTTATGCAGTGGATTTACTGGTCTGGCCAAAACCTGCAGGTGGTTTGTAAAGTCTTGTGTTAGTTTGTGTTTTATAAATAATGTATTTACTGCATTTTTATTTTACAGCTGACACTGTAAGAATATGGATTAGAATATTCATTCACTGGTAATGAAATCCAGTAATTTGAGATCTAATTAAATAATTGACACACAGGTGACAGAGAGAATCTGACATATGTTTACTTAGCAGGTAGGTTTTCATGTTGTGGTACATGAATTAAACATTTATTGTCACACACAAGTTCATATAAGATACAAGAAAACATGTTAAAAAAAAAAAAAAAAGCTGTGATAATGCCAACTGTCTAATGTGATATAAAGCAATGCACATCACTTGACAGCATTAATTAACAGCTAGAATAGTGCAGATCCAGCCTGGTAATCCCCATAAATAAATAGACAGAGCAAAGTCAGTACAGAATTTTAAAAAGTAGAAAGTTTTTATCTTGATTTAAATTGCAGGGGGAAAAAGTAATTGTTGATTAAGTAGTTTTAAGATATTCACAGGGTTTAAACATAGCTGCCTTTCTTCACATTTTGCTACAAGTGTTCCTCTTGGTTTCCTCTTAGCTGGATGAGCTCGGACAGTCCGGGATCAAGCACACGAAATGCCCCTCGCAGTTACTCTACAAAGAGGAAAAAAGACCGTGTTGGATTCAGAGCACACAGGGAGAAGTTTGGTTTTTATTATTATTATTTTTCCATACCTGGAGGTTGGTGTGACATATGGGACTGTGAGGTGCAGTCAGGTGATTGTGCACACACTTCCCAAAGTGTTGCAGACAGGTGGAATCGGACGGGGCGCAGGTCTGAGAGCACGATGGTCGCTTCAGCAGCAGACAGCTGGAGCAGGACGTGTGCTGGCAGGAGCCCTGGCACTCTTTATTCTGCAGAGACGTAGACCTACAGACGAGGAAATTCTGATTATTGCTAAAAACAACAACAACAACGTGGCATTTAGAGGATGGGGGACGGGGTAAAGCAGTGTTATTAAATGAGCTCACCTGGCAGAGCAGATTGCAGAGGGGTTGGCCTGGCAGTACTCCTTGGTGCACTCTGGTTGGCAGCTCTCTGCATCCAGCTGTTCAATCACTGCACGGATTTAAAGAAACTACGAATGAGAGTCCCGCATTGTGGAGTCAAACTTTATATCGTGAGCAGCAAGAAAAAAAGACAGGAAAACTGTAAAAGGTCTGATATCGTATTGATAACGGTGACACTTCTTTTCATCGGGGATAGATAAGATGAGTAATTATGGCTGAGGAACCTTTGATTCAAAGGAAGCCTTGACCACACTATCAGTCTTCACAGCTCATAAACCAGATTTTACCGCTCCTCCACCATTCCCACTACACAGACTTACAGTAAAAGAATCTCACCAAGTACATTTTTACGCGTTTAGAGAAGATTTTAGCGCCTTTGTAGTTCCCGCCAACTTTATTTCCAGAAGGAGGCGTTAAATATTGCATTTTTGCTTACAGAGCCTTCTTTTAATTAACATGATGGATTTCTGTACATGTGAATAAATCAGAACAACTCGCTATTATTATTTTTTTGTGCTGCTGTAAAACTTTTTTCCCCAGTATCGCATTTCACGAGTGATTAAAACATCACTCGTGGATCTGAGGCGCAGTGACTGCTTGTCATCATTTAAGAGTAACGGTTACAATCTCACCTGCTTTGCAGATCCCTTTGCGCTCTGCGTCTGGTTTGACAGCTGCTGAGTCCTGAAAAACGCACACCAGCCCCTCGTCGCACTTCCCCAGGTAGTCCCACGTGCCCCCGCAGGTCTCCCCCTCCGTCTTGGCGCACACGGGCAGCAGCCACAGACACCCGTCGTCACGCCCCCTTTACACTGGAGCTTCAGCGCCCGCCGGGAGGAGCAGTGTATCCGCTCGCAGGGCGGGCAGTGAAGGGCCTGAAGCTGCTGGGTGTCCACGGGGGACGCTTTCTCCAACCCGAACACCCCCAACAGCGCACTGAGAAATAGCAGCATCCGCATTGTTGATAGGCGTGATGTTATCCTGAGGGGAGAGCAGCTGTCAGGACCTTTTATATCCCCGGGCACCCCGGCATTGTCACACCACATGCTTCGTAGTTTATGAGCCACAGCCTCCTCCCACCACCAGCAGCCAATAGATGGGTGGATTTAGTCTAAAATATACGGTTAATTATCCCCACGTCTTATCTCCACGCTATCAACAGTGTGATTTTGTTTTGAAACAAGTCTTCCGTCCGAACATTGTTAGATAAACTCTGATGGAGGTGAATTCGGAGTCACATGACCCCTGAAAGGGGCAATTCGGTGTGCACCTGTAATCAGATAATGGCCTATTTCTCAAAAGAACAAAAGGTTTAAGACATCAGCAGGTTATCTCATCCGGACGCCTCACAAGGTTCGTACCTGAATGAAAAATCTGGCAGGTTGTGTGCATGCCAGTAAAATATGGCCGCGCGTTCACTGGGTGTCTGTCAGCTGACATTACAGCTGCTGCATGTCATTTCTTTCCTCTTTATCTTTGAAGAGGGCCCGGTGGCGCCAGTGTCCGGCAGCCTCGCCTCTGTCAGTGCGCCCCAGGGCAGCTGTGGCTACAGTGTAGCTTGCCATCACCAGTGTGTGAATGTGTGTGTGAATGGGTGGATGACTGGATGTGTAAAGCGCTTTGGGGTCCTTAGGGACTAGTAAAGCGCTATACAAATACAGGCCATTTACCATTTACCAAGAGGGAAACTTCTGCTTGGAAGTAGGACAAACTACTGCAGAAACATACTTAGTCCTCGGCGAGTCACAAAAAGGTCGATTATTTTGTGTTATTGTAATTTATGCTGCAGTTAACATATTAAAATTAGCCGCTTTGGATATTAAACCCTTTTTGCATTTGTGCACAAAGGCCCACAATCACCCCAGCCACAAGAGATATTTAATGACTTTACTTTGAGGAAATATTCTGTGTAAAATCCTGGAGGAGAGAAAAGGATTTCTTTTGCTTTGGCTCTTAATATGCTCTACGTTCATTTGGATCCGCACGAACTGTTAGTATGATGGTCCACAGAGGAGAAACATGGCAGATTAAACCAGGGTTTACCAGTCTGGCTGTAAGCGTGCTCTTATGAAGGGGGGCAGCACATGGCCATTTAGAAACACGTCCAGGTTTACTGAGTGCAGAGAAACAATAAAACAAAGGAAGATAAAACTACAATAAAAAACATGAAGAGGCTAGACATAATACACACAAGGTGCATTACATGGGCGATCGTGGCTCAAGAGTTGGCAGTTTGTCTTGTAATCGGAAGGTCCGACAGTCTCGGTCGTTGTGTCCTTGGGCAAGACACTTCACCCGTTGCCTACTGGTGGTGGTCAGAGGGCCCGGTGTGGCGCCAGTGTCCGGCAGCCTCGCCTCTGTCAGTGCGCCCCAGGGCAGCTGTGGCTACACATCACCAGTGTGTGAATGGGTGGATGACTGAATGTAGTGTAAAGCGCTTTGGGGTCCATAGGGACTAAGTAAAGCGCTATACAAATACAGGCCATTTACCAATACATTGGAAGGTAAATACCCTACAGTAATGCAGAGAAAACCCCAGCAATCAGATGACCCCCTATGAGCAAGCATTTGGCGACAGTGGGAAGGAAAAACTCCCTTTTAACAGGAAGAAACCTCTGGCACAACCAGGATCGGGGAGGGGTGACCATCTGAGAGACCAGTTGGGGACGAGGGGAGGAAGACAGGACAAAAGTGGAGGAGAGCCACAGGTTTATTATTTTTTATTAATATTAATAATTTTATGATGTAATTATTCATCTCTGACTTAATTTTAATTATTCAATTAAATCTTTTTACACATTAGTCCTCATGTCTTACTGCTTAGTCCCTGACGGAGCCAAAGGAGAGAAGCCCATATAGGATAAATATGCCCCATCTAGTCCCCATAACCTTCAATGTTTTTGAAGGTTATGTCATATGAGGTCTGGGAGGAAACAAAATGGGAAAAAAAAAGAAAAAAAAAGACAGCTTTAAGTATCAAAATGATGCTTTGATCGGAAAAAGCAAACCAGAGAACTCCTACTCATCTTTCCTGTTGCACTGATCCCAGAGGAGCATCTCCACATTCACTCATCCACCTCTGTATCAATTTGCATAATCCTGCACGCTGTCTTCACTTTAAAAATAAAGCTTAAAGTATTGCTGAACAAACTAAAATCTCAGTTACTGCTAGGAAGCCTTGTGTCGTATAAAAATGTATTTATTTTCAAGGAAACCATTGAGTAACACTGAATACACCAGGAGTGATCATTCAATAAGTCAATAAAACTCGTGACTCCTACATCAAAGATCCCACATACAAGACGTCTTGGAAAAGAAGATTCAAAGCAAACATGTTGGCAATTTGCTGGTGCTACAATTTCATTTTTCCCCCACATAACAAATTTAGGCGATACACACCTGTGTAGAAAAGTGACAAGAGTTTACATCAACTTACAAAGGGCTGGATGTCAAAGTGCAAGATGCCTGAACCCCACCCACCCACCCACCCCTCCTGTCAAAGAGGACGATCAAAATGTCGCAACCAGAAGCGGACTCTTAAATACAAATCTCCAAAATTAAGATTCTGCCATTATGGGTTTGTATTCATTTGAGACCCTAGTCTATCTTACATTTCATAGCTTTAAAATATTATTTCAGAAACATCTTCCTCCCAAAGATACTCATTTCTTTTATTCTTCTTCTTTTTTTTTTTTTTTTTTAAACTGCACCTTATAAGAGACGACTGCATGTAATGGAGTAAAGCATCACAGAAATTATGCAGGCATACAACAGAAAAGCAGCTGCTTATCAACAAGTTCAAACAAAACAACATTTTATCAGTTAAAAAAGAAAAAGAAAAAAGCAACCGAGTCAGAGTACATACTAAAATCTGAAGTGAAACTAAAATGACTTAAAAACCTCAAAAACAAACAAACAAAAAAAACAATTATGTACATATATTTACAGGCAAATAGAGTGAATATTTTACAGGTTTGACTGGCCACTGGAGGTCAGGAGGAAACCAACAAGGTCCATATAATCCAACACTGTGTGACATTCAGTTTTGTCAAATGACAAAATACCTTCCAGGAGGCCGTCTGCAAGGTCGCACTGAAAACAAGTGAGCTAAGAAACCTCTGCTCTGAGTCTGCCTTCACTGTGTGTGTGCGCATGTGCGTGTAGAAAAACATCCAGGACTTTTTTTTTTTTGTGGACTCAAACATAATTTTCATTTTTTCGTTTTTTTGCATGACTTTAAAAAAAAATTATAATAATGGCAATGTTGTGTATGCAAACAGAACTCCACTGAATACATCCTTCTATGAGTCCGTTTGTTTTTTTCCTTCTTCCGCTGCGATCTTGTAAATGAACATTAGCACCTCAGTCTGGAGGGAGGAGGTCGTGCAAACGAAACCGCTCTCGGATGTGCGGTCTGACGTCTTCATTCTGGGTTGAGACAGAAAAGATGGGACTGATTTTCAAAACTTTAAATTATTAAAATGTCATTTTGATCACACATTCAGGATGTCTTCTTCTCTGCAGGAGAAACAAGTAAAGACAAACTTTCACTAAATGCACCGCGTTTAGAGCTGGGCTGATATGGGGGGGGGGATCTAAGAAAAATCTACAATATTTTCTTCTCAAATCAGTCGATACTGATATCACGTTAAAATTCAAATCTGTACTTCCATAAAGCTCAAAGGTTCCTTTTTACACCTAAATGACATGTTAAAATTTACAGTTGAACCGTTGAACATGATAAATGGACTGCAACATTGTGAAACTGTATTTTAAATATGTAACATGGGTTTTCTGACTGGGAAAAAGCTTCAAGTGTTACAGAAGAACAAAAATGAACTGCAACACTAAACTAAAAAATACTAAAAATATCAGTACAAATTTTTAAAAACTTTCAAATGTACATAAAAGGAGAACATAAACAAAACTAACACTCAATTGTGTTCTGCTTTTGTATCACTGGGAGTCTCAGTCATGGATCAGATGTGCGACTGGTTCCACCACTAATCCGCTGTGGTAGTAAAAAGCTGTTCAGCTCTCCCTCTACTCTCCAGGTGTAGCAGGATAAAGTCGTCTGAGAGAAACATTTATGGCCACAGAGCTGGTAATGGCTCAGTTTCTTTAACCAGCTTCTTAAATCGGACATTTTCGACTGTGCTTACTGGCATCATGCCTCGTTACCTGCCTTTGTGGAAACCTGCTTTCAACACAGTTTGCAGTGTTGCAGTGCATGCTGCTCTGCTCTGAGTTTTCATTTTCTGTTGCCATGTCGGCTTTTACCTTGCCCGAGCTTTTAGCGTATTGCTACGTCAACCCAACCTGTGTGGCGTTGACGTTATTCCACCCACATGACTGTGTTGGCGCTACTTATTGTCAATGGCCTTTTGTGTTGTCCGTCAAAACATGGATGGAGTGAGCTCTATCAATTTTATACCGACCATGATTGATATCGCTATTGAGTAAACCTTTTGCATGATAATGTTATCGTTTTATTGCCCAGCTCTAATCATGATATTACTGAGCATTTCAATCCAGCAGAGTTAATGTTACACAGTGCTGTGTTAACACATATTCGCCTCTCACCGTCCGTCTTCCTCTCCTTTACTCACATTACCCAAAACTTCTCTGCACGGTTTTATTTTCTGCTCTTTTTTGGTTGCACTTCCTCTCAGACCACCTTCTCTTTGCTGATTTGTAAGTGTAGAAACCCAAGCTATTTTAAAAAAATCTAATATTAAAATGTGAGCATTGTTGACTGAGGCGACACTTCCCTTTTTTGTTGTTAAATGCATTGGTTACAAAACTAAACCTGGCACCAAATCAAGACAGCGACAGCTGACTGACAGCTGTTATCTTACCAAGAGTTAGACTACAGCTTTCTAGCCAATCAAAATTTACGATTTCAGCAGCCATACGCAGCATTTTGTTGGTACAGTGCAGTGGTTTTCAAACCATGTGGAGCAGGAACCACTGCAGATATACAGACTGAAACTCAGTTGAATGAATCAGTAGGAAAGTAAGAAACTGGTTTGTTTAAATAATTTATACATGTATGTATGTATGATCTCTATTAGCAACACTAAATATAAAACTGTTAGGTGTAATACACAGCTAAATCTGTGTGTGGTGAAGAGTGGGTTGAACACTGACAGTAGACTGCCAGCTGGGGTTATTTTCCACTGGTGTGCATGCACAGATGCAAATATTTAAAAGTCAAAGTACGTACCAGCTCCACAAGTTTCTCGAGGAAGGGAATAAGCTTTAGAAGCTCATTGTCATTTCTATCCACAAACCAGCTCTCAATGGGGATTCCATTGGAAAGCTGAAAGAAACAAAAATCTGTGTTTAGATCAATGTGACACAAAATCATGGATAAAAGTGCAGTTTAAAGTAAATTCATTCATTTGAGAAAAAAAACAAACTAATAATAAAAGGATTCTGGTGTAAGAACTTTACCTGATAAGCAAAGGCTTGGGGTGAGTTGTCGATTATTACAGTCTTGGAAAGATCCCGCCCGAGAATGTTTAGGTCTTTAATGTAATTTCCTTGAACGCACACACAGTGCTCACGAAATAGTCTATGTCTGAAAGAAAGAAAGCAAAAAAGAAAAACGCAGCATGACAGATTTATTCTGAGAAAATAACACCAACGGAAGAAGAGCTCTGGTGAAGTTAATGATGCTTACAGAAAAGCAAAAAGTACACAAAGATTTACACTGTGCATTTGTCCAGAGGTTGGCGGTTAGGTGACAGAAGGAAAAGAAATTAATAAATGTTTCAGGAAAAAAAACCAAAAAAACAAATGCAAGCGGCCCAACAGGTATTTCAGATCTGTTTGTTAGAAAAAATGAAAAGGGATTGAATGGTGCTTTTAGAATAATATATTCATGAAACTCTGGACACACCCTGACTGAATGTTAGAGGACCAAATCATTAATGCTGGTTGTGCTTGAACGAGTGAGAAAAATCATATAAACAGCATGTTTATGTGCAAGTGATGAGGTTCAAATATTAATCATTAATAAATAAATGAATGACACCCACCATCAGTTTGCCAAAATACCAATGCGAGGCAGGTATGACTGGGAAACTGCATGCTTACTGGCCAATTGTAAGCATGCTAATTGTAAGCAACTCGTGATTGACAAGACAGTATTTTCATACATAATATTTGCAAAAAGAGACTTAGTCCAAGCAAGTCCAGCAATAGCAAAATGGTGAAAAGTGCGACACTAACTGGAATTGGAGAAAGTTTGTCTTTAAAATATGAGTTGTGGCTCAGTGCTGCAGGCAACATTGCCTTCAAACTTTTATTTTGAAGGCAAATGATCTCAATTTCTGGTTTGCGTTACACTTTTCACAGCTTCACTACAGCCAGCAGAGCTGCTGAACAGCATTTGTAGAGAGGTCCATGACCTCCATGCAAACTACAACTGCAGCAATATGCTAGCTGCCAAAGCAAATCACAAAGAGGGTTTTGCCAATCAGTTGGGGAAATCCTAGCAACAGGTTGTTACCAGGGTCTTCTTATTAACCACTCTGCAAACCTGTGTGACTGGACCTTTAGCAACAGGTTTTCCAGCGACTGCCAGCAACCCCAATAATCACTTGCAACTAGTTGGCGAATACTTAGTTTGATGTTATAATTTCTCACAGTTGAGCAGTGAAGTATGTTTTCAGCAACTGAATTGCGTTCACAACAGTAGTCTTGGTCTGTTGGGCGCTAGCTTCTTCCATCTTCTCGGTTTCAAGTTCATTGCTAGCATCGTCGTCTGATCCATCCTTTCTGGCTTTTTTAGGTTCAGGTCTGTGTTTAATCGGCATCCTGACTGGCTGGGTCGGAGCAAGTGCCAATGAAAGGGTGGCTTTAGCTGCGGCGTAGGTGCAATTAGAGGATGTAAAGATTGGAGCTCAAAGTTTTGCTGCCATCAGGTAGACGCCATAACCGGAAGCCTTACTCGTTGGGGAATACTGATTTTTCCCCTCATGACTCTCCAGAGCTGTGCATAGGCTTTGCTTAGGAGCAACACACAACCAAGCTGGTCACCTGATTAACTGAACCTCTTCTAACAGAGGGCATAAACAACAACAATAACAAATACAACGCAGCTTGCTGAGAAGTCTGAACATGAATCTTCAAAGGATTTGTTTACAAAATCAACACTATCAGGAAGGGGGAGGAGCTTTATGGCTTTTCCAGTAAAGCAAACCTGCTGTTAGTCTTAGTGGAAAAGGAAACATGAAGAACTTAAATATTGGAAAGTACACCTGGTTTCTTTTTATTTGGTGTCAAGAACGAAGAAAGATTTAAAACACAAGAAAGCAGCAAACAGCTACTTTAACACCCTCTGTGGAATTTTAAACGTTTATCTTCTCCTGAGGATGACTACAGAATAAAGCTGGTGAATTCTAATGAATAAATACAGGTTTGTATCCTGATCATTTCCCCTCTTACTCTACAGCTAACAGACGTCTTACAAAGCAGAGTTCATCTTCGGATGCACGTTCCCACTGACCTTACTAACTGTTTTTTCGGATCCAGGATGTTGAGCAACTTGTCGGCGTAGACCTTCTTTGAAGCAGTGAAGAGAATAATCTGAAATTTTAATGGACAGCAATAAATGACTAATATTTAATCTGAGAGGAGGCCAGACTAAACAAACATCGTTTGCACTCTAACAAAAGATCGCTCTTACCTCGTACAACTGAGACATGCGCTCGAGAAACTCTCTGAAAAAGGGCCTCAACCGAACATACACCTGCAGGTTTAAAAAAATGAAAAAATAGATCAAGAGACAGAAGGTTTAGGAACAGCCATAAAAAGTTAGTCTCTTAAACTGGGGAATGATGCTGAAGCTGTACCTGGTATATTACATCTTGAAAAAGCACAGGGAATGTCAGAGCTGCATCTTCGAGCTCATTCAAACTACAATGAACCAGAGTTTCATCCTGGAAGCAAGAGAAGAAAAAACAACCATAAAAAAAAGGAAAATATTTTGTCTTTAATTTGAGTCCTTTTTTAAAATTTTGAGATGAAAGCATAAGAGACATTTCGCTGCTTACCAGATCAAGGACAAGAGAAAACTCTGGTGTGCTGCGTGTTTTTAAAGGCAGCGCCGGTTTGCGTGTTAACTGCTCTTCTGTCAGCGGAGGCACGTGCTTGATGAAGAAGTACCTTGAATTTAGAGAAACCAAAAGGAAATACATCAACAGTCAAAAATCACAATCACTTAAATGTCCCAGTTGAACCTTTGATAGTAATATAACTCATTCACTGTTAATTCTATAGATGTTTGATTAAAAAAAAAATTAAAGTAAAACAAGAGAATATTTAATCTTCACTGGGGGAATTGGGGAAGAGCAAACAGTATCCTCCAGTGAAGTAAGTGGCACACAGACTTAAAAGTGTAGTTTTGCTGCCACCTGGTGGCTGAAAGTTTCACAACAAGCTCAACACCAGCATGCAAAGTCACCTTGAATGTGATTTCAAGTGGAATCACACCACAAAACTCAACAAAGACAGGGTTTGCTGCCCAAAGTGCAAGCTCAAATTCAAAGACAACGCAGCACTTATTCATTTAAGTCTATTAATGTTTACTTAATTAATACTGGAAGGAATTATATTAAATTTAGTTTGCTGTAGAAAAAAAAAAAAAAAAAAGAGGGGACAAATTAGATTAAACTTACGGGTCGAAAACTTCCCAGTCCTCATCGTATGAGGGTTCTGCTGGAACTGAAGGTAATGAGTGTGGGTAGCTGCCATCTGGCATACACCCGGGAGCTGAAAGAGAAACATAAGATGTAATGGAAATTCAAATGCAATGATTCTGAGAAATAACAAGCCTCTACTGTGAAATTGTCCTTGTTTATGTGAATAAAGTTTTAAATTCAAAGAGGACTAGGCCTATCGTGAGTGGTCGCACCTGTTAACGGGGGCATGTCAGTTTCAGTGACGATCTCTCCTTCTTCTATGGTTGTATCGGAGGTAATGTGGAGCCTCTGTGGTAACATCGGAGCGGTGTGACATGGAGTGATGCCCTCAGTGGATGTGAGAGTGCTGCTCGGCATCTCTTCAGCCTGCTCGATGTCCAGCTGTTTCATGATTTCCTCTGCCTCCATGGCTTGGCCGGGAGAATCGGAGCCAGGAGTGGCTTAACAGAGGGAATACAAATAAGAGATGTGGGTTTCAGTCACATATCGCAGCTTCTTCAGAAAAAAAAACAAACTAAACCTCTTCAATTTATATTTCAGCATGATTGCTTTGTTATTATTTATTTATAGTTTTTTAATTCAGCCTAAATTACCTGTGGACTTTCTTACCAGTTTTAGTTGCTGGTGAGAAAAAGTTGAAGACTGGGGAGAAGATGGTTCCAAGCAGGGTGGTGCGTGGTGGGCTGCTCGTTGAGTCGACGGGGGCCTCCAGTTTACCGTTTGGTTTAATTGGTTTACTATGGCAGGTCATGGTGTCTTTTGAAGGAAGAAAAAAAAAGGGAGAACAAATCCTTTCTTATAAGTTACAAACAAAATACTTATGTTGCTTTCTCTATATATGCATTTTACTACAGCAGTGGTTTTGTGACTGTAGGGCGTGGGACCACAGCAGGTTTGGCGCAGGTGACGAGCAGAAAAACATGGTTTTAGTTTGGTAACACTATTGTAAAATTTTCAGGGTTCTGAAGACTGAGAGCTATAAAACAGCAGTATATACATAAAAGGCATATGATTTGTTACGGTCCACTTCTACAGACTGGTCTGTCATACCTTTATTTGGACTTTTCCGGCAAACTCTGGATACGGATTTGTTAGAGAGACCTCTAGTCTGTGGTGTTGAAGTAATGAGATCACCGTCGGGATTACAATCAATACGACTCCGCTTGGCAGGAATATCCTGCTCCACCTAAAAAGAAATGACACACACACAGTTACAAATTTACATAATTTAAATTTTTCCACAGCTTTAACTTCTTCAGTGCGGAAATCGCTAACACATCACTAACACACAAATATATTTAGCAGCACTGAAAGCAGTTGCCATGACATCACCACAGAAAACACATTTACTTTCTCACTGTGCATGTTTTGCATATATGTGATGACATTTGTTTAAAAATGTGAGTTCTGTTAAAAGGGGCGGAACAGTGCTCAGTGGTTAGCACTGCCACCTCGTAACAAGAAGGTTCTAGGTTTGAATCCACTGGCCGGCCGGGGCCTTTCTGTGTCTGCGTGGGCTCTCTCAGGGTACTCCAGCCTCCTCCCACAATCCAAACACATTCATATTAGGTTAAATGGTGATTCTAAATTGGTTGCAGGTTTGAATGTGACTGTCAACAGTTGTCTGGGTCAACCCTGCAATAGACAGGCAACATGTCAAGGGTACACTCCGTCTCTACCCCATGACCTCTAGGACAGGCTCAAGTCCATCTCACCACCATTAATTAGATAAGTGGAAGAAAACTGATGGATGATCTGGTAAAAGTCAGTGCACTGACATAGCTCGCTAACCCACTAAACTTGCTCTGTAGTACCCCTTTAAAGACATAACAACAATAACAATACTGGCAGCTGCTAGTGCTACCCCTCAGCCTCCTAGTAGATGCACGTATAATACAAACTCCCTTCTTGAGTTATTACATTCACATTTCAGAAAACTTGGCCTCTGACCTTGTGGTCGAGGTCACTTAAATTCAAACATAGTAGATGCACCTACTGTATGAATGGCACGTTATCAAGTTATCACTTTCACAAACTAGTGTGTGTGCATGCCACACACACACACACACACACTAGTTTGTCTGCAAGGTACGGAGACAACAAAACCCCATGGACCTTTTATGGCTGAGGGGTAAAAACAGAGCGTGCAAAGTGCTTTGTCTGACAGGCAAAAGGAGAGCACTCAACTCAATGCAACTTGTTAAGTCAAACTGTCCCAACACCACTAAATGAAGCCCTCCTTTGAAATGAATGTGTCACATTGTCACTGTATTTGCATGCAGCTGGTGATGCAGAAAATGTCTACATGTTTTTTTACATTCTGTTCTACCTGTTTTACACTGCTGGAACTTCAGCCACTAGAACACAGACCAGAAAACTGATTATGGTTACATTATTAGGCCGTTTATCAAACAGGATATCTATTCAATCAATAAAATTGATTTCACTTTAATCTGGTGGCAAACTAAACTGATTTCCACGTCTCCTTTATTAGGTTGCGAAACAGAGTCAGAGCTGAACACACAGAGTAACCTCTAATGTTTTAATAGATGCATTTTAAAGGTTTCAAAGCTCTAATGTGTGGCTGCTAGGTCGGAAATAAAAAAAAAAAAAACCCAGCACACATATTAACATATTTACTTTACCTCTCAGTATGCTAATAATGATCATGAACTGAGATCTGGGGATTTTCTGCAGCATTGCATTTTCTTGTATTTCTGTAAGCGACAGTGTTGCATTTTACTGTGATATTTTCATGCTTTTTACAGACTAAAATGTCTCTGATTGGAACGAGTGGTGCTAAATTGAACCATTTTTGTGCAGAAGAGTCAAACGACGTGGGCAAATGTCGCCAATTTTACGTGAGCTTGCAAGCAGAAAGCTTAAGTTTTATCTCTGACTGGGGTTTAAGGTATTGTTAAGCCAGCAGACACAAAGAAAACCTGGCTGTGTTGAACTAATATACGCCTCAGGATGCATTAGAGTATGTGTTTATTAAGGCTGACATACCTGCATAGCATGAATGCTGTGCTTGTATTATAATCCCTATTCTGAACTTTTTAGATCTTGCCCCTGACATTCATCATCTGTGTCACATTAACAAAAATTTAAAATGAAAACTAAAAAAAACAAGACAAATAAAAAACAAGCAAACTAACACTATGTGGAAACTATGTGAAACAAAACTCAAAAAAAATAAACGAACCCACTGAAGCCTATAGGAGGTTTCGGCAGTCTAAGATAAAAATATCTAACTTTTGTGTGGCCATCAGTAATATGAGTCAGACTTAAAATAATTTTAAACCTGCTGTTTCGATCTCTAAAAACACTAGTAACAGTTACACGTGAGACACAGCTTCACTTTATCAGCTTTTTGGTTTGTTTTTTAAGTAGGTGCGTGTGTTCTTGTGGCGTACTATTAGAAAGAAGCACATAAAACAAAACAAAAAAGCTGTGCCTACCTTGACTGCATTTCCACGGATGAATTTCTTGATAGTGGAGAACAGGCCTGTCTCATTCTTCTGCATTTTGCCTCGACCTCTCACTGGCGATGGCTCCACTTCACAGTGTTTCCTTTTGGCCTGGGACGGGTGGGTTCGATGGCCTAAGTTCGGCTGCTGAGGAGCTTTACGCACTCTCAGCTTCATCATGCACCAACGTCACATAGAAAAATCTGACAAGGAAGGAAAACATGAAGGAAAGTCAACTGAGCGTTTCTGACACTGCACTTGGAGCACAAAGGCTAGACACTCAACCCTTTGTGTTATATTATCAGATTTTCTCTTAACTTTTCACATTTATAAATGTAAATAACATATTTAAAGGAACAGTTTTTCTCTGTTGAGTGTAAGGGAGTGGATAATAAAAATCAGAATAAAGAAATTTCTAAAAAATGTGTGCATTTCAATACCTCCTGCAAAAGGTCTACTACTACAAGACATCAGGATTTGCAGATAACAGTAAGCACAATCCATCCATAAATGGTAAAAAAAAAAAAAAAGGTGTGCTTTACCGCTCTGACAGGAATTGTTGCATTTCCCCATTACTTATGACCAAAAATGCAAGTTACACTTAAGTACATGAAACTCTCACACCCCCCCTCAAGAAAAACCCCTCAAAAAACCTGGACTGTGATAAAAACGTTAAAAATGACTTTGTTCTTTGTTAAAGAAAAGTGTTTTAATTTACTTGAGTATCAAAAAGGCTTTTGTTTACCAAAGGTCAGAAACAGCAGGAAATTACAAAAGTTTCTCTCCAACCATTTGCCTAAAAATCCTGGTAACTTTTCAGATCTGCTGGGCAGCCAATATCAAACAAGAATGACATTTTTACATAAACACAAAGCAAACATTTCTTGTCCTGACAAAGACTTGTGCTGAGCAGGATATAGCAACTTCTCTCTTCGGCAGACAAACTGTGTCAGGGTTTTTCCTGGCTTAAAAATGGGCCTTTGGGCGTTACTGTGCAAGCACAGCAAGGGCTAGGACTCTTGAGTTACCCATCTATGCACTTTCTTGCTTATTTTATAAACAAAATAATATTAAAACACCCTAGTTAAAAAATAAAAATACACCACAAAGCTAACCATCTTTTGTTTTTTAGCTCTACCTAAAAACCTCTTTAATGCGTTTCAGGTTTTTTTAATGCAAGAAAAACACTGATGCAGTTTCTAAAGTCCCTCAGTTGCTAAGGCAAATTTTTGTTTTATGAAATACGTGTAAATACAGGTCACATACGTTGACATGACAGTGTGTGGTTCTAGTTTACTTTAGCAAAGAAGCAAGTTCCTAAAGTTGTATTTATTTATGTTTACAGTTTCCACATCCTCTTTCTGCCTCCCTTCGTAGATACAGTCAAATGCGTTTTTATTTGCGTGCTAAAGCTGTACAACGAAAACCCACGATTTATGGACACTTCACTACCAATCTAGTCAAAATGTGTGCAAGCAATTGAGTAACTGTGTTTAGGAAGCTCAACAAATCAGTTAAGATGAAACGCATACCTTTGCCTTTTCTTTTTTTTTTTGTTTAGCTGTCACGGCCACTTGACTCCGGTATAAATGAAAGAAAAGTTATCAAAACAAAAATGCGCGTAAGCCGGACCGTTCAGCGGAGTGGGTGGTAAACACCAGAAGTTAGCAAAAATTTGAAGCTTTCGGGTTATCCGAAGTCAGCTGCTGCTTAGAGGATAGGCTTTGTGTTTATATGTTTGCTCAGTTGTTGCTGAATGAGATCTGACAGCAAACAGCACCGCTGTCTGTCGTTATGTAACATCAGACGGGCTGTCTTAACGCCAACGACGTCAGCTACCGCTAACGTTAGCCAACCGCTGACATTTAGCATCAATACTACACAGACAACACCGCTCTGACGCTGATGCCCCGCATTTTTTGGCGCACCGCCGACTTTACGTAGTCAGAACTGACACCTGTAGGCTTAACAGAGTTACTGTTAATGCTAGCATAAAACAGGCGCGGTCTGTCAGTGGGTTCTGTAGCTAACGTTAACCAAACTACAGTTAGCTTGCAAGCTAACAAAACGCCAAAGGCAGCAAAAGCCATTTCGTGACATTACTCCCTCCGCTTCCAAAAACTCCTCTAGCGTTTCCTCCGACAGCATATCTATACGTAATATGGAAATTACCCTTTAATTCTTCAGTGAAATAAAGGTAATTAAAGCAAACTTCGCTGTGGCTAACGCGTCATTTTGTTCGCTCCCGTAACCATCTTTAGCAATTGAGACTACGCCCCCTTCGGTAGCCAACGTTAGCCGCTAGCTAGCAGGAGTCAGGCTTTCACAGGGGGACAAGCCTTTTTGTTTACATGTTGACGTTGTTCGATGCTTACCGATGATCTAGGAAGCTCTTCAAAACGTGCCGCAGCGTTGTCAGCTCTCGGCCGCGACCGTGGCGGCCACGGACAAAGATCGGGCCGTGGTTGTTGCCGCCAGCTGTGTCCGTCGCTCGGTAGCTAGTCACACATCGACCATGTCTGCGGACGCCATTTCCCGCCTCATCACAAACATAACGTTGCGGTGCGCAGAAGAATGTGACACACACGTAGGGGAACCAACGTGGCGAGCGCAGTCAACAGGAAAATGGCTTTAGTATGTGCGCAGCTGGACCCGGGCTCTCTGTCACACTTTATCCCTGCTGGTGCTGTTGTGTGACTGCAAGAATCCGCAAACAGCTCAGTGTTTCTGTATTAGTTTAGCAGAATCTGAAGGGTTGGACTGGAAATTGGCATTTTTTGTAAGACATTGGCCAGGATGGTTCAGAGGTTTTAATACTTTCAAAAATCTTGCAAGCAAAAAACAAAAAAAACAAAACCCAAAACAAAACAAAAAGCAGCTGCTCCACATTATACTGTATAATTTGACTGAAAGCAGGCTCAGCTTTTAGTCAAATTTAGATACTCTCTTGTTGGGAAAAAAAAAAAAAAAATCAAAGAAGTGGGAAAGGAGCAAAAATGAAAATGAATTAAACTTGGCATTTAACCAAACTCTGGACATCCATGAAATCCAAGACAGTCATTCAAATATCCCTGCAAGTTTCCAACATTTATTGATGTTTTTAACGTTGACATTAAACTGCTGCTGGGAAGTTGATCACGAACTGACATATTCTGCCAGTTTGCAATAAGAAGTGTTGTCCTGCTGATGACCTTTAACATGCAGAGAGAAGAATAAAGAGTAGTCTGTCTGAATCCAGTGACCCAGGTCTCTGGATTTTGCAAATTAAATCCAATTTTTATACTAGTACACATCAAAGTCTATTGATAGTGATCAGGTAAAACAGATGATTCAGATTATGCAAAAGTGCTATCAAAAGTGTCTTCATCTGAGAGCCTATTATATTCTTATTTCAGAGGACATACGGGGAATTTTACACAACTGTGCCATTAAATTTTGGCCTCCCTCCCGTATCTGAAAACCGCTTGTGTAAAAGGTGCAATAGAGTCTGGATAATGATCCACACATCTAAATTGGAGCATGGCAGTTGCACAGAAGAACCCTAAAGTTATAACATAATTCCAAGACGTCAACACATTTAACCATTTCAAATCAAAGCTGCTCATTAAAGTCCAATATTGTAGTTTATATAGTAGTAATAATTAATGCAATAACAAAATTCATTTGATGTTTCACATTCTCCTGCAATAACAGTCTGACATGAGGTTTCATAAGCTTCAGTCATTTTAATGATTATAGGATAATCTTTTTTTGTTTTAATACAATGAAACTAGCGTTGACTGTACAGCCACCAAGATGTTTCCGCCTCAGTTGAGAACTGATACAAAAAATAATCACTATGTACAAAACTCTACTTCAGACACTGACGTCTAAATGTAAGAAAAAGCACTTGTAGCCTGCGTATTAATGTTCAAACACCCCAAATGGCAAATCCTACACATTGTGTGGTACCATGATTAGTTTAAAACTCTAAATAAAGCCAAAGACTTAAACACATCTCACTCACAATGACTAAATTGCACATGTGCACGGTTTTAAATGTAGCAATCTGGGGAAAGAGTAATATTTATATGCTGTGTTTAATGGCTACCCTGAAATAACCTCAATTTAGAGTTGGTTTTTTAATGTCACTATATAAATTTTGGCAATGCCGACCAACTATAACTGAAAAACAAAAACAAAAAAAACAAAACAAACAACTGAAATGATCCAACTTACATTTGCATGTGAGGTTTTAATTTTATATTCTTCCACACCAGAGGTGATGCAAACAGCATGGAGTATTCTACAAACTTTTGTTCTCGGTCCCTATAAAAACCCATCTCTGGCTTATGAAAGCATCTCGACTGGCCATTCATTGTGCTGTCAAAAGCACCCAAAAAACAAAAACAGCTGATCTATGAGCAGTTTAGACCCACTCCATCATTCCAGTCGTTTAATTCCACAGTAATATCAAAAACGCTACTTAAATGAGCTTTTCTGTGAGACTGATTAATCATGATGTTCAAAACATTCACATTACTCCTTTATCCATATGCGTGTCCACCCTTTGGTAGATGATTACACAATGAATTTCCTTTCAGATTCAAACTGAAGATGAGGTTTCATTTCATCCCAAGATGCATGATTTTCCTGTAAGGTCCCGGTCCGCCCCACAGCCCCCTGTCGTGAGACAAATAAAGACAAAGCTGTTGTTATCGCGGATTAACTGCTGCTAATTAGCTGCTGTTAATTAACTGTAAAGATACCTAAGAAGGCCATGCCAATAGAGGTGAGGCATCACATCTGCTTTCATGTGGTACATTAGTCGCCTCTCCTTGGCTTGGTTGAAGGGGAACGTTTCCAGCGGTTGTCCGTTGTAGTCGAACTCTGCCAGGATTACTGTGTTGTAGCTTGTGACCAAGGGACATGAAGTGTACCCATCGTACTAAATAAACAAGAAAAGGACAGATTATCAGTTTGTGTGATTTTCAGTAGACGTATTTCCTAAGAAGCAGCTTTACCATATAGAAAATTAAACACATGAATCATAGCTGTCACACTTACCTTCTTATCTGGTTTCTCTTTTTTCAATATTTTGCTGATAGTTCGGCTCAAGACGGCAGACTGTGCAGCTAAAAACAAACAAACAACCAAAAAGAGTTTAAATTCTGCTCATATCCAATGAGTCGTTATTCGATAAACTGAATTACACCAGCATGTTTATCTTGGTCAAGTTTGCTGGAAGCTGTTGTAGGTCCTAAAATGCCCACCATCATTGAGGTGGCCTGCACATACTGACAATTACAAAGCTAAACCAAAAACAAAAGTCACGTTTTGTTGGACTATCTTTAGCTCTGATAAGCTTGTGCAACACCACAACATTTATTTCCATCCAGAGTTACATTCCTTTTTTTGTGAAGAGTTTCCATTGATGATGGCATTAAAGTGTTCTCCAGCACATCCTGAACGTCTGGACTCTGTTGTGGCCAATCCAGGGCAAACAATGTCCCATGCTACCTCAACCACTGTTCTACAATTTGAGCCAAATAAATTGTGACATTTCCATTTTCATGCATGTAGAAGAAAATATGCCCTTGATGGAAAAGCCTGGTCATTCAGTCTTTACTTTTGGACACACAATGTTGCTGAAACTGACCAATTGAAGCAACTCCAGATCACCACACTGCCCCCACGGGCTTTTACAGCAGGCCCCAAACATGATAAGTGAATCACTTCACCCACCTATCTTATACCCTGTTGTACCCGTCGCTCTGGAACAGGGCGAATCCAGTTCGGACCACATGACTCTTGTCCATTGCTCCAGAGTCCAACCTCTATTCTCATTTGCAAACTGAAGGTCCCCCAGTCATAGGTGGTTTTCTTAAAGCTACACAGCCATTTAGTCAGAATCGCTTGATTTTGCTTTACACTTTGTGTGTGGAAATGTTCTTACCTTGACTCTTAAACATAGCTGTGAATTTTACTGTTGGTTTTTACCGTCACCAATGAGGTTATTTTTCTCGGTAGTGCTTTTGTGTATTATCAGTCTGTCTGTAAACACATTAGCTCAAAAGGTTTTGAATGTATTCTGATAAAACTTTGTAAGGGTGTAGAGTGGGGTCATGTTAACAAACCATTAAAATTTTGCTTCCATCCACTAAGTTCAACTCAATGATTTATTGGTTGAAAATTGACAAAATGCCTTAAAATCTAGAATCTATGATTCTTACAATTTGGTGTGCATTGTTGATATACAGAACCTACTGTATAAAGACTTAAAATATGTCACTTTTGACCTCTCCTTCAATGTCAATAGTTTGATCTGAAGGTCAAAGTGATAATACTACAAAGAACCATTTCAAACTATGTTTCTTACTGCCACAGAAGCTTATAGGGAACGATATACGAGGGATATTCAGCTATTAAGCAACGTGAGGTTGGGTCAATTTCTTAAACGGGAATTAAAGCCTGAAGTGGAGTAAACACAGGAAGTGATTACATCAGAGAGTGAAGAACATTTAGTTGACATCAGGCATAATGACCTCTGACGATGCAAAGTGGGCAAGCTGCGAGTCAAACTCTCAACTCTGAGGCGCTCAGAGGTCTCTGTTACAAAATAAGAAATGTGGCAGAAGAATAAAAGACTTCAAACATAGCAGGCAGCATGTAAGGCTACTGTGCTCTCTGACTTCATTAGCCTCAACTAAATTTAACAAGTTCAGGTAGCTTGTTAAAACATCTGAACCAATCAGAAGCCAGAGATGCTTACAGCAGTTACTGTTCCAAATTAAGCACACAGCGATTAAACTTTTGAGCTCTTATCCTAAAGAAGACTACAGCGAAATCTGAAGCATTTATAGATAGTGGTCTGTTGGCCTGTACACCCAGAAGACAGCATAGAGTAGATCCATATTCACTAGATCACCTTCCCAGGCTCCTCCCGGCTCCTGTAGGATTCGGTGTATGTTCATGTGCTTTTAACATCTCTAAAATATGAAACTTATTCACCTTGTGTTACATTTTACCGACACACTTCCCTCCAGATCAAACTTCACCCACGGACAGACGGACTGACCGACAGATAATGTCAACACTACAGCTGTTAGAGGGGCTAAAAACAGCCACATCCTCTAGACTGAAAAAAGAAAAGCAGTGAGCGATACATTTACAAAGGTATACAGTCGCTTCAGACTGCTTACCTCACTGTGACTGAGCAAAAACATGTTTTATATACACACATGCGTGTATGCAAGATCCACCAATTCAAACCGCAATTCAGGACAAAAACAGAGGAGCTCTTTGTAGAACTGAAAAGTAATTATGAAAGACAGAGGACTCTATTGGTAAAGTTGGCTGAGCAACAAAGCAGGACACTCCTCGGTTATTCAAACATCACTTTAACAGAAATGCTCTTCACAGGAAAACCTTCCAGAAGGACAACAGTATAGTACCCCAGCTACACAGAAGTGATTCTCAGTAAAAAGCCATTAGACAACGTTGTGAAGTTTGCCATAGAGCTTTTAAAGAACTCCAAACTGAACTATCCAGTCAGAACTGAACAGACCATGTATTTAACACTCGGCCGCTGCTCATCACCGACTCATATCAGCCTTAATGCCAGCACGTCTCAGCCTGGTTGGAGCTGAAGGAAGGAAAGCAGTCAAAACCAGTTCCAGAGCACAGAAACCGAACACTACGATGAAGAGTCAAGTTTCTGCAGGACAATGGCCTGAATTATACAAACAAGACAAATCTGGAGTGGCTTCAGGACATGTCTGACTCTGCCTGATTAGTCCAGTCCAAACCTGGGCTTAAAACACCTGAGAACATCTGTTCACGTAATCCTTTCATCGCGTGTGACAAACCGTGGCAGGATGATCCAGGAAGAATGGCTAAACTGGCAATCTGTCTCCACACTGAAAAATGAAACTACTGCACAATAAAGTGTGGATATTTTCCTTAAGTGATGAGACACGATATGTTAAATCTAAAGTCTACGCTGAATTGCTTGAAATGTAGTTTATTATTAACAGAGATTGTATTCGCTGCAATTTCACAGGAAATCCAAAATTAGCCAAGTGTTCAGGATTAAAGCTTTGTACCATCTGTTCATGCCAAATACAACGAAAAATACAAAAAAGCAAAAAAAGCAAACCTTCTTTGTGAAATGTAAGGATCTAATCAAACTCACAAAACGATACCTGACACACTGACCAACCTACTAAAATAAGCAATGTCCCCACAGAAACACTGGGTGTGGTGGTGTATTTATAGTCTTGTTCCAACAAATGATTGTGTAATACAGCAGATAGTAGCTTTAAAAAAAATAAAAAAATAAAAAAACTCAACCAAAAGTCCAAGCAGGTCACACAAGAGGAAGCTGTGGAATGAATGAACAGAGTTTTCCAGACTTTTCTCGGCGCAACGCTCAAACTAAGTGCACAACACACTTACCAACAGCTGCGCCGGTTTTGGCTGTGGGAAGGTTGGTGCAGTCTCCGATCCCAAACACGTTTGGATACTTGGTATGTTGGAGAGTTTCTTTGTTCAGATCCAACCAGCCGATCTCATCGGCCAGTGGACTGCCTTTAATCACCGAGCTGGGTCCCATTGGCGGTGTAACATGAAGCATTTCATACTTAAAAAAAAAAAATATATTCTGGTTATTCTGGGGTTTCTTTTTCAAATATTTTATATATTAAGGTGTAAAAATACCCCCCCCCAAACAAACACCTTTTTTATCAGTACTTAAAAAGGACATTTATACATAAAACAAAAGTTAAAGTTGCTGTTACAGTTACCTCGAACACTTTGGTTTCCCCTGGTTTGTCAAGATTTTCAAACACAGCTTCTTGCTTATCTGCGCGCACTTCAATCAGGTTGTGCCTCAGGTTAATCTGTAGGTCACGCTTTTTCACAATCTCCCACAGTGAGTCAGCGTACTTCTTTATCCCAAAGAGCACAGGCAATGATGTGTTATAGATCATATTGGCTTTTGCTCTTTTGCCCGTCTTCAATTGAAGCAGAAAAAAAAAAAAAATCACATTTGATTTTTCAACATTGTCTCTTGAATGTGTCTCAAAGATTCAAGTACCTTCCTGAGGTAGGCGTCTGACAGGTACATGATCTTTTGTGGCGCTCCAGCACATTTCACAGGAGTATTTGGGAAAGTGAACACAGCATTGCCCTCTTTGAAATCCTGCAATGCTTTCCACGTTTTCTCCACAGTTTGGACAGAGTAGTTAGAGCCAATTTTTGGGTGCCCAAACCCCTCTGGGAGTCCTTTGATCTACAAATAAAAACAACAGCAAAAAGTATAAATAAGAGTATAAATCTCTTAAGATGGAATTTGGCAGATTCCATCTTAAACTTTGGCTGATTAAACAAATGAAAAAAACTGTGATTTCACCTTCTCATAATGGAGCTCTAAACCAAGCGCCACAATCAAATATTCATACGAGATCTGCAGGGAGAAAACAAGTTTAGGTCAGGTCTTAAAATAATATTCAGCTTCTCTCTCACACATATACAGACGCATGCAAATAGACACATGACGTGTTTTTAAGGCATTTTATAATTTTACAGTTTCCTAGTGTAAACTTACTACAGTCCCGTCGTCTGTGCGTACAGTATTTGTCTCTGGGTTAATTTCCTGAACTTTAGATTTCACCCATTTCACTCCAGATGGCATAAGGCTTGCAGTGGGACGCCCTGAGGACGCTACAGTCTTTGCACCAGCACCAACCAGGGTCCATATTGGCTGATAGTAGTGGATCTGAAAAACAATTTTTTTTAAAACGTTGTTGACACAAGCTTGTGCGCAAGTTTCCTTTCAAGGTCTGAAGCACAGAAATGTAAACATGAAGTCACAGATGAAATGAATGGAAGCCTAAATCTGCAGTGGGTGCTGGGTTACTGTGATCCTCTAGTGTGTCCTTACCTCGCTGGGCTCCACCACAGCTACATTCTCTGCTCCCACCAGCCTCTTCATCCGGGAGCTCATTGTGATACCGCCACTTCCTCCTCCCAGCACAAGCATTTTGTAATGCTGTTTGGCAGAGGCAGGGCTGCTTGTGTGAAAATTAGAGATAGCAATGCCCCTTGGGTGGCACTGCTTGAGATGACGCAGTGCAGCCATCCTGTGTCTGAACCATAAGGACAAGTCGTTTTAGGTCAGCATCAGCTACGCTGTCTGGGGTTAGTGCTAAAGCTCACAAAAACATGACAACAATCTCTACTTCCTGCTTTGCTGTTTCCCATTAGCTAGAAAGTAAACTGCTTAGCTCCATACAGGAATAGCTGGTGGAAATAAAACAAACAGGATTTCAAACTCACATCAGATGTAAGAGCATTTTTAGTTAGTTGCAAATCAGCCCAAATATCTAGAATGCTGACATGCACAATAATGGAGGGGGGGGGTGGCAGTGAGGTCATGATTTTGAGGTTTTTATCTGTGGTTCTACCCACAGGTATTGTAACACAGGCGCCCAACAGGCCTGACACAGACACAAACACAAACACAAAAAAACCCCCACCACAGTGTGTACGATTTCATAACATTTAACGGTGCTTTAAAGTAACAGGTCCTTCCCTGGAGTTCTTCTGCAAAAATGCTGCATACGAAAGAACTGCTCCACAAAGGGCTAAACATCCCGACTTGGATACTAGTACTCTGCACCACCACCTCAGAGCTGTTACAGCAAAACAAACATGAACACAGGTCTCATCTATCCGGGTCCAGTCAAGCCCAGTCTGAGCCAAAGGCAGTGCTGCTGCTGCTGCTGCATGCTGCGTAACAAGCTGGCAGCAGCACAATCATTCCAGCACAGGCAGAGAGCTGATAACGTGGTGCTCGGGTACACAAGAACGTCAATAAGCACAGGCCTACCTCAGCAGGAGCGCTGTCAACCTCCCGTGTTACCGTCCGTTTAGGCGTAATGCTCTCAGGCTGGGAAAAAGTCCGTCTGACCTAATTTCTAATTTCCTCTCAGTGAAGAAGGTACCAGCACCGCTTTCAAGCCCTACCCGCAGTTGGCACCTCCGGTCCCGCCCCCTGCAGGCGAGTCACCAATCACAATCGACTTTTTTAACCGTCGGTTTAAAACTCCGGCGTTAGCTTCTACAGCCATTGTAACCTAACTAAACTAAAGGCATTAAAGGAGATTATTGTGGGTTTTTTGGCAAACGGAGTGACGTATATCCCAAAAGTTTATACTTTTTTCTAAGTGTTACATTGTCTTCCTGTGCTGTTGAATGTGGCCTGAAAGCACCTCAGAGTGGGCGGGTTGGGAACATTCCCGCCCCGCCTGCACGTAGTCGGCCTGGAAAGCACTGTTTACGGTACAAACTGTGACTTGTACGTGCTACCCGCTGAGCCGGTGATGGACCAGCAATTTATTTGTTACGTGATGTGTGAGAATGCTTAATATTATTAATAAAGTCATCTGTGACATCTCTGTCACTGTAGGCTTCAAGTAGCACTCTACGAGTTTGCCCTTTAAACCATCATCATGCTGTAGGTTTGTTGTTTATGGCTGGTCATTTTCCTGTGTACACGCCCGCAGATTCTTATCACGTAAACTGCTCAGCAGATAAAACGTATAAGCTGGAGGGTTATGTTTATATAAAGTTTAAATTTGGTGCAAAAAGCCTACAACGAAAAGTTTTCATCATTGTCATCATGACTGTGCTTGTTTTGTATTTGTCAAACTGGTTTTACTGCTTCAGATGTCACCCCCATGTACCATCTGCTTTTGGACAATGTGTCTATAAACCAGTCCAAAGTTTAAATGATGAAAGTTCACTTGTAATTTTCAGCGTTTGCTTCACTCTTTTAAGGACTGTAGTATGGAGTGCATATGCTAGAGGCGGGATTTAGACATGTCAGTACAGATATTACAATAAAAACAAACTTTCTGAAAGCAGTTGACTCACAGTCTTAGTAGACATCCAGAGTCTCGGTAAACACATCCATCAAAGCCTTGTCAGGCAAGAATAATAGATTTTTACACAATTAACAAATGTTATAACTAAGGTTTTTCATCCATCCATCCATTCTCCAATTCAGGGTGGGGTATGGGGCTGGAGCCTATCCCAGCTGTCACAGGGCGAGAGACAGAGTACACCCTGGACAGATGACCAGTCTGGTACAGGGCCAACACAAACAAACAGACATAGGCGCTGGCATTCACACGTATAGTCAGTTTTTAGGACCAGCAATGAACCTAACCTAGAGAGTACCGTATAAAGATTTAAATTATCATGTCACGTTTGACCTCTGACCTTTTCCTCAATCGACTGGTCTGAAGGTCAAAGTCATAATAATGCTATAGAGCCACTTACATTTAGTTTTATTACTGCCATTTTTTGTATTGACAACATATGGGCATATAAGGAATGATATATGGAGATTCTAAATATCACGTAGCATTTGACCTCTGACCTCACTTTTACGTTTCACACCTGCCTTTCTTTCAAGTCGACCCCAAATTTGTTATATCTTTAAAGAAAATGCTATCAGGAGGAAGAAATTGAGCTGCCCAGTTAGTTTGAAATATACTGTATATTACATAATATAATATATTTTTTCAAAACTTTAGTTTTTACGTGTATTCTAGTTAACTAAATTGCTTTTGTTGTCTGAAAATGTTTAGCTTTAGTTGAGTTTTTATTCATTTCAGTTTCAGTTTTACTCCTGCATGTCAGCACTGGTATTACAATACAAGCAGAACCTTTTGAAAGCAGTCGACTCACAGGCTGGAGCCTCTGCCAACTGTTATAGCGTGAGAGACAGAGTACACCCTGGACAGGTCGCTCGTCTGGTGCAGGGCCAACACATAGACAGACAACCATTCGCGCTGGCGTTCATACCTAGAGTCAATTTTTAGAATCCCCAATTAACCTAACTCCCATACACGCCTTTGAACTTGAACTCATGCAGACACGGGGAGAACATTCAAACTAAACACAGAAAGGCCCCAGCCTGGATTCTAACACAGGAACTTCTTGCTGTGAAGTAATAGCGCTAACCACCGCACCACTGTGCCACCCTTCACTCAAACACTAACCGAACTGACTTTAAGTAATTTTATTACATGTAATATTGTTACACAAGCACAATATAAAAGAAATTTACATTTAATAGAATCTGGTCAAAAGAAATTTACTTGACTGATATACATTCAACCAACACTGAGCAAAGTTTGTGGCTGTAATAACCTTGGTCATGTCCCTCTGAGCTCCTTGATCCCTTTCTAATGAGACCATCAGGTGCTTTTAGAGTCCCTGTAGGCTCAACCTCGCCTTCTGCACACCTGTTTATGTGTTATACAGTACAGGAACATTGTGTTTTTAGCAGTGCACATATGGCGTGATATCCTTTTAAAAAAAAACTAAAGATGTTCAGTGGGGAAAACAATGACTGTTAAAACAGTTTCACATTACTTACATAGAGTATTATTTACCAGATTTTGTGCTTTCTAGCATTTAGTCTGTTTTGCTTTATTTAAAAGGTTGATTCAACAGAGGGTGTGCCTCTGTGTTGCACTAAATGTAATGTAGTTTGCCATGCATTCATGTTCTAATAAAGAAGTCCTCAGTAAATGAGACAGGACCTCGCCCAGCCCTGTCCTCTAAATGACAAAAAAACCCATTAGTTACTAATCAGCAATGTCATAAATGTTTAAATCTAATCTACAGTGATTATAGTTGGTCTGTCTAAACAAACAATCCAACAGATAAATAATCACCTGACCTACACAACTCAGCATTAACCCACATGATTAGCAAACAACACTGTCCTCCCAGTTGTCTGTGTTAACTGCAATGAGACTGCATCACAGACTTGTGATTGTAAAGGACATTTATTTTTTATTTCCTGCAATTCATCTGGACTGTGCTCTTAAAAAAGCCGTTTTGACCTTTGTCCTCTTCCCCATCCATCTTCATATGGGATTAACTACGTGGTTGTGAGGGATCAACTTACAAAGTTTATATCCACAACACCACGCGTGCACAATCTTTTTGTGTAATGTGTGAAGAAAAAAAAGGATTAGAGTTGCATTAACATGACTTTCTAAAAGTACTTTTGAATGCATTGTATAAATCTCTCCTGCCACTAGAACTTTATCTTACAAAAAAATACTTTCCCATATATTTACCTTGGCATTTCATTATGAAGGCACATTTTTTCTGTGTTTCTTGGTGGATTTGGCTGCTATTCTGTTTTAAAAGTGTTGCTCACAGACATCAGACACTCAGTAGTTTATCAGTAGTCACTTACTGATCACATGTAGGCATAGCTAAATTAATACAGTAATATAAATTTGCCAGGTTTAAGTGTTTTGAAATGGCTGCAGTTTGTTCTGTAATGTTGAGAGGTTTTCCTAATATTTTGGCCACCCTATTTATTTTCATGATGATCAAAAATAATTATTTTAGCTGAGTGCCAAGTGCATATTTCATTTTCATGACCTATACCAATGACTTAAAAACAATCAGTATTTAGATATAATTACTTTGTCCGCTATTATTTTACTTCGAAACTGAAAGGTGAAAAGCTCAAATTTATTATCTCTAAAGGTTGATTCTGTTCATCTGGACCAGATGTCCAGATGAAATACCTGTTCAAGACCTCAAATGTATTAATTTTCTATTAAAAATGTGTTTTCATTGAATTTATGTCCTATGAGCTTTGTATTAAATGTTCTCTTTTACAGTCATTTTATAGATTGATGGTAACAGTGCAAACATAACATGTATGTGCTACATTAGCAGACAAATTGAAAGATAGCTAACAGTTATTTTATCTTTCAGATAAGATAACCGTCAGTATGGCAAACATAATGGACTACTAGATGCCATTTAGAGGATGAAGCAGGTGCAATAGTGCCACCCCTCTGTATAATTTATTTTTTATGGCTTGTTTGTTTGAGCTTGAATTTTGCTTTCTTTGCTCCAGATGGCAGCCGGAGCACAAACAGCACAACAGCACCAACCAGTGTCAAAGCTGACTCACAGAAACCCTGACAATAAGAAATGACATCAGCTTAGTGCAGGAGCTTTTACCAACACACCAGACAGGGGCACTCCAACAAAGAGAATACACTCCGTAAACAACTGCAAGCTACTGCAACCTCTCCAGCAAACTGAAGTCTGGATTAAACTGATCTAATTATTATAATATGAATAATATGAATTTGTATTACTAAAAGCTTAACTAAATGAACTAAATGAATGAATAATTGAAGGACTTCACAAAAACAGTCACAACTTTTAAACTATTGATTCGTGATACTGGTTACAACATTTCATATTTAATGACTCGAGTCCGTGTATAAGAAATGAAGTCATTGTGAGTCAGAAAGAACATTCCTGTCATGAGGTAGAAGCTGAAATCAGTTTTGGCAAATTCACTTTACATATCTTTTATTTTACCCAGTTAAAAAGTCTCTCTGGGATTAAAAAATATCTTTTTCCAAGTGAGATCCGGCAAAGACAGCAGCAGAAATTGAGACATATAACATAACAGTTCTATCAGGATTTGGACATTCTGACATTTGTCAGAACACGAAAAGTCAGTCAGTCACTTCATTGCTGTGATCAATGAATAAAACTCTTTCACAACCATTTCACTTTTACCACAACGTTACTGGCTCTCTCCCAGTTGTGTGAAAATGTGAAGGATTTATTTAAAACTTTACAAAACTGTCGAAATGAAGAAAAGCTAAAATCTGTATATGAACGTATACGCATCAGAAAACAGACAAAGAAAATATATATACAATCTGAGGACATAGTCCAGTAAAATCCAACTACAAACATTCAGCAGCCACTTTATTAGGTACACCTGTTCAACTGCTCAGTAAAGTCAGAATGGGGTAGAAATGGGGAAGAAAGGTGACTCAACGTTGCATCGTTGTTGATGCCAGACAGACTGGTTTGAGTATTTTAGAAACTGTTGATTTTTGGGGGAAATTTCTTTCACAATTATCTCTACCTCTTGATGTCAGAGGTCAGATGACAATGGCCAACCTACTTTAAGCTGATAGGAGGGCAAAAATAACTCAGTCAAGCACTCGTTATAAACAAGGTATGCAGAAGAGCATCAATAAAGAATGCTCTGTTAATGCCAGACTACAACTTATACAGTTCAAGGTCCTTCATCATTTGCATTTTTCTAAAACAAAGCTATGCAGCATTTTTCTGTCTATTTCGTCTTTATGTGACAGATGCAGAGCGCTGGATGGAACCCTTGGTCACCTTTTCTGGTCTTGCCCCACACTCAGGAGTTTCTGGGCAGAGATATTTAATATATATAACAGGATTTATGACTTAAAATTAGAGCCGGATGGTGTACTTGCAGTGCTAGGCTGCTCCCTAGCCTCATTGGCACTCAGGCGTCCTCTTCAGAAAGCCTTAATGTTTGGCATGATTGTAGCTAAAAGACTTATTCTTAGAGCCTGGAAATCACCTTCTCCTCCATTGTTCAGGTTTGGCTACGTGAGATGATCGCTTGTTTGTATATTGAAGAGGTTCGTTATCGTTTGGCTGACACCCATTTTAAGTTTGTCGAAATCTGGGGCCCTTTTCTCAATCATATTAATGGGATTTCAACATAAACTTTAGCCCTTTTTTGACTGCACTTTGTGTTTGTGTGAAAGTGAAGTTCTGCCGGACCCTGATTCCTTCCTGGACCTGTTTCCCACATTTTTCGGACTTTGTGAACTCTCTGTTTCCCTGTCTAACCTCACACAGAAGATCATCTTCTTTGGACATTGGTGTTTCTTTTGAACTTTTGATTTGTACTGGCTAACTGGTGTATTTTTTTTTCTTTTTCTTTTTTCTTTCCTGTTTGGGTTTTTTTTTTTTTGTTGGTGTTGTGTGTTTGCTTTCTGGTTTTTCTTTTTTTTTTCTGTGCTTAAATGTTATTGTTTTTGAATCTTATGTCCTTTGACTGTTGTGACGTTATGTAACTTTGAACTTAAAATCTTATAAATAAACATTTTTAAAAAAAGACAAAAAAAAAAGACAAAAAAAGACAAAAAAAAAAACAGAAGAGCATCAATGGCCTCCACAGTCAACAGATCTCAGCAGAGCTGACAAATCTGCAGCAACCGTGTGATGTCTGAGGAATGTTTCCAGCACCTTGTTGAATCTAAGGCAGCTCTGAAGGCAAAAGGGGATCCAACCTTGTACTAGCATGACATGCCATGACATGCACCTGTGACACAAGACTGGGAGTACTGAACTCTGTTGCAACTAACCCTCATCTGAGAACGTATCTATATTTGCTATATTTCAGCTGAAGGACAGTTTCACTGGTGCTTCTGACAGTGCATTACAGTGTATTGTACATATATGAAAAATGTTTGAGGTATTTTTATTGAAAACAGCGTGTTTTAAAAAAACAATGAGAACGGCTAACATGGGTGGGGAAATGCTGTGCTGAGAACTGCATAAAGAGTGGTGAGAATGACTTTTCTGCTGTGAGGATTGCATCAAAGTGATTGAGAAAAACGGCACTGTAGATCCCAGAGAAGGTACAATAACACAGAGTCATAAAGATACTTACAAAACAGGAAACAAACCTGACACAAAGCCTGTTTACTAAAACCTGCTTATCAATATTACAATAAAAAAGAAGAAGAAAGAAACAGATTTTTTTAAAATCCAACTAGGTAATGTTTAGGTCTTAAAAATAATTAGGTATTAAAACCAATGAGATGAAGTTGGGCAATAAACTAAAAATATAATGAAGTATCACTTGAGATTTTCTTTTTTATTTATTTATTGTTAGGTTTATTTATGGTCCATTTTATTCATCTTTTTATGTGTATTACTGACTTTTTAAAAACTGTTATTTATTTTCGTTTAACCTGTATTTTCTGTATGTTATTACTGTCTTTTAACGGGAAAGCACTTTTGTCAACTATGTTGTTTCTTAAAGTGCTCTATGTAAGTGCTTTCTTTCGTACTACTAAGTACTGTAAAAAATGCAAAGCTTGTAAAGGCAATAAAAGCAATTTAGATTAGATTCAGATAATTAAAACTAGGCTAGGGTTAAACAATAATAGCACTTATTATTGTTGGCTTAGTTTGGAGACAGGTTGTTACCTTCCTGTTTAGCTCTTTTTCACTTGGTTGCCAGGGTGACACGTCTGAAAAGCGTAGCCTACCTGCTCCACACAGTAAACATACTTCTTTTTTTTCTGTTTCGTGTTTTGCCAAGAGACCGGGCTGAGTAAGAGGGGGGGGGGGGAAGAGGTGTTCATTGCAGCACACTCACACTCACTCACTTCCACTTCTCCCAGAAGAAGAGGGCTGCAGCTTCATCACCATGTCGCGGCTCTCGGTGAGTGATCGTCGGATGATTTCTGCTGCCTCTCGTTATTTCTCCGCTCATTTGTGGCTGCTGATTGTTGCCTGCCTGCACCATCCTCACAGCCCACGCCGCCCGCAGTCCTGCTTTCTTTATTATTATTAGCAAGCTTCTAACCGCAACAGCGACAGCAGCATCACCACAGCTGAACAGCGTTTTTTCTTCCTGTGTCTATATCTCTGATGATTTCTGTTCAGGAAGAGGGCGACAGGGTCCGCTGCGAAGAAATCAGCGGAAGGCGCTACTTGAAATAAATGGTCGCCGGTAAATGACAGGATACATGGAGATAACACAAGTCTGCGCCTGTGAGAAATCTGTGCAAGGTAAGAACTGGATAATTGCGGTCACACTTCACCTTTTTGTTTTATTCTACGCACAGATAGAGAAAACTTCAATAAAGACAGGCTCCTTCTTTTGAAAACGAAGAGCCTAGATGTGCACTTCAGCCAGGGGTTACACCTCACCTGGAAACCCCAATGAGACACTGGGGATTTGCCTTCTGCTGCTTACACCAGCAGTTTAAAAGCGCCTTGATAAACAGTCACATGTAATGCCATTATGGTGCATTTATTGCTCTTTCCTACACCTCTGCCAGTGCAGGGTTTATTGTTTGTTAAGCCTGGGTCCTCCATCTGCCTTCCAGGGAAACCCTCGGGAGGTCCCAGGAGAAGATGGAGGCATTCTGGAGAAGAAAACCTCATGTTGGTAAGACTGATTTGTAGTTGTAATTGATTTCTTTATAACAACATTACAATGCATTCCACAATGCAATATCTTAAAAGTAGGGCAAAAATGCAGTTAAACTGTGAGGTTTCAGGCAGGCGAGTTGCATATAAATTTAAAACACAGGAAGTTTTTTCTTTTTTTTCTTTTAACTTTTAAAAGCAGAAGGCGGAGCTTGTGCCTTCCTCGCTTCGCAGATGTTCTCCTCATCCTCTAATGGTGCAGTGCACTGCTTTGGAAAGATGAAATGTAACTTCTCTCTTTCTCTGTGCTGGTGTGCGCCTGTGCTATCTGTGCTCTTCACGTGCTTTGTGTATGCAGATTGCATGTTTGTCATCTGCAGCATCCTTGTGCGCAACATTACACACACAAAATTAAATCAAGGTGACCTTATGCTGAGTGAAGGCATGTGTATTTCCTTGCACTTTGGATGGGATTTCAATTCCTCAATAATAGGTGTAATTATCCTTTTAGGAATAAAGATGTGGCATTGCTAGTGAGACAGCTCACCTTAATGCTTCCTGTATTACTGTTAGAGTCCTCAGAGTGAGTGACTACCTGAAATATTTCCTGAATCACTTCACTGTAAGCTGTTCAGACTTGCATCTCTTTTCAAGTCCACTGAAATTCCCTGAAAAAAAAAGAAATATTTCCCTAATTATATGCTTAAGCAGACCAAATGGTTTGAACAATAGTGGCCTCCCTTAATAATTAAGTATCATAGTAAGTGATAGCAGGATGATCCCAGCTGTCGTGTTAGATGCTCTATCCTTTTGCAGCTCTGTGCAGGTGCGTTATGCATAATTCAACAATGTTTTAACCTTGTTTGGAAACAGCAGATCTGTCAGTGCACATGCTCTTTCGGGAGCTCCTTTGTGTAAAAAGTTAAAGTGCTCTGATAAATGATCTCAGCATTTGCAGGAAATACACCGGCTCTTGTTTGAGAGTCAACATTTTTCACATCGAGACTGATTAGAAAGGGTGGCCAGACATATTAATGACCCTTAATGCATCGTGTTTATGTATGACCCATGAGAAAAATGTCAAAGTTGGGAGATGACGTCTTCAGCTGTTGGGTAAGACGGGCAGGCCAAGGCAAGGTGTGTTTCAAGTAGACGCATGCAAAAAGACATCATTTGAAGCTTTACCAAGTTTAGGGGTTTGTAGTTTCACCTGGCAAGTGCTCGATCCTGGGCGGAGACGCATATCCCTTTGGGATGGGTCGGGAAGGACATCAGACATTAAAATGCTGGCAAATCAAATATGCAGAGCTACCTGCTGCTGTGACCCCTTGTGAATAAGGGAGCAACTGAAAGTAGCTTTTACCAAGTCAGCCTTTTTTAAGATGCCATGGTTAATCCATTATACTTCTATAGATGTCACATACACAGAGTCTTGCTCATGAGAAGAATGGAACGCAGGATGAAAAGATGAGTGAAACTACATGACAGTTTCACTAAGAAGTGGTAGAGAAGGGTGTTTTGAGCTTCTGAGAAAAAAAAAGGGTGTGCGCTTTAATTTGATAGATTAGTTAAACATGTTGTATCATGTTGACTGATGAGCTCTAGAAGGGCTGGTAGGATTTTATTTCATTTAGTCAAAGTAAAGGCTTCCCTTTTCTCGTTTCCACCATCAGTGTGAAGCTAAGTGAACTGATGACGAGCTTTAGATTAACTTTACAAGAGCCTTTCCAGTCTTCTCACTTTACAGTCTGCAAGTGTGTGAAACTGAATTTTTGCAAAGGATTCTTTGAACTAAACTTTGCACAAAAAGTAGAGAAATTTGTGTTTGGTCAATTATTTCTTTGTTGTTAGAATTCTGCTTCTTGTCAGTAAATCTTATACCATTGGGAAGCTTGTTTATTTTCACTTAAATGGTGCCAGATTTGTATTTGTGGGTTGAGCAGCAGAGTTGAATGTGTGGGTTGTGCCCGTGAAAAACTTGCCACATCTTCTCTGCCTATGCCAAACAGCTTATTCTGCTATTGACTCTTGTTTTGAGCTTCTGGTACACGAGCATGGATCCTGCTACAGGGGTCAGTTGGTGTCTGCTGCAAGCATGCCATGTTTGACTGATGTGCGCCTGTGCCACTGGGCAATTTCAAGCCGGTGTTCCACAAAAACAAGTTGCACCATTATTTGGAGTAAGCCCTTCAAATTTATGGCCAAGTTCTATATAATAGGGGATGTGACAAGCTAGAAGTGGGCTTCCCAAGAACATAAGAAGACTGTTTCCTCACCCTATCAGCACCCTGTAGGCAGTCTTCCACAGATTTGCAGTCAAGGTTTTCAGGACTATATGGTTATAGGTCTCTACCCAGACAATCAGGAAAAGACCACACAAAGTCCGCTCTCCTAGGACTGCCAGGAGGCCTGCCATGACTGCATTTCACCATCAGGCTTGTTTGTGCTGGTGTCAGCAACATGTGCACTTGAACCTGAACATGTGGAGGAATGTCATATCCATCTCTAAGTCCAGATTCTGCCCAATGCAGTTGGATTGTATGGTCAAAGTGTGGAGAAGATGCAGAGAATACTATGCTCATTGCTGAACTGATAGGGTAACAGCTTTTGTTCGAGGTAGTATGGAGGTGTGTGGTGGCATTTTCCTTACTAGAAAAACAAGGCTGGCCATCTTTGCAGGCAGTCTCAGTGCAGGGAGATATCAAGTTGAAATTGTGCCACCAGTGGCCATCTTATATCTACACAGTCTGGGACTGAAGTCTGTCCTTCAAGATGATAATGGGTCTCCCACAGATTGGGGTTTAACAGAAACTACCTCCAGAATTTGGGAGCGGAGAGGATAAAATGAACTGTCTGCAGTCCTGACTTCAACTTCATTGAACACTATTGGATCAGCTTGGGTGTGCGCTTCATCCCAGAGTGACCAACACAACCACACTGGCTGACTTGTGGAAAATGTTGGTTGAAGAATAGGATGCCATCCTACAGGGTGAGGAGAAGGTGCCAGGCTTTTGTGGATGTGTCCTTCCACATCATGCTACTGAGGCTGCTGAGAATCAATAGCAGAATAAGCTGTTTGGTATTGGCAAAGAAGAACTGGCAAGTTTTTAATGGGCACAGCCCACATACTCAACTCTGCTGCTCAACCCAGCCTGTTCTTTACAATTGTGGCACTATTTAAAGGGGAATAAACAGGCTTTCAAATGGTATAAAATTGATTTCCCAGAGCAAATAATTGTTTTTTTTGTTTTTTACAACAAAGAAGGTGTGTTTGAA